>NW_024498686.1:0-600000 GCF_017590055.1 Onychostruthus taczanowskii
AACCACAAGATTTGCAATGTGAGTGTCAAGTGTAGCACAGGGAAATGAAACTGATAGAAGATGATGGATAGAGGCTAATGAGAAATGTCTGGAATAGCCTAAGCATTTGACAAAAAGTACCTAAGATAAAGCACTGTGGGATTCAGCAGATTATTAATGGTTTGCAGGATTCAGAATCTACTCACCTTTGGGATCAGCTTCTTTTCCCCACCCAGTTTAGGCTCAACTACAAAACAGCAAATGCAACTGTTGGTTATAATGAGGTCACAAGCTGATTGTGTTCTTATTTCAGATTTTAGAGCAATAGCACTAGAATCTTAAAGTAATAGCATGGGAATATAATGCCTTAAAATACACACCAGTTCAACAAGCTACAACTAGAAACTGGAAAGCTGTGGCCACATTCTTGTCTTTCTTGCTTTGTCATAAAAGGTGAGCATAAGCCTTGGTTCTGTGGGTCTCCATCCCACTGAAGGTATTCATGCTCTGGGAGGAATTCCCTTTAGTAGGCCTAAGCAGATTCCATCACTGCAGTGATTTTCCCCCAAGGAAAAACAGAATAAATCATGTTTCACTCCAGCAGGCACTCCTTCAGTCACGTGGCTGAGGAGTCTTGCTGCTCTCTGTGTGCAAGGTCTGAAACCAGACCCATAAGAAGAGGGACTTGAGACCTCACTACCAATTCTCAGAGGAATTCATGCAATAGCAAAGCCTTTAGAAATTATGCAGCAGTTTTATGCAAAACTAGAAGATGTAAAATCATTAGTTTCTCCATCAAAGGGAAACAGTATTTCAAATATTTGGGGCAGATTAAAAAGATGAGTTCTGCATCCCCTGACCCCACATTTTGCCTATCCATCAATGTTAATAAACAGGGGGATGTTATTGACATTACACATTAGAACAGGGAGCCAAGTAGGAGTGGATGTAAATTACAGACCTATTGAATAAATCTGCAGTGCTCTGCTGCTCCTGTGAGCCAGGGCTTCTGACTTACCTGAGAGCTTCACATTCCAGAAAATACCAGTGTGTTTCCTCACATTTCCAAGCCCACTGGTTCATTGCTGCTCAGGACACAGCACCTGCTGTTATTTGTTAACAATCACACTCTGGCCTTAGCACAGAATTACAGTAACCTAGCAAGAATCCCATGTGCACTTGGAGACAGTGCACAGATGCATCCAGGTTACTTATTTGAAGGAAGTAAAGCAAAGGCACTGGAGTTTCATGAAAGCTTGTGTGTTACAGACTAGAACTGTGGCAGGGTGCCACTGGCAATATCAGAAGTAGGCAACTGTAATTGTGGACTACAGCCCTACATCTGTGAGACCTCTCCAGTGCATGGGCCTGACTTTCCTATGGAAGTATCAACCATCCACCAAAACCCATTTCTACAGAACACTCAGAGCAAGAGATTCTACGCAATACTAATGTGATGTTCATTTGCTGAAATGCATGAAACACTGAGGCACTTCATGAAGTAACTGAGTGAAACACACAGCGTCGTTCAAGCCATTTGGCCAAGTGACTCCTTGCAAAAAATGACTGGTTTCAGAATATGACCAACCTAATTATCATGTTATATCAATCATATATATATTATCATAATTATCATAGTTAACCCATGTTCATAGTACAGATGTTTTTCTAATAAATGTATTTCAGATAAAAATGGACCAATGTGAAATGTTCTGCCATGCAGAATTTTGTCAAGTGGCCATTGTTCTGTCTGACACCACAGACTAGAAACTGTTCTGCCTCTCAGAAATATTACTCTGTTTCTACTTAGAGTTTTAGAAAAATGTGGACAAAAACAAGGCTTCCATTGCATTTGCGCTTCTGTAGCTCTAAGTTACTGTTGCTGTTTCTGTTAATAGCAATCATTATTTATTTATTTCAAATCACCACCATCTAATTTGGGTGAATTCCTGAGAAAAGCAAACCAACTTGACTATATCCAATCCCTCATTTTAAAATAGGATATTGCAGATAGTTCAGCTCTGTGCAGCCCCTCAGGGTTTATTTTCTTGAATATTTTCTGAGTTCAGGAAAAATTTGTAAACTGTTTTGGTTGGGTTGAATTAGGCATAGCAGAACCACGCTCACCCTCAAAACCTATACTCACATTCTCAGCCATGACAACTGGATTTTCCTGCACAGGTTATTCTCATTCTAGCAGCAGCAAACCTGTTGGAACAGTGATCCAAGGGGGGACACGGCCAGTGCTGAGTTTGCAGGGAGCTCTGGCCTGCCTGGAATGCAGAGCCTGAGTGCCACAGCAGGCTCTGCACGTGTGGAGAGTGCAGAGGGCAGCTGCCAGAAGATGCTGGGCAATGTTCTCCTGCCTCCACCTTCCAAGGAAGCTTGGAGTCCATCCCTGTCTGCGCTGTGCCGGGGGGCCCCTAAAGGCCCGGGAGGTGTCTGGGGGCTCCCAGAAGGTGCTTGCAGGACCCTGGGGCACCAGGGAAGGAGCAGGATCATCCCTGGAACGCTGTGGGAGATAGCCAGAGCAGCCCACACTGGGGCCCAGGCAAGGGCTGAGTTCAGGCAGGCAAATACATCCAGGGGCTGCTGGGCTACGGCAGCCATCAGTCCAGTGAGGCCCAGTCCTGTTCCATGTCTTTCTGGGGCTTTTGCATTTATCTGTATTTACTTCTTTGCATTTATCCTGTTGATGCTCAAAATGGGATGAGATTTCATTTTCCTGCAAAACAAAACTTCGTTATTTTATTTGTAGGAATCAACCATGTGTACTCACAGCCTAAATGACTTCTCTGTGACCTACTCTGCATCTTGCACCATCAAGCACCTCTGTTAAAATACAGATCCCACATCAAACACCTCTGTTAAAATACAGATCCCACATCAAACACCTCTGTTAAAATACAGATCCCCCAGTGCAAGGAGGACAATGTTACTATTTTCTGAGTAACACTAACTTTGGTGACATAACCATTCTTACAAATCCAAGAAGAAAAAAACCCTGCAGATAAGCTTGACAATTTCAAAGCTGGTTCCTCAGCTCTTCCTCACCAGTTTCCTTACTGGTAACATTCAGCAGTGATACCAAACGAGCACAGAAAACAAAAGGAAGAAGAAATGCAGACAGTCAGCAGCCACCACCTACCAAAATACCTTTTAAATCCAGTTTAAAGGTCTCTAAGAGCAAGCTCGAGGTGTAAATGGAGACACTCACATAGAAGCACTACCAGCTGGGAGTTTTGGCATTTCCTCTGAGTTTCCTCTTCATTTTTTTCATCTCTCACCTAAAAAAGAGAAAAAAACCCAGACAAATGTGACCTTTCAGGCAGAGAAAAGATGTGGTTGGTCCTTTAGAAAGCAATTTATTCCGCCTCAATAATAATCTGTTGGGAAAATGAGGAGCTTTCAGCAAAATGTCCCTGTGCTGCTGCAGTTGTTCTGCCACTGTGAGAAATCACAGGCACGGCTGCAAGGCTCCTGCAGCTCACCCTGGGCAAGGGTCAGTGACCACTTATCCCTGCAGGGATCACTGGCAATAATGATGGGGGAAATGTGGAGGGAGCTGGATAAATAAATACTTGCCCTTTCCTTAGCAAAAAAAACCCCTCAAAACAAAGCTATAAAAATAGCTTTCCTCTGAATTAGGAGAATTTAAATTAACTATTTTATGTCTGCTTGTGGTTCAACATTCATCAATCTGAACTTGGATATGCATAGGGTAAGTCATTAAATGTAACTGAAACTTAAATGTCTGTTTCCTTCTGCATAACCTGAACTCAAAACACATTAAAAACCAGTGTTTTGTTTTAGATCTGCTTGGCATTGACTTCATTCAGTCTTACACTCATCAGGTTATTAAATACATGGGGCAATACATTCTTTGTTTCATTAAGAATGCATTATTAATTAGAAAGGCACAGCTTAATCAGAGTCACTGCTGATACCGACATGACTTGGGTAAGTTCAAAGTATTGACACAAGAACATCATAACAAAAGCAATGTTCAACAGAGCCTCAAAAACAAAGACACAGGTCAGAGCTTTTCAGATGTCCTGCAGTGGCTATAATATCTCCAGAAGGAGGAGCAAACTGAAAACAACACAGGAAACATTTAACCCACTTCTGTTATTTTTTTCTTCACTTTCTTGTGGACAACAGAAAACTCCCAATAGAGGAAATGAAATGCAGTTTTTATACCTGAGTCAGGAGTCGTCCGCTTGGTTTCAGCCAGATCCAGTGCTCAGGGGAATCTTGGAAAGAGTCAAATCATCAGTGTGAAATTTCAATTGCATTCAGGAAAGTAGGTAATTTTCCTCCATTCCCCTCCCTCCCCAACACCAAGTGAAAAAGGCTCAATTTCAAAGATAGTTATTACAAAATTATACTTGGACAAAATAAGTTCGCTGCAAGTTCCAGCAGAAAGAGAAAGGAGAACCGAATGAGAGGTTATCAAACAATAGAAAATCCAGCTCATGCTTTCCCCAAAGGCCTCATTTAATTCACCCAGGATTAAAAGAAAACACAAAAAACCCCAAAACAAAGAAACAAGCAAACACCACAAAAACCATATGATAAAAATTTCACATATTTTGTTAAATACTATCATTTCTATCTGAAATACTCATTATTGTTAGGCTTTTCAGAAGTGAATTACCAAACCTTCTGCCCCCGTCCTCCCAAAATCTGATTTTAAGTGCTTGCCAGTTTAATCCCTGAGGAAGCAAAAGTAGCCCCATGTGTCTCAGGATCAACAGGAATGAACCAACAAAGCTTGACAAAGTATATTAAATTGTCAGTGAAGTCAATAAATATTTTCCACCGCAGAGACAGCTCTCACCAGCCTGTGAGTTTTGCTAGGGCAGGTTTAGTGAAGAAAAACCGAGGTCTTTATTGCCAAATGAGTCAGGAGTTGTTCTACTCCACTGCCAGCACGATGTGAGCACAAACAGCACAGTGCTGACGGTGTCACCCACAGAGAACTGCCCGTGCAGATGAAGGCTGGTTTGGGTTTGCCCAGACAGATGGAAGTTCCCTGGCACAGCACAGTGATGGCAGCACGGCCAGGCTCTGCAGGGGAAGCTGAGGAGCAGCAGCACATTCCTGATCCCATCTCCCAGGCTGGGGGTGCAGGGTTGCTGTGGTGGCCTGGCCCTCGCTGGCCACACACTTCCAGCCACCATCACTTCCTCTCAGAAGGACGGGGAGACAATAAGAAAAGCAGGAGCTGGAAAGCTCAGGCTAAAGTCAGGGAGGGCACTGATGAAACAGACCTCACTTGAAAAACCTTATTCATCACCAGTTAAAATGAACACTTAATTCTATTATTATGCACTGTTATTAGACAGTCAGAGACAGCCAGCCTGAGCCCAAGCACGCTGCAGCAGCGGGGCCAGGCAGTGCCCATCTCCCAGGGGCTGATTTCCCCGTCCTTCTCAAGGGAATTTACCTGCTCTGAGATCCAAGCAGAGCTGCCAGGCTGCCAATAAAAATATCTCTGGCTGAGAGTCAAACCCTAATACAGAAACCATACTAAAGGAGGAATAAAATTTGCAGCATTTGATGGACCTTTGCCCTGAGAAGATTTCAAATTTCTCAAGATTAAGGAGTTCCCAAAACACAAAGCAAAAGTCTGATTTCATTTTAAAGAGGCCTGTAAAATTGGAGTTCTTAGATTGCACATGAAAGAAGGGGAAAAAACCCCACCACAACCCTTAAATGCAATTTTCCATCCTTCTAAAAAATCAGGTTTAAAAAGAGAAGAACGGATACCATCTTCCCCTCACCTGGAGATATTAATGAATTAAAACCATTTCAAGTCACTGAAGAAAGCCCTACCACAGTCCCTGTCAAATCACATTTCCTTGCATTTTTTTCATTACCACTTCAGAGCAGTCTAAATAACAGCAAATAAGGAAATTAAAGTTGCACTTCCAGCACTAAGCTTTGGAGTCCCGTGTTGCCTTCAAACAAGTGTATGAAGCAGAAACTTTATGCTTCATAGTGCCCAATCCATATGAGCCATTTATTTGCATATCCTTGGGCTGCTGAAGCTCTAACTTGCATTTCTGTCAGCAGAGGGGCCTGATTCCTGCCTTGCCCTGGTACAGACCAGCAGTGTGGACCCTGACTGTCTGGGGGCTCACGCTCAGCCCATTCCAACTCTTGGCTTCCCTCTCTGTAACTCTGCCCTTGCTGAACCCAGCCCGAGGCACTGAGCAGCCCCACACCCTCTGCAGTTTGCATTGTTGATACCTGCCTCTCCTTTAGGATGCTTTGCACAAACAATTCACATCAAATGCTGCCCAGGTCTGCCTCCAAGAGCAGCTCTCCTGGTCTTTTAATCTTATTTTTAGAACATTCTCTTTCTAATGCCCTGGCAGCTGTGTACAAATACACCTTGAAGCATTAATAAACAGAAGCAACAGAAAACAAAGTCTGTCACATTTCCTGTGGCCATTTGAGGGTGAAACTGCATGTGTGAATATATTGCAGTTATGCAATACAGTGACATGTGCACACTCCAAACTAAATGCAGTAAAAGCAGATTATGCAGCATATATTTGTTACCCATTTTAAATTATTACTGGAAGCCAAAGAAAGATTTATTTGATAGCCTCATGGGTTTATCTTCATCATTTACAAAAATGAGCAACTCCTTTGCTTTCAATTTAAGTGGTTTTCTTTCCCCCACAGTTTCACCTACCTGGTCACCAGGCTGATACAGAACAGAGCTGCACAGACAGTGCAGGAACTGATTTTTAATGGCATAAATGGACTTCCCGTGGGGCTAGAACTGATATTCCCAAATCCTTTTACATTGTGGGCTAACAACATCCAT
Organism: Onychostruthus taczanowskii; assembly: GCF_017590055.1. Taxonomy (NCBI): domain Eukaryota; kingdom Metazoa; phylum Chordata; class Aves; order Passeriformes; family Passeridae; genus Onychostruthus; species Onychostruthus taczanowskii. The sequence continues at coordinate 6,821 of NW_024498686.1, forward strand.
CCAGTGTCCTGCCATTCCCCACTTCCTTACGGCATTTGCAGCCACTGCTTCCACAGAAGTCAGAGCAAAGCACTTCTCCTTTGGTGTCCTGTGCCTGCTGGAAGGGCAACAATGCAGCCACCAATCTGTATTTCCCAGGTCAGGATCACACACAAGTTTAAAAACTGCAGTAAGAGGCAAAGACTCTCCAATCCTGCTGTAAACAAGTGTTTAAGAACCCAACTCCTCCGACTTCAGTTTGCTTCCCACTTTATAGTACTGACTTTTTTAGATAATAAAGGATTGCCTGTAGATAATTGTGGATTAAAATTATAACCACAGGCCTGCACATCGATCCCAAGTGTGATGGATTGAACAAGATGATGGTCTTCTTGTCCATCCCTGTGCTCACCATGATGCAATTTCTTAGCTATCTCCAAGAGGCATTTTCCTTCAGCCTGAGTAAACTGTTTTACAAAGTTCCTGACAGGAGAGTGGCTGCCTCCCATACAAACCCAAGGGCTTCCATTTTCAAGGGATTAGAACTCTACCAGGCTGCAGACCCAAACACGTGTGGTCTCTGAGTAATACAGATGCCCTTAAGGAAAGGCTCACTCTGAAGGTGCATAAAAAACCTTCACTCCCCAGCACAGAAAAATTCAAATTGAGTAAAACCTCACTCACTTGACAATGAAAGGAAAATATTCCAGTGGTGCTGCCAGGGACAAGGCAAGGATCCACAGTACCAGGAAGGATTCTGCACTTCCAGATGCTGAGTATCCAGCCAAGAGACAGAAATTCATCGTGGAACAAACTCCTACAAACTGAAAATGTGCTTGGCTGAGCCAGGTGTCAGTCAACAACTTCAATCCTCCACAGACAAAAGTAAAGAGCAGTTCAGTCCTTCCTCCTCCCCAGTCTGTATAAAGAGAACAAGTGTTCTACACAGAACAAGGACATGGGAGCTTTTTTCCATTGCAATTAATCAAAAAACATGAAAGAGAAACACCTGCTCTGCATCTTGTGTAAACCTGCCATTTTAAACCACATTCTGAGATCATTTGTTCTCAGAGATACTTACTTTGTAGACTTTCCTTTTATTTCTTGGGTCAAAACAACATTACCACAAGCGAACTTCCCCCTGAACAGTCTGTCAGAGAGGAAGAAACAGCAGTGGTTGCCATCTGCCATCAAACTGAATATCCTGGCCTGCAATCTTATTGACCCAGGCTAAAGGGCCCTTGGAGAAGGCACAGAGAGATCCACGTGTGCATCCTGGCAGGACTGTGCCCTGGTCAGTTCCTCTGCCTGGTGTTCCCAGGTTAGGGATCAAAATGACTTTATATCCTGAGGGGCTGCCCTCACTTGTACTGAATGAATGTGAGGACACGACCACCAGGTCAGAAATACACACTGACAAACAGATTGCCCATAGGCTTGTGTCAGGAGCTTTATTTCAGGAGCATTATCAGATCACCTGGCTGAAGATATCCTGTGGGATCTCTGTTATGAACACACTCCTGCATCCCTTGAACAGAGCTCCTAGCAATAAAATATTTTGCATGCCATCTGCAATGGTAGCCAAAAAGAAACTTATTAATGTCATCAAAGCTAAGGGACCCTACCAGGATTTTCAGGGAAGCTTTGGCTGCCAGAGGGGACAAGAACATTGTGGGCTGCAAATGCTCAGGCTCACATCCTGCTGCAAAAAGGTTAAATCTTTTTTTCAACATAATGTGAAATCAGCTCTTTGACTCACAGCCCACCACAGACCTCCCAACACGTTGGCAGCTCCTGGTGCAGAGCACCATGGCCGGCCAGGGCTCAGGCATAGAGTTCCCTGACACCTTTCCCACTAGAAGCTGACATTTCCCTCCGTGTTCTGTCTCTAAAAGTTGAAGTAGTTCTAAAAATATAGAATTCATGCTTCTTTTCCTATAGTGTTAGAAAATGCATGGCAAATTCAATTTCACCCTTCATATCAGCTTGACAATTTCAAAAGCTGGTTCCTCAACTCTTCCTCACCAGTTTCCTTACTGGTAACATTCAGCAGTGATACCAAACGAGCACAGAAAACAAAAGGAAGAAGAAATGCAGACAGTCAGCAGCCACCACCTACCAAAATACCTTCAGTGAGTGTCCTAAGAAGTCCAGATCCACGTGTTCAGCAAGACAGAGCAGAGAACAAATGACTCAAGGAAGTCAAAGGGACAAGAGAGAGGCAGGCTGACATAAACACTTTTGCATAACTCGAGCTAGGCCTGGTTATGGCTCCACAAATCCATATGCAGACATAGGAATTCTAGGAACAAATCCTGACTTCTCCCTGCCCCTCCCCAGTAAATCAGTAGATCTAGAGCTTTAGAACAAGTAAGACAGCAATCTCCCAGGGTTTAGCGGCTTCATCTGCCATAGAGTGACTGTGCCCCTGGTACACAAAGATCCTGAGTCAATATTTACTGCTCATATTACTGTTTGAATTTAGAATGCAAGCACCACATCCATAATGCCATGTTTCTGGAATCTGAGAGCTAAGACTCTCTTCCCAATTAAAATGCAGCAAGCAGATTGGTTTTAACATTCAGTGGCATTCTTTTTATGGACTCTTATTCCTTCAGAGACCACAGTTATAAATAACCTGTGCATAGAGCAATTTGGCCTTTTGCTTGTTTTATGGTTACAGAATCCATGCCTGTGCAAGTGCCATAAAATATTCTAAAGTACTACAGTGCAACAAAACCTATTTAAATCCCTACATTAAAGAGTAATTGAATAATTTTGATATTTAATTGCTCTTCTTCTGTCATATGATTACAGCTTTTTGAGTCAATCCCACAGTCCAGGGTGCCACTGGCAATATCAGAAGTAGGCAACTGTAATTGTGGACTACAGCCCTACATCTGTGAGACCTCTCCAGTGCATGGGCCTGACTTTCCTATGGAAGTATCAACCATCCACCAAAACCCATTTCTACAGAACACTCAGAGCAAGAGATTCTACGCAATACTAATGTGATGTTCATTTGCTGAAATGCTTGAAACACTGAGGCACTTCATGCAATAACTGAGTGAAACACACAACATCGTTCAAGCCATTTTGCCAAGTGACTCAAAAGTTGCAGTCCTTGCATAAAATGACTGGTTTCAGAATGTGACCAACATAAATATCATTGGTCCTGCTTGTTTCAAAAATCTGCAGTAGCACACCAGGCAGCCAGACCCACACTGTGCCTTGTCATGACCCTGAAAACAGCAACCAAACACTGGCACTGGAACTGCTGGTGTTTTGTGGGTGATGGATAGTGTTTACAATCATTTAAAGCACAAAAGGCTGTGAGGAAGAAGAATGGAAGGCAAGGACGACAAAACAACTTCAGTTCCTTCAGTCTACAGGGACTAGTTGAAATACTTTTGGAATTATATTTAAGGCTGAAACAGACTCAAAATACATGTTAATCTTCTTGGATTCACTTACTACAGATGTCATGTGAAATGGACAGACACTGAACAAATCATGCCAATCTGCACCAGAATAAGAACTCAAAACTTAATCCTTGACTCGCTAGAATTTAAAGTTCCAAGGAATTACTATGGGTTGAGCCACATAACTCACATTACCATGAACACTAATGACCAAACTCTAGAAATCTTTTTCTTACTTCCTCTGGTAAACTGTGTATGGAAGGGCTGAATACTCTCAGCTATTCCAGTGCTACAACAATTCAGTGTTAGGCAAAATTAAAACAAAAACATAGGAAAAGGCAAATCACTTGGCTAAATCTGGTTCAAACCCACCTTGTTAAAGCAGTGTGTTACTCAAGCCCTCTTGAAGATTAGGAGGTGCTTTAAGCTGCTGCTGTTCACTCTAATACTGCTTGAAGAACTTGAGTTCAAACAAACCACAAAAGAGATTGTCCTTAGTACACAAACAGCTCCACTGAGTGTGCCTTTCTGACACAAAATCAAAGGAAATATTAATCCCCAGGTCTTTCAGCATCTGTAAAATCTGAGTCTGTAAAAATCTCAGTCTTGGAGGTTAACTTAAGAATTTAGACTTCTGTCAGCCATTTTAGTTATTTCTGCTATTTAAAAGCATTTGTAATAGGCACCAGTACTGCAATATTTCACTATTGCTTCAGCTTCATTTACTTCTGCTGTTTAAAATCATTCATAAGAGGCACCAGCATCACAATATTCCAGTGTTGCTGCTACTGCCAATTTAGTTTTAGCAAACTGGTCCTGCTGCCAAAGACTGAACTGTGCTGAATTTCACCATTTGCCTGAGAGGCTTCCAAGAGGCACAGAAGAGACAGCTGAAGCCAAGTTCACCCCACAGTTTCACCTCTTGTGTTCCTGCCCAAACCACTGTCACATCAGCTACAGGAGCAGCTGTGGACTGGAGGAGAAAATGCAAGTGGCTTTCTTACCTGCCTCCCTAAAATCATTTGTGCTTTCAGGTTTTCCAGTGAAGAACATCACTGGAGATCACAAAGAACAGCCATTTCTAGGTTTATCCAAGTTCATGTCTACATTTTCTTGATGGAGGGCATTTTTCTGTAATAGAGAGTACAGAGTTCTGTAATTTTACAACAGTATTTGAAGGGGGAAGGGAGAGGAGAGTTTGGAATATTTTCTGTTTGACTAGAGCTCTTAATTTTCAATTACAAATAAACTATCATTTTTTAGTTATGGCTTCTTACTGTGTTGCAATGGAAAAAGCTCAGCAAACAATTTTCAGTCAAAAAAATTAACAGGGAAAAATTATGGAGAGGAACAATGGGTGGGTGAATGCTTCTACAGAATTTAAAGGAAGAAGACAGTTTTTACAAGTTGTCTAACATTTACTTTACAGTCCCACAGTTTCATTGCCCCCTGCTTTCCTCTAGTTTACCACACAGTGAATTATTTACATAGAACAGAATTTCTTCCACGGGAAAGGTTTGCATGGTACTTCAAAGCCTGAATAAATCAGGGACTTCAGCTTGAACCTACAAAAAATCATCTAAAAAACCCTTTCAATGTCTGGATTAAATTACCTTACCATTCCATCTGTCCAGCTGAATTATTCAGGGATCCACAGCAGTAGTCCTAGACAATGTCTCTCTACAAAGATATGGTGGTTTTTCAAATAAAATATTTAAAATCCCCAGTTTGGCACAGATGAACTTCCCATACACATTATGAGGCACTACACCCCAACCCTTGCTGTAGCAGGACACTCACCTCAGTCTGGAAGTCTTCACGTGGCATCCTGCAGGAACCAGCTGATTTCCTGTCAAGGGCTGCAAAGCCTTCCAAGGGCTGGTTTTGGTGGAAGAACTCCTCCAGTGTACTCACTTGTGGGCTTATCCAGGTCAGGGATCTTGGTTCTCTGCTTTGAGCTTCAGTGTCCAGCCACTTGTACTGCTGGAAGAAGAACAGAAGAAACATCTGTCTGTAGCAAGGACTGTTCTGGTGGGCAAAGTCCAAATGCTGTTCTTCAGGGGAAAAAAAAGTGAGGAATTCATGTCTGTTCACAATTTCATCCTTGACTACTGAAAGCATTGGAAGCTTATTTATACATTTAGAAATGGAATTGTCCTTAATTAAAAAACAAAATAATTTGACTCCATCACCATTTTTCTTGGCCCAATCCTGAAGATGCAAACAGCTGAGAAAGCATGGAATAGTTTGGTGGGCTACATTAAAATGAGAGAATCTCCTGTGTCTTCCTAAGGGAACAACACAAATCACACAGAAAGGCCTTCTGAAAAAAACCCCAAATTGTTAGAGGAACACAGGAGTCCTCAATTATTATCCAGCAAGGTGGGGGGTAACATGCACTTGGCTACTTGCAAAAAAAAAAAAAAAAAAAACTCATATTTACCCATATATTAACTACCACATGTTTTGGAAAACAAGAAAACACCACAGAAAAGTAAAATCCCAAATATTCCCAGTATTTAAGCAATGGTACTGCTTCTGAAATGGGAATCTAGAGCCTCACCAGATGAACATCACCATCTTTCTTCCTTGACTTGGATCAGGGAATTTGCCACATCCACTTGTTCTGGTTTCATTCCGTTGGAGCTTCTGTTTGTACAGTGGTTGCTCTGCAGCAGTTTGGGATTCACACCAGTCCCTGAAGAGAGAACTGACAAAAAAGTGATGGCACTTTTTAGGTGCTTTCTAATGATTTCTACCCTCACCCAGTACCTGCAGACATCTGATCTCCTTCACTATGCTCCAAACCCATTACAACTGGAACACTAAATATGAACATTGAAAAAACTGCATTTCACATTGCCAAAGGCACCACTGCAGGTACTTGACTCATACTTCAGACTGTAAATAAAAAAAACCAAATAAACCAAGTCTGGGACAGGTCAAATAAAGACAGTAAGGTTTGTTGTTGGGTTTTTTAGCAAGGTGTAGATTTGGAACAGGCCTTTTATTAAGGAGGAGTTCCTAAGGGAATTGACTAACATCAATTACTACTTGGCAGGCCATCTAACTGATTGCAGTTCTTTTTTTACAAATATAAACCAACATTTTCACTACCACATGTAGTGGTTGGTGATGTTGAGACTGGAGAATACTGCAAGGCTAATTTCTCCTCCATAATTTTTATGTAGCTCAGCACTTCCTCATCCTTACTGAGACTCACTGCAGATTTCAAATATCCTAAATAGAGCTGAGAGAGTATTGCAGCAGCGTTTATCTACTGTATCACTGGGCTTCTCTTGCTGTAATCCCACAGTTCTGAGCAACAAATCTTATGGGCAAGTAACTGAGCTCTATGGAACATTCATTGATTTGCAGGGGAAATACATGAAAAGCTGCTTGGAAAAGCAAATTATTCAGGACCTTTGCTCGGATTGCCTTTTAGAGCCACCACTCTAGGGCCACTGAAGGCATTGGCCTTAGCTCCTGTCAGTGAAGCCACAATTTAGTGTTTGTCCAAGGAACGTTCACATCCTAAAATGGAAGTGAGGTTACTGTGGTTTCATGAGTTACAAAGGCATAATTAATGATTACTGCTGATTCTTAGATCAGGATCACTCCTCAGCTCAAGGGCTATTTAGTGGCAAGAGCTAAGGCAAAAGGCAAAACTCAACAAAGCATTGCTCATTAAGTGAGTTATGAGTTACACATGAAAACGTTAACAAGGGTGATCCATCAGAGCTCACGTCTGCCTGTGGGGCAGTGCTGCAGCTGGCTGCACCCAGAGTGCCAGAGATCCAACCACTCCTGAGGATGAGATTCTTTAAAGCAAGCACTGCTGCTGCAGGATCAGTCAAAGACAGGACAGAGACAAATCTGATGGCACTGCCTCAGTGCAAACAGAGCTTTCCCACTGATGAATTTGCCCCATCTGGTCCTACTTTTAATATTCCTGGTTTAAAACTCCAATTTTTTTTCAGTGTCTTATAAAAGGTATCCTTACTCAAAGAAGTGAATGTTCAAAGTGCTCATTTGAATTAAACAAACAATTAAGCAACGTCTTTACCAAAACGGTTTATTTAAAAGTTGTGTTTAGTTTTCTTTATAATCACATGGCCAAAGAGGAATTTGCCCCCATCTGGTCCTACTTTTAATATGCCTGGTTTAAAATACCTGTTTTTATCAGCTTCTTATAAAAGCCATCCTTACTCAAAGAAGTGAATGTTCATTCAAAGTGCTCATTTGAATTAAACAATTAAGCAACGTCTTTACCAAACTGATTTTGTAAAAGTTGTGTTAAGTTTTCTTTATAGTCACATGGCCAAAGAGACCAGGGAAGGAAATGGGAAGGGGTGGCTGAAAGGAGCCAGCTGATGGGAACCTGCCAGTGGCCTCCTGACCTGCTGGAGCTCCCAGGGAAGAGGACAAGTGCTGCATTTGCCATCAAGCCCACACACCACAGCAGAGACAGAAGGACAAACAGATGCACCAAGGCAGCAGCCTGAGGCCAAGAGCAGCAGCCAGCAGCCGACGTCTCACGGCTGCCGAGAGCTCACCTGCACGAGTCCCACTGGAGCGCCTGCTGGGGAGCAGAGCTTGTGCTTCGTCTCCATGTCCAACCACAACAGCCACGCTCCTGCTGCTCTTCAGAGAACAGGGATAAACCCTGGGGGTTGTTAGGTTTTAAATAGTTTCCAATTTCAGGCCTAATAGAAGGCAAAACAGAAAATGTCAGCAGTAATAGGACTTAAAAATAGAAATACGGAAGAACACAATGTTATGCACATGTTGCCTATTGCTTTTTCACAGCCAAGTCTTTACAAACATATAAACACATCTTTTTCCCCCAATGAAAAAAAAACCCCTAGCTTATAACCTGTAAGAAAAGCCTTAAAAGCAAGGCAAACCTGATTCCTGTAAACAGAAAATGTTCTTTGACAATTGAGTTTGGGGAGCATAAATATTTAATTGCCTTGAGCATGTCTTAGAAGCTCAGATTTATTCAAAATAGTGTCAAGAGCAAATAAAACAGCAAAACAATTTCTTTTAGCGAGAAACACCTAGTGAAAAAAAGTCATTTTCTTATCTTTCACTGTTTCACTTGATGTCTGAATCCTGTAACAGCATCAGTGGGGAGAGAGACAATGAACACTCCTTTTGTTATTTGACTGACTGCAAGGTTTTGACATGTACAATATTAATAAAAGCAATTTATTCTCACAGGGTCTTGTTGGAATAACAAGCTGGTAGCTTGGTATATGTCTAAGAAACAACAGGAAACATGTGAAGCAGTAGGACAAAACCTTAATTAAAAAAGGCATACATCTACTGCTAAGTACCAGATACACACATATGTACATGCATACACACACATATGTAAACATAAAAAACTTCCCAATGCCTTGCTCTAAATATTAGACAACTGGCTACAAAATTTAGATTTATTAGGTCATTGACTGTTTAGTGAATCCTGTTTGATAATTAATGTCACTGGGGACTATAAGTTATTAAATATACATTGCCTCATCTTTATTAATAAATTGACTTCAATAACAACAATTTTAAATCTAAACTAAAAAAAACAATTTCTAGGACACTAATTTTAAGTAATTGCACCACTAAATAGCAAGACCTTACACACAGTTAAATGACCAGCATTTAACTTATAACCATAGTAACAGTAACACATATGTACTGCAGTTATAAGTGTTATGACTTCAAGAGTTTGTCTAATTGTAATATCCAAGCATTACTTGCTAAATAACACAAAATAGTTTGTCTGATTAAGTCTTGGTTTAAGAAAACATGCAATGGGCATAACTAAGAGCTGGAATTAATGGCAAGTGTTAGCTTGCAAAGATAGAAATTTACTGCTGACAAGTAGGAAGACACACAACACATTCCTCCAGTTAACCCATGTTCGTAGTACAGACATTTTTCTAATAAATGTATTTCAGATAAAAATGGACCAATGTGAAATGTTCTGCCATGCAGAATTTTGTCAAGTGGCCATTGTTCTGTCTGACACCACAGACTAGAAACTGTCCTGCCTCTCAGAAATATTACTCTGTTTCTACTTAGAGTTTTAGAAAAATGTGGACAAAAACAAGGCTTCCATTGCATTTGCGCTTCTGTAGCTCTAAGTTACTGTTGCTGTTTCTGTTAATAGCAATCATTATTTATTTATTTCAAATCACCACCATCTAATTTGGGTGAATTCCTGAGAAAAGCAAACTAACTTGAATATTTCCAATCCCTCATTTTAAAATAGTATATTGCAGATAGTTCATCTCTGTGCAGCCCCTCAGGGTTTATTTTCATGGATATTTTCTGAGTTCAGAAGAAATGCGTAAACTGTTTTGGTTGGGTAGAATTAGACATAGCAGAACCACGCTCACCCTCATAACCTACACTCACATTCTCAGCCATGACAACTGGATTTTCCTGCACAGGTTATTCTCATTCTAGCAGCAGCAAACCTGTTGGAACAGTGAATCACTTGGTGCTGCTCCCCAGGCACCACTAATCATGGTCATCTAACCTGCTCCAATTAAGCCCATGCTGCAGTTCCACAGACAATTAACCCTTGTATTGCCCTGGGCTGTGCAAACCAAATCCCAGCCCATGACCCTCATCTCCTGCAGTCTCTGCACATGGCTCCAGCAGCCAGAACTGCTCATCACCATTCTTCTTTTCTGTCATCATTCCTGAGATTTGAATCATGTCTGGGTGAAATTCTGAGCAAAACAGACACCCCCAAATCCTAGCATCATCTCAGCACATCCCAGTGCCATTTGCAGTCAGCTCCAGAGGAGAGCCAGGGAAGCAGCCCCATTTCCTGAGGTGCAAGGACAGGCTGGGAGGTGAGGATGTTTTCCTAGAACTGACCATGAGAAACACTGTTAAACTTCCTGACAATCAGTTTGACTCCTCAGGATTTAGCTGACTGAAAATTCACTGCCCTGTGTCTACTACCCATGGCTTTGTCCAGGCAGTATGAAATAAGAGACAAGTGGATTTCCTCCAGGTCAAAGTTCATACCACATCTGTGTGATCGCTCAGATCCCTGGTTTGGAGAAGGATCTAAACTGTATTTGTTTACACAAATATATCAACTAAAAAGCATCAGGTGGTAAAATCCCCTCGAGTGGCCTGTGTTTTGTCCTCTGGTGAGTTTTCCTGACACTGGACTAAGCCTGCAGAGTCATGAGAGAGAGAGAGAATTTCCCAGAAAAGAGATAACAGAGATAATAGAGGGCTGAACAAGACACCAAAGACAGGAAGGCTCTGGAAAAGGTTATAAAATACACCTTTTGTATGCAGTGAAATGGATATTGATCATCCTTGGTGGTCAAGAGACATCCTGAGGAGCTGAATTACAGATGGCCACAGAGCATCCAAGCCAAGGGATGGGATGTGGGAATCTCCTTGAGTATCTTTGTGATCCTCAGGTATTGATTTATCACACAAGCAGATATAAAGTGGACAGTAGCTGTACACAGTTTGAGATTTTATGACAGACCCATGAACCCAGAGACACATTTGAGACTGTGGACTGCTTACAAATAGCTCACAAAAAATAACTCTAAATTTGGCTTCCACAAATCCTATGGCAAAACCCCTTGAACTCACGTTCTTCTGTACATTACAAAGCAATTCTTTCATTTGAACTAGCCATTCAAAAAACTGAATTTCTTCAATGTTAAAAGCAAGTTTTGCAGGGTAAAATCTGCTTCTTAGTTAAATTAGCAAGGCTCATGGAATCAGGTTTTTTAAACTGCATTTAAAGACCATCAGATGTTATTTACCGATAATAATCATATAACCACATACTGAGTTCATTTGAACTCTCAAAGGGCACTCATGTTTACACTTGCACTACACTGCATTTACTCTTGCACTACACTGCATTGACAACTTTTCCATTCAGCACAAGACACAGAGTTACAAAATTAATCCCCACCAAGCCCTGCATCCAGCAGCAACAGGGAATTCAGGAGGCAGTGGTTGTTAGAGCACATGGAAGAGCCCTTGCATTACAGCTTGGAGGGGCTGGGATGCACTCTTCTAAGGCATATCTAGAAATGGAAAAAAATACAAATTACATTTCACCAACCATTTCTGTGTTGCAATTTCACAGGCCAATGCAATGATGAGCTCTGCCATGCTTTGAGCGACTTCAAAGCCATCATCAGCTGACAGTAAATAACCAGAATACTGCTTAAAATAGAAAATAGTTATCAGCATATTCCAAATGTTTTTAATGTAACAGATTATTTGAAGATCACAGGTTCATGGCCGAGTCCCTTGATGATTTTTCCATTGACAGAGCAGCCCCATGCTTTGTGGTCTGACACAACTCAGCTCCATGCTGCATTACCAACATTTTTGGGGCAGCAGAGATATTGAACCAGTTTGAACACGCTGATGTGCAGGTTCCTGCCTCACTGTCCCTTCAGTCATTCCCTTAAATTAGAAGCATTCACCATCCTGTCACATCCAGGGGGGAGTTTGTGGAGTCTTGCTGAGAGGCTTAAGAAATCTCTCTCTGCAGGGAACAGTGGACTGCAAACACAGACAGAGAGAAAAGCTCAGATATTTGTGAAAATCACACAGTCTGGTTGTCTGACTGCATTTAGCCTAAGACAGAGATGACAAACCCAAATTCTCTAGCAATTACCAAGCTAAAAGGAAGAAGCAATGGGACAAGACAAGAAGAGAACCAATGCAACAGCATTTTACCCTGTTCTAGCCAAGTGTTATCACTCCTCTATCACATTATATGTGTTAGACTTGAGTATTAAGCTGACCTTTTGGATCCCAAAGGCTAAAAATGCATTAAAACTTCTTGTCTTTCAATCACAAACACACATCCACTTACTTGTCTTTCATCAGGGACACTTCCTTAAGCCTTAGCTTTAAAGTTTTCCAGCCAAACTCCAACAAGACCCATTTTTCTTCAATCCTCTGTTATTTGTTCTCCCCACAGACCCAAGAGCTGGGATCCAATGAAGCTTTGCTAATGCTCCTTGCTGCAGGGCTCATGGCTGAGAAAGGAGAACAGTGGAGCTTAGATGGCATTAACCTTAACTTGAATTTACACTGAAGGAATTACATCCCAGCAACAGGGTTTGGGTTTCTAAATCTCATCTAGCAGAGCAAGTGCTGCAGTGACTGTCTCCAGTCATCCAGCTCAAAGCACAACAGCCACAAGTACCTGGAGCAATAAGTCACAGTCCATGAGTCTGGGAAAAAAAAAAAAAACAAAAACCTGCAGCAGTCCCAACACAGAGCAACTGCACAGCTCTCTGCAAGACCTTCGAGAGCCCTCAGATGGCAAGAGCACTCCCTCACACTCTCCAAGAAATCCGTGGATGCAAAGTGTTCTGCAGCTTGCGTGTAAAAACCAATCTTCATTTGTGGGGAGGTCTATTTGAGTCCCAAATAAGCTGCAATTGTGGCATAACATGGTAATTTATTTATGCCGTAAATTAAGAACTACTCCTTTTTCTTGGAAATGTTCTGAACTAATTCCATATTTAAATATGGAATGGTAGAGCTACATCTGGGCTGGAAGACAATAAATACTCACAAGAATATGAACAAATCTTACAGGCAGGTGTCCAGTACCAGTGCAGCTGCAGCCCCAGGAATCTCCCTGACACAGCTGAAACAGAGTTCTGCACCTTGCCTGTTTTACTATGGGGATTGCTGCAGTCTGTTCCCAGCTCTGGACTCTGCTGCCAACACCCACAAAAAAATCAGTCACCACTGCAGAGCTTGCAATCTGAAATTTAAATCAAGAATTACTTAAGCTTTAGGAAATAGAGCAAAACAATTCAGACAGCTGTGGTCACAAGGCTGGGATGCAGTCTCAGAAGCCAGCTGAGCTTTGGAATGGCTTCTTTTGAATATAACACCAGTGAGGAGTTACAGGAAGAGATTCGAAGGAAGGTGATTAAATCAGTTTGCAGATATTTAGAAAGCTAATGGTGAAATCAGCCTTTTTTTTTTTCAGCAATTAGCAAGTGGATGATGAATTCTGGTACCACAGGCCTGTTGGAGATGGCACCAACCTTTTAATGACAGCTAAAGCAAAGCTAAGCTACAAAAGCACCCAGCAAGAGCAGACAAGACCCTTTCTGATACATGATACCACACAAGGAGGCAAATTTAAGAGAGCAGGGAGAAGAGCATGTGATGAACTATGATCCCTAGCAGAAAACCAGAAAAGCAATAGAGGAGGGAGAAGGCTGTGTCCCCTGACACTGAGTGAGCAGAACAAACAAGTAGAAAACTTGACCTATACTCTCCCCACAGAGGTAGGAAAGATTACACGAGGAGCTTTTTCCTTGCAGAAAACATGACCTTGTGTTTCTTTACAAGTAGTTTTCATTCATATTGGAATTGCTCAAATAACATTAAAAATGTAAAAGGAAAGGCTATAAAATCTGCCTCCAGGATCATTCATTTTTAACCTTTTTTTTTTTTAATGGCCAAACAAAAGCAAAAAACAACTTTGTCACACCCAGTCTTCAAGGTGTGGGAGCTGCATAAAAGCAGCTGCCTCTCAGAGTCAGGAACACAAACACAGGATCCTGTACAGAAAAGCAGCAAAATCTCACAGAGGCTGTCCCTGCAGGCTTTGCTCATGCCAAGCCATGCTTAACTCTGCAGCCAGTGAGCCTGTGAGGACATCAAGCCATTGCTCTCCACAGCCATGTTCAAAACAACAGCACAGGCACTGATCAAACCTGAGACTTCAGAATGTGCTTTAAAATCCTTTCATTCTGACTTCAGACTAGAAGGTCTTCAGAAATAGAAAGCAACTCCAGCTTTTATTATTTCTATGACTGCTAACTTCAAGAACATCATGACTGGTTTTTAGTCCCAACTCCACACCATCCCAAGATGTTCAGCAGCCAGATTGCATTGTCACCTAATTGTGTCACAGTTCCTTATGTCATTAAATGTTGGATATTAGGAAAAAAATCTTCACCACAAGGGTTGTCTAAACATTTCCTGTTGCAGAAACTTTTAAATGCAATTTAAAGCATTTGTTAAAGCAATGAAGTTATCTGTGATAAGTTATGCAAACCTTATCCAGGTATAAAAAAATTACAAGTAAGATCTAGGAATAAGTAACTCTAAACTGCCTTAGCACCCAAGCTCATAAAGGTTGTTATATTTACCAGTCTCAAGAAAAGACACTGATAATTGTCAGAGGAACAAATTTGCTCTCTGAAACTTGAGGTGAAAAAACGTTAACAATTCAGCAAGTTTTTGTTCTTTATTTCTGGAACCTCATTTACTCCATTGTGGGTTAAAGACAAAACTCCCTCTTTTTTTAGTCTTTCAAGAAGTGAAAAAAATTCTAAATTTTCTGAATAATAAAATATAAAGTTCTATTACATTGATTTTTTTCTTTTTGTGAACCAATGTTAAAAAATACTGATGTAAACACAGGTTTTATCACTCCATATGATGAAAACCCATGCATATTAATCATTGAAACAGAATTGCAATAATCAATGCCTAAGAACAGCTGCTGTCCCTGTTACTGTCAAAGAACAAGTGTAAATTTCATCTCCAAATAGAAGTTTAGTAGATATTTTCCAGTTTGATTCTTGCTGACCACAGATGCAGAATAAAGCAATGCAGCAGGGTAAATAATTGTGGCTGTTTCTCCATAGACAGATAAAGACTCATGATCATTAACAGTAAACAATAACTGCCAACAATAAACATTTAATGATACTCATAAAAGTAATTGGCCATTGTGAAGCTCAGCAAATTTAAGACAATTCTGCATTAAATTGGTTGTTGTGTATTTAAAATGACAGTATTTCACTGAGGGACAGCAAGTGATGAAACAGCCACTGTCTCCTGAGTCTGTCTGTTTAAAAACATGTTTTCTGAAACTGAGCATTCTGGCTTTCTCCTCCTGTATATTCTCCAAGGGATCATCTTGCCTTGCTCAAAAGTTTAATGGGTGCTACACTGGCAGAAACCATGTGCAAATAAAGCAAAACAAGTGCCTTTTATAATTGCCAATTCTGCAGCCAGGCAGAACTACCACTAATGCTGTGTTGAGGGAGAAATCCTGCTCAGTTTTCACCACTAAGTGTGGTCCTCAGCCCAAGAAAGGCCTTTTACTCAGCCCAAGAAAGGGCATTTCTTGGGCTGAGCCAAGGGCCTTTCTCCCCCAGCCCGCAGCACTCCCGGAGCAGGTGGGTGGGAGCCGACTGCTTTCCTCAGAAGATGTTTGTACTGGACAGTTTTTAAAGTGGCTCTGTGCACATCACAACCAGACCAAAGACTCAGATCCAGGACAGGACTTCATCATTGGTCAGCTCCAGCCATCTGAATGTCCCACAGTTACCACAGCATTCACAGAAACATACTTTTTGAAGGAAAAATGGGAAGGGGTGAATGTTTAACCTTAACATTTCTTAAGCCAAGAGATGCCAGAGCAAGAAAATAATTAGGTACATCCAGCTCACAATACAGTCAGCCACTGGGTCAGATATAAATTGATTTATTATTTCAAGTGGTGACAGTGTGGGTTTTAATTTTGTGGTTATTTGTACCAACTGATAAAAACCATCATTCAAAGAGTGGTTCCAAAAGACATCCACTAACTTGGCTTACTTTTCTCAAATCCACTGGATGAAAATGAATTGAAAACACAGAATGCAATTTTGTCCCAGGTACAAAGCTGTGAAATTCTTGGGAGTTCTGTGGCAACAAATTCAACCAATAAATAAAATAAAGAATGAATAGAAACTTATGTACAAATGTAGAGAAAAAAAGAAATTATACTTAAATGGAAGCATTGACTTCACATAAATTATAGATAAATGATAAGAACCAGAAAGTGAGGAAAAAACATAACTCATATTTAGTTTCAGTTAAGGTACACCTCAAATGAGAGTTAATTACCATATAAAAATAACTCTCCTGTTCAAATCAAGTGCTAGAAATTAAAGTACCTCAAGTCCCTGCAATTTTAACATCTTTTCATTTGACTGCTGCAGTATTGCTCTTAAAAGTAATCAGCACCTCTTAATCTTTGTGATCATTACTTCTTGAAGCATCTGCTGTCATGTTATCAAGGTCATGAAGCATTTTTGAGCCGTATTGATCATTACCTGACACAGCACAAGTCAGATCCTAGGGATAATTAAGTGTACTCAGGAGAGAGCTCTGCTAACAGGAGTTGTCATCTGCATTCGCCACAAGAGAGCAACCTCACCAGACTCTTTGCTCCATGGCAAACAAACTTAGTTTTGAAAAGTTAGGCTACCTTGAAAGCAGAGCATGACAAAACACAAGCATACTCTCACAAAAACCAGACTGATAGTTCAGCTGAACTTAAGCAATGAAATCCCCCAAAATGATTTTTACAACCCAAAAGCAAAATAAAGACAACCGCTTTTTTAAAAGAAATTTTATTTTCTCCTGATCCAACACTCTTAAGAACCTTATGTTCCAGAAGAACCTGGTGTAAATAGCAGAACAATTCAGACTACAGAACCAAGGTGCAATCGGTGGATAGGCTTCCTTTCCTACATGGACTCAGAAGGATAATTTGTCCAGGTCCTTCTCAGGGTGGCAATAGTGCTTGGCAGTCATATCTATCTGTAAAATTCCAGCAGAGCAAATTGCTGGAGTAAGTGTCAAGAAAACTCAGTTATCTGCTGCACTAATAACCACAAGCCTGTGCACATCATGCTGAGGAAACCTCCAGAAGGAACAAGGTCATTACCTTACAATTCCAGGTTGGCTGGATGAGCTGTTTATTCCCATTAACACAGGAGGAAATGGCTGGGTAACTACCACCCTCATTTGGGAAGTCTGTCTAATGCTCACACCATGATGAGCTCTGAAACATACTTTCTTTTGAGGATCATTACATTTAGAGCAACAGTTAATCACATATGGCAGCTACAAACTTCATCTCCTCATCCTGTGACCATTGACAGAAATAAGTTTCCAAGGAGTGTTCATATATACAAGAGAAAGTAAAATACCTGAAACTGTCTCTGACCAGAGCATAAGTTAAACCTTCACTTTACAAAAGGCTGCCAAAATTCTGTTTCAACATTCAAAGTCTATATCTCTGGTTATTATGCAGTTAAAGGAATGAGCAAAACATTATAAAATGGTGTCTTGCAAAAAGCATGAAATGATCACTTCTGTCCTTTTCAATATTTGTTTTTCTAAGAATTAACAAAACTGGTGGTACACACTGTGCCTAACATTCTCTATGAATTAGCACTTATAACTACATAAATAACCTTTATAAACTAGTATAACATTGTCTGTACAAAGAGACTGATTTCCCAGGATATTGGATTAGGAAAGCTAATCCTCACTTCAATGAATATAGTGGAACACTAATTTATTGATCTACTTTCTGTTACTGGTTCTTCTATTTTAAATTCTGAAAATGATTCCCAAGAATTTGCAAAACATTCCAAAGATAAAAGTTCCTTTGTTCTAAGATGTAAGGTGTCCATGATTGAAGGTTTCATTCCACAAGTTTACAAGCTGGGCCTTGACCAAATTAAGAGGTGGAAGAATGTGTTCATTGGCATGGAAAGATCTAAATAACAAAACCCTTAGCACAACGAAAAGATTCAGAGAAAAATTAAAAGTCCTTGCTGAACTGAGACAGATGGAGGAGAATTTTATTCCACAGATAGAAAAGCTCAGGTCAGAAGAGTGACCAGTTTTTCTCAAGAGCAACATGCATTGAAACACACAGTCTGCAGGTGGAATAAGGTTAGACCTTCCCAAAGTGGGAAAAACCCCTTGAATCTGACCTAGATTATGTCATCATCTACACTTAGCATTTACCACTTTGAAAAGAGTAGCCAAAATTGTGACTCCTAAACTTGGAGCTGATTGACTGATTATTTCTAATGATTTCCCATTATTTTACCTTTTTTTCATTTCAGGCAGAATTGCTACAGATTTACAAAGAAACCTACATAAAAACCAAAAAAAAGCCAAACAAGCAAAAACACACAAAAAATCCCAGGAGAGAACTATGCAAAGTTGCTTAAGGAGAAATCAAGAATTAAGAAAAAACATCCTGAGATGTTAAACTTCAAAATAAAGGCAATGAAATTTACTCTTGTTTATAACCCAGAAGGAAGCATTTCAGTCTAGATAAAGGAACTGGATACATACAAACAACTACTTATATAGTAAGCAATAATGAAGTAAAAATAAGTAAATAATAATAAGGAAATAATAAATACGTAGGTAATAATTTCCACAGAAATTTCTGAGTGGCCCATGAGCACTGGGATGTGCCACACATGAAAGCTTGCAATTTAACTAAGGGTGCAAATGTCTACAGTGTTCTTGTGACTTAAAAATTTATGTCTGAAAAACCATCACAATAGAGAAAACTTGAAATCAGGATAACCTCTCATTGAAATTATCCCAAAGAATTGGATAAGGTGAAACGATGATGCTGCAGAAATATTTGATTTTTCAGAAATACAATACAGTCATAGTCAGTTTTAAAAGAACACATGGACACACAACATTCACATCACCACATGGTCATGTGAACAACATTCCTATCAATCTTCACTATCTCTCACAGTAGTAGCAGCAGGATGAAGTTATCAAAGTGAAAAATACTACATAAGAACTGATATTCCCCCACACATGGGATAGCTGTGTGTGCTTCAGAGAGAGGGTGGCATAACTGGACAAACATAACAGTATTATTGGCATCTGAGAAATTAAAGGAATATTGATGACCTAAAAGAACAGAACTCTGCACCTGACCTGGTGCAACTTCCATTCTGAGGCTTTGAGACAGACACTGTAATTTACAACTTCTCATTGTTAAGTCTTGTGGATGTGAAATCGTCAGCCTCCCTCTCCAGAACAACCAGCTGAGACCTATTTACTACCAAGATTTTATACCATGGCCTTATTGTTCAAAATGTTGCTTTTCAGCAAACATACTGGTTGCATGACTAAACTCAGTGTATCCCCCACCACTTATAAGCTGTTAGAAAGAGAAATTGGTTTTTTTCTGTGCTAATTGATGACATCACATGTTAGCACAAGTAGAGTATGGACTAAGATTTTACACAGCAAAATAAAGAATGCTCATAGACAGTAAACTGCGGATCCCAGCCCTGCAATCCTATTTTATACTCATGTCTGGGACTTTGGGAAGACATTAGGACAGCCTGCAGCTTACCAGAAATACAACATTGACACTGACAACCCTAGTTTCTGCAGCTGTTCTGCAGATGCAAAGGAAGATTTAGAATGCTTCCTGGACAAGCAGCCTGAAAATTACTCTCTCTCAGATGAATAAGCATCAATACAAAACACACTGTTACAAACCTTGTATTTCCATGTAACAGATAATGAAAAACCATCTGTCCATTGTGGTTATTTGCCAAGCAGCCAGCCCAGCATACCATTTTACTACCTGCATTTAAGATATGTGATGAATAGACAAGATTTCTTAATTGTTTTCATCCTGCCTGCACATGCTGATTAAAAACTTCATCAATTAACCCACACCTTTCAAGATCAGTCACGTACGTAACAAGGAGATGAATTCCTGAAAGCAGAACTGTGTTCCTCTTCTGGATTTGGACATAAAAAAAAGAGCTTTAAATTAGTGAAAATTAGTGCCAACATTTCCATTTGCAGGAATTTCCCAAGTTAAGCATAATATTTCCATGGACTTTTAATGATCAATATCCTGTGCTCTCAATAGCCAATTCCAGTCCTGGCTGTCTTTTAGATGTTAGAGGTCAGTGGGTATTAAGAAATAAATTGTACTCAGCACTATTTTAGTCCACAAATAACATGAAGAATGTGATTGCAACTACAACTCACACAAAGGAGTATTTTAAGTGAACACATTTCATTATCAGGAGCAGCACATGTCCATGATGAAAAACCCACAGTGGCCTGGTACTGTGTGCTGTATGATGCAAATGGAGGCAGCAAAGGTCAAAGCTTATCTCCATAATAATGTGGTCTGCAGAGAATAATTAATTTACAGTGTGCTTTCTGATATTGTGTACCACAATGCTAAAAGCCATTTTATTTGGGAATTTTCTTGATGTTGCAGAGAAACAACACCAAATGTTTTCAATTTTCTCTTTGGGGACCAGGGGGGAAGGGAAGGCACAGCTCTTTATTTTCCACAGCAACACCCAGCTAAAATTAAACACTAAAAATACTGCCTGTTAATTACTCAAATGCTGTTAAATTTTGGTGTCCAGGAATGAGATTTCTGTGCCCAACAGCTGCCTCACATTATGAGAGCAGAAGTGTTTGAACAATTTCCATGAGTCAAGCAGTGCTGTAAGGACTCAGTTGTACTGCACAGCTCCCTACAGAGGGTTACAGTTGAGGTGTGTGATAAATTTGTCAATTACTGAGGGCCTGTGCTGGGGATGGGAGGTTTCATCCAGAGCAGAGAGGTATGAAGCTGGAAGCATCAAAAGCCAGGGTGCAAACCTGAGTCTGAGGTGCTGGTGGGAAGTTGGCCAACTGGTGCTCTGGGAGTTCTGGGTCTGACACTGTAATCCCCATCTCCTCCATCCACTGGGCCAGGTCTGTTTTCCTCTCTCTGCCAAAAAGAAGGACAATTTCTCAGCCTTGTAAGCAAAATACCCTCTAAGAGCTGATGCTCAGAGCAGCCCAAGCTACATTGTGCCATCTCTTTTTCACACCTCTTTTTAAATACCCATTACACATCCAGAGTTTTAAAAAGAGTGGTCCTCTGACATAAGCCTCAAAAGAGCAGGTCCCTAAGACACAGGGTGAGATGTTTGTGTTCTTTCAAATCCAAGGGATCTTATTCCTTGCTCTCAAATATTTGTACTGTCCTGTCCTTTTGAGCTGGAAGCTAAATAGAGCTGCCTGGGAATCAGAGGAGGTCACACTGCACAGACACAGAAAACTGCCGTGACCAAGAAGCAATAATTCTGTTACAAGAAGCTGTGTTCTACACAACTGGTTTAGACAATTAACTGAGGGTTCATTCGTCCCACAGGTAATGTGTAATTCATCAGGAACTTCAACTCCCCAGTTCCAGCTTTAGTTCCTGTAACTTATTTTTCCCTGTATTTTCTAGGAAGCTGCATGCTTGTGGTTGTTTCTAGGGAACCTGAACAACAGGACCTTCATTGATCCAGTGGCTTCCAAAGCTCATTCCCTGCTGTTTGCACAGGTCAGAACAACTCTCGTGTGGTTTTTACCTCCTTTATGTGAGAAACTTGCACACAGGCAAGCACCTTGCTCCATCCCTAGAGGTGATCTCTCACTAAAACCTCGAGTGCTCATCACAAGATGCAGAACTGAGCAGTGGCAGTGCCATCCAAACCCACACAGATCCAGCTGTCCTCCTGTCAGTTACCTTCACACACCCCAGGTGCAGCACCAGCAATTTCCAGGGAAGGTGAAAACGCTGCAGAGTAGTTCATGTTGACAGTAGTTGCTGAAAGGTCATTGGGAGACATTCATTAGCTGTTGGCTGCAGCAGGCAGTCATTACTATTGGCAGCAGAAATTGGCAGAAAGCACTGTTATTGTCAGAAAGCATTACAAGAGTGTCCTTTGTCAATATGTGCTCTTCCACAGAGCAGCAGGCCAAGAGAACTCCATCTCTCAATTTCACTGGAAAGAAAACAGCATAAAGACCCTGACATGCTTCTATCTGCATCTCCTGCTGTGGGCATTGAAGGCTCTTTAGAAACTCTCTATCAGCCCACTGTCCTGTCCGGGAGCAGAAAAGGAGAAAACATGCAGAAGCATTTTATCCTGAATTTCCCTTTCTAGGATTCTGCTCTGAGTTTTTCCAGAATGAAGCATCTCTGTGACTGTCCACCTGGCAGGCACATTTAGCACTAACTCTGTTTCTAAGCACAGACTTGCATGTTGCTATGTAGATGAACTCAGATCTGTTTGCTCTTGATTGGCAAAGGGAAAAATATATTGAGGTTCAAGATCCCTTTTTTTTTTTTGCTCCATTTATTTGAGCAAATGCAACCATAATACATTAAAGACTTGGAAGGTGGAAGTAAAGTATAAACCCAACTAGCATCTCTTATTAATTTTCCATTACAGCAGGACAATAATGGAATTAATACAACTTTCATTGTAATGCTGTCAAGTTATATTAAAATGCATTATTTGGCCCTCCCCAAGCCCACACGCTAATAAAAATCAAGTCCCCAATTATGAGGAATTTAAATATTTGCACAAAGAGCCTTTAATAATGAGAATACACACTGCAGATTTGTGTGCTGTTGTACTATTAAACGGAGATAAATAACCTGGGACAATTACTCCCAGTCTTAATAAAGCTGATTTTTTAATCAAGTGTCAATAAAGTGGCTTGTTTTTAATATGGAAACAATTGCACTAATAACTTAGAGTTATTAAATAATTTCTTTCAGAATGAACACAGAAACACTGTTATTGTTTCATGACACCCTTCATTCTCCTGCTGGCTTCCTTCACCTCAAGCACTCAGAATCCTTTTCATTCAGCAAAGCACTCCAAGGCTGGCACTTCCCTTGCATTTCCATCTTGGTCCCTGTCACAGGAGAGGAGACAAGCAAGAAAATGGGAGAGAGAGGAGAAGAAAGGGGATAGTTTATAGCCCAGCACCTTCGGTTTGCAGTGTATCTCACTGCTCACCAGCCAGGTCTCTTCTTCAATTAGATTGTCCCAACACTTGTCTGTAAGAAAGGAAATGAGCCAATACTGCAGCACACTTGGCCTGGCTCAGTCCTTCCTGTGACTGCCTGCTGGATGCTCTCAGTTTTCCAGGAGAAGCTGAACAAATGAAATCCAGTGCAATACCATGGGACAGGAATTACAAAGCAGCTAAATGGGAACTGGCAGTAGCAGAAGTATTGATGCAAATCTTATGTCTTCAGGGTTGCTGACAGCTTTGAGTGCTAATTTTGACCTTGGCCATAATTCTTGTCCTCATTCAAGAGCTTTCCTTTTTATTCTGTTCATTAACAATGAAATTGAATTTTTAAATGGATTTACACAGTGCAAGAGGGGGACATGTTTTCACTTCAAAGACTGACATACTCTTAAGGGACTTGTTCCCACAGCCTGTTGGTGAGTCATGGAGGAAGAGATGGTTACTGAGTTACAAAAGCAATAAAACATGCAATTTACTAAAACACTTGCTGAAAATATTATCCATGGAAGAATGAGTCTGATTAGCTAACAGCAATAGATAGGTTGATGATTACAACTTTTATGACTCTTTGATAACATAAAGCACTTTTTTTCTCAAAAGCAAGTTGCAGCACTTAATGCATTTGCTGGGTTTAGTGTTGTCAGCACTGTAAATCATTCAACAAGTTGCACTCCTCAGAAATAAAATCTGCACTGTATGGTTATAAATTTACAGTGTGCTAATAAATTACTTGATAGATAATTTCTCAGTTTCAATATCTAACCCAAAGAACACTTACTCCTACAGTCAAAGGCATTTATTGCTGATAAAAGAGTAAATAATAACACCAGTTACTTACATTTAATAATGACCCTAAGTGACCAGGAGCAAGTTGTTCCCTACATGTAAAATCAGCAAAAGATGATCATCTCTGATGATGGGTTTCAATTACACTTGCAAGATGCAGTAATGCAAGCTAACCAGACTGTACACTTGGCTGACAGCTTCTTATAGCATTTCCCTGGCTGGAAACAAAAAAACCAAAAAAAAAACCAAAACAAAACAAAAAAAAACCCCAAAAAAACAAACAAAAAAAAACCCAAACAAACAAACAAAAAAGAAAAAGCAAAAAAAAAAGTTTTCTAGTCTTTCCTCAGCTATGGGCAGACCGAATTATTCAGTTGCCTCAATAGATCCACAGATCACATTTTCTCAGTGTTTGTTGCAAGCTCTGTTGTGTTGATTCTGTCACAAACCCATATTAATGGAATGCCACAACCACACTTGCACAGAAAGGAAATCTTGAGGCACGACACTCTGGCACTGTCCTACAGTACCCAAGGGCAAGTGAGTCCTTGACTGCAGGAATAATACTTGTTATTACTCTATTATTGCTATTTTAAAGACTGATCTTAATTTCAGGACTAGTAATTATTATTTTAATGTCACATCAAAAAACTTACTGAGAAGATAGTGTTTGACACAAGAATGAAATTAAAAGAAAATAGGATTAGTGCAGCATCATCTCCAGAACTATTCCTTTGACTTGATCTTATATTGAGGCAAAATTAGGCAGAATGCAGCTGAAGACGTGGTGGCAGATGAGACTTATCCAAGCACTAAGGAAAAGCAAAGCAAGAAAATAACCCAGCAGGCAACTTAGTAGAAATGACAGGATAACCTTTTCTAGGTGTGTGGTTTTGAGTTTCATTAAGGCAGAATTCCCAGACTATTTCCAGTGGAGATGCAGGTATGGAGACTGCAGCTGTTCCACAGACAGCTCATTACCCACACAGTGGCACTCCACTCACCAGGCTCCTTCAGGCTGAGAAACTCCAAGGACATAGAACAAAAAATTGTTATGAAGTGTGTTAATGATGTCATTTATTCACGAGCAATCATCATACAGGATAACCTTTTCTAGGTGTGTGGTTTTGAGTTTCATTAAGGCAGAATTCCCAGACTATTTCCAGTGGAGATGCAGGTATGGAGACTGCAGCTGTTCCACAGACAGCTCATTACCCACACAGTGGCACTCCACTCACCAGGCTCCTTCAGGCTGAGAAACTCCAAGGACATACAACAAAAAATTGTCATAAAGTGTGTTAATGATGTCACATTTGTCCACGAGCAATCATCAGTATTACAGAGAGGCCTCTGTGTCAAAGGCTGTCCTCAGAGGGACACCAAGTCATCCTGGAACAATCCCTGTTAGAGCCAGGGCTCATCCTGCAGAGCTCTGCAGCATCCCCACTTGCAGCTGCTCCCTGTGCCCCAGGGGAAGCCCTGGCTGCAGCCTCAAGGATTTCCTCAGCTATGGGCAGACCGAATTATTCAGTTGCCTCAATAGATCCACAGATCACATTTTCTCAGTGTTTGTTGCAAGCTCTGTTGTGTTGATTCTGCCACAAACCCATATTAATGGAATGCCACAACCACACTTGCACAGAAAGGAAATCTTGAGGCATGACACCCTGGCACTGTCCTACAGTACCCAAGGGCAAGTGAGTCCTTGACTGCAGGAATAATACTTGTTATTACTCTATTATTGCTATTTTAAAGACTGATCTTAATTTCAGGACTAGTAATTATTATTTTAATGTCACATCAAAAAACTTACTGAGAAGATAGTGTTTGACACAAGAATGAAATTAAAAGAAATTAGGATTAGTGCAGCATCATCTCCAGAACTATTCCTTTGACTTGATCTTATATTGAGGCAAAATTAGGCAGAATGCAGCTGAAGACGTGGTGGCAGATGAGACTTATCCAAGCACTAAGGAAAAGCAAAGCAAGAAAATAACCCAGCAGGCAACTTAGTAGAAATGACAGGATAACCTTTTCTAGGTGTGTGGTTTTGAGTTTCATTAAGGCAGAATTCCCAGACTATTTCCAGTGGAGATGCAGGTATGGAGACTGCAGCTGTTCCACAGACAGCTCATTACCCACACAGTGGCACTCCACTCACCAGGCTCCTTCAGGCTGAGAAACTCCAAGGACATACAACAAAAAATTGTCATAAAGTGTGTTAATGATGTCACATTTGTCCACGAGCAATCATCAGTATTACAGAGAGGCCTCTGTGTCAAAGGCTGTCCTCAGAGGGACACCAAGTCATCCTGGAACAATCCCTATTAGAGCCAGGGCTCATCCTGCAGAGCTCTGCAGCATCCCCACTTGCAGCTGCTCCCTGTGCCCCAGGGGAAGCCCTGGCTGCAGCCCCAAGGATGCAGCCCCTCACTCACCCTGCTCCCCTCCCACCTGGCTGCCAGGAACTGCTCATCTCCCAACACAGAGATCAGCCCTACCCCATTCCTCCAGCACCAGCCTCACCAATGCCAACAGCAACAAATTTCCTCTTCAAACTGACACTCCAAGGCTCACACAGTGCACTGTGAATGACTTCTTAATTCTTTTAAATCTTGAAGGAGCACACACGATAAGACATGCAAACGCAGGCTGTAGAACAAGGGAGTGCCTGATGTCGGAATGATGAGCTACAAACACCTGAAAGGACTTAAGATGCTTCTGTTAATCTGAATTTCGTTTAATCAACTACTTAAAAATCCAGATTCTTCTTGCACACACGATAAGACATGCAAACGCAGGCTGTAGAACATGGGAGTGCCTGATGTTGGAATTATGAGCTAAAACATCTGAAAGAACTTAACAAGATGCTTTTGTTAGTCTGAATTTTTTTTTAATAAAGCATAAAAAACCCCCAGATTCTTCTCAAAGTCACCACAGCTTTGCCTTACAGTGCTCTGGTCTGACACACAAACCTGGAGATGAATTAGTCCTCTGAAAGAGCTACGTGGACACAAGATTTCTGTCTAAATCAAGATCCCTTCCAAGCTGTTTTTCCTGCTTCTGTGGCTCAGGAAACCACCCGTTCAACTGGAAACAACAGATAATTAGCCCATAACTGCAGCTGCTTGCATGTTGTCTAGTCTGTTTACGTATCCTTGGAACTATTATGCCCAATTAGTAGTTTGGATGGTTTCTCCCTTCTAGTAGTAAGAAGGGAAGAATCTGTTTAAAAATGTGTTCTCTGTTAGGCTTTCCACTGAATATGCCACTCAGCCACCCTCAGGCCACTGCTGTAAGGCAAAGAGCTGTGCCTTAATAAACCAGTTGCTGTTTTTCCCTGTACCTGGTAGTGTGCACTGAGTGCATGCACTCCATTGTACAGACACTGCCAGCTGAGTGCTCTCCATAGAGAACAACATGAAAGCAACTCTGAGTTAAATGATTCCAATATAGTGTGCACTGAGTGCATGCACTCCATTGTACAGACACTGCCAGCTGAGGGCACTCCATAGTGAGCATGAAAGCAACTCTGATTTAAATGACTCCAATACTATAAGCACCTTCTCCCTGAAGAAATGTAGAATACTTGTCAAATATCACCTGTAAGGATCTTCGTTTAACCACTGAAACACCTAAACACCTAATTAAAAAAAACAGTTATAGCATGTACAGTTTTAGGGTTGAATTTGTGGCTACAGTAAAGCAAAATCAAATATTTTGGTGCCAGATTGAATATTTTAACAGAAACATTTAAAGTAAGGATTATCTTGAATAGCACTAGAACATCAAAATACTTAGTGCCACAGAGGAGTGGCCTTTTGCTCATAGCAGATGAAGACTACACAATACCATACTAAATACTCAGATGTACGTGTTCCCCACACCAGTTTTCTTTCTCAGCTATACAGAATTCCCAAGTCTTCATTCCTTCTGAAACCATGGCTCCCTGCAGCTCTCTCCCAGGCAATGAAGGCACACACTGAACTCACAACCCAGGGAATGCTGCCAGCCAGGATTCCCTTGCAACCCGCAGGGAGAGCCGCCCAAGGAGCTGTCCCTCCCAAAGGGCTGAAGGGAAGTCCAGGGCTGGCAGAGGGCAAGATGTCTTACAGTCCGTCCTGTGGGGCAGTTCTTCAACAGGAATGAAGACATGTATCAGTAGCAGACTCTCCTGTGCATCTGGGAAGGAGTTCAGCAAGCTCCTTACCTGAGTATAGCACACTGCTCCAGAAGTGTGTTCTCCTCACCTGCTCTCCTCCTCCAAGGGATGTTAATGCTCATCTCTGAGTAATTCCATACTATCCCAAACTGCACATGACAGCACAAATCAAGTGCTTTCAGTTTCACACCATCCATTACAATTAATTATCCCCAAGTCCTTGGCATAAACTGTGAAAAGCCCTTTCTTTTTGAATAAATGAACTCCATCAAAATTCTACAGGCACCTGAATCAACTGCAGATGAACACAACAATCTGCTGGTATTTTGTTACAGACAAAGGCCTTGTCTCTATGAAGTTGTCTGACAGGATTTTACTGCCCTGGATTTCCAGTGTAACAGAGAGCATCATGGTTTTGCTACAGATAAAGCTAAGAATGTGTGGTTTATGGTATTTCAAAGCATAAGGCAAATAACAGGATAACATACTAATGTTTTAGGTATTTTTTTTTTTTCCTTCATGAAGTCAGCACAGCTATTTCACCATCACTCAGTTTATTCAGTGTCAATTACGCTGCTCATTCCACTACTGCAAATCAAGGAACAAATGAGCAATCTCCCAGGACCTCTGATAGTACAAAAAGAGAAAGAACATCCAAGCAGACTACAGGCTAGAAATTTCTAAGTGGAAGGGACAGACTCCATTAGTGTGTTGAACTTACCTAAGCACTGTAGTTCTCTTTAGTTTGAAGGCTACTGAGTCGACAAAACAGAAAATTAATTCCTTTTCACTTCAGGACTGGAATAGCAGAAAAGAAAATCAGCATTTTACCATTTCAGTTCCGTGTTAAATCCCTTCTTTTTGACACCCCATTTGTCAAGGTTAATATTTGCCTGTCATTGTCCCTAAATAAATTGTGCTTATTATACCCACTAAAGGTACCTGGCATTTTACAGGAGAGTCAGCATTTGCTGTGTTGTGAACTCTGCATTGTAGGTGTTTTAAACTCTCTCCTCCCTCTGGGTCAAATTATTTCTGTAAAAATGGCTATTCTAGGCATCTATTCTGGGATGGACCTATATTAAAGCTGCTGCAAAAAGGTTGTCATTAAAATAGAAATACAGAAGAACTACACTCCTCAGATTGCTTCACCCTTGTTCCACAGCACTTACCTTTGTATTGATTTTATAATGAATGCACATGAGATGAGCAAAGTGCTGGCTCTGCCTTGTCCACTGCTGCTTTCCTTGTCTAAGTGAGGTGCAGTGTCTCACTGAACTATTAAAAAAGAAAAACTAACAAGAGGGGAATAATTTTCTCTAACAGTGTAACCATTACACAGTTTCTCTCCTAAGGCACTAGGTGTTAACTAGCATAGTGCATTAAGAAAACAAAATAAAAGTGACACCTGTGATTCAGGATTTTCTAGAATGCACAGTTTGAAAAAAGGCAGTTTGTAACACCAGTATAACAGGGACTGAAGCACCACTGGCAAGCATGCTCCCATCCCTCCACCCTCAGTACACAGAGCTCCCATGGATTGTATTGTGTAAGACTCTCCAAGTGAGGATGGTAATGAGTTAGGCTGAAATAAGGTACTAAAACACTGCCAGTCAGAGGTTTGAGAAGTTCTCCTAGGACATTATTCCCACTTCCTTAGCTGTGAGACCTCTTGAACATGACATTTAGAGATAATATCTAAACCATGAGCTGGCACTAGGAAGATGGAGATGGCAATTCAGTGCCACGTTAGCACAGCTCAGAATGCCAAAGGAGAGCAATGCTGAATTCACACTTCAACACCGACCTTAAACAGACAAACCCTGCCAGTAAGACACTTTCCCAAAGGCAATGCACAAGGCAAATTACCATAATTGTCTTGTTTTTTGACAATTAGATCACCTCATGTGTTTAATACTACTAGAAACATCATTTGCCACAAGACAGTTAAGACCAGGTGACAGAATGTCAAAGCTTATTCCCAGGGACTCTGCTTCAGAGACAGTTCCCTGTTTGCCCAGCAGGCCACTTCAGAGCACACTGCAGGCTGACAAGGGACTGCACATTCACACTGAGATGTGTGCAGGTAAGAAACCCTGAAATATTGCACTTCAGCTCCTGAAATGTTTATTTGGACAGTGCATCAAATGAGAACAAACTTTGGCAACTGTGCACTCTATGCAAGAAAAAAAACATTAGTATTACCTGGAAATACACTGTTATGCTAGAAGGAGTTAAAAATAAAACAAAAAACCCCCACCTTTTGTGCTTGACATATGATCAGTTATGAACTTTCCATGAAGAGTAGGCCTGTTCTGAAAGACTGCAGAGGTGAAACATTTCCTGATTTAACAATATTTACTTACTTAATCCAGGTCCCAAAACTGTTTACAGACACTACTGAAGAAAATCATGACCAGGAAAGCCAGGCCACAACAGCATGTGTGCCAAGGGCATATGCCTGGGGCTTTCCATAACTAGGAATCTGATTCATATTAAACCAAGGGGAAGTTTGAACCTATCCATGGATACAGGAGGTTTTTTTGTAAGGATGTGACTGTAGCTTTTTTCTGCCACCAATTCAGCAACATTCTAAAACTTGGTGGGAAGAGAAATACAAATAAAAGTAGTGTAACTGCACAAAGTCTGCATAGACAAATGGAAAGGTTTCATAGTTCTGTTGCCCATTTCAGTACCTCACTGTTATCAGTTACAGATTAAACCTCTCCATAAATATACCTGTGGCTGAGTTTTGAATTAAATACCTTGGATATAGATAGCAGCAGAGTTGGGTGAAAATGTACTTGGTGCCCTATTGTCTTATCTACCTCTCTGCCTGGGTTTTCAATACCTTCAACACACAACTTCAGATGGCAAAGACAAGGCTAATGGGACTCCACAGAAGGCAGAGAAAAAAAAAATCATTACAATCTGCTGAAAATAACACAAAGGCATTTCATTTCCAAGAGGCTTTCCTCCTTTTGAGGAGAAGCAGTCCCCTGCCAGCTTTCTCTCAAGAACAGGCCAGGTCAGACATGTCCCAAGAGCACAGCAAGCAGTAACAGAGGCTGCTCCCCCACACCAGTGATCCAGCTGCTGCACATCTGGGGCTGGTCCCTGGCCAGAGGCCCAAGCTGGGACACAGGAAGCCTCATTGGAGAGGGTGCTGGAATGCTGTGTAGTGACCCTGGAACAGGATCCACAGCTGAGAGCGAGATGGAGCTACAAGACACACTGAAAGGCTGAAAAACCTATGACAACAAGTGCTGCAGTCATTTTCGTTTTGGTTAGGTACCACCTCTGTGTTGTAACCAGCAACAAGCAGGCACAGGGGTACCTAATGCTGTGATTCCCTGCTCCAAATTTAATGGTTCTCTAGCAAATATTACATTATTTCATGGACAAACATGGTCCCTCAGCACTACTGTGACAAGAACGAAGCTTACATCTAAGCTTGTACTTTCAGTACCACTTCAGACAAGTCTTTTTTCAACTGCAGTTACACAGAGAAGGAAAGAGAACAGACCATTGCAAGCTTCCCCAGGTTCCAAACTAAGGAGATTTCACAACTAAATACTGTTCAAGCCAATTTTATCCTTCTTTTACTTGAAAAGAGCTTCCAAGATAGCTTATTTCATAGATAAAAATGGTTGCAGTAAAACTGATTAAAATGTATTACATTATTTATAGTTCAAAGTTATCTCTGCTTCAGGCAAGGAATTTACACCTTTCATCAGGATTAACTGTTTTTACCAAGTATTTTTTAAACGTATGTCACTCAACTTTAATTCAATCCATTACACCTGTAAGTCTATTTTGGAGAGATTTCTGAGGATTACTTTCACAATAGATGAGCTTAATGTGTATTTCAGAGGGAGACAGGATGGGTGCTTGGAGAGATATGGAGACATGATCCATGTATTAGTCTCCTAACAGAAGAATTTAGTATTAAAAGAGAGAGACATGAAGTGCACACACTGGCTGGTATTTAAAGCTGGTTTCAATCCATCTTCTCTTTCATACCTGAAAAAAATATGCTGAAACCACTGATAACATTTCCTTTGGGAGCACATATTATTAGTGGCTGTTAACACTCACTGACTGGTGTGTTTGTCAGCTGATGATTTCACAGTGTGCAGTTACACCAAGAAAGCAATTTGTGTATTGGTTTCCTCAACTTGAACCAAAGGCTCCATCTGTTGCACACAGCCCTGCAGGCACCTCTCTATTCTCTCTGTTAGCTGCCAAGGGGAGCTCCCATATCAGAACCAGAAGTCTGGAAGAACTTCAGGCAAATTGCACATTTTGATTACGTACTGATGAAGCCTGTTACAGAAATTGCACATTTTTCAGGTCATTCGTAGAAAGGATGAAATTCTGCTCTTATAACCATCATTCTTTTTCTTTTCCTCATGTCAGAAGGCACAGCTGCATTGCATTTCCTTGTGCTGCATTGAAATGTTTCAGTATTTGTTCAGCAACTTGCCACACACTAAAGGATTTTCCCCCAAAGCAAAAAAAAAGCCCCAAACTAATCTTCACTTGAGCACAAATGCAAGTGTCTGATACTGAAAAAACAGCCAGTCTAGTACTTTCCAGCTACTAGACAGTAGCTGGAAACACATTTCTAAACACACCAACAGAAGAAATGCCTTTCACTCCCAGTCTTCTGAAGTAAATGGATTTGGTTTGGTTAGCACTACCCAGCTGCCTCGCTGTCATCTGGAATAAGTAGATACAGCCCCTGCTTTGTAAGATCCATGCTCACAAATTGCTGCCTCAACATGTCCCTGAGCAGCTTAATGAGATCCTTGTTGACTGCAATCTCACCAGGTGTGAACCTGAAGCTGCTGTTGGAAGCTCCTGGCACTTGTTCAGTGTTTACTTGGCACATTGCACACTTAATATTTCAGGTGAGAAATGACTGCTGCTGTGTTTTGCACACCGTTCTCCGACAGCTTAAAAGGACAGTAGGGCTAAACAAAGCCCTTCTGCTTATTCTGGTGTTTGGGGGGAGAGTTTTCCACCTCCCTGCCATACATTACTGCTTTATGCAGCAGCATTTGTTTATGTCTGCATGACACACCAAAAACACTAAAAAGCTCTTTGTCATGTGTTATCAGTGTTTGCCAGATCTTGTCCTGCTTCCACACTGACAAGTAAGACAAAAATTCTTGTTGGACAGCAAATTAACCGAACTCACAAACTTTCTTCACATTTTTGCAGATGGATTCTTTTCTGCTTTTCCCTTAAGGGACAAAAAGCACACAAAGAAAATGAAAACAATTTTTTCTCTCAAGAAACAACTCAAGCTACTTAGCAAGAAATAAGAAAAATAAAAATCAGTGTCCATTGATTGTTTTTGAATCCTTCCACTCATAGAACGCTCCATCATGCTTTGCTTCGTGAGCAAAACATTTAGATAAACCACAAATATAGGCATGAGGCCTGTAAAAAAAAAAGTAAAAAGAAAGACACTTATTGATAATGGACTGCTAAAGAACAGTACCCATACCAAATACATGGCTGTGACTCTTTTTTGAGGGAATGAGAGTTACATTTGTGTCATCCTTGCAGGGACAGTACCTCAGTAACTCAGAGCAGAGGCCATTCTGTTCCTCACCCCATTATCCAGCTTTCAGACAGACTCCCAGATGGATTCACTACACCACACTACACACTGCACTCCCCATGGGAGATGTAGCACATCCACCACACTAAGCAGAAAGAAGTGATGAGGGTACCATGAACCAGCATCAAAAGCAAACTCCTGTTATTTGCTAGTAACGTGGATATTCTAGTTTTCAACAGCAAGTACAAGTTCCTGTGAAAAGCAATAACTTGTCTCCAAAGCCCTGCTAGAAACTGTTTAACTACACACTGAATATCCATCGAAACTCACTTAACATGACACCAACTGTAATTTTTTTACTATGTTCTCTGAAAGTCTTACAAAATCAGGGCGACAGATTTTGATCTTAATACCTGTGTACTTCCACCCAAGAGTCCTTCCAACAGAGTGACTTCTTGCTTTTCCTCCATCTTTTGAGGTTGTGGATGTTATCTTTAAAACCATGATCTGCTTACAAATTCCAGGATAGAAAAAGCAAACATTGCTGACTTTGGATCAGCCTCAGCCTGATAAAGTACTTGATAAAGGTTAACAGTGTTTCCTACAGGATTTTGGAGTTGTATACCCCTCCTTTCAAAATCACTTTCTCTAGTTCAAGCATGCCACAAAGGAACTTAAAGCAATAAAACAAATCCTTTTTAACTGGCCAAACACAACATAAAAAAGTTTTTTTCAGTAATGTAAAGCTATAAGTATTATTTAAAAAATCATGTCAAATTCTCCAGTCTCAAACTTGAATTTCTTATTCCACTGAGAAAATCAGCTTGATCTCTAAGCAGTGTTGCCAATGTACTCTCAAGGTTCAAGCTGAAAACAGTCACAAAAAGCAAGCAGCAAGAGCTGTACTTTGTCAGTAACCTTTTCAGTGATACCAGAAATAACAAAAGTGACCGCATGATACTTGTTGCATTAATAAGACTGGCAATAAAACACAGTTGGGATTAGCATTTGAGAAGCTAAGGCTTGTGGACCAAAATGCCAGCTCCAAGTTGTACCTCACCAATTGCTTCTTAAAGTAAGTTCTTACAATCATGAGAGCGAAATCTGACATTTAAAGAAAAGAACAAGAACATTTGTCTACTTAATTATGTTAAGCCTGAAAGCATTTCAGTTCTCTAGTTTTCCTTTCATTATGGTATTCTATAATCAGCATTAGAACAAGAAAACCTATGTATTACACTTCAGTAATTCCACCTTGTAAAAACCACCCTTCATACCATGTCAGAAACCCAATAATGCCTTCCCTTAGTTTACAATCCCACTGCTTCAACTTACTGATAAATACACACATGGGGACTCTTTGCTTTGTTTATTTTAGTTTGTCCTTTGACTTCATGCCTCAGGACAGTCACAGACTGACAGTACCTGTTATTGTACATTTCCCAGCACTTCAGCAGAACAGCTCCTGAGGGTGCCTCATGAATTACACCAGGCATGGCAGAGGACACCACAGACATCCTCATCAGGAGGCAGAGACCTCGGTTCCTGCTTTTCTTCCCTTGGGAGAAAAATCCCACTGGAATTGTTTCTGCAACATTCCTTACCCCTAACAGTGAGGGAGGAGTTTCCCTCTGCTGAGCTGACTTCTACTCAAAAATCACTAATGCCAGAAAGCTACATGCAGCAAGTGACAGGGTGTTCTTTCTAATAAGGATTTTGGGAAGCAAGTCCTTTGTGAGAGATCCAGAGCAAGTATAAAATGGGAATACCTGTACATGCTGATTCGTAAGGGAGATGCAAGGCAGTGTGGTAAGCATCAAATGCTGGATTTTAATACAAAAATATTAGCCCAATTTTGGATAAAATAGGAAAACTGGCATCACTTTTGCTCTTCAGTTTGGTCACTGCTGTTACAAATACACTTATACTGGAAGTCAGAGCAGCAGAACCCAAGTTCAATTTATTCTTGTTTCCTATAAAAAGTACATACCCTCCCCAAATAGGAAACATTTCCTAAATTAGAGTATAATGAAGAGGAAGCTGGAACAAACACAGACTGGCATCCTACTTGGTAAGGTAGCACAAGGAGAAAGGGGGAAAGAACAAATTTACAGGCATAAATACTTTTTTCTCAAAGCAAAATCACCTAGACTTAACCAACAGAATGCTCTAAACAAATTTCCTAACTGAAATCCCCATCTGGGTTCAACAAAATCTCTTGTAGGCTGAAATATAAGAATGTGCAAAGCAAGGATTTTGCAGAGGCATTTCCCTGCAGGACAAATTGGCTGTTTTGATTCCACCATCTGGCTGAATCGTATTCCACCTCGTGAAGCTGTTGCACAGCTAGTAAAATTGATGGTATAAACACTAAAAAAGGAGTATTTTCTGTGCCATTACCATGATGAGAGTTTCCTCAATGCCATTTTCCATAAGCACATGGACTAACTCTGATGTCTAACAGCTCCTAGTTACGTAGAGCTGCACCCTGGTTTGGAATGTCTTGTCAAGAGTGCCACAATTGCTCATGAATTCCTTACTGCACCACAACCCTGAAGGTTCTTGGACCTCATGGAACCCAAACTTGAATGAAATATCTTTCAATGGTTGCTGTTTTTTCTTGGGAAAGAAACCCCAAAATGACAGCAAGAAATTGAATCACCTGTGGGTCAAAAATATGTGCTTCCCTCCAAAACTACACTCTCATTAAATAATTAAAACACCCCCGCACTACTAAAAAAAAAAAATAAAACCCCCCCCCCCCCCCCCCCAGACTTTCACTGGTGAACACCAGTGTCATACACCCACTATTTTTCATTAAGCAAAACCAGGCTGACTACAAAAATAGAACTCCAGGATCTAATGAAGAAGAAAATTTTCTTAAGTAACTGCAAAGTATCTGAGGAACTCAAGCTTACCTGTTCATTATTCATTTTTGTTTCTGTTTTCATTTCCAGCTACTCTAGAGCTGCTGATGCTGGCACTCTCTACTAGGTTTAAGCATCCTTTCAGCCCAACTCTGCCAAATTAAACTGTCACTTTCTATTAAAAAATCTATAACAGGAGGTTTTTAATCTTCTGATTTATACTTTGTAATAGGAAGCCAAAGTTTAAATTAGGATGGTATCAGCTTATAAAATAAAGCCTGTGCAATGACAAACCCAGTGAAGAGAAACCTCCTGCTTGCACTAAAGTGCACAGCAGAGCAGTTTTAGTTTCTGTCTTTTGGAAGGTTTTATTTTACACAGCTCAAGTCAATCTCACACTCTTATTTAAAACAGCAGTGCCTATAGATTCAGGCAGAACACCTGAAAGAAGAGGTCACTGGCCATCGAGTGTCTGAACTGTCCCTGACTTTACTGACCTGACAGCCTCTCCACCTTTGGGGTGTATTAGGCAGGCAGTGCACAACTCAGTTGAGTTAACATTTCCTTCTGTGAGCTGCTCCTCCTGAAATTTTCTGAAGCAGCTATGGACTCCGCCATTCACTGTGCCTAACATTAAACCAAACCAACTTGTGTAGTTCAACAGCTCTCTAAATATTAGTCTCTGATGTGCAATCCGTAAAAATAGACTATAGTAACAGTCTTATTTATTTCCCTTTAACATGATCTCATCATATGTTTTGCCTCCTAAGCATTGTTACTCCATCTTCTCCAGTGGTATCACTCCTGCATTTTCTATCACTTCACAGCTGAAGAAAACTTAGTCATAAGATGTTACAGACAGGGAGAAGGTGACCTCAGTGTGGGAGAAACAGAATTTATTAGGGTTACTATCACACAACTGCACATAAAATGATTATCTGCTATAATGACCAGGACTCTCTCCAGCCTGTCCTGTCTCACGAACTTGGAGATAATTTTTAAAGAAGTTCAGATCGCCTCTAAGTGTAATTTTGTTATGACATCTTTACCTTGCCGCACAAAATCTTCCTCCCATTCTCCTTTTATCCTAGGGATCTCTGGCTCACTCCTCCTAGTGACATGACCCTTTGGTCTGGCTCAGCACACTCTGCTGTGCTGGATTTCACAGGAGCCAGAGCTACAGCTGGGGCTCAGCCAGAGCTGACTCCCTCTCGCACAGCCTGAGCCAGAGGAGAGACTGGAGAGAGGATTGCAGAAGTTGACCATGATACCCTCAGTACCCAATGCTGCAAAGTCATGAGAGAATAATTAAACTTTGTAAAAAGACTCCTTTAAACCATGATTCCCAAGAAGGATTCATGCCAATCATTCTATCAGAATTTGAGAGACTGAACCCTTGGAAAAATTAGAGTTCAAAACTTTCAATATTGTCACTTGTACATACTTGTCATAACATTAAAATTTAATTTGGGCTGTAGCAACCAGAAGGTTTCTGAAAATCTATGCATTAATAATATGTAATGACATCTTTTCATGCTTATAGAATTTTTAACACAAAGACAATGAGCCCATGTCTCTTCCCCCCCACCAGCTAGATCTTATGCCCAGTGTGGAGTTCTCAGAACATCATGCTATGATGTAGTGATCTTCATGTTCCCCTCTCCCACACCCAGGGTGTCCAAGGGCTCCTACAGGAGGCAGTACCTGCAGGATTCTTGTGCTGTATAACAAGGAAACTTTTCCAAATGTATTATTGTACACAATTTGCAAACTCAAACATCCCCTTGAAGTGACAAGGCCACCACAGCACAACTCAACAGCTGCTTCCTGTACTTGGTTTACACTCACTGATCTCTTGTGCTGCCCCCGGCTGCTTTTGGTACCCATTCTTTGCACTAAAAGCCTGATCCTCCACAGTGTGACACTGCTGCCTTACTCAGAAGAAAGCCAAGTTGCATTTCAAAGCTCCCTGGCTCAGATTTCATGGGGCTTCATCTCTAAACTGCATTGCAAGTAGCTACACAGATAAACTGCAGTGTGTGAAGCATCCCTTCTTTGCTTTCAAACCCAGGACCTGCTGCTTCCTTTGAGGCCCTCCAGCTACCACACCACCGAGTTGATCATTTCTTCAACCCTTCTGCCCTCTCTGCCTTCCACCCAATTCCTGCATTTCCAGACTGCAGGGATGGCAGGCAGCTGTTCCTCACATCGAAGCCTTTCCACTACTTGATTCTGATCTCTACAAGATCTTATACCTGCTTTTTGTCGCCCTGATTTTATAAGACTTTGTTAAGCCTTCTGATGTTTGCATTCTTTCAACAAACTTTCTCACACACAGTTCTGTAAATAACCTATGTTTTGCATTCTTTCATGGAGGTGGAGAGAATTGATGGACCCTTGGTCTGTCCAGTGGCATTGGAGAGGTGGCACTGTCACCCTCCAATCCACTGTCACCTTTGGAAAACTATAAATGTTGGAGTCAGAAAATAAACTTCTTCTTCTTCTTCCTTTTTGTTCCCCTCGAGAGCAGCAGTGTCTGTGTCATCATTTTGTGCCGTATCACAACAGCTTTTAATCAACTTGGATGATCTCCTCCCTCCCACCACATAAAAAACAGGAACATCCTGCTTTCTGGGATGACCACAGCTGCCAGTCAGAGGTTTAGAAAGCAACAAAGTCTAGAACTGACCATAAGGAGACAGGAGTGAGAGGCTGGTTCTCATCACCGCTGCCACAAACAGTGTCTGACAATGGCACCACAGACTCTCCTCTCCCCCCATTATTTACGCCTAATTCACTTGGCTTACATGAAAATGTGAAACACCCAATTATGTAATAGAATTTAAACTGACTGAGAACATCAGAAATTAAAGACTGTGCTAAGTATTTCCTGCACTGCAGCTGCACAAATGGGGCAGAAAGTCATCATATCAACTACACATTATTAACTCTCATTATTCAACAATTGAGGAATGTTTTCCTCACAAGGCTTGCAGAATTCCCTTCTCCCATACAGCCATTTTTCAAGAAAGAGGCAGGTAGAGATACAGGTTCTTACACAGCATGCCCCATTGGCTAAATTCAACAATTCTCTACTCACATAAGAGGTTAGATTTTAATCACCCCTCACACTTTATACAAAGAGTCTATAAACTCAACAACAACATTCAGTGAAACACTCCAGAATTTTTTGTTATAAGCAGCAGAGAACATAAAAACAGTACTGTAGTTGAGACAACTCCTAAGCCTAAACACCACTGAAAATGTGATAGAATCTCTACCTGAATATACACTAAAGCTGTTGGGAATTACTTCCACACAAGAAGAGTTTAAATCACCCCATCCCTGCAAGGGAAAGCAAAGCTCAGCTGCTCTGGAGACCAAAGCTTTCCTGAAAAAAGCATGGCCACTCCAGGCTAGAAATAAGTACTGCAATTGCCTTCCTGGTGCCCTCAGAAAAGCTCCTCTGCCACTTCTACCCTCGCTGGGAGCTAAGCATTCAGAGCGTCAGTACACACACCCTTTTTAAAGGGCACAGCACACTTGCATCAGTGATTTAATGCACAAACACTTGGAATGCAGAGGTTTCTTTAAGGTTGCCTCTTGATTGGCAAACTGGAAAGCAGAGGAGTACCTCTGGATTAGGTATTCCTGCCCTGATGCAGTTTGTCCTGATACTTGATTAATTGTCACCAGGAAAAGAATTTTCTCCACACTCTGCCAACCCTTCTAAAGGAGTCTTTGTCTGATAAGAACCTCAATGCCAATGGCTGTGACAGACTCCTCTCCTCTGAATTGTTGCCATCTCTGATGAAGATGTATCACATTTATCTTGGCTGAAATCTAAGGTGATAGTCCCTGAAGCTCTCCAGCGTGCTTCTGCCCCCATAAGGCACATGTGATACTCACATTTTCTAGGAAAAGATAAAATAGATGTCTTATTTTAATAGTTAAACTGAGAAGTATAACCCCTATATTTTAAAAACACAGCAAGACTAGGATCTACACATACAGGGATATACCTCAGGGAAATAAATATTTATTATAATGCTGTTATGTGGGAATTAAGTTGCAGTATTTACATACACCCCTTATTAAAAGCTTTTCACCTTGTATTGGTCCCCAAGTCATTGCTCAGTAACCTGTGGTTTTTCCTGAGGATTACAAGGCTAAATGCAAACTGCAGGGAAAAAGGTGAGCTCCAGCAAACCTGTAGTTCTGCTACCTCTGTCATTTGTCTTTTTCATTCTGAATTTTAAGAAGTTGACAACACTGTCTATGAAAGCACAACTGCAAAACTGCTGCCCACTTCTCTCACCAAACAATTCCACTGACTTCATAAACTACCTGAAATAGGAGCTTTAAATAGCAGGGGAAAAAATCAACCATAACATCAAGTCCATTTCATCAGACAACGAAAAAGTTTTTCTAATTCAGTATCTGCCTCATACACCTACTCAAACTCACAGATTTAATACCTGTACCTTTTCAGGAGCTCTAGAAGAATTTTGCACCTGGAAGAAGACTAGATAATTTTAACTTTTTTGCCTTCAGAGTATATTACAATTCAGTGCAGATACGTATAAGTCGCCTGAAAAATCTTAAAGCCTTTTCTGGTTTGGCCACCACATTGAAGGCTCCTGTAATCACTGTGATCAAATTCAGCAGCAGTAGCCTCAGTGAATCAGGTCTTCAGCTTGTACCTGTGAAGATCTGCCTTACATGTCTCAGAGAAATCAATCCATTCCATTAAATAAAAGCTATCTGCTTAGATTCTCACTGATTTATCATGGGATTATTCAGGACAAGTCATTTCTTTCCTCATCTCAAGTTTTGAACAGTGGATAAGTTATTCCAGAAGTTCATAGCAGGTGAAACTACAAAGCAGCTGAGGTGTTGAGGTCAATAATGAGAACAAGAAGCAAGAGCAAAACAACGTGTTCAAAGATGCAGTATTTTCTTCCTCACCTAGCTGAGTAACTTGACTTCTCAACTCCCAATAAACATGTAGTATGGAGAAAGAAGGAAAAAAATTATTTCATTTCCTTGAAACCAACTTAGCATTTCTGCCTTTCAGATCAGTGTGTGCAGCTGTGGTGCCTTCCTGTGAAATTACAGATTGATTTTTTCTTCTTATTAAAAGTGTCTTGCACAGCACGAGTGCCCTCTGGTTTTCTAGTTCAATAGTGTCCTAGTAAAGAAAAATTCATATTACTCTTCCTTAATTCAGATTTTTTAAATAAAATTTGAAAAGAATTCGCGTTGTCTGAATATTTGTATACACTTCTATATTGTCCAAACGTTGCTCCATTTGATCACAATGCCATTTACTTCCAAGGAATCAGTTTAGTCCATCCCAAGATTAATGCTTTAGGACTGTAGTTTACACACAAACCCCATTATGCCTCCTTGCACTTTCTGAGTACTCAGCTATCCATACATACCAGCAGCCACACACATGCCCTCTCATCTGACCAAGAGTGGCTCAGTGCACCACATTCATTTTCTCCTGGAGGACTCAGCTGCCTGGCTGACACCTGGGCTAAGAGCAGGGAACCCCTGAGCCAAGCACCAGAGCAGCTGCATTTCTGTGAAGGCACAGAGCCACTGGGGCAGGGAGGGGATTTCTGTTCTACCATGCAAAACAGGACCTGGCCAAACCCTGAGTGCAGGGGTACCCAGGCTACCTCCTGGACTAGAAGCAGCATTACACCTGCACTGGCACAATCCTGTGTCTGCTTTCCATGCCCTGTTTGGCTCAGGAACAGCTCTGTCATCTCCAGGCGTTGCTTTACGATGCCATTTGTATTCCCTTCATCTCCTGCACAGGTTTTCAGTCAGCTCATTCCTTGCTGTGATCACAACACAGCAATTCACTGTTCACTGGTGACTCACAGACCTGCAGCCAGCTCTGACACATTTTCCTCTGTTCCATTCAGGATATCAACAGCTCTTTCTGACATCTCCCCAGGGATGCGTCTGTCAACTGAGATTTCAAAGGGGCCTGCATGCCCACGGAATTGCAATAGCATTTCAGTTCCTCACTGCAAGAACATCAAAGATGGGCAACTCAGAACACTCCTGACTTGTCTTTTCCCTGAAAGTTAGCATGCACTAACCCACTAATGCTAAGTGCACAATCAAGCAATGCACTGGACTCAGGAAACTGCCCTGTAAGTGCACACCATTTCTAAGCTATCACAGAGCTGGCTCTGAAAGAGTACCATTAGAAC
The DNA here is from genome assembly GCF_017590055.1 of Onychostruthus taczanowskii. Lineage (NCBI taxonomy): Eukaryota > Metazoa > Chordata > Aves > Passeriformes > Passeridae > Onychostruthus > Onychostruthus taczanowskii. The sequence goes on from NW_024498686.1 coordinate 49,564, forward strand.
ATGTGCTGTGGTACTGACCAAATTAGTTACTTTTGCCTCTTGAAGGCAAGGGCTGTATTTCAACTTCAAGGGGAGAAGAAAAATCTATTTTTACTGTCTTACACTGGTTTGCCTGTGGGAATATTGTCTTTAAATTTGAAAACCTGCATCTTCCCATATAATTCGTAATCTTCCATTTCATGCCCCAAGCTTGGCAGTAAGCCTCATTGATGACTGACCACCTTTGTCTGCGACAACATAAAAAAATACTACACAAGGTAACTACCTGGCTTAGTTAAAAACACATGGCTTTACAGGCTGGGAATCTCCATTTATAGAAATGTATCAAGGGACTCTTGGTGTAACTGGTCTAACTTCATTTCCACATCCACAGACCTTATTCACAGAACCTTAAAATGCTTTGCATTGGGAAGGACCTTCAAGACCATCTAGTCCCAACCATCTAGTTCTTCATCCCAGACCATCAAGTTCTTGTTTTTTATTCATCAATATCTTGTCAGCAATAACTTAAGTGCTTTGTTGGTGCTGTTGATGTAAATACACAAGTAAGTAATTGTTTAAGTGCCACCATACGTTCAGCTGTAGCCCTGTCTTGTGCAGAGACACCGCAGAAATTTTGCTAACAATTACACCTTCAAGTTTATGATTCCAACCACCAAGAAATCAATATTAATATCCACGTGGATGTTCCTCCAACTGAAGTGTAAAGATGCTATCAATCAAGAAATAGCTTTTCACATGAATAAGTGTTGGCATAAATATTAATCCTTTTACTCTGTCTAGAGCTGTGAAGGACTTGACAATATAGGCCACTTCCTATTTTACATTTTCAGAGCAGGAACTGCTTAGAGAGCATTTTTATAATGAAATGCACACTGCTAATGAGATTGTTTTTCCTTTTGTGTACAGCTTTCAAGATATTAGCTTCAAGTTTTGAGCTAATTATTAAAATCTGCTTTCAGTGAGAGAAAAAGCTCAAAAGCACCATCTGTTTTCCTAGAAGTGTGTATTTTAAATAGAAACTATGTTTTTTTTTTAGTTGAAAATTGAATGGTTGTGCTGCACAATAATCTATATTATCTGGTCTGCATAAATTATTTTTTCACCATTTCATTAGATCTTTATGGAGTTTTCTGAGGCAAATGCCATTCATAAGCAATGAATGTGTCAATCAAGTAATTGCTCAGAAAACTTCCAGTATTATCCTGAACTACGTAAGAGGAGTTGTCTTTTCAGTGTTGGCATGTCAGCACAAGAGCTCATCACCCAGTGACTGCCTCAAGCCATTGTGCTTCACAACCCTGCTCCATCTGCATGAACTGAAGAAAGGCAACCTCAGTGTGGGAGCCCTGACTACAAAAAGAACCCCACACCCTCTCCTCAGTTTCTGCAGCTCCTGATGTTCAATTTCCTGTGCAGCACTCACTGCGTGCTGTGCCATTTGCAGAAGGTGCACCAGTCCAACAATAAACACAACTTCAGAACACTTTTGACTACTGTTCAGAAAAACAACAGACTATCAGCTGATTACAAAAACCATTAACCTTAAAAAGCAATGTCTCTCACTGTGCTGAAACCCTATAAACACCTGAAAATGGCTTGGATGCCAACTTCACCATCCACTGCTTGTGTTGCATAATAACCAGTTCCTGTGTCAGTAACTGAAAAAATGGCAATCAATTTTAGATCAATATACTGTTTGCCATGGGGCTGCAGATCTGTTGGGAGACAAAGCTTCCTTGCTGCAGAGAACAGTAAATATCACCTGTGTTTCCAATTACACTTGTCTGCTCAGGGAAGGTGGGATTGTTCTCTCCCTTCAAGGCTACCCCTTTAGGAGAAACGATCAAAAAAGTTATGACTGTGACACTGAGACTGCCAGTACACTGAATCTAAGAACTAATACCTAAATATATATATTTATATATTCCTTCATCTTGCCCTCAGATGGTTGTGGTGGGTTGACCTTGTCCACATATGAGAACCCCCCCACCCAGCCAGCTGCTCTTTCACTCTCCCCATATCAGAACAGGGTGATAAAATAACATGAAAAAGCTCACAGGTCAAGGTAAAGACAGAGGGATTATTTTCCACCTATTATCACAGGCTAAACAGATCTAAGGATAAATTAGTTTACTGTTAGACCAATTAAAAATAAAGATGGATGATGAGGGGAAATAAAAGCCAGAATACCTTCCCCAGCCACCATCCCTTCTTTCCAGGCCAAACATCAATCCCTCATTCCCTATTCCTTCACCTCCTCCTCCCACAACCAAGTGACACAGAGGGCACGAGGAATGAGGAGTTGTGATGAATCAGTCAAGTGCCTTTTCTGTTGCTCCTTGCTCATGTTTTTCCTCTGCTTCAGCATGGGTCCTGCCCATGGGCTGCAGCCCTTTGGGATACACCAGGAATGGGTCCCTCCAAAAGCTAACCTGGTATTCCATGTCTGGCAGACAGGATTTCACATGTGTTTAAGGCAGGGACTTGTCTCAACCCATTTTATTCACTTGATCTCATCCTGGAAAGGGCACACGAGCTTATTAAGCTCAAGTTTAGCTCCTCAAATCCGCAAGACCTAGACAACAGGGGATTGGAAGCAGAAATCATGTACTAATTGTTTTGGCACACACTTCCTGAAAGACACAGCTGCACAGTAGCTCACCATCTTGAAAACCATTCAAAGCCTCAGTAATCCAAACTGCATTAAAATGGAGCTATGAAGCAGCCAAACTCTGGCAATTACTCTAAGTAGTCTGAGTCTAGATACGGCTTGTGATAACTTGAGATGAATTAGAGACAGAAAAAATGTGATGTGACAAAAATCTCAGTGCTCCATTCCTGTGTATTGTAATATTTCTCCAAGCAAGCTCTTACCTGTCTATGTCATTAAATTACCAGTGATGGTACAAGCTCAGGACACAAGGACTTAATTTGTAGGTGTCAACCATTTTCAAAGAGCCTCTTTCCTAGCTGCAAAAGCCACAAATTGAGCAATGACATGTCCTTGATAGTGCTGGCAATGACAGCAGCTATCAGCTCTTCTCCAGTCCTTCAGAGAAAAACAAAGCCACATTTTCTCCACTTAGAAATAAGCAACAACTTGAGTCTAGGTTGAGTTCATCTCAATAGGTCACCTGATGCAATTACACTGTCTCACCAAGGGTAGCCACCAAATGTGCTGCTAACTGTTGCCATCCTATTGCAAAGGTTCCGTACCTTCTTGGTGATTTCTCATGGGCAGCTCCTCCCAGCACTGACTCCTTCTCAGCAGGGCCAACAAATTCCATCTAACTTCTCAACCAGCCAACCTATTCTCTGACAACACCCATCCTAACTGGATCTAGCTGTGGCCCATTAAGGGCAGGCCTGTTCCTAATTCTTGATAATTGGCACAGCTCTAACTCCCTAGGGGTGAGATCACCTTCATCACTATCTCTATTTTCCTACCTTCCACCCATCCACAGCTAACACTCCGCACATCACAGTTACAAGGCAGGCTTCACGTGAAAACAACTCATTTTGATCAGCGTGAAGTACACTACTCCTAGAACCATTGGAAATGTGCATTGTGTCAGCTTTTACCTGTCCAGTTTTACAGACCAGAGTCACTGAAAACCTTCTGGGATGGTTCTACACTGCGTTTCTCACACTTGAACTGTAAGATGAAAAAAAAATTTCCTTAAAAGAAACAAAGGTTCCCCAAAATACCAATTCTGAATGATGCAGTAACACGAAGATAGGAAGTTAGTTTTAAAGCAACTTAGCTTTTATCCTTAAACACACTGACAAATATCATCCAAAGCATTTCCTTACCTAAAGGAAACACACAAGCATTTCCTTTTTCACACAGTAAAAACTAAAGCTACAATTTCAGCAGACATTCAGAACAGCAATGTGTCTGTGATGTAAAATGGTAGGAGGAGACCAATGAGAAGACTCAGATCAGTTCTATCAAGGAGGTGGGAATTGATCTTCAAATCCTTCAGCTTATCAGAACGTGCACAGGGCTTGCTACACTGGCAGTCTACAGTTCAGAACTCATCTCTGCTAAAATATTGACCCTTTTTTTGTGCTTCAAATCCCTTATTAAGGAGCAAGACCTCATAACTTCAGCTACAGGAAAACCTAACTCTGCTCTGTAGATGAAAGGGCACTACATTTTTTGCTTTTCATCTCTAAAGAAACTTGCATCTCAGCATGTAATTCTCCACATCAGAGGAGACTGACAAGCACAGAAATCCACTGCTGTAAGGATTTCAAGGCTCAGAAGGCCCAGCAAGCAGGATAGCTTGTTCTGGTGAAGCATTCCTGGCCTGTGGGTGATGTGCCCTGGTCCTGAGGCACCAGCTGGCTCTGAAGGCTAGAGCTCTGTCACTCAGTACTGGGACTGGCTTTAGTAAAAGAAAGAGGTTAAAAACCATAGAAAACCACATTCACCATGGCAATAAAAGGTAGTTAATGAAACCAGGGATACAACAAATTTACTTACCAGACTGAATAACTGAATCAAAAAATATCAATTTCTCCTACCCTTCCTGTCTTCAGGAGTTGTTTAAGCAATTGCCCTCTACAAGGGATTTGTGTTCTAAGTAAACATGGATTAGATTCCAGGACTTCTAGTGCTGGTCAACTGACAGGCTAAGAGACCAAGCTAAAAAATGGCAAACAAAACTCTTACTCATTTTTACCCTTGTTGGAAGATAACTCTCACAGCTACAAAGATAGAACACTAAAAATACACTGTTAATTTACATGGGCAATTCAGGGATTAATTATGGTACTCCTAATATTTAAAACACATGGTGCCATGTTACTGAATTTTTTACCAGCCTCATCTGCTATGCAACAATTGGATCTGGCAAAAACATGTTTCTGGTTTTTTTACCATAAGCAGGTAAGTATTGGAAAAGATAAAGCTCTGAAGTTTACAGCCTGCAGAGGGATGCACACAACCATGCTTATTTCTTACAAACTTCAGTCACAAGTTTGTCACAAGTGGCAAACAAGTTTAAAGCTTGGAGTTTTCCACAGTAACCATCACACAAAGGAAACAGGAGCTTGGGAAGAATTGCACGGCACAATTTCTGCCATGTATCCCACAAAGGACAACTTGCATGAAATGTATAATTCAATGCCAGCTTCCTTCATTATTCACTGGTACAATCCAAGATGGCACAAACTATGAGCAGAACATGTACCTTAGGTTTTGGGGATTCAGGATCTGTTGGTAACTGTGGAGACCTTGTTCAAGATCAAAACTTGCCACACTCAGCCACCACTTCTCTTACTCCTGGCATTATACAAAGCAGCATCAGGGCACACAAAGTCCTCAAAGCCTAAGACAAACAAAGGAAAGGAAATAAACCCCTTGCTCCTCCTAACTCAGGGCATTCAGCAGTTGGTCAGAGCTCATGCCACAGATATAGCTCAGATAATCCAGCCCCACCTTCCTTTTCCTTATACCTGTCTACCAGAAAGGAAAAGATCCAGAACACACTTCTTTCCTTCCAGTCAGCCAGAGGTGGTTATTGAATTGATGGCAGCAGACTTCAGCCATCAAATAAAAAATGCTTATATTAATAAATTACTCAAAATAAGCTCGGTGACAAGGTGCAAACCCCCTCTCCCTGTGCTTTTATTCCAGGTAACACATAAACGTGGAAATAAATGGAAATGTCACTTTTCCCTCATACATCATAAAAGGAACTCGCTTGATATTATATGAGAATGCCACTCTGCTACTATACCTGTACTATATACTGTTTTTGAAACCAATAACTTGGAAAAAAATGTTTGAAATAATTCAGGATATATCATATTCCGTAACTGCAAGAAAAAACAAACAAAACTACCTCTTTTTTCCTGAGGTGGAAAAACCAGCTAACTAAATAACTAATCAAAAAACCCAATTCAGTTTCTACTGGAAACTTTTATACTTAAATATCAAAAAACTTCTTATGTATACAGTTCCTACACAGTTGGCCCTGTTCTTTTTTGCATTTAATCAAGAAAAAGCATGGAAAAATAAATAAACGGTCATTCAAGAAACCAAATGAGATCAATTTAAACTGGGAGAAACTAGAAAACAAAGGAAACTAATTTTGGGGGGGGAAAAACTCAATTTTGCTCCAAAATGGTAAACTACCAAAAAAGTACTTATTGTCTAGATATGGCAATGGCTTAAAGTCACAGGGACTACCATCTAAATATTTACTGACTGCATCATCATTGTGCCTGCAATTGTACACATGGATGTCAATCCCTAAAATCTGAAACTACACACGAGCTCTTAATAGCAGCTGCATAAATCACCAAAACCACGCTGACTGTAGTCATGAACAGCAGAAACTTTCTCTGCCATTTAAACTGAGATTAGAAAGAGGCACAACACACCCAGCACACCAACCCAAGAGACCCTCAGTCTGAACTAGACTGAAATCTCGAAACTCTTGAAATCCATCTGGTGTTTGTACACTTGATACAGCCTTTGTAAACTCATTCCCACCCATCCCTGACAAATCCATGTTGTTTAAATCCTGGCTTTTCCCTCTCAGACTGGCTTCAAGATCTTACTATGTCTTCCACAGAATGTGAAGCAATGCTAAGAGGAAATCCGTGTTAAGAGCTACATTTGGCTCAGCACAAGAATTACTTGTTTCAACACACTTGGGAAGGAATATAGGCAAGTAGAACATTTATAAAATGGCACTCCCTTGAGAGTGAGCATGATTGCTCCACTGATTGTACTGATTTGTTGACAGCCTTCAAGTATCTTCAAACCAACACCACTTGTGATTTTCTGTAACCTTTCCCACTCACCTCAAGTATTGCACTTCATTACAGTGAAAGAAGTAGACTTGCAGGCAGTACAAAATAAAACACATCAATGAATTTTTATAGAAACGCAAATAGGTGCACGCAGGAAACAAATTCTAGAGATAACTGTTTGTCACTGAGAAAAAATACTTTAAAATTGCACACATGCTGGGAAGTTCAGCAGTCTGCTGTCTGAAAAGGAGGGTAGTTGATGCCAGCAGAGACACAAACACTAAACAAAACCAGGTTCCATTTGCCCAAGTATCTCCTGGTCTGCAATTTTAGAATCAAGTCAAACAATACCAGCAGTTTAAGCTGCATTTGGCTCTTTCAGCTACCTAAAACCTTCTGGACTCAAGGATGCAAATATTACCAAGTGACAACGACAACTAATCAAGCATTAGTGTAAGATACTGGAGAGCAAACAGCTGCAGTTTTAGTGCCATGAAAGCTGAACTACATATTTAATATTTGTGAATTGGAATTGTACCTGACACAAAAGTTTCCAGATGTAATTTTACCTATTTTTATAGGATTTTGATCCAAAATAAGGTTTAATATTGAGAACAGTTAGATGCAACTGTTCTTATTCTGCCATGAGCAAGTTCCTGGTGCTGAAGGGAACACCCAAATGGATTTCTTATGGAGACACTCCTCCTGCCAAGCAAGGTGTCTGATCACACAGAGTCCTTGGCAGGATAATTGTCTAACATGGTAAATGATTCATTCTTTGTTTGAAAGTTTATTCTAGAAAATATTTTAGTACTTTGTGAATCAGTGAAAGATTCCTGGCTCAGAGTCCTGGAGAAGAAAATAAAGAAGTGCAAATGTACCAGCACGGCTTGATCACAGCAAAGGACATAACTAAAACAGGAAAAAAAAAAATCTCACTTGGCTTCTTTACAACTCTGTCAACAGAGAGGCTAATTAGTACTAATTACAACAATTGCTTTACAGCATAGATTCAAACAGACACTACTCTGACCTCTCTGGTATTTAGCAGGGTTTTCCCTGTAACAGCAACTAAATGCTATTAACAAGATTCCAGCTTTTCTCTGTATTATGTGGACACACACTAAAAGGAGACCTTGACCTCCTGTGTTCAAGGAAGACTGAGGAAAAGAAAAACAGAAGTGGACTTGATTTAAAGGAGCATTTTCCATATTAAGAATCAAACCTTCCCTGGCACAGGAAATGCTGAAGCCTCTTGCCCATCACTTGTCCAAGCACCTGGTAAGAGCCAAGGATCTGCTAAATCAGAAATCTCAGCTTCTGTAATGAGCAGCAAACCTCAACCCCATTATATTACTCTTTCTCTGTTGAGGCAAGCCTTGTCAGCTGCAAAGCAGAGAAATATTACTGCTGATATGATGTAAGCTACACTTGAGCCTTGATGAACACCTGAGCATCATAAGGAAAAACATTTCTGGCTTTCCTGGCTCATCATCCCCGACAAACTGAGCAGCTGAACAAGCTCATTAAGGCAGTGGGATACCAGAGAGCTGCATCACACTGAGGAAATCTTTCCAAAGGTCCCAGCTCCTGTCACTGACATGCTGTCACCCCGGAGGAGCCCACACACCCCAAAGCTCAGAGGCACCACACTGAGTGACATCACAGTCACTTCAGCCTGCTCACCCTGGTGCTGCCTTACCCAGCTGCCCAGCAGTGATTCAGACAGACTGCACTGCATTGTGTCACTGAGATGGGCTGCAAACACAGCTGATCTACTTTCCCTTCCTTCCCCATGCCTCTCCCAAAAAGCAGGCCACTAGTGCCTAGATAGCAACCTCAAACCAGGTCACATGAGCAAACGCAGCCTGGGCTAGAAAGCAGTTTGTGTACACAGGGAGAGAATAATGCTGAGTGAATGAGTCCCAAAATGGGATTGCAGGATGATTTTTAGCCCTCTGCATAAACATGATTTGCTGCACCCTACTGAGTCTGTCTCATTCTAAGGCAGCTCTTGTCATTTTACTCATGTTCATGCTCATGTGAGCACTCAGATTTTGGCATATTATGACTCGATGCTCAGCTGAAGCAGCTTAGTTCATGGCACTGTCAGTACACAAATCCCTGCTCTTCCACACACTGAAAATGAGGTGCCAGAGCAAGGGATATGTGGCATGCACTCCCAGATGACATGCTTCAATCCTGCAACATGAACAACTGAGCAGGGAGGAAAAACTGCATACCTGTACCTCTTGGCAATTTGGGAAACCCAGCAATTCATAAGGTCACTCTGCTGCATGGGTTAAGAGATACTTGTTTTCTCATACACAAACAATGACTGACTTGCTTTCTGTACAATACTCAAGAGACATATCCACATTTTCCCAAGTCCTTACAGCACTTTGCTAGAGAACAAACACCTGGCTTGATCTCCCTCTCCACCTTGCCCAGCTGAGAATTGTAGTGGTGGCAGAGAGCGAGCACAGGTGCCAGTTTCTGTTCAGCAAGGTGGGGACTCCTGGTAAAAGACACTTCAGCCTTGTACAGCAGCTATTGGGTTTGCATCTGTTCTCTGTGACCATTAGAGATCCACAGCTCACAGCAGGCAAGAAAAGAGAGTCTAAAAGGGAAGAAGCAAGCAAAACATTGGGCAGTTCTGTGCACTTGAAGGCAGCAGAAGCTTGCAGAAGGGGAACTACTTGTTTATAGTACTCAGTTTACTTGCAAGCAGAGAAACATTGGGTTGAGGGTTTTTAAGTCAAGCAGGTAAGAGCAATGCTCACACACCACTGATGAGCAAGTACTGTCACAGTTGTCAGACAGCCTCTCTGAATAATATTTAACAGCTTGACACTGATATGCTTCGGTTTGACTGCTATGTGTGGAGTCAACATCAGAATACCAATAGTTTCAAACCTACTGGAAGAGAGAACTACAAAACTGCAACACAGGGCAAAACAAAGCAAATGGAAAGGAGGAGACATCTCCAGATGCATCACCAAAGCAACATGTCCAGCTTTCATCTTTCAGCAGTGTCCCTCAGTAATAAATTTTTCTATAGGAATATGCCCAGATAAGAACTGGGAATCCCAAAACACTGGGATTCTGCCCCTATCATCTTTAAAGTAAGCTTGTTCCTGAGCCAAGAGCAGACACTTGGTAGTGTGTCCATCCTTTCATTCTCTTTGACCCTGGTAGGGAAGCAGAGTCCTCAGTGGGGATCTGCAGCCTGTTCTGACTCCACTCCAGCAAAAACTTCATTATCCTGAGATGATTCCCATCACAATCATGCCATCACTCCAGTAATATCTCAAAGAAGTAATGAACCTGCTCCTGAAGATTTACTGTGAATCTCTAAGTGTTTTGATGCACATTCAACAGCCTTTAGATTAAATAACTGATTGTCACCAAATTAGACTGTCAGACTGAGAAACACACACAACATACTAAGGCCTACCCTTAGTCCTTCCCATTCCCAAATAAACCAAAATCCCACACCAGGAGATTTTTTGAGCTCTGTTAGCAAAACAACATGCTGATACCTCTCCTACCCAAAGTACTTGTCCAAATACTAGATATTTACTATGTTCCCTCCTAATCATGAAGAAAATTTCTGGCCTGCCCTTAGTCCTTCCCATTCCCAAATAAACCAAAATCCCACACCAGGAGATTTTTTGAGCTCTGTTAGCAAAACAACATGCTGATACCTCTCCTACCCAAAGTACTTGTCCAAATACTAGATATTTACTATGTTCCCTCCTAATCATGAAGAAAATTTCCTGTCCAATATTTTATCAAATTAACTCCTAAGGAAAGTTATCACTTGTTAATGGTTTACACAAGTAAAACTGTCAATGCCAAAAATCAAATCACTCAGTCAAGTAGATAAAAATGCCAAGATACACCCATCCCTGCTTTCCCTCAGATGAAACAAGTTCTGCCTTACTCTCTCCCATGTCACAGCTTGCAGAATTTTCTGTTCCAAATTTGGTAGTAATTTGCCAGTCATTTCAAATAAACTCAGCACAGAGTGACAAACCAATAGGTGGTGGGATCTCAGTTTAAATTTCTAAAGGAAGCCAAGTAAAAAAGTGGCTTTATGACAAAAAGAAACAAATCAAATACTCAATCTTATTAGAACTACTGGTATGGAAATGTACCCAAAAAATTACAAAAAGGAGCCAGTTTCCTGTCAACTACAGATACAAGTTCTCCAAGCATCTGGCTCTGAAAAAGATTACATCTCTCTATAGGCAGCTGTGAACATGCTAAAGCAGTGAATATTACTAATGATCATTTTAAATCTAAAGAGGAAAAACATCAGGAAAAGCAAGAACACTTTTCTGTTCCAAACATGAGCTAATCTTTTAAAAAAATTCTGATTGTCCAGTAAAATTAGAGGCAGTTTTAAACCAAAAGAAATCAACATTGAAAAAGTGGTACAAACTCCACAGTAAGCCGTTTTTGAGCAGTACTGTGCTTTTTCATTATCTGATTAATAACTGCACAGTTAATGATTTGAAAAAACATAAAAGCAGATCTTCAACTTACACAGATGATTCTAAATCCATGAGTGTGCAACACACTCTGGAGGCATGCCTTATGAGAAACACAAAGGGTTAAAGGTATATCTGAGTGGCTGAACATGCCATCCTGAACCTGAAATTATTGATTGTCCTCTAACTTGGCTATTTCCAAAGCAATGGGACGATGATGATTATCCTGTTGGACTGAGACTCCAGAATGATAACTAATGCTACAGTTCCACTTCTTTATAATTCACCAACTACACAACTCTCTGGAAAGAAAAGCATATTTGGTTTTTTATCTAGAAAATTGTAATTCTTTTCTTACTCCCATATTTTTGTCAGTCTCAAGCACTTGTACAATCCAACAGAGCAATAATTTCTTAATACACTACAAAACATGACAACAAATAACACTGCTTAAGAGAAAAATATGGTGAGCTTATACAGCTTAAACCAAAACATTCCCACCCATTCTCCAAAGAAACCCGTGGTGTTCAGTGAACTTCCAGCTCCTGCATTTTTCCTAACTGAAGGGCAACACCAATGAAAAACTCCTTTAACAGACTTGTAATTAACTTTTTTTATCTTCAGTTACTGTGGTCTCGAAGGTGTTTAAACAAAGGCAGAACACTGGAAAAGAGTCAGCAATCTATTTTCACCTATACTATCACCATTTTTTGTAGTTTCAAGAGCAGGTGTCCTCCTTTGGACACTTTTCCTCTGTCACAGCACATGTCACAGCAGATAAGGCCACAACACACAGAATCAGCACATAATTCCAGAAAGCTTTAAGCACTCACCCAACCAGAGTAACACCACACCTCATCAGAAGGCTTCAGGCATCTCTCTGCACAGCATAACACCCTGTGCCATCAGAAGGCTGCAAGCTTCTGCTCCTCGTGTTCCTCAGCCTTTCACACCCTCCTGTTCATGCACTGCACCTGCGTGCCCTCTGCTCCCCTGGGGGATTGCTCAGTGCCCCGGGCACTCCGTGCCTCCTTCCCTTCAATGCTGTTCACCTGCTGGGCACAGCTGCAGCCCTTTGGGGATGAGGCTCCAGCCCCACTCCCAATTACCACAGCCTGTGTGCCTACATTCCTCTGAGTTGGGTATTCAGCATATCAGGACTGCTTGGCAAGCCTGACTTACCAGTCTGTGTGAAAACACATTTTTTAAACATCTACTGTAATGAAAAAAAAAAAAAAATCATCTTGCTGCATGGGATGCTACAATCCTTGTGACATGCTGGTAGGATTTCAGGTTACTTTCCAAGTGAAAATTGTCCAGCTGGATTCTGTTCAGCTGCCTGACTGAATGAGGTTCTATCAGGATACCAGGAAGTTGTAATTTTACATGTTAGGTGGCTTTGAAGTCTGAAAACACATGTACTGCTTTTTTTTAATATTAACTTCAAAAAATGGGTGGAAAACCTAATTTGTTATGTAGCCATACTGCAATTAGTCTTCTTTTAATTTCTGTTAATAACTTGAAAAAGCAGTGTAGCACTTAGTGAAACAGATTTTGATGCAAACAGCACAAAGGGAGAAAATTTGGGTAGAACAGTATGCAGGCTCAGCAAAGACCTGCAAAACTGACTCTGAGAGTGCAATTCTCTAACACAGTACTTCTGAACCTAACACTGTTTGGCCCTTAGTATGCAGGTGAGGGGAGATGGGCATTTTCTTAAATAGTAGCAATTCCTTCTCATGCTTTCATTGCAGAAGCTTCTTACTGGGAACAAGCAGTGAGGTGCAGAATGTTACTATTTCATGGGACAGTTCTTCAGCTGAGACATCACAGTTCAGCCTGTAAAAGCTGAATAAAATACTGAGGCTAATCTGGCCATCCAAAACAGAAGCAGGGGATAACACAAGCCATTTCAGGGAAAACATCACATCAGAAGTCAACTCGGGCACAGCTACAGCAATTAAAAACAGAGGCAAGCAGAAAACAACAGAGCTTGGCTCACATACACAATGGCACTCACCTTAAAATAGTAGTCACAGTAACTAGAACATGACAGATTTAACAGTATGCTCTGGAGAGATCATTAATTGCATTTAAAAACCAAACAGTAGTAGTTACTGTTGCTCAAAGACTCAGCAAACCTTGGGCTGTGTATTTAAGGTACTCAGAAGTCTAATACACATGAGTATGAAGAGCAGCAGGTGACTGTAAATCAAAGATTTAAATTAAAAAAAAAACCACCAGAATCATCTTCTTACCTTGCCATATTTTACCAAGAGCTGGATGTTTAGCCCTCCACAGACTCACCTCCTCCTGCCTCTGTTAACCTGAATTCCTGACACACAACAGTGGTGCTTGCAAACTCACCCCCAATTTCCACACACTTTTTTTTGTCATCTCAGAGTTCATTTATGTCATTTTCAAAGTCTTGCAAATAGCCTGTACCAACTCTAAGGTATGATCTGAAAGCCCCAATATTCTCTTTTTCTTAAAAGTAAGGCCTACCCTTAGTCCTTCCCATTCCCAAATAAACCAAAATCCCACACCAGGAGATTTTTTGAGCTCTGTTGGCAAAACAACACGCTGATACCTCTCCTACCAAAGTACTTGTCCAAATACTAGATATTTACTATGTTCCCTCCTAATCATGAAGAAAATTTCTTGTCCAATATTTTATCAGGTTAACTCCTAAGGACAGTTATCACTTGTTAATGGTTTACACAAGTAAAACTGTCAATGCCAAAATTCAAATCGCTCAGTCAAGTAGATAAAAATGCCAAGATACACCCATCCCTGCTTTCCCTCAGATGAAACAAGTTCTGCCTTACTCTCTACCATGTCACAACTTGCAGAATTTCCTGTTCCAAATTTTGTTGTAATTAGTCAGTAATTTCAAATAAACTCAGCACAGAGTGACAAACTGAGAGCTGGCGGCATCTCAGTTTAAATTTCTAAAGGAAGCCAAGTAAAAAAGTGGCTTTATGACAAAAAGAAACAAATCAAACACTCAATATTATTAGAACTACTCGTACGGAAGTGTACCCAAAAACTTGTAAAAAGTATTTTCACAAAGAGCCAGTTTCCTGTCTACTACAGATACAAGTTCTCCAAGCATCTGGCTCTGAAAAAGATTACACCTCTCTATAGGCAGCTGTGAACATGCTAAAGCAGTGAATATTACTAATTATCACCTCAAATCTAAACAGGAAAAATAACAGGAAAAGCAAGAACACTTTTCTATTCCAAACATGAGCTAACCTTTAAAAAAAAATTCTGATTGTCCAATAAAATCAGAGCCAGTTTTAAACCAGAAGAAACTAACACTGAATAAGAGGTACCAACTCCACAGTAAACAGTTTTTGAGCAGTACTGCGCTTTTTCCTTATCTCATTAATAACTGCACAGTTAATGACTTGAAAAAACATAAAAGCAGATCTTCAACTTACACAGATGATTCTAAATCCATGAGTGTGCAACACACTCTGGAGGCATGTCTTAGGAGAAACACAAGAGGTTAAAGGTATATCTGAGTGGCTGAACATGCCATCCTGAACCTGAAATTATTGATTGTCCTCTAACTTGGCTATTTCCAAAGCAATGGGACGATGATGATTATCCTGTTGGACTGAGACTTAAGAATGATAATGAACACTACAGCTCCAATTCTTCATAATTCACCAACTACACAACTCTCTGGAAGGAAGACAAGCATATTTCCATTTTCATCTGGAAAGCCGTAATTTTCTTACTTCCCTTTTTTCATCAGTCTCAAGCACTTCTATTCTATAACCCAATACATCAATAATTTTTTATAACACCACAAAACGTGACAACAAATAACATGCTTAAGAGAAAGATCAGGTGAGCTTCTAAAGCTTAATTCAAAATATTCCCACCCAATCTCCAAAGAAACCCGTGGTGTTCAGTGACCTTACAGTTCCCGCATTTTTCCCAACAAACGGGTAACACCTATGAAAAGTTCCTTTAACAGACTTAGAAATAACTTTTTTTTGTCTTGGGTTACTGTGATCTCCAAGGTGTTTAAACAAAGACAGAACACTGGAAAAGAGTCAGCAATCTATTTTCACCTATACTATCACCATTTTTTGTAGTTTCAAGAGCAGGTGTCCTCCTTTGGACACTTTTCCTCTGTCACAGCACATGTCACAGCAGATAAGGCCACAACACACAGAATCAGCACATAATTTCAGAAAGATTTAAGCACTCACCCAACCAGAGTAACACCACACATCATCAGAAGGCTTCAGGCATCTCCCTGCACAGCACAACATCAGGTCTCCTCACAAGGCTGCAAACATCTGCAAAATAAACTCAGCACAGAGTGACAAACCAATAGGTGGTGGGATCTCAGTTTAAATTTCTAAAGGAAGCCAAGTAAAAAAGTGGCTTTATGACAAAAAGAAACAAATCAAATACTCAATCTTATTAGAACTACTGGTATGGAAATGTACCCAAAAAATTACAAAAAGGAGCCAGTTTCCTGTCAACTACAGATACAAGTTCTCCAAGCATCTGGCTCTGAAAAAGATTACACCTCTCTATAGGCAGCTGTGAACATGCTAAAGCAGTGAATATTACTAATGATCATTTTAAATCTAAAGAGGAAAAACATCAGGAAAAGCAAGAACACTTTTCTGTTCCAAACATGAGCTAATCTTTTAAAAAAATTCTGATTGTCCAGTAAAATTAGAGGCAGTTTTAAACCAAAAGAAATCAACATTGAAAAAGTGGTACAAACTCCACAGTAAGCCGTTTTTGAGCAGTACTGTGCTTTTTCATTATCTGATTAATAACTGCACAGTTAATGATTTGAAAAAACATAAAAGCAGATCTTCAACTTACACAGATGATTCTAAATCCATGAGTGTGCAACACACTCTGGAGGCATGTCTTAGGAGAAACACAAGAGGTTAAAGGTATATCTGAGTGGCTGAACATGCCATCCTGAACCTGAAATTATTGATTGTCCTCTAACTTGGCTATTTCCAAAGCAATGGGACGATGATGATTATCCTGTTGGACTGAGACTCCAGAATGATAACTAATGCTACAGTTCCACTTCTTTATAATTCACCAACTACACAACTCTCTGGAAAGAAAAGCATATTTGGTTTTTTATCTAGAAAATTGTAATTCTTTTCTTACTCCCATATTTTTGTCAGTCTCAAGCACTTGTACAATCCAACAGAGCAATAATTTCTTAATACACTACAAAACATGACAACAAATAACACTGCTTAAGAGAAAAATATGGTGAGCTTATACAGCTTAAACCAAAACATTCCCACCCATTCTCCAAAGAAACCCGTGGTGTTCAGTGAACTTCCAGCTCCTGCATTTTTCCTAACTGAAGGGCAACACCAATGAAAAACTCCTTTAACAGACTTGTAATTAACTTTTTTTATCTTCAGTTACTGTGGTCTCGAAGGTGTTTAAACAAAGGCAGAACACTGGAAAAGAGTCAGCAATCTATTTTCACCTATACTATCACCATTTTTTGTAGTTTCAAGAGCAGGTGTCCTCCTTTGGACACTTTTCCTCTGTCACAGCACATGTCACAGCAGATAAGGCCACAACACACAGAATCAGCACATAATTTCAGAAAGATTTAAGCACTCACCCAACCAGAGTAACACCACACCTCATCAGAAGGCTTCAGGCATCTCTCTGCACAGCATAACACCCTGTGCCATCAGAAGGCTGCAAGCTTCTGCTCCTCGTGTTCCTCAGCCTTTCACACCCTCCTGTTCATGCACTGCACCTGCGTGCCCTCTGCTCCCCTGGGGGATTGCTCAGTGCCCCGGGCACTCCGTGCCTCCTTCCCTTCAATGCTGTTCACCTGCTGGGCACAGCTGCAGCCCTTTGGGGATGAGGCTCCAGCCCCACTCCCAATTACCACAGCCTGTGTGCCTACATTCCTCTGAGTTGGGTATTCAGCATATCAGGACTGCTTGGCAAGCCTGCCTTACCAGTCTGTGTGAAAACAGATTTTTTAAACATCTACTGTAATGAAAAAAAAAAAAAAAAAAAAAAAAAAATCATCTTGCTGCATGGGATGCTACAATCCTTGTGACATGCTGGTAGGATTTCAGGTTACTTTCCA
Source organism: Onychostruthus taczanowskii (assembly GCF_017590055.1). Classification (NCBI taxonomy): domain Eukaryota; kingdom Metazoa; phylum Chordata; class Aves; order Passeriformes; family Passeridae; genus Onychostruthus; species Onychostruthus taczanowskii. Next base: position 66,955 of record NW_024498686.1, read on the forward strand.
AGTGAAAATTGTCCAGCTGGATTCTGTTCAGCTGCCTGACTGAATGAGGTTCTATCAGGATACCAGGAAGTTGTAATTTTACATGTTAGGTGGCTTTGAAGTCTGAAAACACATGTACTGCTTTTTTTTAATATTAACTTCAAAAAATGGGTGGAAAACATAATTTGTTATGTAGCCATACTGCAATTAGTCTTCTTTTAATTTCTGTTAATGACTTGAAAAAGCAGTGTAGCACTTAGTGAAACAGATTTTGATGCAAACAGCACAAAGGGAGAAAATTTGGGTAGAACAGTATGCAGGCTCAGCAAAGACCTGCAAAACTGACTCTGAGAGTGCAATTCTCTAACACAGTACTTCTGAACCTAACACTGTTTGGCCCTTAGTATGCAGGTGAGGGGAGACAGGCATTTTCTTAAATAGTAGCAATTCCTTCTCATGCTTTCATTGCAGAAGCTTCTTACTGGGAACAAGCAGTGAGGTGCAGAATGTTACTATTTCATGGGACAGTTCTTCAGCTGAGACATCACAGTTCAGCCTGTAAAAGCTGAATAAAATACTGAGGCTAATCTGGCCATCCAAAACAGAAGCAGGGGATAACACAAGCCATTTCAGGGAAAACATCACATCAGAAGTCAACTCGGGCACAGCTACAGCAATTAAAAACAGAGGCAAGCAGAAAACAACAGAGCTTGGCTCACATACACAATGGCACTCACCTTAAAATAGTAGTCACAGTAACTAGAACATGACAGATTTAACAGTATGCTCTGGAGAGATCATTAATTGCATTTAAAAACCAAACAGTAGTAGTTACTGTTGCTCAAAGACTCAGCAAACCTTGGGCTGTGTATTTAAGGTACTCAGAAGTCTAATACACATGAGTATGAAGAGCAGCAGGTGACTGTAAATCAAAGATTTAAATTAAAAAAAAAACCACCAGAATCATCTTCTTACCTTGCCATATTTTACCAAGAGCTGGATGTTTAGCCCTCCACAGACTCACCTCCTCCTGCCTCTGTTAACCTGAATTCCTGACACACAACAGTGGTGCTTGCAAACTCACCCCCAATTTCCACACACTTTTTTTTGTCATCTCAGAGTTCATTTATGTCATTTTCAAAGTCTTGCAAATAGCCTGTACCAACTCTAAGGTATGATCTGAAAGCCCCAATATTCTCTTTTTCTTAAAAGACTTGCTATGGACACAGTGAGGGGGGAAAATACAAAGAGAACTTATGTATTCTGAATGTTCCATCACAGCAAGTTTTCATCATTAAGACATCCTGCTACAAGCAAGTGTATCACTTGGTAATTATGTGCCTTGAGATAATAGTTCATTATTTTTTATATAGGTGGGGTGTTTTTCTTGAAGTGTTGAATTGGCAGTGCCTTGGTCTGCTTAGAAACACTCACTGGCACTACCTCCCAAAGCACCAGATGCACCTTGTACATCAGCAGGGTGTTACCTGTGAGCTCTTGGCTTTTCTTTTTCCATGGCTAGAGATTCATGGTAGCAAATGGGTTTGTTCACAGATGGACAAGAAATGACTGAGAGCCTCCTAAATGCCAGTGAGCTCACCAAGTCACCAGGAGCACACCCAGCTCTGTTGGACAGGCTGTGATGGAGTCACAGTGAAAAGGATTTCAAGTGCTAAGTTCCAGTGTCATGGTGTCAATCCAGTAATTTCAATATATTATTCAGTAATAGATCATGTTCAAAAACATCTCATGTTGTTAAGCTTTCAACATTTCCTTCAGTCCCCAAAATGATAAAATGGCTAAAGACAGTTTCACAAAGAAAGAGATTTTCCTTTGCAATAAAAGCTTAAAAAGGTGCCAAACTTTGGGATTTCCGTAACAGAAAGAAATATTTTTAGAATTGGAAAATAAAGTTGGAAATAAAAACAGAATTGACATTAATGCAATAATAGAGGACTCAACAAAAAATAACCAGGAACAGATTAATCAAAACTAATATTTCAATTGTGTACTTCAGAAAAGTATTCAGTAATTACCAATAAAAACAAGTGTCCTATAGGGAGCTGATTTACCCATGAAGTTGAGTCAAAGAGAATAAAGAAAGGCATTCAGTACCTCAAACCCCTTCTCCAAGCCAGTCACAGTGATGGAAAGCCCAAGCCATACCTTTGTGGTGCCTAGTTGAGGAACGCTCCCATTACAGCTGAATTTGCTTTGTATCAGGCTCATTACAAACATAAGGATGAAAATTACTTTTCACTTGGTAGTAATTGCATTTTGTTGACATCTGATTAACCATGCTGGCCTTAAATGCTGAAAAGGCCACAAATAAGGGGGGAATTAATGAATTAGGTAATGTAGAATACTTTGAGTCAATAAATCTTGAGAGTAATTACCCTCTGCAATATCATTTTAACACAGTTCATGTGGCATACTTTTACTAAAAATATTTTTACATTACTTAAAATGCATTCAGTTTTTTTCAATCAAGGAAACACAGTAAAAGGTTAACCAGATAATACTGTTAAGGCAAAAAAAGGGGACAGATTATTACTACATCAGCTTAATCAAATACTTGCTAGAATAGCTTTACACTGTCACAAAAACCTCTGAATGTTACTTATTTCTACAGAATTTCAGCTTACAAAAAACTAAAGAGGGGAGGTAACAAAGGATTTTTTGAGAGTGAATGACTAAGTTGTAGCTACCACTGCAGTCAAAAGGGATTCTCATTTCAATGGCAACTGAAAGCAATAGTATTTTTATCTTTCAAACAAATAGCTTTCTTTATGGGTGCAGTAGAATTCCATAAACAATGCCTTACTAACTCTTCTTACAGTTAAATAGCTATGAAATCACAACTTCATGGAAACTACTGTAGGACATGAGATTATTGTTTTATTGGTGATCAGAGTGGGTAATTGCAGAGCTAACACTACTTCCAAGTCATCTTAACACAAAATACCTAGCAAGAAAGGAAACACTCGAGATATCTGTGAATGAATCATGTAAAACAGCAGCACTATCAGACTATTTCTGCCACTGACTCACACCTACTGACCTCAGACAACTTTTGTGTCTGTTTTTAAGTCAGGGGTCTGTGGGGATCAGAGCCTTACTCCATTCCTGTGGTTTCACAAAGAGTCTGGTTTCTGCTGATACTTTCCATAGCCAGGTTCCAGCTTTTGTACATCCAGCAGCAGAGCACACCAACCTCCCTGCCTCAGCTCCGCTCTGAAATATAAAACCTCTCCCTTCTGCTGTGATTTTTATTTGACAGATTCCTTTACCTTGTCAAATTCCATCAGCCACCGTGAGTCATCACCAAAGTCCCCGTGACTGCTGTGATAAAGTCACACAGGTGAAGGTTTCCTGAGGCTGGGCGGCCTCCAGCTACTGCAAAGCATTCCAGTGATGAGCTGTTAGGAATTAGTTGTGTGGAATGAGCTTCTGTCTCCGGATCACATTCAGCACATGGGCATTTGCAAATCTTTGATTATTAATAGGGTCAGAATTTAATTCCAAATATAACCAGGAAATTTGTGCCTGGGGCTTTGGCAGAACGAGATTTTACACGCTGAATTTACAGGAAAAGGCTCACATGATGTTAATCAGAACAAACCTGAATGAGAAAGAAGCCTGAAAATAAGCTTTGCCCATGTGCAAGTTCCCCTGGGGCTTTCCTGAGAAAGTGATTAATATTTGCCTACTCATATTGAAGAAACACTGTTAAAAACCACTCTTCCCTTGCTCCAGTTGGACAACGTGTGCTGAAATCAAAGTGTGTTAGTGACGATAAAATATTAATGCTCTGGATTTCTTATGCAAACTTTTTCAGCACTGCATTATTAATGACACCTAATTGTAGTGGAAATTGCTGTAGGACAAGCTCATTTTACTATACAATTTATCTTATGAACTATAAAAGTCTTTCTTGTGAAACCCACCAGGATCCTAGTAGAATTTTGTCACATCTTCTAACACTCAGTTGTTAGCCTTGATTCAAACTTATTCATAGGAACCAGTAACTAGGAAAATATTGTGAAATGTGTCCATTTTTTGTTACAATTTTCTTCTGTGATAGAAAGAACAATTTATTTTAAATTGTTCTTGCACAGACTGCATTCAAAGGGTGCTATATCCAGTCTTTTTCTTTTTACTATAGCAAGAAATGTCTCATTAGTACTGCCAATATGTAGGCACACATCTGATTTAGGCTGAGGTGGGCAGCATTCAGCTGCTCCAAGTTGCTGAAGCCAATCCTGAAAGCCAAAGATCACCAGAGCAGCAGTATAGTTTAAACATGTCACATCCTTCCTACAAGACCTAAAGGGACTGGAAGATCACACAGGAGCTCCTTTAGCCTGTCTCTGGTATCTGGGGAGCACCAGCTTCTTTCAGTGGCACGGCAACATAGAAAGCACCTGAAAAGCAATATTATATTTATGTCAGGAAAGGACTCAATTACTCAAGAATGGGGCCACTGAGCTGCAATTAAGACAGATTTCAAACCAGAACATTTTTACTCTCAGATACGAGTTTTTCATGAGAGCCTCAAAGCATCCAGCCTTCATCTCCAGCCTGGAGCCCCCTCTTGATTGTAAATGAGGGCATTCCTCCTTCTGAAGGAGGACACCAAAAACCCCATTCTTCTATTGGATACAAAATTAGTCTTCTGAGGCACTTCAACAGAGTCACAGACACCTCAGTATCTGTGTCTCCTTACTGCAGCCTGGCACAGTGAGGCTCCTGGGCTCCTCAACAAACAACAGCTTCAGACATCTGTGACTGGGAAGAGCAGCACACAGGAAATCTATCCAGGGAAATAATGGCACAAACAGCCCTGCAAAGCTAGGGAAATGAAGAAGGTGCCATATTGCAATGACTCTTGTTCATTGCAGATCACTCAATTTCTACTGGCATTTTACCATTCTCTGATGTGCAGAATAACTAGAAGCAGTTGTAGATGAATGTTCAATTTCAGCAGAAATACAAACTTGTTCAACAGAATCTGACTTGTTTCATTACACAGATTAATAATGGCTCTTCTCTGCAGCGTGCCATGAAGGATTTTTAATAAGCAACTCCCTGTTTATTTCACCTTGTTCCAAGAAAAAGAATAAATTCACTCAGCTATTCTTAACCCAGTGGATTCATGACTCACATCTTGCTGTACTGCTGGTTGCTTTTCTCTTCCCCATGTTGCAGTCGCAGTTGTGGTGCATTTAGTTACAAAACATGACACTTAGTTCTCCCTAATTCCAAAATTCAGACATTTGAACAGAAATTTCTCTGCTTGCTGACAATGGGAACAGCCACGTAATCTGTTGTAACGTCAGCCTCTGTGCTCCTCATTCCTACAGTGGATTTGCTTTCCCCTATGGCACTTGTACAACACAAAAGCTGCTCCTAAGTACTAAATTATACACTGTGGCTCTTGTCATTCAAGGCATGTAATACACTGAGCAGCACAATAATTATCTCTATTAAATTACTTGAAAGCACAACAGGCAAACCCAAGTGAAGCAAAAACTACGGCACCCGAGATAAAGCTGTTGGTCGTAGCCTGTTACTCAGTGCATTGTTCCTTGCTAATAGGAAAGTCCATGAGAAAAACCCTGCTACCTATTACACTTATAATTAGTTCCTAAATATTGACATGACTAATAGCAATCAAGTTAGAGAAATCATACATATTTGTGTTATTAAACCCTAGCACATCTGTGAGCCTAATGTAAAGATACCTAGATTTAATTAAAAAGCAGCAGTTCTAAGGGAAAAAAAATCTGGCCTTTTTTAAATGAGAAAATTAAGGAAAGAATCAAGCTGAGGATGTATGAAAAATACAGTCCTTGAAGTACATTCCAAATTTGCCTATTACTCCTAAAATAAACAGTGGAGCCTAATGTAAAGGTACCTAGATTTAATTAAAAAACAGCAGTTCTAACAGAAAAAAACATCTGGCCTTTTTAAAATGAGAAAATTAGGGCAAGAATCAAGCTGAGGATGTATGAAAAATACAGTCCTTGAAGTACATTCCAAATTTGCCTATTACTCCTAAAATAAACAATAAGTTGTAGACCCTGAGTACAAAATAGGACTAATACCAAGCCAAACCTTATTCCAACCTTGCTTTTAACCGTGAAAAAGCTTGATTTTCTAGGCATTCTAGAATTGTTGGCTTTGTTGAAGAAAAACACCCAACAGCAGTAAGCAATTGTGCAGATGCATTTGTACTACACAAGTTAAAGGTTTGTTATGCTTTCAGATTAATAAAATAATGCCCCTGTACAGAGCTAGCCAATTCCTACACAAGTTTGCATTTCACAATTAATCTAGTCCCATACCTCAATCGTGACAGTCTGGTGCATTCCACCAGGGCTGAAAGAGTGTGCAATCATCTGAAAGCAAGATTTTCCTGCATGAGATAATCACAGCACTACCAGCTAGCCCCATAATGTGGGGAAGAATAGATGAACCAATTATTATTTGTTTATGTTTTTATTTTACACAACTCTCTCCTATTCCTAGGTAAATATAAGAGACAATACAGCTCCCACGTTTACATGACTTTAGACCTTGGATACTTGCTGTCTCTGGGGAGAGCCCATTTGGAATTTGACTGAGGTGTGTGAAGGCTGTTTTAGCATCTGTACCCATCCTTCCCCCCAGCACAGTGACCTAAGTGGGACAGCAAGGACACTCCCCATTGTAGCTGGATGAGAACAAGTTGGAGTCTGTTTCCTTGTCCTTCCTGCCTGGCTCAGCCAAAGCAGCTCAGCTGAGCTGTGCAGAGATGGCTGCTGCAGGGAAAAGGCAGCAAAGCCAGCACAGCTCAGATAAGGTAACAAAATAACAAGAAGGCAAGAATAAATATTTGCCACCAAAGACAAGAAAACATTCCATTCTGTGTTTTAGTCATGGGCAAGACAGAATATAGATCTGCCAGACATCCATCAGCCAGAAGAAAAATACAAGGGACTGAATTAGATTCTGTCATATAACTTATTTTCTCAGCAAACAGATAATTTTTTTTGTATTTACTCAATAGAGAGCATATCCACTAAAGCAATTTTTTTTCAAGTATCAGCCTGAAAGGGATTATCTACTGGTTTATAAATATGAAATAAACACTGCCTTAACTTTTTAACTGCTTAACATTTCCTGTCTTCTCTCCTTGAACTCAGGAGAATTAAAACAGGTAGAAATTCACCCTTATTTGATGTTGCCAAAACAAGGTCTGCAACACAGCATCAAGTTTGGGTTGCATGCACAGACATGATCATCCTTCTACCTAAAACTTGAGCTGAAAAATGGTGTTAAACTGGCAACATATTTGCATCCTTTTCAGGGAGGAGCTATAATGAATATTCAGCTTTAATCAATGTCAGTACAGAACAGAACTGTAGACCTGAAGGATTTTATACTCCTCATGGTCCACTTCAGTCTTAAAAATCACTCATCACAAATCAGGATGACATACTGTAGTTCTCCTAAAACACATAGCATGAAGCAAATGAGCTCATTTCCATTACTGCTGGGTTTGCTTTAATGTATCTGAATAATTCTAAACTGATTTACAGTGAGGCATAAATGGGTAAACACAATAGCCAGTATTCATTACAGTTATGGATTTAGAAATACCAACAAGGCCTTATAAATGCATATTCCCTTTCTGAGAGGCACAATCCATCATAATGCAGATCTTACCAAGCACCACAGGTTGACTGTATTCCATCACACAGCCAGTACAAGGAAATCTGGCAGTCCAGACAAAGGTTCCCTACTCACACCCTGGAGTTAAATACCCACTCTGGGCCCCCAAGTCTGGCACCTTCCTAAAGGGAATGCTCATTCCAGTAACTGCTGGATGAGCTGAGAACGAGCCTCTGATCTGGAGGCCCAGCTGTGCTTCCTGCCCACCTCCAGCAAGTTCTGAGCAGCTTATAGATCAGTAAAACACGGCCGTAGGAGCTAGTCAAGTGTTTGAAAAACGGTAAGAACATCAGATTGAAAGGATCTTGGTTGTGTACCCATATCTCTGGGATTACACCTGTGTACAGTACATATGGAAATACCCCTTGACAGAGAAACAACACTGTAACACCAGGAACAGTGGCTGAACACAGCAACATTTCCATCTGTTACTTGGTATCAATTTTGGGACTGAGCAACAAAAGAACAAAAACAAAGCTCTCCTTCCAAGCACTCGGCTGGAAATGGTGAAGTTGGCACCCACCAGAGACATTTTACAGTGACACTGTGGATTTACTGCTGTTACACACACACAAAGTCACAGCACGAATGAGGCAAGGAAACACAGGACACACTTTCAGTAAAGCACGGGGGTCAAACCTCAGCTGTTCTGAATCTCGTGGGACAAACTCACTGCTTCCTGTGCTTTTATTGGAAACTGCAGGCCGGCAGAGGCTGTGAAAGGTGCCTTGAATCGGCACGAAGCAGGATTGTCCTGAAAAGCCAAGTGAGCTCTTTGAAAGCAGGCGCTCTGAAATGGGAAAACATGCACGGTTACCTTCCACACAGACTCACATTTCCACTCAAACAAAACAAACATTTCCAGCAAATAATGAGCGTTCTTATTTGTCTCAATTTTATTACCACTAATTAAGCCCATTTGTTAAAAAAGGTACAGACAAAGGCAAATGGAAAAACTGAAGGATGCTAATCTATCATAGGAGCCAAATACCCTGGCAATATTCACTGAGCTTTATACTAAAAGCTTGATCCAATCCTAACAAAATACAGGTCATGTCAAGTATTGGCAGCTTCCCTAAGCCCTTAGGGGAACATAATTCCATAAAATCAATGTAACAAAAGTATTAACACTGAACGTTTCCTGGCTGATGCCATAGGAACCATTTACACCCAGGCATATGGTGTTCATGTCTGAAACTTTCCTTTTGGAAATCATTAGTACCATTTAATACAAGATTACTATTTGTTGTGAGTATGGAAGTTCCTTACACACCATTTGATGCTTGTTCTCAACCCACACTTTCTACTTCCAAGCAACTCTCCTCATCTCTCCTTCTAACATGACTTCTTTTCATTCAGATGAATAAAATACTTATATCCATTACTTACAATTTGTTTTTGTAAAATGAAAACCATACTGGAGGTGGCCTTTCTCACCCCTCTTTGGCCGATGCTACTACTTGAACCCCAGGAGGGCCAAGGACCACCACAGACCTGCCCCTGGAAGGCTGCCAGCAACTACAAATGTTTATTTCCAAGGAAAGAATGCTTTGGTAAGTCAGTTTCAGGGAGAAAGTACCAGCAATTCACATGTTTGGGCCCCGTTCCAAAACAAACAAAAAAATTCAAACAAAACACAAGCAGACACGCTTTTCTCTGCCTAATTGTAATCACCGGAAAGAATAGCAATGAAAACAAAATCCAAAAGTCATAAAAATAACATCACACTGCTGTGTAAGAACCATCAGTGCTATAGAAATAATACACATTTACCAGTGGGGAAAGCAAATCTTTTACCTTCTAGGGGCCTGTATTGGCTGTTCAAATAGCAGATAATAAAAGGTGAGGCAGTTCTCCATTTCATGTCTGTAATATTTTAAGCAGATATCTTCAATAAAGCAGCGCCCAGAGATCAAATAACAACCTGAAACAGCACTATTTTACTAAAAGGCTTTTGTAAAGCCATGGGGCTGCTGCTTTTTTAATCAAATTTCATTCCCCAGTAATAATTTTAATAGCTACTTTAAACTCACCCCACTCCCGCAAGGCAATGTTGGGGTCTGATAAAACCCAAATCATGGATTTGTTTTCTTCTATGAGAGAGAAAAGATTTAGTAGTAGCCATAATAGTTATTTTTTTATTAGCAGCCTGCTGGTTGGTTCATTAAGTACATAAGATAAGGGAAACAATTATCCCTCACAGGTCAGGTCGACAAGCAGGGTTAGCCCTCACCTGCCTGAAAGCACTCAGCAGCGTCTTCTCTCCAGCCTCAGGGACTGACAGATAAATGCATATGTACACACATACAGAGTGTGTAAATATATGTAACTACATAAGAAAATTGATATCTACGTATATAAAACCGCAGGCAGAAGGAAAGGACCTCGTACCTCACCCAGTGCCACAGCCGAAAGCAAAGCAGCCGCAAGGGGAGGCGGCACAGACCGGCCATGAACAGCCCCTCAGGGCGCTGCTCTACTTAAACCACCAAATTTTACTTTCCTGAGGAAAATGAGGGAAGGAGCTCTTCCCGCGTTCTCACACCGCTTTCAGGGCCAGGAAAAACCCCCCAACTCGCCGGGAGAACGCCAGCGCCGCTCCGCCGCGCCCTCACAGCCTGGGAGCCCTGAGAAAAGGGAGCAAGAAACCTCTCAAAGTGTGGGAATACCGTCCCCTCACAGCTGCCCAGCCGCAGAAACCCCCAAAGGAGAGAGGAAGTGGCCGCACCACGCGGCTTCCCACGCTTTTGAGGATTGCTGAGGGCGGGAAGAGCCCTCCCCTCACGGCGTCCCGCCCGCAGCAGGCTGAAAAAGGCGGGAGGCCGTGAGGGGGCGGCGTTCCCGCCCTCAGCCTCGCCTCGGCACCGCGGGCGGGGAACGGAGCGGCGAAGGCTTCCAGGGGTCTGCTCGCCCAGCTGCGCTTGGCAAGTTCGTTTTTAGCCGTCGTTTTTTTTTTTTTTTTTTTTTTTTGGGGTTTTGTTTTGCTTTGCTTTGTTCAGTTTTTAAATTTGGCGCCCGAAGCCCCCCCAGAGCCCTGTGGGAGGAGCCGGGCCCATCTCCTGAGGGGCTGTCCTGGTGACCCAGCCCTGCCGTGGGGTGCCTCTCTCGGGCCCCAAACCAAAATAAAACACCCCGGGAAAGCCCCGTTTAACACAGCAAATAGAACCGACTTTTCAGTGCTCCTAGAATATTTAAGGAGAATCTTTTCTGATGTTCCTCAAATACTAGAACTGTTCCTCAAATGGTAGAAGGCAGATCAGCACAAAAAGTGGTTTAAATCCAGGCTGGCATCACTAGATTCTCAGTCTAAATAAGTTCCAAGAAAATATAGTGATAGCAAAGACTTGCATTGCTTGTGCAAACTCAAATAGAAAAATTGTGAATGGATTTCTTTGTTATAGATAATTTCTGAAATGGAACAGAGAAATATCACGGCAGCATTGGCAGGAAACTTGCGAAAGAAATTGATTGATTTATACAAAGTGTGCAGGTGTTTATTCTGAGGGGTATTTATAAAGCAGGTTATATTTATAAAGCATGAATTTTATTTTAAAAATCTGAAGAAACATGCAAAAGCAGAAACTGGCAATCCACTTTAAATCTAACATAGCATCTCCAATACCAAATACTATCTTATGCCATGTTTGCTTTCCTGAGTAATTTTAGCAATGCATTTTTTAATGTGCCATCTATTGTTTATCTCCTGCACGTTTAATGACTGCTATCTAGTTAGAAGTCTGGAGGATTCCAGGAAATGTCTTATACATGGCTTACAAATCTTCCTTAAACCACAATTATTCCCATTTTCTGTCTGAACCTGCAGCAGTCTGTGGAGGTCTCATGGCAGAGTTGCTTTATTGTAGTCTCACAGTATCTCTTCTTTAATAAAAGACAAGGAATTGTTTTGCTTATCCCATTTTTCTCTGATAGTGTTGCAAGCAAATCCTTTTTACTTCAGTCTGGCTGCTTTTCACATATTTAAAAATCTGCTCTTGCTTTTGATTGCTTCTCAAATATCTCTGTTAGTATTTCACCCATTGTATTCTTCATTTGTGATTATTCTTGATTCAGACACAATTAACTTTATTTTTTAAAGGCATCATTTTATTCATGATTATTGCCAGCCAGATGTCATTTCCTGACCTAAGCATTCCCCAGCACCTGTTACATTTCCCAGATATTAACAAAAGTAATATCTCAGTATATAAAATTCCCACTCATTTCCAGCAGCTGAGGCATTAATGATAGATTGAATAGGCTCTTTTACCCCAAGGGGTTGCTCTAATTCCAAATCAAGTTCCACTGCTCATTTTTGTGCTGTCCCTTCAGTTTTGCGCTGAGCTCCTGGTCCAGGTTCAGGAGCAGGAGCTGCAGAGCTGCCCTGACAGATCGCTGTGTCTCACAGCAGATACAAAGGAGCTTTTGGTAACTCTGAAGCTTTCCTGTCGCTCAGGGCATGGCTTTTCCTTGTACATGTCACAAATATGGGAAACACAGCTGGAAATATCATTGTGGGAAGATGGGAAGCTTCTACCCAGCCATTTACACAGTTCAGCTTTACTCTGTGCTGGTGGAACTGTGAGATGTGTTCTCTTTGCATTCCTAATGGGCTCTGAACAGATGGGAAGGCTGCTAGTTTAGTGCAAAAAGCCTGCTTTAAAAAGTCTGTGGTAATTCCTCACTCTTAAAGAAGTTTGCTGTGGTCTATGAGTGTGTGTGGGGAAAAAAGGTTTGGGTTGTTTTGGTTTGTTTTAAATTTGCTTTCATGTTGCTAACCTGACATTCTAAATAACTCCAGTATGTTTTCCAAGGTTCTTGCTAGATTTGAAAAGTTTCCAGAAAAGAAAGTGATCTAGAGTAAGATTTTCATCTAATTGTAGAGGAAAGATCTTAGGAAATTTGTAATACCCTCTCAGGTTCTGGAAAACCTTTAGAAGAACTTTATACTGATAACTGGGTTTAATACTCTGCTTTTCATTCACAAAAACAAATACTTGGGTTAAAATTAATGTATTACAAAGTAGGTCTACCTCTGCTTAACAGTTATGTCAAAAACCTTATTGTGTACCAACAGATATGCAATGTCCTTTTGAAATTCTATCCATGAATTCCCTATATGTTGGAATCCCCTAGTTCGGGAAGGGCTTTTTGGGAAGTCTTGGTGAGATAATTTGGTGTGAAGGCTTAACCTGTAGCTGTTTGATCCCTGCAGCGTTCCCTGTGCAGATGAGCAGTGGCACTGCGCTGTGAGCCTGCTGAACGCATTTCCTGTGCGCAGGAACCGCAGCAGGCAATTGCACAGCAGAGTTTTCTCTTGACACATCTGCATTTGCTCCTTCTGTGAAAAATGCTGTGCTCAGTCTGTGCAAGCCAACAGCAGCTGGAGCAGGATTTGTGACATTCCGGTTTTGCTCCTGGCGTGTTTGACTGAGCAGTGGTTATTCCTATAGAAAAGGAGCTCTGCAGCTTGGGAAACACCCTGTGACTTCACATCTCTTCTTCTCATGGATGTGGTGAAAAGGCAGGAGTGTGGACACGGGAAGGAAGGAGCTCTGCAGCTCGGGAAACACCCTGTGACTTCTCTTCTTCTCATGGATGTGGTGAAAAGGCAGGAGTGTGGACACGGGAAGTGAAGGGGGTGGTGCCCAAGGGAGGAGAAGAAGAGAAAGCAGGAATGCAAAGAACAGCTCTGGCTTTGGCTGTGCAAGGCACACAGGAGTGAAAGACTTTCCCTGCAGCCAGAGCAGCGAGGCCGTCACCGCACACAAAACTTCTAAGGACTGCTGAATTTGGGTGTGCAAGTGCCAGACTGTTGGATTGATTCATCAGCCAGAAAGTGGCAGCTTGTGGAAATATTTGGGCATCCTCTAAAGGAGAAAAATGAGGGCATAAAACTGGCAGTGAGAGGGTGATTCTCCATTCATTAGGGACTGTGCAATGTACAAGGTTTGAAACTGGCTTGTTCCTGAGTCAGTGGAGTTTCTCTGAGGCAGTGCTCTCATACGTGGTCTCTGGTGCTTTTGGGTAGAAATGCAATTATTCTCTGACACAGCATTCAGCTGGACTGCAGGTTTTAGCATTGCTCAGGTAATCTGAGCTTGGAGAATTTTATTTCTGGGCTGGAGTGGATCTGCCTGGCGCTGACATCTTTGAAAAGGTTGGCCACTTGAAATTCAGTTTTGCCTGGGTGATCCTGCCATTTTCTAGAGATATGGAAAGTGTGACATTAACAATTTTAACATTTAGTTACAGAGTATTTATTATGAAATGACACCTCAGGCATTCTATATTTCAACAAATTACTACTGGGGATGCATTTGCTTTTAAATTAATGGGATGATGTTTAATTTAATATTCATTCAGAAGTACTCAGTGCCATTTACCATGACAACCAAAAAAATATCAATAATATATTTGTATCATCCATTAATAACCATCCAGCCATTTAAAAGCTTCATCCTTGTGTGTTCTGGAAATCTGCAAATCAGTTATACAAAACCCTGAATGAATATAAAATTGAAATGCTTAAGAATTTAAATGATACAATTAAATGCTATTGCATGCAACTCAAAGTTATTTTCTTCTAATGCCTACTCATCAATCTTAATTTTAGTACAAGAATTTAGAAAGAGAATCAGCTCTTATACAGTCTCAAAATATTGGATTTTTGAGCAAAGACTGCATTCTTTTTCCTCTGATTGCATTATTTCCAGACATGAGTTTTAAGTCTTTATTTAAACAAAAGTGGTCTTTTTAAAGACAGATTCCAATGCTCAACAAAATAAGGGAGTGAGGTCAGAGGTGTCAATCCTTGTTCTTTAAAAAAAGCCCAATGAATCTAGCCATGAGAACTGGTCTCAGTCTGTAATCACAGCTGCCTAAAAATCCTGATTAAACTCTGCAGTGCTGGCAAATCCATGCACAGCTAGTACTGATAAGTAAAATTTGCTGACCAGGCTGCCTGAGAAGTTCATGTGTACATAAATATCTTTATCATTATCACAGTTAATTACCTAACAATAGCAACTGAAGAATTGTTTTTGCAAAAAATGACTTAGACTGTAAAATCCTGAATAAATATGAGGTGATGCAAACTGTATCCCAGTTAAAAACCAGCACACTGGTGCAGAAAATCAAAGTTGTTGAGTGTACATGAGGTGTGCAGTGAAATCTTCAGGCAGGACAATTGCTTTGAAAATGAAAGAAAATGTGATTTGAGGGAAGAGCCAATTTCAACACCAATGGAGAGGGTATATGAGCCTGAGGAAAAATACCTTAAAGCATCAGGAAATCTTTGATTTGCTTATTTCTGTTTGCTTCACTGACATCAATGCTTTTGTATTAGCTCCATCCTTTTGGCCAAGGCCAAACGACTGTGCTTAGGCAGTCAGTTTTAGGTACTATAAAGCCTGAGAAGTACTGAACTCTTCAGGAATATATTGGTATCAGAAGTTCCACTTTCTCTGTGTATCCCTTTAGATCAGCAATTAAGGGGAGTGAGACAGTTGCTTTAAAATCTCTTCATGGTGTGGACGGGAGGCAGCTCTGGGAGCTGAAGGATGTCACCTCACTAAGTCACCCTCACTGCTGACACACCAGCCTGGAAATCCAGGTTCTGAGACAAAACGAGGAAAACAGAAAATAAAAGCCCAGGTGAAGACAAACTGTAGAGCAGGCAGGGCTGAAATATTTTTGCTAGAAAAGTTTGAAAATAACTTGGTTTAAATAATTTGGTTTAAACTCTTGAGGGTAAAATTATTGAAACAATCATTTTTAAAAATACCTTGTGAAGGATATGAATCTTACAGAAACCAGATTTTTTTTTCTGTTTTGTTTTCCTTCTCTTTTCATGAACAACAGGAAAATAAATGATCAGATTTGGGTGTTTTCAAGCCAAATTTAGTCTAATGAAAAATGTGAGGAAAAAAGTAGTAAGAAAGTGAAGCAGGTTTTTTTAAATTATGTGATTTTCATCAAATAATGCTTGTTTTGACGTTGCATTATCTGGTCATATATTTTAGGGTAAAATCCATTAATTATTTCTCACATATATCCTTAAACAAAACCAGGACAAGCTCTCAGTACAAACACCCCTTCCTTAAATTCTGAGACCCTGAGTGTTGCGTGCAGTTTTGCAGTGATGCAGTGTTGTAGAATGTGATCATGTCCTTACATTATGTTAGATGTGTCAGACAAAATCTAGCGTTTGAGCAAGGTGCTGACTGTGATTTTTTTTTATTTGATAGCTGTTACTGAAATTTCTGTGTGACATTATCTGGCCTGGAATTTTCATTGATTCATTTTGATGAGATTTTGGGGTTTTTTAGTAATTTATCAAAAAGCATTTGATGTTATTCCAATTCTCCTTCCATTGTGAAAGCAGAGCAGTGAGTCCAAGGGCAGTACTCCAAGCTCACAGAGCTGTGCTGTTGCTGATTACCAAGGGGAGGTTTTCTCCTTCCCTTTCCAGGAACAGGAGAGGGGAGCACTGAAACCTTTGGGAAGAGGAAGCCCTTTGCTGGCAGCCGGATGTTGGCCGAGCGCGGGAAAACAGCATCGGAGCCCTGCCGGGAAGGTAATCCATGTCCGGGGTCAATCTCACCAGAGCTCTGCAATCCCATCAGGAGCACAGGAATGGAAATCCACCTTCCTTCCCCTGTCCCCCCCACCGAGGCTTTCTGCATGCAAGGCCTCAGCCTTTGCATCAGGTTATTGATCTTTTAATGTAGGATCTAACTCGCTGCAGGGGCACTGTGAATAAAATATTGCTCAAGGCCTGCCATATCAATATTCATTTATTTTTATTGATTAGTTGCCACTTCCAAATTCTGGGTACTGAACTAATGGATGCTGAATAACTGCTTCGATTAATGAAGCCAAAATTGGCTTTGGCATCCTGCACTAACTACAGACATTTTTTTTTTCTATACAAAGCTAATTATTTCTTTTTTTATGATCCCCAATTACTTTCATTATTTGACTTATCCTTGGCACCTCACTGGAAGCCACAGAGTAACGAAACAGAAGCTATTTATAAATGTTCATAATTTACAGTATCACACAAGAACCTCCTTACTCTAACTCCATATTTTAACACTAGAATTAGTAGGTGAATTTGACCAAATGACTGCATTTCAAAGGTACAATTTTAGAAGATTAATTTGAGGTGCTGCCTCTTTTGCCACTGTGTTGGGACATTCTGGATGTGTCTTATTCATGCACGTGGTTATTAGTTATTAGAGGGGATACAGCACAAGGTGGGTGAACACATTCATGAATATGTGTTCTGACACACGGTCCAGGTGTCACAGTGGTGTTGCCTTTCCTATTTCCTTTTTTGCACAAAAAGTTCCATCTTTATTTATTTGACATTTGATTTTTATTGAACCATCTCTTTTGGAGTAGATATATTTGCCTTTCTTCCTTAGTAAGTATAATGTGGGCCCATTTTTTCTTTTTTCTGAGCCTTCTCTACACAATAAAAAAACCCTGGTGGAGCTGAACATTGCTCACCCTCCACAGATGGCCTGGAGCCTAAGCACCAACAGTATGAGAGTCACTGGGAGTGTGTGTAAGAAGCAACTGATCACGAGGGAAAATGAGAAACTTTTAAGGCAGAGAATTCCCAGATCTGTTTGGCAAACTACTTTGTTAGATCTGCTTGGAAAATGTGACCCACCGTGGTGACTTCCCAGTGCTGAGGAACACAATCAGTGCCGGGTGACCAGCGGAGACACGGCAGGAGATGAGGACTCCAGACTGTCCATCACTGACACTGTGAGGGTATAAAACCCCAGGGGTTCCTGTCTGGGGTTCCTCATTCCAGGCACCAAACTGGAGCTGCTATTTTTCTCATTGCACCATGAATGAAGTACTTTAAGGGTTGTGGTGTCTGAGACTCCACTGTGGGGATCCTGGGTCGAGCGATGAGGGGACCTGGTCTGGCTGTGAGTGTGGAGTGCTCAGGTGAGAAGGGGCCTCAGTCCCAGGCTCCAGAGTGACTCCAGCATGTCCAGACAGGCCAGATTCCTTAACAACTGCAGTTCACAGCTCTCAAGGCTTTCATTAATTTTTACTTGAGAAGCAGCCCAGGTAAGGCATCTTTATCCATTGCTTTATCTTCATGTCCTAGACTCTTTTGACTAACCTGAAGCTATTGGTCTTTTAATCATATTACAAAAATGCAGAGAATCATTTTGAGAGAGAATCCAGTAGCTGGAGGTGTGTTAATTTATGGGGTGTGTTGGGCTGAAGTTCTGCAGGGTTTGTGATAAGGCATTCATGAGAGATTGTTTTACACAAAGAAATGAAGCCATCACACCTAATCTTGGTGGGTTTATTTAGATATGAATCTAGAGAAGACATCAAAGAGTATGACTTGTGTGTGTATTTATAGTATTACAGTCCATTGTAATGAACATGCTTCCAGTGGGGAATAAACTTAGCTCTAAAGTAAAAGAAGGAAAAACTTAGATTGTTCCTATCTATTTATTTACATTTTTGTACTGATAATATTTAACTCTCTTTTGTTATATTTTTGATAGCCTTATATTCTTGGGGTTTTTGTATTTCCACTTATCTGACAGTACAAATGACATATATTTCACTCCTCATAGAGGGGTAAAGTTATGTCCAGTTTATTCATGCCTTTCTAGACTTCCCTGTTAATTCCCTGTGAATTCTGGGATTTTTTTCTTCTCAGTAAGCTGTTAGATTGTCCTGCCATGCTGTATGGAATGCCTTCAGCTGATTTATTTAAGCAGCACAGGCATGGGCTTGCAGTGAGTATGGAGGTCATGCTGTGTCTTCTGGATTTGGACACAAAGATTTGATGGCAAATCCAGACCCTGCCATGGGAAACTGTCCTTAGGCAGAATTAAACTCATAAAATGGAAGGGCAAAGGCCCCTTTTGGAGACTGGTGATTGATGAATGTCAGAGTTTGGGAGGGACCCAACAAGAACCAGGCATGTGCACTGGATTAACAAATAGAAATGGTAGGATTTGGGAAAACTTTTGAAACATTTTCTTTTCCAAACACCACCATTTCACATTTGCTTAGATCAGTTTCCACCAGCTGCTCTTCCAGGGGGTGGTTTTCCATGCTGGTCAAATATCCATGGAGGAGCACAGGCTGAATGTGACATGACCAATGCAGTGGTACAGCAAATGACACACAGTCAAAAGGAATGGTGTAATGCTGGCAGATAAAGCAAATCCCATCTTAGAGTTTCTCTGCAAAGAGAAAATCTCCCAGACTCTCCCAATCAAGTGAAGCCACTTGACATCAGACAAGAACAAGATCTTCTGACTTCTCAAGCATCTCAGCAATCTGAGTGTTTGTGACATTGACTCTTAGCTACATCACTCATGCCTTGGTACACAGCTTGATGCACTGTGGTGTAATGTGATGGATACAGCCTGGTCTGCAGAGCTCCCAGTGACAAATTCCCTTGGGGAATGGGTAAAAAAAGAGAATTTCTCTGATGTTATTTTCAAAGAAGGAGTCTTTTCTGGAAGAACAACTGGTTTAAAGGATTAATAAGAACTGAAGAGGATGTGCTGTTACATTAGATATGGGTCAGGAATTTGGGAGTTTTTAAAAATAATTAACATTGATGAGAAGTATTTAAATCCTTATGACAGTCTGTGCATAAGGATGTGTTCTGCTGGGATTTTATTAGTCCAGTTCTGGCTTGCAGGTGTAACTCAGGCACATGGGGCAGAAAGATGGAGCTGTTCTTGCAACAGCTTTGCAGAACACAAATTCTCAGCAGCTTCTGCTTCCAAGAGAGCCTGCCTGGATCCCATTCCCTCAGACACAAACCCACTGTTGTTCTGGCAACCTGCCTGTTAGAGAGCAGGGCATTCTAAGTCTTTCCCAGACACACACTCCACTTTCAGTAGAGTTTTTTGGTTTTTTTTCAGGATTTTTTTGCCTATAGAACAACATAAGTATTTCATTATCTTATGCCAGAATTACCGTATTTGTAAAGTACTGATACAGATGCTGCTTACTTATTAAAATGCTTTCAGATCTATGGTTTCTGTCAGAGGATGAGTTTGTATTGCTGTCTGCAAACCTACCTATATTAATCAAAATCCCAATCGTAGCACCAGTAATTTTAAAATTTGGGTTTAATTCCTTCTTTAAGGTCAGTTGTCTGTCAGTCTGCAGACACCACTGTAGGCACTGATGTGTCTCAGAAGCTACTCCATCTCTTCTCAGTTGCAACTGCACGTTGTGGTGCTCCTTCTCCCTCCTGTTCCTGGAAAACTTTCAGTGACTTGGACAACTGTTTCCAAAACAATCTTTGGATGAGGGCTCTGTTAGCAGTTAAGTGACAAGAGAAATCTGTGCAAAACTTCTTTGTTCCTTGCTTTTGCTGGCTGGCTGGAAGTGAGGTCACAGTAAGCTCGGAGGGCTTGATATAAAGGAAATAATTTAACCAAAAATGCATCTTCAGAAAGATGACTCTGCAAAATGCCACACTTGCCAATCTCACATTCATACCTTTAATAGTTGTCATTAAAAAGTGATTATATACAAATGAAAATGTACATGGTTTTCAGATTGATGCAACTCAAGCATATTACTACTGTAATTTTGCATGAAAATGCACCAAGGTATTCTCAGCCAGCATCAAAATTAATGAATGAAAGCCAATAATTTCAATTCCTGGGGCCATCACAACTTCACTGGTATTGGGAAATCTCCCAGTGGCACAGAGCCATGGAGAGTGGCAGCATTCTCTTCCTGCTGCTGGCACCACGAGGGGTGGCTGCTCAGCCACGTGTCCTTTGTGCTGGCCCACTGATTCCTGGGGCTGGGCATGCATTTACATCAGCAACAGTCTCCTTTAGGGAGTTCAAGAGCCATAGATTATCAAATGTTGTTTGTATTGGCTAATTTAATTGTTGAGTAAAATGTAGATGATATCTGCAATTCCTGTGCCAGGAACCAGGTGTAGAAGTACAAAAACTCTTGGATTTTAGCATATGGTGCTACTCATCCCAGGAAAGTGTGTGTAGGAAGGTGGATGCCTGTTCACACACTTTTCAAAAGCAAAAGTGCCTTTCAGGCTGGAGATCAGAAGTCAAAATTTGCTTCTGGAATGGGCTGTGCAAAGTAGCAATATTTTTGTGCAGGTCTGTAGAAACCTGTGCATAAGAAATAAAAATGGCATCTTAGCTGTTTAAAAGTCAACAAAGAACAACTGTGCTGTTCCTCTCTGAGCAAGGGCTTAGCTGCTGAGTAAGAACTTCCAGATCAATGCTGAATTTTTATTTGTCATTTACCAGTGCCAAGCACGAGCCTCCTTCACTTTCACTGCTGGAAGTACATATGCCTTCACTGCTCTGTTTTTCATGATTTCTGCTTTTCCACTGAAGCTTGATCATTTTAACAAGACCTGTATGGGGTAATTTGCAGTAAAAAAGTATGGATTTTTTTGAGTATATACTGGTTTCTGACTTTTACCTATTGCACTGAGCCATGTTTGTAAATGTGAAGCTGAAACATTAGCAAATATTGCCATATTGTAAATTTTTACTTGCTATTCAAAACTACTATTAATCAAGTCCTGTTCATGGATGACTCAGCAAAAAAAACCTGAAACACAATTGAAAAAAAATTTGGCCAAGAAGGAGCAAAGTCTTGCCCACCTATGCTTTAAAAGAGCAGTGTTCAGGTGCTGGCCTCAGGCAGATGGTTACATGTGGAGTGATGGGAGCAGACTACTGGAAATAATTATAAACAATTGATTATTTGATACCATAATGCTATAAAGCACCAGCTTCACCTGTAGCTTTTTAGAATACAGGAAACTTTGAAATACTGACACAAAAATGCTTAGAATGGCTGGAAGGCATTTGATTCAAAAAAGGGGGAGATATAAAGCTTAAAATAAGAGGCAGATTGAACTGCTGGTGAAGTTATCATTTTAACTGAGCTGACTTTTATTAGACTGAATTCCTGTAAACCATCTAGTGCATCAAAGTAAACCAAAAGTGTAACTGAAACTACATTTTGTAGCATAACATCTTTTATTTCAGTATAAATAAAGGACAGTTTGAACAGGAGAAGTAGTTTTTAGAGGAGGGGTTTTGCTTTAATGTAAGTTTCAAGACTAGAATGTCAGTGGTGAACAGTTTGAGAAAAGCAAATATCTTTGAAGGTATCTCTTATGATATTTTTTTTCTCCTTGTAAAGAAGAAAAAAAACCAAGAAAAAAACCAGAATAAGTCGCTAAGGTTCCTTTGAAGTGCTCTAGCAAGATTTTAACTGCGCATGTTGGTAACTGTGTGCATAGCAAAAGTACTTTCTTTTTAGGAAGTGGGTGAGAGAAATAAATTGAAATTTTCGTTTGCAAGATGATGTTCGTGGCAGTAATGGCTGTAAGTTGTCCCGGTCTTTCTAAAAAATATTTCTTTGACAAACCTTGTCCAAATCAGGAAAAAAGAGTCTCAATTCATGAAAATGAATTTAAAAGGCCACTAGTATTTTAAACAAAGTTTAGAGGTATTCACTTTCATTCTGCCATTGCTCTTAATTTTTCCAATAATAATAATAATTTCAGTAATAATAAATATTTTCTTTGCCATATTCCTGTTTATCACTGTATATATGGCACCATAGCCATGCTTCTTCATCTATGGCTGTAACAAACACACAGCAAAGTTGTGCCGTACCTTATTCTAAATGATACGGTAACCTGGCCAAAAAAAGAAATTAATTATCACTGTACACACCATCTGAGTGAGAAGAGCACAGCTCTGGTTTTGGTGGGTAATGCAGATTGCTACAAGGTTAAGAAACAAGTCACCTTTACAATCTTACAATTGTTATGATTTATGAAAGTGTTACTATTAAAAAAAATTGTCTGCTCAGTTTTTTAAGATGTAGTTAAACTACGAGAGTCAGAGGCATGCTAACTTTTCATGTACAGGAGCAGATAAAATAATTTAAAAGCAGTATTTGTACTTTATTTCATTAGCTTTCTCTTATTGGTATTCAGGCTTGGTTCCTACTCTTGCTTACGCACACACCACCACCAAAAAATCCACCAGGCATTCCCTAGCCCTGTGAGCTCCAAGGAAAGCACTGCAGGCATTCATCAATGGAGTCAGCAGCTCTCTGAAGGCTGCCCACACCTGCACAGGAACTGGGGTTTAGCTGTTATCCCACCATTCTCACTGTCTCCTGGCTTGCCACAGATCCTTGCCTTTATTCTGGCTGCCAAAGCTGCAGGAGGAGCATTGGTTCCAGAGAGAAATTTGTGCTTCCTGGGTCTTGGCAGCAGGCAGAGAGTTCTGTCGTTCCTGGGAGCTCAGCCATCAGCACAGCAGAGGGACTGATCTCCTGGGGCTGGGGTCAGCGTGATCCAGTGGCAAGGACATCAGCAGTCAAATATCATCACAGTTGTGTTGTTTGGTGATGTGGGAATGCCAGTAAGGAACATTTGAAAGGTGCTTTTCAGAGAAGGATGCTCCTTGAGCAGAGTTTCCATTCAGAGGTTTATAAGGCATGGTGCTTGTTTTGGAATTTGCTAATGTTCCATTTTCTCTGGCCATTAAAATGCACACAATTGGTGATGGAAATAGAACAATCAAGGTTGTGTAAAGACCTGGCCTACTCAGATTTTTTTTTTTGGAGCAAGAGGAAAGAGGTGTGGGAGGGGAATCAGGTAAAGAAGGGAATACTTGTGTCACCTACAGCGTACATGAAAATTCTTGTTTATTTAAAGCAATAAGCTGTCACAGTAACTTTGGTGGATAGTGCCCAAAAGGAGGATGAAATTCAGGCATTTTTTCATGCACTTGTGGCATAATGAGCGGCCGTACTTCTGGCAGGGTATCACAGCACATAAAGTAAGTTCAGGTTACCTGTAATCTTTACATCACAAATGATCTAGCATGGGTCATAAATCCTGTAAATTTGAGATTGCCTAAAATAGAGAGCAAAATGATCAGTCACTCTCATAACCTGATCTAGCCTGGGTAATCACCAGGAAGAGTTGTGACAGGAACTGAAGGAAAATACGGTTCATTGAATCTTTTATAAATTGATAAACTCTTACAGCTTTAAAGGAATGACCCTTTTGAAGGAAAATAATCAAATCCATCTCTTGTCAGTCTGGGGAGATTTATGAGTGTAAGCTGATGATTTTTTAGCAATGCTGTCAGTCTGCTTTTGAGATCAATGCCAATGAAATATTTTGTTTACAATTTAACCTCCAGCTCCCCTGGAATTTGTGAGTTTTAATACTAGAAGTTGTTATGTCTAACTCTATCGATCCACTGGTAAATTAAATGGCAAACAAAAGCAACCTTATTATTTTGTCAAAATGCTCTCAAAACTCTTTATTAAAGCAGGATATGTTGTACTGAAATGAAAAGAAAGTTTCATTTCAAGAATGGTCTTATAAAAAACAGAGAAAGACCTTCACACAGCTAGATTTATTTGATGGGAATAGTACAAAGGTAATAAAACTGAAATTGTATATTGAATTTCTTTACCCTGGAATAAAGACAAAGGACCCAAAAAGAGGTGTAAAACCTACCTAAAATGCACATATGATAAATTTGTTCCAGCAATGTGTTTTCTTTTTTTCCTTCAAGTAGTCAATGGATAACTTTTCTATTTGAAATTATAGGGTTTATATATTTCTGTTTCATGCCAAATCCCCTATTGATCTCTGAAATATGTTGTGCAAGCATACATTGTGTGTGGGTTATATATTCACAGTGACATTACTGAGGTACAGGAGCACAAGGAACACTTGAATCAAGAGCTTCATGAGAAAGGGAGGGGTGGTCCATTAAATCAGTAACAATCTTTAGGGGGTATTTCCAGTTATGAGTAAGTTAATGTTTCAGCCACGTTCCAGCCCATGGAACCATTTACTTTTGAATAGAGCTTTAAGATTATCAATTTCAGATTATCAAGTGTGTTGACCCTGCACTGCCAAGCCCACCACTGAACCATGTCCCCAAGTGCCACACCTATGTGGCTTTTAAGTAATTCAGTAGGAGAGTAACTCCTAGATAATGACAGCCACATAAATGTTTATTCTTATGTGGCATAATTCCATATAAGACCAAATAGTTAACAAAATAATAATAACTTTTTAAAAATCAAAACCTGTACATAATACTAAGCCATGATTTAAATTTTTTTCTTGATCACACCAGAGATTCAGATTTGTGCAGCATACAAAAGCCAGTGGTTATAGAGTTTATCCATCTGTAAATATCTCTTTAAGATGATATTGGCTATTTAGGCTTGAGGCAACATGAAAAAAGTGGTATTTTTATGATTAAATTCTACCTGCTAGAAGTAGGACATCAGGATTGCTTTTAAAGGCAATCTGCCTTTGGGATGCTCCCATCTGTCTCTGGGAGCAATATTATTGTCCAATAAGTGAAAGCACCACAACATAATTAACACAATTGTAAATCCTACATTTTAGACTCTTTTGACCTTTGACATTATGTTTTTCAAAGCAGCTTTTTAAGTGTTTCCTCAAGGGCTTTGCTGTGGCTGAAGCCCTGGCTGGAAGTGAGGCTACATTCCGTGCAGGATTAGATGGGCTGTGACTGAGGAGCTTTTCCCACTGCCCCGGGTGTTCGTGCAGGTTTTGGTGCTGCCCTGGTGGCAAAGCCTCGTCTCCACAGCCCGTGACAAGGGTCAATGTGCTAGGAATTTCCAGCCATTCCATCACCTAGGAACACAGGATGAAAATGCTATGGTAACATTATTGAAATTGAAACTATTCAGCACTTCAGCATTCTGGGAGCACAATTTGAAATGTCTCTTTGAGGAGACGTTTCTGAAGTCAGCCACACACCTCGTGGTGATCTGGTGGAAAGTCTGTGTAGGCTGGGTAAGTTCCAGAGGCTCTCAAGTGAAATAGTGCCTGCATGGTAACACTTAATGGTAATATTCTCATACCAGTACTCATTCAGAGAGCAGTGCTCTGCTGATCCAGAGAAATGGCAAATCAAATTTCCCAATTTACTGTGCAGGGGTGTGTGGGATGTACTCTGTAATATCAGGGTGCAATAATTGCAGAAGTCTCTCCTGACATCTTTCCCTTACAGGCTTTGTTAATGTTATCTTTGTATTTATCAATCACTTGTACTAATTAAGAACAAAAGCCAAGCATAAAATGATTCAAAACAAGCAAACAATTTGTTTACCCTGTAAATATGACATGTTACAGAAACATTTATGCAGAGACCTCCAATTTCAGTAGTAGGTATAGCTTAGTGGGTCATTTTCCTTTTCTTCTCAATGTGAGTTCCTGTTGACACTGATAAACTCTGTTCTGTTCAGCATGGGGACAGGAACATGACTTGGGAACTTGCAACTCTACCCAGCCTTATGACAGGATGATGTGGAAATTTGTTCTTGCTGTTTCCACAGATGTTATTGATCTGAAAAATAAATGGAAGGAACAGGATTACTGTTTCACAGCAAATTTAGATTTTTATTCATTTCTATTTTGGTCTAGATCTGCTTATAGTTGCCATTTCAAATTTTCCTGTTACCTGAGAGCAGGTAGAGTTCTGTTTCCAAACCCCCAAAACACACAAGGAAGCAGCCCCTGCTGTTTCATTGCCATTCTTGTCAGAGGTAGTGCTGCTATGGGCAGAGAAGCTGACAAGAACACCAGTGTCACTGAGCAGGCAGGTTGTTCCCAAAATCCATAATACTGGGCAGATTATCCCAAAATGACCACATTCTAATCCACACTCTTTCATCTGAAGCCACAGTCTTTGAAAGTCTATGAACTTTTCTCTTTCTTCTTTTTTGGAAGAAGGGAACTGTGCTTTAAGACACACCAGCACTCAGAGGGATTGGCTGGATAGAATATATTGTACTGTCCCATTGTCACAGAGCTCAAATTTCTGCCATTAACAAGTGTTAATGCCCCTCAGAATTTCAGCAAGGTCTTTTACAGCTCTTCCTGACATGGGCAGATTTTATTAGTGTCACTGACAGAATGAATTGTCTCTGCCTGGGGCTGCCATGGCCTCTGAACCCTGAGATACAAATTTTCTGTCATCATAATGTAAAATATACAAGCACTGCTGAGAGAATCTGGAGATTTTTCTATCAGAACATGCAAATTTTCATTTATTTTCACCCTCTGCAGTGAACCCTTTGTCTCCAGTGAGAGAAAGGGCAAAGGTGTTACAGAGTGGCACCTGAAAACAGCCAGCAGCCTGTTAGTGTCACTTGCTCACAGCCACGCTCCAGCTCTGCCCAAGCCAACAGAGGCCACCTCACCTGGCTGTGCTTTTCTCCTGGGCTGCCTGTGGCTGGTGAGCCATTACCTGCAGGACAGGCCATGGACACTCTTTAGTGACTCTCATCAGTTGTGGAGAGCAGCTGAAAGGATCCTTTGCGAGGGAGTGCTGGGGCAGCAATAATGGCACAAACACAGCTGCTCTGGGGGAACCCAGAGAAATATTCTGAAAGTTGTTATGGTGAGATATTCCCATTTCACCAGGGACCCTGTGAGGCTGAGCTAAGGTTTGCTTGGCTTTCTTCACTCACTGTAAATATTCATCTTCTCCAGTGTTCTGTAGATTGTGATTGTTCGTGGTCATTACTGGCACACATCTGTCTGCTGAATTAGATTTCAGAGGTAAACTCAACACCTGTAACAAAAAACACATTTAGTCTCTTTTGTGATCAATATAATCTCCCTACCTCTTTAACAGAAAATTTATTGCTCTAGAAGTGTAGGTAGAATTTTTTTAAGAAGGCTGCTTTTTAAAATTTTTTAGATGCCTGCTGCTAAAATAAGCTTGAAGTTGACATTTTGACTGTAGGTCCTTCTAGCTGAGGATCAGATTATTAAAATACTTTTAATTATAAAAATTGCTTCAATTTTTATTGAAAAATAATATTTTACAGAGGGTTGGGCAGTGTCTATTCAACAGAGAGTTCATGCAGATTAATCTGCCCATTGGGATGCCAGTGAGCCAAATGGATTCTTACCAAGTTCTGATGTGCTTAGCACTGAATCTGACTTAACATGACATTTTTCTGAGTCAAGTGGGATTGATACCCTTACAACAGCTCCACTTGTTTTTTCTTTCTGCTTTATTTAATTAAATAAGAGTTAAGGAAATTGCATTGTCTGTCTTTGCTGTGCAGACCCCCAGCACAAGTATAAAGCTGAATTTGATGTGCTATGAGCTCATGATTTTAATCTAGCCAGATAAATTGCACAACTATATATTTTATGACAGTCACAGTAGCTGGGCTACAGGAGTCACTGAGAAGCATAAATTAGCCATATGCCCAGGTATTTAATTAACAAACATCCTCTTCTGAATTTGGATCTTGCTGAATCTGGCATCTCAGCTGTAATAACAGTGTTCGAGTTGTTCTGTTACGCTTGGATGTGCACTTTCATTTTCAGCAGATAGAGTTATTGAGTCTTTGACAAATAAACCAGGTAAAGAAGCAGTTAAGTATGTTAAGAAGCAGCTCCTGTCTGCTGGAAATTAGTCTGGATTTACTGACTTTCAGGGAGGAGGTTCCTGCCATCCCTGTCCATATGAAGATCCATGAACAATACAAATTATCCCTTTCAATGGAGATCACACGGTGGAACCCAGCGTTCTGCCCTGTGTGTGTACACAAATATTTTCAACAGCCAGTTGAAAATATTTGTGTACACACAGGGCTTAAAAGAGCTGCAGAGCAGTCTGACGGTGCTCAGATAATGTTCTGTGATTTGGGAACACTATCAGAGGCAATTCAGAGCAGCAGTACACTTGTGTTTTCCAGTCTTGGCTATGGCAGGACTTGAGAAAATATTTCTCTGTTAGCTAAGTGCTGACCTGCTGTTCTTGTGCCATTGATACTGATATAGACACAGATACACTTACTTGATCCTTAAACACAAGACTGAAAATTTCCAAAATAAAGCTAAAACATCTAAAAATAAATAGGATATTCCATAGCTCAGCATCCATCTGTTTAAATCGGAGCTGCAGAAGTTTACAGTATGAAATAGTTATGTGTAAGTTTTAAAAGGGCAATTTTATAACCAATAATTAACACTTGAAGTTATGTAAACTGAAATAAGGAGCATGCTATAATTTTAAAGAGTAAAAGCTAATTGCCTATGAAGGGCATGGGAGCAAGAAGAAATTTCTTCCCTACTAACATCACAGTTTGCCTGGAGGTAGATGATGAGCTTCCATCAAGGAAATCATCATCCTTCTTCCTTTATGCCCTATGTAGGCTCTAACAGTGGATCACAGGATTTAGCAGGGACATTTACAGCACCTCAAGACAGATAGAAGGAAAGGTGTAGCAGGTATTGTAGGCAACACTGGATAATTCATCACTTGGATAAGTGAGCAGCCCGTTCTTCCTTCCTATTCTCTTCAATAAGGACTTGACAGGGAGGAAATGTGGTACCTAAACTCTAAAAAGTGTACTGGAACTATTGCTGGAGTGACTGAGACTTGGTTTGTGCTGTTTCCTGCAGTGTCTGAAGCTCTGCATGTTCCAGTTCTCTTCCCCTGATATCAGCCCTTGCCAAGAGGAAAATCAGGTGTGAGAAGGACCAGTTGTCTGACACACATGGATGAATTCACCTCTCAAACTCAAAAGACAATAAGGCATAGATTAATGTTTAAAAAGTTATAGAGTGCACTAACATGGCAACTTTCATGGAGACAGATATTTCCGAGCTGTGTTAAAAGGAATCAATTCTTTAATGAATTATTGAAATCAACTCTCACCTTAAGGAAGGTCATGGAAAACTAAGTTTGATTTCAAAACTTACGCATCTCCAGTAAATACTTCTTAAAAGGTTGCATCTGAGATAGGAATCGATAAATTAATTCACAATGCTGATATATTGCAACAACTTGGCTTTAAATATTTCCTTATATAAGTATGCACACACTCACCTGAGTTTATTTTCAATGTCACACTCATGAAAAAAATCCCTTGCCAGTGTTCAGTGCTCATGACTGAGTTATGGTTTTCTGAGGAATCAGTACTTATTCCAGCACAAGTTCTGGATTTGGAATGGGATCATTTCATTTCTTGAATTCAGAAGATGAAATCAGTGAGTTGTAAAGCAGTATTTGCCACTTAATGGAATCTCTATTTCTGCTTTCCAGTGTGTTAAATTTTTAGATCTGAATTTTCATCTTGATGACTTTGATTCCTTACTGAGGTTTACTGTCCAGATAATGTGTTGTGTCATGAACCTAAGCACATGCATTATTCTTTTAATTATTTTGCAATAATAGAAAAAAGTCTAAGTAATATTCAGCCTAAAAATGTCTTTCTAATCTTACCTTGCTTCTTCTGTTTTAATTTTATCTTGCTTATTCTGACATAATTCCAAAAATTACAACTCAGTTGCATTTCATTGCATATTCTCAAAATTACAGAAGAAACTACTAAAGGTTTGGAGACATTTTCAAATCCTTTTAATTCCATCATTTGCAGAGAACGATTTTGTAAGGATATACATGTTTCCATTATTTCTGAACCTGATACAATGAAATATATTTTAGAGTTGTTAATCTGTTTTTGTGGATGAGTAGAAATTAACAAAATGTTTTAAAATATCTTTCACACCCAGTGATGATCCATGTTCATCACATTATCTGGATAGTTAGCTGGAAGCAAACAGCCAATTTTGTATTAATTTGTGAACAAGTAGCATTGGCATTGCAAATGATGCAAATGATGCAAATGCAAAAAATGCTCACTATAACATTAAAATCACTGACAGTATACCAATACTGAATTTTGAAATATTCCTCATGCAGCTTTATTGGTGTCTTGAAAATGATCTAATAAAGATTATTGCTCTTTCAACTGTAATAACAGACTAACCATTTGAAATATCTGCTATTTCCCTGAATGATTTCTTACAAGCTATGGAAGACCTACGGGTGAATTTGAAAGGAAAAAACCAAACCTGTTTGTTTTTATGTCACTCTCCTCTAATTAACACGAACAACTGTTTAATTTTGTCTGTAGATGTTATTGTGTCACTTTACAGAAGTGCATGCATTTTATAGACACAAACATGTTATAAGAAATCTGTTCTTTCGTGTTGTGCTGGAATTGTTTTTATATTCTCCATTTTTTATGTTTTACATCTGAAAGGCCAGGACAAGCAGTTGAGAAGCTCATTTTGCATGGACTTGTATTTTAGTGGCAGGTAAAGCACTTTGTTGAGATTCTACTAAAATAATTAATATTGTGTGAGACTGAGTACACTACAAGGTGTTGTGGCCAAAAAGTGACTTTCGAAAAAGATTCCTAAAACTTAGTCATGCAGAAGTCTCACAGAGGTCTGAAAATCAGAATATTATTTGCAGATGGTTTTAAGTCTTGCATTTTTTCATTCTTGAGATGGTATTCTTAGTAGAAAAAGGACTTTCAAGGATTCAGGTCTCTGAAACCCTTGATCTTCCTTCCAATTCCATTGAGCAGCTCTGATATTCTATAGCTCAGTATCAGTATCCGAGTATCAGTAGCTCAGTCTGAGTAGAATTCCCTGGAAATCACAGGTTACTTGGGTGGGGCAAAGTATTCCAAGAACTTTGATGAGACCTTTCCTTGGGTGTTTCCAGGTTTTGAGCAGGAAAACCTTTTTCCTAATGCCTGTGATACTTTATCCTCCCCAGAACAGTCAGTGAGACACTGGAGAATGGTAATGTGCACAGGTGGTAAGCAGTTGCAGTTTGTGAAATCACCAGTGAAACTGTGCAGCAGTTCTCTTCATTCCTTTGCTTCTTCTCCCCAGCTCTGGAAGTACAAAACTGGAGGCTGGGCTGGTATCAAAGGAGGCACAAATTCAGGCAGGCTTCATGCTCCTGGAGTAAAGATTCAAATAATGGGTTTGTGTTTCATTAGTAGTTTGTCTTTATAAGCCAGGTTTCTTCAGGCTGAATTTCATACTGAAAACAAGGTTTAAGTCAGCAATATGTTTGTTGGTGTTGCCTTGAGAAAGGTTGATTCTTTCATTTATTTCTTTGCTCCTATAAAGACTGAAATGCATGATTTCCCCTAAAATGAGGTGTGTGATATCTCTAATGGGCAAAGCCAGGTAGTTCCATTTTGGCTCCTCATTGAAAAAGTAGGGAAAAAAGGAAGGAACAAAAGAAATGAACTTCAGTGTGTGCTTCATTTTGGTTTCAGAGCATTGGGAAAAAACCATTTATTTTTTTCCCCTTTTTCTTCTTCATTTTAGGTTCTGAAGGAAATGCTCACCTTTTTAGCCAGCAGGTGGCCAATAAATGTTCTTTTAGAGTAGGGGAGGCAGTATGGGTCTGTAACAGCAGTTGTCTCCATCTGTTGCCTTTTCCTCATTTTGCATTATGATTTTCCTTTAGTATGGAGTTGCTCTACTTCTTCCCTTTCTGACCACCCTCCTTTGTTCTGGGTAGCATCCTGGGCAGGACGACAAATACAGCTTGTGATGGAGAGTAAATACTGTCTGTGCTTCCTTTTTGATCCCTGATAGCAATTTCTGGAAATATATGAATTTTTTAATGCCAGTTTTTAAACAGCTAAACTTGCAAACAGACTAGGGGAAAAAAATGAAATTCATTGTTGCAGTATTGAATATTAAGAAAACCAAATCAAGAATATGGAGCCTTACCAACCTAATAAAGTGATTTCTATTTACCTCTGTAGGGATTTTTATTGACCTTAATTTTCCATACACATGATCAGATCCTTAACAGAAACAAGAATTTGCTATGGCCTCCCAGAAATACCCAGTGCTGTCTTAATAGTCCTCTGAGGTTCACTGAATGCAGCAAAGACACAAAAGGTTGTGGGATATTGCTGAGATGGTTAAACTGCAAGTTGTCCCTTTATTCCTGAAGTTACCAAGTGAATCCTTGTTACAGATTTCTGTGTCATGTGAGCAGTGCTGACAGACTTGATGCATCAAATCTGACATGCCAATGAGTGATTTACCTTTTACTGATTTGTTTTAAGGAAAAGTAAAATCAAGGGAAAGTAGTCAGTAATATTTTCTAGGAGACCCATGATTTCTGGGGTTCTCAGGAGAACTGTGATTTTAAATTCTTGTCTTTGGGAAGCTGCCCCTCCTTTGTGTTTTGTGATTGACCTTGATATTTTCTCAGATGGGTTATTGTTACTGTCAAATGCTGATCAGGATGAACTTAGGTCCTAAAAATCCCAAAATGGCAAGTAGTACTTTTAAGTAATTTACTTGTAGAAATATGAAAGTGGAAACCTTCCTGCATCACACAGATTAGGGATAACAGCACCCAATAACTCCACAGCCCTTCAAAGTTATTCCCTGAGCGTTCCTTTCAATGAAAAGGAACTTTTCTGTATTCTCAGTAAAGCTGCCCAGAAATCATATTGATGCAGATGTAAAGAAATACTGTTAATGCTTTAATCCTCTAACAGAACTCGACTTCCATAATCTGCAGAGGGAGAGCACCATAGGGAAAAAAGCAGATTTGAGTTATGACTAGAAATGTAAGCTTTGAAATAAGAGATTGTTAGAAGGTGCACTGCACTTCATAGGCAATGTGCTCAGTGCTAGGAAGCTGGCAGCTGAGATTTCAGTGAAATATGAGGCGAAAATCATATCAAACAATATGATCTCTATATACTTTTACAGGCCAAGCACAAGTGTGAAATAGAAAAGGTAAAGCTGAATACAATATTCTGGCAAGTAAAGAGTCAGAGGAGACAATCTTAGCTGAAGTGAGTGTATCAGGAGGTTCATGCGGTGTTTCAAGCCTGTAGTGTTGGAAGGGATCAAAGTTCTCCAGACCTTTGTTCTCCTGTTCATTCCTACATTGCCAGAAGCTAACAAAGACTTACAGCAGCTAACATTTAAAAGTATTTAAACAGCTCTGTATTCAAGGAGGTCTGTGTTAATGATTGAGAATGACAGAAACACTTGAAGGAGAAATATTCAGGGTGCCAAAGATACGTCCTGTTCAACTGCTCAACTTTTCTCTTCACACTACCTAAAAAGTGGAGTTTGGGAAGCACAAGTTTGAATTTAAATAATGCTGCAGATGTGCTCTGTACTTCTCCAACAACTGCAGGAGAGGTAAACAAAGCTCTTACTCCCCAACCTGCAGACAGGGCTGGCCAGTGACAGATGAGTCTGCTTGCTGACAGTGTAATTACTGGAGGTCAGAGCAGGGACAGCTCACACTGATCATTATTCACGGACAGCGGTGCTCGGGCCATTGGATGGGCTGCACTCTCTGTCAAGTGAAATGTTCAAACTGCTCGAAGGTGGGGAATATCCTCATGAATACCCTTTTTTCTCCTTAAGAGTCTCATTCAAAACTGGTTAAAGTCAGCAACTGATGAATTTCAGTATATTTGAATTCGGTACCAAGATCTGGAAAGTGCAGGGTGCCTGAGTTTGTCTTTCTTTCTTTGGAAGGAGTGCAGAGTACACTATAAATGCTGTATCTCTGCTAAAGCCTTCACCTTAGGGGCACTGTGTTTGCTCTACCATTCCCTTGTTTGTTTAACTTACTCCTATACATTTCCACATGTTCTACATTAATTTGCTTATCATTTCACAGATGAAACACTGTCTTCCCTCTGAGGATTCCCATTTGCAGAGAACCATTCTTCTCAGTGCATTTCTCTTCTATTTCCTCAAGTACCACACCGACCTGCCATGTTGGACCTAGAACACAGCCTCACATCAGAAAGGTAAATTAATGGATTGAAAAGGCTCCTGGCTTAGCTCCTGTAAGTACTGTTTTCAGTAAGAGTGGAGGGAGAGGGGAAACTGGAAGGAAGACAAGACAAACTGTTTATAAGCATTCAAGTTGCAAATTGTTGTCTCTGTGCATGGCATATCAGAGAACAGTGTTTTGTTTTCCTTGGAACACCAAAATCCAATTGCAAGTATAGCAAAGGAAAGTATTTGAATTCTTTTTGCTTACCTCAACCAAAAGTTCTTAGTTCTTGATGGTCTGAGCATTTTTACAGTTCAGAATTGGTCACTAATATTAGGAGACTCAGATTTGGCGTCTGACCTGTTCTGAAAAACTGGGCTGTGAAGAAGCATGGTGCAGACCCTCAAAGCTTCTCAGTAAAAAGAAGTGACAGACAGTACCTCTTCCCTCTGTCTCAAGCTAAACATCTCATGTGTGAAACAGAGAACTTTGCCTGTGTTAGTCTGGTAGATGTTTGTCTCTAACGGCAGCTGCTGAGGTGCCTTGGCTGAGTAAACACTTGGTGTAAGTAAAAATGGATCCAGATCACCTGTGTTAGTCTGGTAGATGTTGTCTCTAACAGCAGCTGCTGAGGTGCCTTGGCTGTGTAAACACTTGGTGTAAGTAAAAATGGATCCAGATCTGACCCCTTATTCTTTTGGATACACTTTCCATGTGTTTGCTGTTTTAATGGTCCAGTTCTTGAACAGAATTTTTTAAGAAACAGAATCTTACAAAGCACTTAATTTTTCCTTTTTCTTCCTCCTGACATGAAGTATTGTTAAATTAGACCCATTAAAAATCTATTGTATTGCAGAGTGCATGTGCCAGACTTTTTCCCCTCACTATTGTGGAGTGGGAGAAGCAGAGGTTTCACTACATTAATGGATTGTGGGGAATACACTCAGCTACCCTCCAGCTTACAAGGCAAAACGTAGCAGCATACAAAACTATAATAAAAGGAATTGAGCTGCAGGAGGCTGTAATAAAACGTTGGTAGATGAAATCTAGCTGCATATCACCATGACAAGTAATTCCTAATGGAATTCACTGATCAGAACTCTGCTGCCCTGTGTAAGACAAAGGAGCTGTTGAAGCCTGTCCTGAAGGCTTTGTGCTGATAATGCATTGGTTAGATAATCACACTCAGTAGTGGGGACCTTCCCAAGTGTGGGACTTACACAAATCAGAATCATGCTTGTGTTGGAAATGCTGGCATCTGCAAAATTTCACATATTCAGTCGTTCTGTTAAAAATTAAAACTGGCTTGGCAGGCCAGTACTCTCTTAATTTCAATTATTCTTTAACAAGAATATAATCTGAAAGGTCAGACAACTTTGACATACTTACCTGTTTCACAGTGTACAATTAGTTGCATACATTGAAAGATGCAAGATTATAATCAATACTATGATTCATGGTGTGAAAATATGTTCTAAGTGAAAGAAATTAATAAATCCATGTTGGGTTATTGTCCTGATATTTTTATCTTTTTAAATGTTTCTGTGAGAAAACCCTGACTTAAAACAAAGAAAACTCTTAGCTGGATGAAAAGGATAAGGTTCAGGATGACTCCTCCTATGAAAGACATCTTAATTAAGTATTGTGCAATATTTGAGTGATGAAAGAATTGCATGGAATGTAAACAAAAAGTATTTTAAAACATTTCAAAAGTTTTAAAGTTATTTAACAAAGGTTTAGGTATTATCTGCTTTCTTTTCTTTTTGCAAAGACAAAGAGAAAATTGGCATGCTGCATCACAGTAATTAATGTCATTAAGCTAATTGTTTCACAGGCAGTGTAGCAGCAGTCACTGTTTGAGCAATTCTTGGCCAATTTATTAATATCAGAGTCTTAATACTTTGATTAAAATCAGACACACATATCAAATGGAACCTTGATTTTCTTGCTTCTTGATAACAGCTATTTGCCAAAATGGATCTATATAAGAGTTTTCTTTTTGGCAAGTTGAAAATGTGTCATATCGAGGCACTAAGCCAGAGACTTTGAATCAGCTGGCAGAATGACAAAAAGCAGAATTATATTTAAGGGAAAGAAGTAAAGTTTCTCTTGGATGAAAGACCAAAATGATTTCTGGCTAGAGAAACACCTATTGCCAAGGAGATGTGAAGGCAGATCTCTGCTCTCAGCTACCAGCACGTCTGGTGTGGCTGGTGACAGCTTCTGCTGTGGAGTCATACATGCTCTGTGGCCTTTGTCCTTCTCATCAAAACAACCTAATTAGTGCTCTCATCATCTGCATGAGAGTCACCATTCCTGGTTCTTCTCTGAAATATTCCATTTGTGCCTAAACATTACTAAACTCTCAATTAATAACCATTCTGTACTCCATGTGCCTGATCTGTATTCACTGCTATTTGATTTCAACTGCCCAAGGGATAAAACTGAGTCCTTTCTCAAAGCATATGACAAAAATTGGTTTTAATGTTTTGGTAAGCTTCCTTACTGTCAGGTGATCCTGCTGATCCTCATTTATCAGGAGAGCAAGAAAACTGAGTCCTTTCTCAAAGCATGTGACAAAAAATGGTTTTAATGTTTTGGTAATGTTTTGTTTAATGTTTTGGTAAACTTCCTTACTGTCAGGTGACCGTGCTGATCCTCATTTATCAGGAGAGCAAGAAATAATATAAATAAAATATTGGTTACACAATTGGTTATACAATTTTTTCAGCAATTGGTTATACAAAGACCTACCCTCACCAAGCATATTGGTCACTTCAGAAATCAGAGCCTCAGTAAGGGAGTACCTGACCTGGAAATGAGAAAATCTCTGAGAAGTTAGACTCAAATTAATTATTGTAGTGGTCCAAGCTGACTTAGGTGGCACACAGTATGTATTGCTTTGGAATAATCGCCTGGAATGTCCTGTAGGAAATTGCACAGGAGAATGGTTAGGAAAATAATAATGAAAATGAAAAAGTGACTGTTCCAAGGCCAGCAATACCTTAAACTCTGAAGAGGATTGGTTTATCAGTGTAAGTAATACAATAATGCAGGCACACACACACAGAACAGGTCTCGCCAAACCATCTTTGGGTTCTCCATTCTCCCATTCCCAGCTTCCAGCTCCCAATTCGCACTGGTTTTAGCTGGCACTTGAGGTGACCTTTTGAAAGGCACTGGAGATGCAATTTTGTGGCTTGCCAGTCATTCCTTGGTCTTGGTTCAAACCTGAGAGAGTAGGGAGGGTGGGGGCAAGGCAGTGATCATCCACCTGCTTGGAGCTGCTGCCTTGTAACGTGAAATCAGACCTGGCTTGTGCCCGTCAAAGAATGATTTCATCAGGCCTAGCACAGACAAGCTGAACATGTCCTGCCCTCTGAACACAGATATGGGCCTTTGGATTATTTAGTGGAAGCAACACTGATATCAACATAACAGAAAGCAAAGTAATATTGCTGAAAAATGACACACTAATCTCTAAAGACGAGATATCTTCAGAGTCCAAATCTTGAAATTCAAGGAGAAAAATAAAAGTATTTGATTTGCACACTGGTGAAGATGCTGATTTTGATTTCAACCAGAAAGTGCAATAAACATGCCTGAGAAAAAGTTTTTGTATTGATATATGCAGTTAATCCACTTCCTCACCTCTGTTTCTTGGTCACCTGGTTTCCCAATTAGATTTCTATTTCAGTACAGTTTCTCTAGCAAGGAACTTGCATAAAAGAGAAGGAGGGGGAGATTTTCAAAGTACCCTTGCTAATTAGGTGTCCAGCACTCATTGATTTGGAACAGGAGCTGAACTCTTCATGCCTTTGAAAAATTCCCCTGTAATCTCTGCCAGTTCTCTGCAGCCTCCAGCCTTCAAAGACTTCAGGTCCACAGAAGAGACAGTGCAAGATGCCTGGGCTGCATTCCCCTTCCTGTCAGAACTGCTATTTACTACTGAAAGGTTTCAAAAGGACAGCCCCTATGTTGTTCTAAGAAAGGAATTTTAGGGCTCTTCATGTTTTGCACATTGACTCCTTAGCTGCTGCAATGCCTGCTTCAGTGTGCCTTTAACCATGGCTTTCAGGAGGTGTGTCTGGGTTCAGTACGTGTGGCAATGCACTGAGCACCACTGCTGAATGCTCAGGGTTTAATCAGTTTAGGAAACATTAAGTCAGAATCACAGCTTTAAATGACTGTGCTGTTTTCTGAAACTATGACTCATTTGTTAGGCCAGACAAGCTGGGAATTAGTTATTTCATGTACCTTGCTCAAATATCAAAGATTGAATCTCGTAGGTTTAAAAAAGCATGAAGTATGTATTATTTCCCGTTTAAAAATCTATTTTACTGGCCAGTAGTCAACAACTATTTCCCTATGATTCTAAATATTCTCCTATTCCTTCTGGAAATCTACTGAAATACCAGAAAAAAAAATCAATGAGTCTTTTCGGAAAGCTTTTTTAGGAAAGGATTTTGTATATTTTAATATCTAAAGGGACATACAGTACACAGTGAATGTTCACTGCCACACACCATTGATGCAGGAAAGCAAAATTTGTTCACCTCTCACTCTTAACTGTGGGGGACTTCTTGACTTATGGGATAGGGAGAGGGAAAGAGAGGATTCTGTTCTGCAGATATCACCAGTAACAGGTACACACCTCTCATCCTGTGTATCTTAATATTAAGATATTTATTTATTTATTTATTTATTTATTTATTAATATCTCATCCTTGTATCTTAATAAAGGCACAGTTTGCAATAAAATGCCAATTATGAGTCTAAGTATAATTCCACTCCACTGGAAATGACACAGGAGTGCTTCTCATTTTGCACAGGTGAAGCTCCTCTAAAATTTAGGAGGTAAGAAAGCACTCTTAGTTAGGTTCTAAAAACAAGTAGGAATTCTTATTAATGCCTGGTTGAATTCATTGATGAACAGCATTGATGAACATCATGTGCAATCAAATTAGAAAGGACCTTGTTCTCCTATCTGTTCACTCATCTGTGGTGAAATAATTGCTTCTTCAGAATGAAATGTTAATAATGGCCCTTTAGGTTTTGAATGCAACTAAAATGTTACCTTCAAAATAAGCTCCTTTACTTACAGCATTCCATTATTTCAGCTGCTTGCAAGAACTCCAGTTGAAGTGCCTGGGTTTATGTCACAGGGATTTCCTAAACCATATGTGATGATGATATTTCATCTGAGGAAGTTAGATGCAGTTTTGGTGCTTCCAATTTTATTCAGAACAAGGAAAAACAAAGCCAATAAAAAACATTTCCATGGTTTTCATCTTGTCTCAATCTGCATCTTGAATGTCTCCATTGGTCTAAGAAATGACAGCAAAAAATCCAAAGAAACAAACAAAACAAATGAACAAACAAAACCCAAAGAAGCAACCCCCAAAACCCCCACCAAAACAAACCCTCATACTGTTATTGTCCACAGATGCCGTAACTGGAATGTACCAGGCCTGTCCCAACTGTGATCTCAGCTATTAAGAGGTGGGTAAAACTCCATGAAAACCTCTGAACAGCACAGTGACAAACATTCATCAGGACTTTGATTATTTCTGCAAGTGTTCAGTGCACACACCTGTCCTGTGGTGAACTGCCAACGAGAATTACTGTACCATTTCTATTCAAATTCTTGAAAAAAGAACCTGGAAGTAGTGGTGTAACATTCAAATTTAAATGTTTGAATTTAAATTTAAAGTTCATTTAAAATTAACTCTGCTCAGTCATCCAAATCATAAGAACAAAGCTGAATTTGGAGTATTAAAAAGTACTTTTTCTGTACTTCTCTTATTTCAGCTTTTAAACAAGTTTCCAAAATTACTCAGATGTAAATAAATATATATTTAAATAGTTTTTTAGAAAATTATGTTTTAATGATCTGGATTATGAAATAAATATAGCCTTTTATCAGAACACAATCAAACCATAAGTGCTGCAGAAATTTTGCTAGGATTGTTAGATGTTAACTTCCCTTTTCATTAAATCAACACTAAGAATGACAAGTTATTTTAAATCATTCATCTCCTGGCTCATTGGCAGCCACAATGTCTTTTATTTGATCATAAAACTAGCAGTGAGGTTTTAAAGAAATTTCTGTTAATATAAGTGAAAAAATACTGTCTGATTTTTACTCTACAGAAGTTCTTGAAATGTTAAGTGCATATTTCTCTTTTTCACCATGGCTGTTTTGTGGGTATTGCTGTATTTTCTGAGCTTTCAAAGACATAAAAAATTAAAGCCTTACCTATGTCCCTAGACATTTTTAGATAAATAATTTTCAAGGACTTTTTTATATTTTTAATTCACTTGGGCTTCTTTGGAAGGAAAGAAAAGATATGGCACTGCCACCTCTGTGACTGGGACAATCATTTTTACTGCAATTTTCCAGGTAGCCTGCAGTGTCTGCTCTGAAATAATGTACACACCATTGCCTGAGGCCTATGCAAGGAGTCTGAATATGTCTTTTGTTCTAAATTTTCCAAAATAAATGGAATGAGAGCTCAGTGTTTGCTGACATTACAGCCATAAATAGAACATGGTATCTCAGGCCAGAGTTCAGGAAAGGGTAAAAAAACAAGGAGCCTTTTTCAAGGATTTTTTTTGGTACATTTTCAGGTTTGCTTACATCAAAGATTGCCCCCGAGCTGACAAGAAGGTATTTCATTACTTGCTTGTAACATTTTATGGTTTTTAGAAAATATTGCCTTTATGTTTGATCCAATGTTAGGGAAAGGATCATTTCCATTTCTGGTTCTGCATCATTTGATCTTCCTGAGGTAAGGAAATTGAAAGCACCCTTGCAGTCATTGTAGGCATACTATGCAGATTTCTTCCAGGAAAGCTGCTGATGGATTAATTTGGTTTAAGGCAAGCTGAAATTTAATCTCACCTAACTATAACTAATACAAAGATCACAAATACAGATAATTTTCCAGATTTGCACTTAGAGTTTCTCTCCCCTTTGGCATCACAGGGGACCTTGGAGAGCTCTTTCCTTAATTTCTGCTATAAGCGTTCAACAAAGTAAATCTTCACTAGTTCTGTGTCTTGACAGTGACTTTTGGTAATAAATAAGCTTTTTCTTTCTAAATTAGTGTATCCCAAGAAAAAAAGGATGATCCAAAAAGTACGTCTAGGTTTGTAGATACAGTGGTAAGTTGTTCATTTTCAGATTTTTATTTTTTGTTTACTTGAGGCGATTATTGATGCCTCTGAAAAGCAGCACATTCTGCTCACTAAATTCACTGTAAGGAAAAGATTTACATGTTTTGTAGAGACCTAAGTCACTGGCATAGAACAACAGAGGTACCACAAGTGAATACATTTCACTTAATTGCAGGAGATGTGTGATTCTTCAAGGGGAAAAATTCAAATAGGTAACACTTCAAATGCAGGGAATTTTGTTTCTTTAACCTATTAAATTAATAATAAGCTTAATGTAAAAAAGTCCCAATTTTTTATTATTTTGATGACTAGAGGATGCTGATTTTTCTCATTCATTTAGAATAAGAAACATTTTAAAATGTGATAGCTTTAAGTTTGCTTGCTCTGTTTTCATAAGAATTCTTCATAACCCAGAGTGAGGGTCGAGGATAAGAAAGGTAGGAGGTGAAGATGGTAGGGCAGTATCACCAATTCAATTTAATTTAAATTCTAAAAGCCTTTTCAAAGTCATCAAATACAGAGGGAAAAATTAGCATAAGAATCACCAGCAATAAAAATAAGGAGAAATAATAAAGTAATTGCTTTTCACTAAAGTTTAAAGCAAAGCAATAGCAGAGAAAATACTGCAGCTTAAAAAGTGATTTTCCATTGTGATGATTCTTGTCTAGCCTCTAATAGGTGTTATTTCCCTGCTTTGCAGTAATGCATTTATTACATGCCCAATTTAGAGCAAAGTTAGCCACAGAATTCTTTATAAATACACAACAGTCACTCTTCAGCTCATCTCCAATGCTACATCAGCATGACAACCCAGATGGTGACAGCACAGCACGGCAAGAAAACGTGCACAGTCCTTCTCTAACACTGTCTTATTAGCTGAAAAAACAGGCAGAAATGACAGCTGTTCATTGTATAATCCATCAGCCCAGTTTCCAGTCCCTTTGGAATCAGCATTAAAATGCTTGTTGTTTGGAAAGAGTGCAGTGTGAGGAGCATTTGCTTTTCTCATGCACACGCTGGATAATGATTAGTGCAGTACTGGGAGCACTGATCTGGTGGAGCTCTTTGTGTTTTGGCACATGTCACATGCTGTGAGAGTCCAAACACATCGTGTCAAACAGGAACCATTGGTGAGAGCACTCTGATCTAGAAATGCTTCTACAGAGTCTTTGTGTCACACACGAGGTGAGGGAAAGGTGCATCCATTGGGGCCAATGAAATGACACTGAAGAAAGGTGGGCTTGGCTGAAATTAAAGCCAACAGCAATTTATCCCCATAAATTCTTACCCATTGAGTGGTTACTGTCAGTACATTCATTCTCAGAAGAAGAAAGATGTACTGGTTTACTGAAGGCACAATCGTGAAGAAAGAACCTTTCTAACTAATGCAGGTAGCTAACTTTCTCATTCCTGAAGTCTAGGAATTTCCAGAGTATTCTACAGTAAACAGACAGCAAGGAGTTTTCAAAGACATCTCTCTCTTTCTCTACTGACTGCCTGTGAAACTCTCACATTTATTTTCATTGCCTCAAGTTTTTAGGGAACTTAAAATTTAGGTCAAATAGGTACATTTGTAGGCACCTCCAAAACACTACATTTTTTCAGGTGAGTGGGTTATGATAATTCATTTACAAGAAATTGTTAAGAGAAACATTTGAAATGAAACTTTTGTTTCAGGAAGCTTTTAAAGCACCTGTTTTTTTCCAGGTTATCAATTGTATATTGTATAGGTACTGACCAGTAAATATGAGGAATGCAGTATGTATGTTTACAAAGGCTAACAAAGAAAGAATTATAAAATATGTCACTCAAAATAATAGTCCAAAAAGATTGATTCTGCTGTTTTGAACAGTAGCCTTTGCCTACTGTCATAAAATGATTCTTAGAGCACTCTCACTTCCTAAGGATTGTCTCTAGAAGCAATAATATGAGGAAACAATCTATCTGTCTGGAAATGCCACTGTCAAAATAAACAGACATGTTTTCAACTCTGGGATGTAGCAGTGATGAAAACATAACGGTGCTGAATCAATGGCAGAACTGTCCATGAGATCAGCAGGACTGAGGTTTCATCTCAGAGCTTCTCATTTTCATGATTTTATGTATTCATTTTCAACCCTAAAAGGGCATGTCAAGAAATACAAGCATTTAGTTATTCTGATGCACAGACCAGGAGAGCAGGCCAGGCCATCTGGCATCCAAAAAAATATTATGATTACTGGAGACTTGTTTCCAAAATATGAATTGCTGAATTGGTACTTTCATTTCAGCAAAAACAAACAGGTTAAGAGCTTCCTCTCTGCAGTTGATGTTATTTCTGCACAATACAACAGATGGAAGTGCTGTTCACCCCACTCATCACTAAGCAGGAGGACTGAGCCTTATTTTGAGAAGTCTACCAGCTGAAGTTTACAGCTTCATCAGGAACATATTCTGACTTCTGCTATCACTTCTTGAACAAGTTGCAGCTTTGTGCATTGTGTTTTGCCTGGAAAACGTTCCAAGTTTCAGAGACCTGCTCTCCACTAATTTAAAGTGGATGTTGTGTGAAAAGTAAAGTGTCTTTCTAATAAGGGGCTGTAAAGTCACAGCAAATTAATGCAGTCAGCAGTGCACAAAATGACAAATCTGTGCCAAGTACCCCTTTGTGGGAAGGCACTGGCTCTCAGCTGCCTGGGAATCTCTGCTGCTCCTGGACAAGGTCTTCTTGCTGCAGGTTGGAACTGTTTAAACCTCATTTTTTGAAATGAAAAAAAAAATACAGATGCTATTAATTGTTAAAACAATGGAATTGGTTTAACCTCATTTTTTGAAATTAAAAAAAATATGCAGATGCTATTAACTTAATCAGCTGAAAAAAAAGCCACTGACTCAGCTGCCACCGTATTGAGTACCTGACTCTTAGACATCCAGTATAAAATCAAATCAAATAGT
The DNA here is from genome assembly GCF_017590055.1 of Onychostruthus taczanowskii. Taxonomy (NCBI): domain Eukaryota; kingdom Metazoa; phylum Chordata; class Aves; order Passeriformes; family Passeridae; genus Onychostruthus; species Onychostruthus taczanowskii. The sequence continues at coordinate 111,462 of NW_024498686.1, forward strand.
TGAACACAAAGGGCCAAGTCAGATTCCTCCTGTAATTCCACTTCCTTTGTAAGTCCTGTGTATTAAAGGCAATAATTAATTTTTTCTCAGCAGCCAACAAGTGTACATAAATCATATCTGTACCATCCATATTCTAGGCTGTTAAAGAGGACTGGACAAGTTATTAACTCTTAATGTTGTCCCAGCATTGGACAGCAAGTTACATTCTAACAGGCACGCCATGAAAGGAGCAAGCATGATGTGGTTTTGGACTGAATGCCTAGATTCACAACACTGGGAGGGGTGGTAATAACAATATTTTGCTGTGTAGCTGTAGAATAAGTAAATGTACAGAGAAAGAGCAAAAAAGAACGTAACTAAACAGAAATAAAAATGGCACATTCTGAAAAGTGACAGTGCTGGGTATCCAGCTATAAGAGCTATTTTTCTAAGGTGTGTAGAAATGCTGGAGATACTTATTGAAGAGTTTCTGCTATAAAAGTTTAATAACAGAGTAATATTAGGAATCTGAGAAAATAGGCTACCTATTGAAATTACCATTATAGCTATATATATTTGGCTGTAGATTGCTATTGCCAGTAAAGGTACAACCTCTGCACTCAAGTCAATGAAAACTGTTTAAATAGAAAGTCCTATAGCAACCAAACCAGAAAAAGTTTTGCAGCTCTAGGTGAGCCAGTAAAGACCACTGACTTTTATTACTCTGAGAACTGAGGAATGAAGAAAGTTGCACCATGAGCTTTGTGAGCCTTTGAGAGAATATTTGAAAATTGGGTTGAATTTATTTTGGAACCGAGCTTGATAGGTGGAGTACAATGGAGCTGAATTCCTAAGAACCTTCTCTGTTACAAGCCATGCTTTGCTGGCTGAAGCTGTAACCCAGGCAGAAAAGAACGAAGGCATTGGGAAGGAGAGAAGAGGGTACTGTAAGACACACTGAGGTAGAAGACAAATATTTTAAGACAAACTAACTTCAGACTAGGAGTCTGTATTAGGAAAATAAAGGAATGCAAAAAGATTTGACCATGGCAGCCATTTGAACCATTCTTCCATGCTGCAGCCTGGCTGGGTGCTCAGGACTGCCCTTGGTGCACCCAAGCAGTAGAAGGATTTCTGTGGTTTGTCACTGTTGATTGATGGGGCACAAAGTATCAGTTTATTGTAATTTCATTTCTCTCATTTCCCTAGACCATGGAAATCAGCAATCCTCAAACACATTTACAAAGGGCTGTAAATGGAATTAATAAGCAAAGCTACTCTGCAGTATAGGTATAGGAAAAGTAGTAGTATAGGAAAAGCCCACACCTTAGGTCAAAGATGTCCAGTATACATTCACTCTTGTCTAACCCATTGGGACTTGCAGATTTGTGTTTCCTGAAGGCAAAATCTGAGAAATTGAAGAAGTATTTTCACTTATTTCAGTTTACATAAGAAGGTGGTCTCTATTCTCAGCTTCTGCAGCAATCTGTCTTGTGGTCAAATCCTACTGATGCTAATTTAGATGGCAAGGAATAATATAATGAGGAGTTAAGTTTATCAGTCAAGATGATGAAAATAACAATCCCACTTCAAAAGAAATTATTTCTCTAATGAGTAAACATGTAAACAATTGTTCTTGTTAATTAATTGTCACAAGATTCCTCAAAGTGCACTTGTGGTGTAGTTAAGTCATAAACAACACAGCCAAGGAAGAATAATTTGAGACACATTTTCTTGGGCTTGCTGCTACTGGAATATCCCTGCAATGGCATTTTGCTTCCTGAAAATGGGATGTGTGTGGGGAGCTCCTTTCCTGGCTGTAGTGCCAGCAGAGCAGCAGGGCTGCTCTCCTTTAGAGCTGAGAAGGGAATCTGCAGTGTGTGTTTGAAGTTATTATTGCATTTCCTGATTTAGAATCGAGGTCTGTAGCACAGAGTGGAAATCTCATCACTTGGGTGTTTTGGGAAGCCAGAAGCAGCTGCTGACAAAAGGCATTCCTGTGTTCTCCATGGTACAGTGGATGTCTTCTCCTTAGGCTCACTTTGTGGCTAGAAAATGTTCTACTGACAGCTGCATGTCTTATTTGTGTTTGCTTTGTTTTCTGATGTTGGTTTTACTGATTCTTCCCTGCAGTGCATCCTTGAATTTGAATGAGTAGAGAGTTTGTTGTGGAGGAAGAGGACAGAGAGGAGGGGAATCTGAAGGCTTTGTGGCCTTTAGACTCTGTCATAGCCATTTAATTTCTAATCAGAGACTTTATGTATTATCCTGGCATCACCTGTCATCCTGATGAGGATAATGATTCAAGTGTGGTACATATGTAGTTCTTCTAAACTAAAAATAGGCTCCTTTTAGTTCTGTGTCTTTTCAGGATCTCTTTCAATTTTCTTTGACAACTTAACTCTGGTTTTCATTTTAACTCAGGAAATAGTTCATAAAATACAAGTAGACAAATTCTTCCAGGGACCAGGATTTTTAAAAGCATTTAAGGATGCAATTTTTGTAGAGGTACAGCAGATTTTCTGAATGTTTTGTGTGTAAGGTAGCTATTAATCAAAAACTTCCTTATATAACAAACCAAACCAAAACTGAATTCACCTCTTTTCTTAAAAAGGAGCTGTTCCTAATGATGGAAATTAGAGATATTTTAGCAAAATTGAATGCTCTCAGTCACAGAGCTAAAACCTTGCATAATGCACTAAATGCTGTGAAACCTGGCTGGAAATTCTTATTTTCATATTCTATTACAAACTTGATGGGTAAGGAAGTCATGGTTGACCTTCCAGGAAAAGCAAATCAGGATGTTTTTCAGGAGCATTTATTATGTCCCCACTGGATTCCTTATTTATCTGGTGTGAAGGAATCGTATACATGGCTTTTGTTGAAGAGCATGTGTGACTGTAGATATTTCTGCTTGCAATGGATAAGGAAGTCATGGCTGACCTTTCAGGAAAAGCAAATCATGATGTTTTTCAGGAGCATTTATTATCCACCCCAGTGGATTCCTTATTTATCTGGTGTGAAGAAATCGTATACATGGCTTTTGTTGAAGAGCATGTGTGACTGTAGATATTTCTGCTTGGGCTGAGGTTTGCCCTTTATTAGTGCTATTGTGTGGATCACCTTGTTGTGGGGAATTTTTCCATGCAGAAAGAGAAAAAAAATAGTATTATGTTTTTTAATACAAGGAATGCATGTTTTCCATATCTTGAGGCTATCTGGAGCATTATTTAGGTTAAATGAAATATTATTAGTGTTAAATTAGGATTAAATGTTAGGATTCCCACTTTGAGTGAATTGGCCTGTGTTGATGTAAAGGGTTAGGGACTGTGGCATTTTCAAAACCTTTCTGAGATGTTTCTCCCCCTTGTTTACTTTGTGTCACTGGTATAAATGTATCATTTTTGGAGTTCATATTTGTCATACCAGACTATGTACATTTACAAGGAAACACCCACATTCAAAATCACAACAAAACCTAAACACCAGCAAAGTGGTGAGGATCCTTGAAAGGAAATTGTAATTAAGTTTTTAATTATTTATTATTACTTCCATAATCATTTCATGTCTGGACAGTAGCTTATGATAAAAAAATCTCCATCTCCTAGAGCTGTGAGACAAAGGCTTTCCATTAGTCATCATACCCTGCATAATGAGCAGCATTGCTAATGAGACACAAAACACTTCAAAGTTATTCAATCAGCAGTCTGAATAATGAGATTTTACACAAAAATGTAAATAGTGAGCATGCAACAAAAGCAGTAAGGTGGATTATAGCTTTTTCTTTTAAGCCACCATGAATGGATAGATTGAAGGGAATTTAATTACATTTTGTAAATAATATAGGGTACCAGAGATTCCTAAGAAAACAGAATGGGCCAGGGCACTTGGTGCTTTAGAAGAATATGAAATTCAATAATAGACATACCTGCTAAGAATCAGCTTTATTGGAATCTGTAATGTTGCATTTAAATTTTTGTGGCAAACATCTGCACAATGTTTCTTATAATAAATCAGAAGAATATTAATACCATATTTGACAATTATGTCAGACTTAGAGATCAGCCTGTGGTATACATTGATGCAAATTACATTAAAATATGTATTATATAATAAAATAGACATCAAGCCTGTCAGAATTGAAGGAGCCTCCAGACAGTGCTCCAGTCATGCTGCTCAACTTTAGGTAGTCCTGAGAGGAGCACAGAATTGGACTTGATCCTTTTGTGTCCTTTACAGTTTGAGATATTCCATGGTAACAAAACACCACAGCACATAACAGCAAACTGAGAAAGGATGGTGGGTGACTGGGAGTTGAACATCATTTTTTCACATGTACAGTAGTATGGTTTTCAATCCTATCACTTGAGAGAAGGAAAACTACAGGATAATGTTTCAGTTTTATTTAAAATGCCATGAAAATCAGTATTAGAACTATTAAAACTAATGGCAGCTTCATGGTAGGTATTACTGAAAAATAAAAATTTTTACTGATGGAAACTGGGAACATTTGGGATTTGACTTTGGATGTTTTGGCAGGTCTGTGTTGCAGGATCATGTTTTTTTTCAGAATAATTCCTATATATTTAGAGGAAATAAAAAATGTCTTTGGTGTAAAATTCTGGAAATGTTCAGGTGGAGCTTTACAAGTCAATCAGTAGATTATGTTTATGAGCAGTGACAGACTCAGTTTTAGAGCAGTGTCTCCCTTTATAACCATGTCAGCAGGGAAAGCTTTGCTGCTGGCCATCTGCTGTTCAGACAGGCTGCACTGACCTTTCACCTGCCTGAAAGAATAAAGGTGCTCTTTAGAAAAAGGCACCAGAATTGTATTTGAAATTATTACTTAGAGCTGCAAAAAATTGTCAAGATCTTAATCAGCAATGAAGAGAGTATAACTTAGAATTACTGAGTTATGTTGCATTTAAGAGAAATATGTGATATGAGTCTGAATTTCTTACAAAACCTATTGTCTCTTCTGGAAAAAACAAACAAACAGATCCCAAACAAAACAAAAAATTGGTCTGAAAAATAGATAAATTCCTAGTGAATATTTTTTACATTGCTGATTTCACTAAATCTGTTTTAAAAATGTAAGCCACTAATTATCTCTGGTTATCAAACCAGATTCAGTGGCTAGGAGCTGAAGTCCAGTGCATTCAGACTTTAAATGCAAACCATGAAGTTTTTACTGTCCCCAGTTTAGTGAGCAGCAACTCAACCCAAATCAATAAATAAATTTCAGTTGTAAGAGGCTTGTACAGAAGAGACTGGCATTAGGATTTCCAAGTTTGTCTCTTATAAAAACTACAAAGGGCAGAAAACTTATGGAGCTTCTCTTTTTGCTGCTCATAAATGTCTGATGGTTTAAATACCACTCCTCCCAAGATTCATTGCTTCCAATGATGAAATGTGTTTTTAGCTCAGTGGACATCTCCTGGTCTGGGACAGGTATCTGTAACATGGACCAAGACTTAAAATAATGGCCCCATAATTTTTAATTGTTCAGTAGTAATAATATGAATCATTATTAAGTCATCTAGTATTAATTTGGTTGTTATAAAGTGCTTCTATAGATCCTCTCAACTAATTAGCTTGACCTCCATTTTGAAGGGTAACCAGTGGCTGTCTGGTGTTAAAGCTTGACCTGGAGCAGAAGGCAGGCTGGGAGCAGATTCCTGAGCCCCAAGTTCAGCCTTTCCAAATTTCCTTCCCCCCCTTTGGCAAGAACTTGGTTGGATAAATGCAACATTGACCCGGTTTGCTGGTTTTATGTGAACAATGAGACTTTATGTTCAAAATGAAAAGCTTTTGTGGATCTCCTGTTCCTGTGGATCTCCTCAATTGCTGTGATGTTTGAGGCAATTAAAACTCATCCACTCTTCTGGGAGTAATGATGCTTGTGCATCAGCACAGGAATGTTTAATTTAGAGTGTCTGGGATGCAAGCATATGCCTTAACAGCAAGTTTAAACATAAAGAAAGTCTATTTAGGATAAATTTCTTTAAAAGGGGCAGCACCACAAGAAGAGGGAGAGACAGATAATTCCCTGAGAGGACAGTGATTTCATCTGTCCTACATGACTTCAATAAAGTCATAAAAATTTCTGCCTAAGCTCTACAGTAAGTGAAAAAAGAATGTGCATATCACTTCCTTTGCTGTGCCTTCCTTCTAATATTCTAATACATCTGTCTCTTACTAAAACATGGTTTGAAAATGTTGTTATCCAAGTCTGAAAATGGTCTGCAAGTCGTTGATCCCCTCATACTCATTTTTCTCCAGGGAACCCCGGCACAAGGGCATACACAGCCATTCTGTGTGCACAAACCTCCCTGCCACAGGAACTGACTCCCAAGTGCTCCTCAATGAACCCTCGAGCTCCATCCTACCTGAGCTTTTCTGGATTCAGTGGAACAGCCAGGGAGGAGGTGAGCCAGTGCTGGAAACACCAGTCTGAGGTGCTGCTGTCCTGCAGTCAGCCACTGACACTCCTGACACTTCCATTTCAACTAAATGTTCCTGGAGGGACAGACACACTCTGGGTTTACCATTTTCTACTATTAATGTAGTTCCAAAAGACATTTTTTACCTGCAGATTTTCTTCCAGTACATGATAATACCACCAAGTACATTTTAGAATTGCAAGTTAAAGAGATTGTTTTCTTCCTGGGAATGCACCTCTCTACCAGCTGTGCACTGCTAAGCTGGATCTCCTGCACTTTGTAAAGCTCATTTTTCCAGGGTCACGTTATGGCTCAGAATTTAGTAATAATATGCATTTACTTTTCAATGTTTTTTGAATTCCTGAGGTACTTCTTAATTTGATGAAGTTGTTCTCAGATCTCTGAGCTCCCAAAATCAGATATTCTGATCATTTTAGCAGCCAGGGAATGGAATAATTTAAAACATCCCAACTCCATTAATGTGACTATTTCAGATATGGAAAAACTGAGGTGAGGAAATATATGAAGTATAAGGCCCTAATTTAAACATTTTGAGCATTTAAAACATCCCAACTCCATTCATGTGACTATTTAAGATATAAAAATTGAGGTGCAAAATTGAGGAGGAAAAATTGAGGTGAGGAAATATATGAAGTATAAGGCCCTAATTTAAACATTTTGAGGCATTTTTACTCACCTTCTTAATCACACATCAGCAACTAAATAAAACCACCAAGGCTGGTTTTTAGCAACCACCATTCTAGCAGAATTCTGGCCTATGATTTTTTTTTTTGTTCTGGGTTTTGTTTTTTGGGGTTTTTTTTGATTTTGCTAAACTGAGCTTTTAGTGCAGGAGCCAGTGACCCATCCTGCACTGACAGATTGAGATGGATACTGCACTCTGTTTTTGTGGGGTTTTTTTTTGAGAAATAGTGATGATTTTGCTAAACTGAGCTTGTAATGCAGGAGCCAGTGACCCATCCTGCACTGACAGATTGAGATGGATACTGCAAATGCAATAATTTGATTGCCAGAATATGACACAAAGTAGACAAGCTATTTTATCTTTTTCATACACTAGATTATGCATTCTCCTTACTTTGGTATTTCTGATATATTTTCTGAGAATCAATTTTGTCTCATGTAAATGATTCTCTGGAGAATTTCATAACTAGAGACAGCAGAAATAAAAAATACAACCTGCCATAAAGGCAAAAATATTTCCCATTGTTGGCACAAAAAATCACCCAAATACGCCCATGGCCAGGCAAAGCACTGTTTGAGTTTGTTCAGAGAAATGTCACGCTGCTCTGTCAAAAGCAGCACTGGTACCTCATGGCATTAGGCAGATGAGCAGTCCAAGCTGCAGACACTTGGTAAATCACTGATGTTCTTAACCAAAGGAGTCTCAGGCTGAGAGCTATATACATTTTAAAATCAAGAAGCAGTAGAAGTGAAGATCATTTGCTAACAAATATAGATGCATCCCAAACCCATTGGAAAACCAAACATTCCCTGTGTGCCAGGAGACCGGAAAGAAATGTTGAGCACAGTTGAAACTGTTGAAGCACAGCAGCAATTAATCCTCTTCATTCATTGCCAAACATTCCCTGTGTGCCAAGAGACCGGAAAGAATTTTGAGCACAGTTGAAACTGTTGAAGCACAGCAGCAATTAATCCTCTTCATTCATTACCAGGTTATGGCTGGAAATTATAATTGCACTGAAAGCAGTGACCACACAATGGATAGAGACCATTCCACAAGTAATGACTGCTTCAGGAAATTCCTGATTGCTTGTGGTCTGCAGAGGATAGAACTGAATTCAGTAATTTCCAGCCCTCCTTCTCATTTCCCAGCCAGGGCAGTTTGTATCAAATCCCACCCGAGGTTCACGTCCACATCACTGTTGTGCAAACTCAGGCTGCACTGATGCAACTGATAAAATTTACTCACCACTGCCAAGAAAGAGGGGTATGAGAGATCCATGGCAGAAGGTACCTTCGTTCTACGGAAGGTTCAGAAGAATGCGGGGGGGAAAAAATTACTTGACATTATATAGGGCTCACAGCGTTACACAGCTCGTTCTGTTTTCTCAAAATCCAGGTTATATTTCTTGGCATCTCCTCAGACTTTGTCAGAACAGAGATTCTGACTCTGTTCTGCTCATTTTCACTGCAGCCCAGATTTTCTCCTGTCACCACATGTACCATTGCTTTCCTGCTTTGCACCTTCCCTCCCGTGGAAACTTCTCATTTCCACTTGGCATTTCTGTTCCTGGCCTTGCTTCAGAAAACCTTCATCTTTCATCCTACCACTGCAAACTGGTACAGTTCTTTACTTCAGCTGCTTTCAGGTGATTCTGACCCCATCAAGCCTCAACACACCCACAGCCCCAGACTAGAGAGATCTCTTCTTGTGCCCAATATATCGACATGAACTGAAACCAGCTGCTGTGAGGTTTGGCTTCAGCCCTGGCATTGTGACTGCAATTTAAAAATCCATGTGGTCCATGTTATCAGCCACTGCCAAAATTTCCTCAGAACTAGGTGCTCTGATTTCCCTTTTCAGCTGCCTTTTATTTCCAAGGTGATACATTTTCCTAGTTAGAAACTAGTTGAGATTACTCTGATTCTTGTTAAAATACCCAAAAAAGAGGTTCAAGTCTAGGATGTCCTTCAATAAAAAATCCAGTCAGTGTGCAAGAAAGAGAAAAATGCTGTTTCTTTTTTTTCCTAAGGTGATGAGTTAATATTATTAACTGTTTTCCTGTTTCTGCTGCTGTGCTTCCCCCTTCTGTGCAAATATGTGCAGAGTTGTTGCTTTTGCATAAAGAATGCATAGCAGTAGTTTATTTTCTTCTTCTAAATTAAATATTCTGAACATTTTTTTCTGGTGTTCTTTTCCCCTTTCCTGAACATCCTTGTTGCTGTTATTGTAGGCAACATAAACGTGGTTGAAAAGAAATCATCTATACAGAAACAAGAAGACAGAATTCGGGCAGAAATTGCTGCAAAGAATAAATGCTAGACTGATGTTCTCAAAAGAATAAATGCCATTTTCAACATTTCTGGAAGGTGTACAATTAATATTCTGCTGCAATCTATTTCCAGAAGTCTTCTGCATGGTGTAAATCACTCTTTTCATGAATGCTGGTGGCCAGGCAGATCACAATATTGTCAAAAGTTGTTCAAACATGATTATTATTTCAAATGTCAATGGATATTTTCTGAGCAAATGGATTCTTGAAAATTTGAGATGTGAAAGATCAATGAAGAATGAACTCAGTAGCCTGCATCCAGATTTTGATGTTTAATAAGAAACATGTCATAAATCAAGAGACATTTTTAATGGTAATTAGCAATAGATATTCTTTACCAAGGTGCTCTTATATTTGAAATAGTTTAATTTTTAATTTTTTAAACTCTTCTCATTTTTACTTAAAGGGTATTTTTATTCTCTTTTTGGAATTAACATTTAATATTCCACATCTGATTGCCAAAACTGAAAATGTGTATTCTTTGCTTACAGTAGAGGTTGGAATTATTCCTTGCCATAGCACTGGTATGAAGTTTGTTTTAAAACATGAAAGATCTCCTAAGATTGCTGAAAACTGATATTAAAATTTCTTGTTGGATATTGCTGATTGTGATTGAAAACCACTTCATTAAATTACAGTAGAGAGAGATGAAGGACATCTTGCAGCCATGAAAATGGTTGCAAATTTAATTAAAACATTAAATTATTGTTGGAATAAAGGTCATAATCATAAAACCTAATTGAAGGAAGTACATTAGCATGTACCCTAAGGTATCCTTTCCATTTCCAAGTATCTATTACATATTTGACATTTGAAGAGGAAAGAGGCTCCATTTTATCTGGATGGGTGAATGGTGATGGGGAGAAGTGTTATACATAATGCAGTGGAAGAGCCCCATTTTTCAAAAAATCATTTGCTCCTCACACAGGTGCAGCACTCGATTTTTATGTCTCTGACTGAGGAAATTCACCTTATTTATTGAGCATCGTGGACCTGCACAGGGCAGAGGACATCGTATCATATCCTTAGACTTTTCCCTGTGGAAAAAAGGGAACTTCTCCCCAGCCTTCAGGGAATACCCTGGTTTAACTCTGGGTATATTTATGCCATTTTTCACTCCATTTTCTCTCCTTTGCAGCAGGTGAGGGAGCAAACACTGCACAGGGAGAGAAAGTAGAAGGTGCAAGAACACCTATCCATAAAACCCTGCTGAAAGTACACTGCTAATGCTGCTACAGGACAGCTGCCACCTCATCTCCTGGGAATCACTTTTTCTAGACAGAAAATACCCCAGAATGGAATAAACCTTCTATTAATGATTTCTCTTAAATAGTCAGCAGTCATCTCTGAATTCAGACAAGGTCTTGCAAAATGTTATATATCCATACCTTTCTGCATTCACTGCTATCTTTTGGAAAAAGGAGAGGATATTTTTTGAAATATCTCAGAGGGGAAAATAAGAGTGAGTACATTGGAAAAATTAAGATATCTCTGTATAATTTTTTTTTTTCATGTGTATTTGGGAAGAAAGTCAGGATAGCCAAGATGGATTTCATAGATCAGTGCTGCAGATTGAAATGCTTTATTGCAGCAAATCACTTTACAGTGTGGAACCAAAATAAGAATCATGCATCAGTTTCTAATAACAAAGCAATTCTTAAGATTCTTAAATAGTAGCAGAAATCCTCTAAATCTTCTTTAATGAGCACCATTTTTCACTGCTGTTTCTCCAGTCATTGTTCCTGTTGCCATTTCCTCCCCATCCTGCCCTGTTGTGCCAAAGCTGTGCAGGAGCAGTGGAAGACTGCTCAGACTGTTTCCTCTCGTCTGAAAGCTCAGGTCCATGGTATTTGCTAGAAAGCTAATGCTGAGAGAATTAGTAAAATACGTTGTAAACCCTAGGGTTTTTTCAAAGTTTAAATCTACTTGTGCTATATTTTCTCTTTTTTTTTTCCTTTTTATGCAAGTACCAAAGGTTTATTTGCCCTCTCCTGCTTTACCTTTTTCCTGTTTCCCCATGCTTTCTTATATTCAAATGCATTCCTTTATTAGCAAAAATATTTAACACTAACGTCAAAGGAGATTAATCAGAAATTGGTGAAGATATCAGATATTGCTTCTTGGAATTATGACATGAATTCTTGTTGCCCAAACAGAGGATTTCAAGATCCATACTGCTATTTTTCTACTCCGTTATATTGAAGCTTCTTGTGAATCCTTCATTATTTGTTTTACAGGGAATTGTGACATGTGACAATGGGATACATATTTCAGTACAATTTGGATCTGCACTGGGATCTCCAGGAACCCTGGCATGTAAGTGAATCCTGGAATTTGGCTGTTTTGGCAAATGTCAGCTCTCACAAACACTAAATGAGCCAGTAGGAGCTCTCCATAATAAACTTACAGCCACTGTCTAAACAGAGAGTTCTCATCTATTGTCTCCATTGCTGGTCTACATTAATCCACATATTCTCCAAGGTAATAGGAGCCATTCAGGATCATTGTATGACACTTGTGCAGCTGCATCCTCCAGAGCTGCATTTTCTGTAGATTATCTCACTGCTTTAGCTCTCCTCTGACATGAGCCATTAAAAGAATATTTCAAAGGAATTCAGCATGAATTATTTATTACAAATTTTCTGCTTTAAAAACTGAAATAACTAGATTCATTGCATTGTATTTTTTAGTATTTGAAACATCAGAAAGAAATATAATAGGAAAATTAATATTTGGCACTTCTGTCCATTAATGAAATTGGAAGGGATTTCCAGTTTACTGATAAGACACTTCTGAAGACTTGCTTAGAGTTCCAGCCTGAGCATGACCCTGATGAAAGTCATGAAGGAAAAAATATACATAGACCAAATGAGAAAGGAGTAGAAAGCAGAAATATTTAGAGCACAGGGGCTGAAATGGCAGTGGGTGACTGTAATCATTTCAGGGAATAAGGAAAAAAATGACAAGTGCCCGAGAGGCAGCTATATATTTTAGGAACTAAACTAAACTTGAAATTAAGATTGAGGCATTGCTACATTTCTGTTGCTCAAATAAGCAGAAGATTTTCTCTGATAAATGGTTTGGGCTTTTTTCCTTCTGCTTCCCAGCACCTTAAAACTGTTCATTATCAGCACATCAAAAAAGACAGATAGAGGTATTCTAGAACAGATGAGACATGAAACTTAAGTGAAAAAAAGTGTAGATTTTGTTTGCTTGTTCTTTTGCCAATTACTGACAAAATCTAAATGTAATTTATTGCTAAGTGAAAGAAGGGCTGTCCTTAATTACACCTGTGGAAGTTACTTTTCTCTTGTAAGCTATATGGTTTTATATCTTTTCTCTCTCCTGTCTCTGAATCAATCAGTATAAAAACATGCTCGTGGTAAGCAGAATGGTCTCGTGGGAGCTGCTGAAACAAATCAACAAAACTGAGGGACATTTGCCATTTAGAGATTAGCAGCAAATAATTCAAAATTCCTATCACTTGCTTTAGCATGGAGAAAAAGCTCTCAGCCTGCAAACAGTTTTGGGAAAAAAATGAAGCAGGCTGAGTCTCCTAATCCGTTTATTTTTGATCACTTTTGGGAGTTCTTATCTATGTCAGTTTTTTATATTAGTAAAAAAATATGCAGTTTAAAACTTTTCTATTTTGAGTTATTGGCATCATTCCATTTGAGTTACATAAACAGATGACAGCTCATCACCAGTTGTCAAACCTAGGTGGTTCTTATGATATTAGGCCAATTTTTGGAATTTCAAATGCACAACATCCTTAATTACTCAATACCTAGCTTCCACTTCATTCATTTGAATTTGAGGCATAAAACTAGTGCCAGGTCCTTTGCTGAATCAGGAAAGCTGAACAGCACACAGAAAAATTAGAACTAAGAGCTGCAAAGACTGGCAAAACAGAAAACCAGGTACAGTTCTACTTGTTGTTTGCAAGTACTTCCCAAAGCTGCTCAGAGCTCACATGGAAGCTGCAGTACCAAATAAAGGGGCAGTGAAAGCAAACAGGTAAGGAAAAGGAGAAGTCTGGTAGCACACAGGGAAAATGAGGCAGTGCTGCTGCTTCTGGGGCTTCAGTGAATTGCCAGTTTGCATCTTAGAAACCCTGCAAGACTGCAGTGAAGCATTTCACTGGGGTGTAATACACAGGGTTCTGAATGCTGGCAGAGAAAAAATCACAATACCTTGAAGAGCAATGTCATTATCTCTAAATTTGCAGTGATTAAATTTTTTCCAGGCTTTTTATTTTCCATTTTTCATCAGTAGTTTTCTCCCTTCTGACTGATCATTCATTTTCAGTCCGCTGTTAAACAGCTTTATCAAATGAAGGCTGGGTGGCTCTGTAATGAGAACATCCAATAAAAATGCTCTCAATTACATTTTTAAACGGCAAAATATCAAATTACTGCTGTATGAGGGTACTCCATTGAAAACTCCAGGATTACAAGAGAGGTCATTATGTTTCCCTGCTCTATGGCTTTCAAGTATAGTACCAGGATGTCACCTTAAATATGATTCATTGAAAATGTTACAGTGAACAAACCAATTCTTCATTTTTTGAGTCCTGCAATCAATGAAAGTTCATACAAAACAAGGAACAGTGTGAACTTTAATTTCTTTATTTTGATCACTACTAGAACTTTTGGATGATAAAATAGAAGATTTTTTTTTAGATGTGGTCCAGTTTTCACTTTATCTGTGATTTAGTGAATTCTAATATTTCTCCTCATTGCAGTTATATCCATAAGTGCCACTTCCTTTCATCTTTTGGTTCTCATTCACCAGCTAACATTGGGCTGGTAGAGAACTGATGGAGTTGCAGGAAATCCAGGCTTAGCTCCTGATTTTGTCATTCCCATGATGCCTTTCAGAAATTAATGTTCCAATGTAGTTAAGTTCCATTTCCAGAGACATTTAGATACTCAGAAAGAAGTGGAGCAGGAGTGCTGAATCACTTGGTTTTAGAAACCTTACCCAAATCTCTCTATGCTCCAGTTCCCAGTTTCTCAAGTCAGTCTTTCTTCATCACCAGGATTACAGATTTTTCAAAGAGGCCATGTCTGGCACAAATCACTTTATTTATAGGAAAACACCAAGGCTCAGACCTTTCCATGCAGCATTAATTTTACCTACCTTACTCCTGAATGTCACACACCTATTAACAAAGTTGCTCAGGGCAACCCAGCAGTTGTGTTCACTAGAAATAAGCCATGAGTGCAGTTTCCAAAGGAGGAAAGGTGGGAGTTGTTTCCTGCAGTATCACCTGCAGCAGCCCAGCCTCAGGGTGGCCATGAGCTCCTCCAGCAGTTTGTTCCCTGGGCACCAGGGGGGGTCCTGTCAGGAATGAAAGGCTTGTGCCATGCTCGAGGTTCAGCTCATCAGCGGCTGTGAAAGAGAAGCAGGAAAGGGGATTTCATTCCCAGCAAACAAAAATCGTGACTGCAGTTCCCAAGTGGAGCCCCAGACCAAACTTAGACCACTTGGTAAAGTTGTGCATGGAAACAGGAGCAGCAGCATTCCTGGCTGTGGGAATTCAGAGCTCTGCACAATGCCCAGGTCACTCCCAGGGCTCTGTCCATTCCCTCTGGCTCTGGAGTAGGTGCCAGGGAGCCCAACGGCTCCACCATCACACACAGATGGAGGCAAGGTCACCTCTCAAGCATCAGCTTTGTGCAATTTTTAAGAGCACACTTTACTTTTTACACCTTTTTGTGGTATCACAGAAGGTTGTATTCCTGCTGGCAGATGGAATGCATGGTTTACCAGAACGGAGTTAACTCTCCAGAGCAAATCTGTTTTCCTCTCCCCTTGGCAGATCCTGCTTTGGCAGATCCTGCCTCTCTTTAAGGCTGCACAGGGCCAAAACCTCAGGCAGCAGGGCCTCTGGTTCCTGCCCTGCTTGCACACCTGAAAGGGATGTTTCTGTAGCATTTACTCTTCTAGACTGCGTGAAAAACATCACATGGTATTGAGATTCCAAACAATTTTTACTTATTTTGTGCTTGATTTGTATTATACATTAAGGATTGTTGTCTAATGATTTGCTTTCTGTTTTTCCTTGAGGAACTCAGCTTCCAGCTGTGATAACAAAAACATCTGTCCTTTTGCTGGTGCTAACGTGGGAGGCCATCTGGGCACTGAGAATTCACGGTACCAGAGCTGCATGTTAATGCTCAGCAACTTTCCTTCCAGCACAAGGGGTTTGGTGATGACATAAAGTGTGATAGAATAGAGCCATAAAATAGCAGAAAAATTCAGGTGAGCTCCCTGGAGGTCGCCTGGTCAGAGCAGAGCTGGCTGGGTCAGGTTGCTCACAGCGTGGCACAGTCACAGTCCAGGTAATTATCAAAGGTGCAGGAACTGCACTAAAACTGAAGAGGAATAACTCTGTCAGTGCCCCTCAGAGCACTTATCCCTATCCAGACAATCCATTAATATACAGAGAGGAGTATTAGGCATGAATTCAAGTGTCCCACGCTCCTTAACATCACAAAAATGTATTTATGTAGTTCCTGCTATTGATTGCACAAAATGGGGATGGTGTCAATATTCATAAACACCTGAAGGGAGGGTGCAAATTGAAAACAGGCAATAATGGCATTTTTTAAAGCCAACATGCCAAAGCTGCAAGGAAATTGTACATGTGCAAAGATATTTACAATTATTACTCCAAACTAAGTAAAAATGCCTGTGATTGCTCTGACCTTCAACTCATTACATTACTAATTACCTGCATATTCTTCAATATAAAATAAACATGTTTTAATTATATTTATGCACAAGTGCATCTGAAGTTTGGATAAGCATTCATGAATAAATGAAAAATCCAATGAGCACCAGACTTTATAAGAAAAACACTGATAGAAGATTTAATTGTAGGTTTGAGAGTGGTTCTGATGCAACATCAGCCCACCTAGCATAAGTTTTAAATTATATTTGATTATAATGATTATAATCTTTTACATGAAGCAATCACTTGACTGACAATTGCATGGAAGAGAGAATGGAAACCTAGCAACATGGCAATTCCTGTTATTACAAATGGACCCTTGCAGAAGGAATAATCTGCTTGAAAACTTTGCCTTTAGTATTTGATGTGAGTTGTAATTCAACTCAGTGAAGGATCCTTTAAGTCCTCTGTGTCTGTGGTCAAGAGAGGAATTGTGGTGTTCAGGAACCTCGTGGATCAAACCCATGATTTCTGAAAGATTTGGCAGGAGTTTTGTGAATGATCCATTAAATGATCCTGAATGTGACATTTCTGACACTGTCCCTGACTTTGCTGTTTCTCATTCCTGTCCATGTCTCCTTGCTAGGATTGCCTTGGTGTGTGATGTACCTCACAGAGTTTGTTTGCTGCCAACAGGGAATTCTACAGCATGTGAAAGGGTGGATCTGTCCTACATGATTTCAGGCATTATAAATCCAGCCTTTAAAGGGTTCCTGACTTTGATTTTAGGTGCTTGTCTCCAATTTTCCAAAGTGGTGACTACTTTTGCTACTACAGGTACCACGAGCACTACACAACCAAAGTGTTGCAAGTGCTTTTAGGGTCTGCTGCTACTCATGAAATAGTTTTAATCCAGAATTCCTCTTCTATGCTTTTCATGCAGTCTGGACTATTAAGCACAGAGTTAACAGGCTGCATACAGGTCATGTCAGATATCCTTTAAGGGCATTGTGTTCCCAACACTTTTATCTTGGCAGACTGAGCAGTACAGGGCAGGGCATGTGGGACAGCAGTACAGCTAAATCTCAGTGTGCCTACTTCTTCAAGGCTGACAATTCCCATCTACACCATTTTCTTTAATCATTAAAACCATGAAAATATGAAAATATCCTATTTACAATTATGTACTGAGAATCCCACATTATATCACTCTTCTGCTGTGATCTGTTTAGGAGGAAGAATATAAATTAAGTCTATTTTTTTGGCTTTAAATTCTTGTGATTTCTTTATGAGGCACCATGAGGTCTGCAGGTCATGGAGATGTGTCTGCATTTTATTTAGGATTCAGTTAAACTGAGCCTAGAGATATCAAAACCACCCTCTTTGCCTATGAAATAAAGGTCAAATTGTCATAGCAAAAAAAGTCTCCAGAATACAAAATTTAAGCACAGAAACATCAGTAAACAACTATGTTGTATTTATAGTTACATTTATATTTATTCACCGATCAGATTTTCAGTGGAGTCTAGAAAAAACAGAGACTTGCTATGAAAAGAAGCAATTATCACATCACTTTCAGGTTAAATGATTTTATCCAAATGTCAGTAAGAAGTTTACTCAGCTATTTTTATGCCATGTTATTTTTACATACTTGGCCATGGATTATTCAGCACACATGCAGAAACAGATAAATTGAGCACTTGCTTACCAGATTGTACAGCACTGCAGAAAATCAGATGGAGTATCAGGAGCTTCATTCAAATTCTTTAAAAGTACATCAAGACTAACAAAATCATTCTCCTTTTCCCATTAATATAATTCCTTTTTCTCCTCCTGAGCTCGACAGTTTTCTATCATGAGAGATCTTTCTAGCAATAAAACATACTTTTTGTGTAATTAACAGGGCCAAGAGTTTTCTAACAAAGCTACAAAAATCAACTACTGATAAGGAAAATGTTTTGTCCCACTCAGATTTTTCTTCTCACACACACTTCAGTTTTATGCCCTTCTGTCCCACAGATGGGTGTGAGCTGTTCAGGCTGTTTAAAATGAAGGAGCTTCCTCACAGCCACGGGGTGAAATGTGTGCAACAAGGACCTCGTGTGGGAAAGCAGAGCTAGGTCTGCACAGCATGGTGTGATTGCAAAATAGAACTTGGGAAAGATGGTTTCTCATATTCACTTTCTGCTATTCTTGTCCTGAGGCTGATGTTAGCAACCAAAAAATGCAGGTTTTTCAGCAAAGTTAAAATTAAAAACATAATGAGAGGCCAGTACTACCCCTCTGGGAGGTCGAGGAGCACAAACTCAGTGTGCCCTGTCCTTCCTAATATTCACATTCTGCTATTCTTGTCCTGAGGATGATGTTAGCAACCAAAAAATACAGGTTTTTCAGCAAAGTTGAAATCAAAAAACATAATGAGAGGCCAGTACTACCCCTCTGGGAGGTCGAGGAACACAAACTCAGTGTGCCCTGTCCTTCCTGCCTTTGGAATGAGCCCCTCTGTCTCCTGGGAGCTGAGGGCTGCTGCAAACCACCCTCCTGTGCTGGGGCTGTAGGGACAGACACACTGCTGTCCATGATGTTTTCCACCAGCTTTGCTTCCTGGCTCCTTCTCTGGAAACTGGCCAGCTGCTGTGTCCATGGGCCCTATAGGAAATTTTGCCAGACTCAAAAGGAAGTTTTGCTTTTGAGGAAGTTGAGTTACTGCAGAGAAAACAGGCACAAAGAGGGGAGCAAGGACAGAGATGCTGTGTGACAGCAAAGACACTCTCTGATACCAAGTGCTTCCAGCCTCTCTGTTATATTCAGCAGCCAAGTTCCCACTGCCTGGAATTACCAATTAAAATTCACTTTTATTAATTAATCCTCTCCAAAACACATGACAGCAAATATTCCACACTTATATCTCGTCAGATAAACCAAATGATAAGCAGTGCAAAATAAATACTCTTGGTGGCTTCTGCTGGGTTTTGTGCTGATGGCTCCTTTCTGACATTAGTGTTGTGTAACTCAGTTTAGCTGGGCAGTAACCCATCCTGCCTGACTGCTCTTTCCTCACTTTTGGTAGTCACTATCTCTGCCTTTCACTGTGCAGCTTCTGCTGTCTCCAGTGCGTGTCCTTTGGGGCTGGCAGCCTCAGGGACCTGAAGCAAAGGTCTTTTGAGACAAAATTGCATGTTACAGTGACACATTCTCATCACAGATGTGTTCAGTGTGATTTTCTGCTGGAGATGGCATCTTCTAGGACTCTAAATAATCTTTTTGTTCAGCCTTATCCCCATGTCTATACTTTTGCAAGTCCTCCATGACTCTGATACCCACTCCTACAGTGCCAGTAATCTGGTTTCCAGTTTCCAGCTAGATAAGGTGTGAGCAGTTGTGTCAGCCCATGCTTCCCTGCTGCCATCTCATCATTGTGCAGAGCCAGGTACAGACTGGTGTCTCACTCCACTGCCACCCCTACAGGCACTTTATCATTTTGACACCCTTTTTCTACCAGGCTCTTGGGAAAGGGGATAACAACCAGAGGCCCCATGTCTAAACCCACATTTCACTGTGAGCTGCTTCTTAAACAGTGGCCTGCTGACAGAAGTTACTGTGCCTGCTGTGTCCAGTGAAACAGATCTGGTGTGCATGATCTTCTGTGTCACTGTGCTTTCTTCTTCTGAGACTATTTCAAAGGAGTTGGGGTAAGAGTTTATGGCAAACAGATATGCCCATTAATCCTACCTAATGTCTGTGCTAGGCTTTGGCTTTGCTGTGTCAGCAGTGTGGATTGTCTTTATGATTTGGCCTCCATTTTTGGCACATGCAGTAGGACTGGACAACTTCCTCACTAGTGCTCCTGAGACCCTGGTATAAATTATCTCTATCTCTCCTCTTTGTTTGTTCCCATTCTCAAATGCCTTTTTGGTAGCATTATAATGTTTTCAAGCTGCTTTATGAATCACTGCCATTTCAGCACTGCTCCCCTTTCCCTCCAGAGGAAGTGGGAGTCTCCTATTGATTAACTGTAAGCTGGAAAATTGCTCTCCTGCCCTCTCTGTGCTAATAACCTGAATGGCTTAATCTCATCCTGGTAGTACAGCTTCAGCCACCACTGTCTGTCTTCAGATAAGACCAGTTAAGGATTTCAAATTAAACTGATTTTCTCACTGAATTTGCCCTTGCATCGTGCTACCAAAGGCCTTGTGGAAGCCTGTCTGAAATCCTCAAGTCTCTTCCAGATTTATATTCCCTTTGCAAATCAAGTCTGCAACTGCAAAACAAAACCAAACCAATGAAAATGACAAAAGGTCCTTTGCTTGAAGTGGGGTTTGTGAGGCACCACGTGGCAGTGGCAGCAGGTGGAAGCCCCATAAGGACAGATGCTGGATTTTGTGCTTCGAGCCAAGCCCTGATCCTCACTCTGAGTGTATTAATAATCATTGGACTTGATAGTAATGGGATTTCTGCCAATATTCTCCACTTTTGATTGTACTGTTGTGAGCTTAGCAGCTCCTGAATCTGCCCAACAGCAGCTTCACCTTGTTTTCACTAACACTGTATCTAAAATCTAAGTATCATTCTATCATTTCAGCTTTTTTAAATTAACATCTCATTGTGACAAAGGAGAATAAAAGGCACACACATCTCACATAGCTGCCATGCAAAAAATCTTTCCACCCACTATCCAGAAAACTAGACATTATTGATGTGCCTTAAACAGCACTAAAATCACCTTTAAAGTTACAGCTTTGAATCCTTTAAAACTGCTAAGGGGCTGATTCATACTGTTTCATTTTCTTTCAGACCAAAATGTGACTCTTATAGCTGTTGATTCTCTCTTTGCCACTATTCCAGGTCAGGCAGGATTCTGGGTGATATGAAAATAAAAAAAGAAAGAGGCTTTGAATGTAGCCTGAAGTTTCACAAAAAGATAAATTAGATAACCAAACTTACTTAAAGTAGGAAATATCCATGTAAACCAGGAAAAACAGAATAGAAATAAGCACAAGTTTATAAGGAACTAAGTAACTTCATATTTTTAAACTTGCAGGAGCAATAAGCATAAATATGGGCTTCTTGTCAGAGCCTTTCTAGTTTTAATGTGTCTGTGTTGGAAAAACCTTGAGTTTGTCTATTGATTTCTCATTCAGTTGATTATTTTATGGCATCCATGTGTGTATGTATAACTCTACATTTATTGATTCAAGTCTTTAACAGTCCTTCTGTTACAGGCCAGTGCAGAAGTTTTCTTGTAACTTTTTGGCTTTGAGTTTCTACCAAGGCAGATCTTGAAAACTTTCCATGGTGGTTTTTTATTTTATCCAATGTGAGGAAAATGGGCAAGAATGAAGGTCCTGCTGCAAAGCAGTTAAATGGCTTTACTGAACTCATTTCAGACTTGAGGAAGGACTGGTCTAACTTTTAGAATTGTGTTACATGGTCTGAGAGATGTTCCTTCCATCTCCAAGTTTTGTATCTCCTACATTCTTTACACCACTAGAGCTACAGTGAAGCAGCTTTGAAGGAACCTATAATTTAAACAATTTGGGACATGAGCTCTCTTCTGTTATTCTATTCCCACTATAACAGCCTATATAACTTGTGTGATTCTAAAATTAATTAAACACCTGCATAGTTCTTCAAATACAGATTCTGGTGTGCGCAACAGTGCTAGATATAAGTATGTCTAATATATAAGTAGGTTACCAGCTGATTGAGCAAGTAAAAGGTTGTTCCTTATATGAGTATTTAAGTGGAAAGCTGGGAGCTCAGATCTCTAACACTCCATATCTCTGTTCACATGGGAATAAATTATTGCACTGCAAAAGGATTTGCCACTTGAATAAGAGTTGTAAAATTAAGCTTAACCTTTCTCTTTCTTGTGCATTTTGTTAACTGACAATTTATCTTTCACAGATTAAACTTCCAAAAACCATTATGCAAAACCTGCTCTGTCCTTTTAATGCCTTTATGTCCACAGCTAAGTTCAGTACTTCAGGAGGTGTAAATAATGTTTCCTGGAAAGGTCACAATCAGGTGCATTACCGAGTCTTGATCACCTCTTGTGCTTTTGTGACTGTGGAGATGTGTCTGTCTCTGCCCTGCCACATTTATTACCAAGAGTGTGCCAAAGTTGTAGAGGGTGAGTAATTCCCTCTCCTCAGCAAATGACAACTAGAATAATAAAAGAATGTGCCATCTCACTTGATACATTTTGTCCTGGATTTGTCTTGCTGATGGAAAATGTTCAGAGGTAGATTCCACCTTCTGAATCAGTACAGAAATTATTGGCCGGAGGTGTGGTTTAGGTCATGTTAAGGAAACTTAAGTGAGGTTTGTGTAACAAGTCAGAAATGCATAAATATTTTCTCTTGAAATAAAATAAGAATATTACAATTGGGAGGCTTAACCAACAACAAAGCTGAGGGTAATAGCTTCAAACAGTCAGATCAGAAAAGTGTGAGTTTGCATGACACCAAGACGAATTCCTCCCTCAAATGGGGAAACCAGCCAGCTGCCTTTGGGTGAGTAAGTGACAGTGATTGTGCTGCTAGTGGAACTGAGCATCTGCTCCAGCTTCTTCCTGTCCTCAGACACCAAACAAGTCAAAACTCTGTGGTAAAAGTCTGTCTTGGATATCGAATACTCTTGTACACCACACAGCAGGCAGCTCCCCTGGTGTGATTCCCTTCTCTTAGTCCTTCCCTGCCCACACAAAAATGGACAGTGTTAGTTTTAAATAACTTACTGTATTTGGTGTATTCAAGTGGATTTTGACTTTGTGTACAATTCAGAGCAATTTAAATCTGTGTGTCCTGCTTGAGTCTGCAAACACTTGCTGTTCAGATATGCTTAGGAGTGCTGGAAGAGCACAGGCTCCAGAGCCTCCTGCAGTACCCCGTGAGCTGGTTCTCCATGAAATCCCTCCCAACAGTGCCGAGACAGACCTTTGCTCACTTTGTGAGGCAGCATCAGTGTCACTTGCTAAAAATCATGAGTGTTGAATTGACAATAATGCAGATATTTCATTCTGGTAGCACAACGACAAGGAGCCCTCACATCCCGTTCCTTTCTGTGTTAAAACTATTCCAAGCTTAGCCTGCTCTAATATGACCAGTTTACTGGCTGCTGACCATGTGCTGGGTTCAGAAGCAGTGAGGCCTTCCTAAGGGATTCGATGCATATAATGTGTTTGGAGAATGTAAGATTAACACAAAAAGTGAGCTCTCTGCTATGAGATCAGATGCTGACAGTGACAGCTTCTAAAGGTGCTTCCTTCTTGAGATGGCATTTCAAATAGGAGCTTGTTGAAAATGAAATGCACAAAGGCTTGCTGAAAAAATAAATCCAACTTAAATTTTGGATCCTCGTGCACTCTCTGCTTTTTTTGAGAAATGAAATCTTCAGTGATGTATTTATACCTGCAGATGAAAATACATCTGATTTGTCACAAAATCATTAATGAATATCCAACACCATGTGCTCTGCCTGGATAAAACTGATCTGCTGGCATGTGAGTCCACGTGATGGATTTTCACTTGAGTAGCTTCAAAAATATCTGGGAATGCGTTTTCCTTTTCCCCTTTCATGTTCCCTCTTCCTGCAGCTTTTTGTTGCTTGTGAGCTGCAGAGACCCAAAAGGAGATTAAACACCGTGAGTCAGAGCATTCCTTTCAGGATTTCTTAGCCAAGAATCAACAATGGAGAAAATCATTTGCATGAGTTTCTAGTCTATGAAACATCATTCTCTCCCTTTGAATTCTGAAACACAAAGAGAGAGGATTTTAATTCACCTGCAAGGTCCTGTCCTCTGAGCTTGTTTAGGTAAATTGACTTTGTGTAATGAAATTTTCATTGCTTCTGGGAATAAACAGAATAATATGTTTTTAAAAGCATTGCCTACATCAGAATTGCTCCATTTCTAGTTACAGACTATATCGAGCAGCAGTGTTACAAACCAAGTAAACATCAGCTAACCAGGACAGCATTTTAAAGGGTAGCTCTTAGAGATGAATTTATGTCTGGTGGGAAGGGCTGCCTGAGCAGAAACCCCAGTTTGGAAGGGTGGGAGTCAGGCACAGAGCAGCCTGTCCATCTGGGACTGCAAAAAGCTCTGCCTCCCACTGCACTTCTACATAGTAAAAAGGAAGGGGAAAAATGGCCCCCACAAATGCCAGGCTCCAGCATCAGGTCTGAATCATTAATGAGAAGCAGCAGATTCAGTTTCTTCTTAAGTGCAAAATTTATTACAGCCTGAGCTGCTGTACCTTGGGCTGGTCCCTGCACAGTGTTCTGTTGATTCTGTCTAGGTCACTGAATTTGCCTGGAAGATTGATGCCATTTGACTGGTGAATTTGTGGGTTCTGGACAGACTCTCAGCTGCAGAGGTAGAGGACAACAGCCATGATTTCTCAGTCCCTTTTCCCCTGGTGGCACAACGTGCAGTTACGTGCTTGTTTCAGGGTGAACCTGCTCACGCTGGAGTCCTTCCTGTGGGAGAGCACAGATGAGGACATGGTCTCACCTGCTGCCTTTACCAGCCCTTCCCTGAAGAGTATAACAGCTGCATATGGGTTGTGAGACTTACTCCTCAGTCCCTATGGAGAAACTTCTGAGCATGTGTTTACAAACAAAACCTCACTTTCCTCAGGGCTGCAAGGGAGACTTTTCAGGATAACTCCTGTCCAGGTCTCACTTCTTTGCCAAAACAGAAGTTATAATGTGCATTTCCTGCAGCAGGTTTTTCTCTTAACATCATCTCACTCCCTCTCCCAGTGAGTGCCTCTAAATTCATTAAATAGAGTTTAAATATCTCAATATCGTGTAAATTACTTTAAAGCAAACAAACAACAAACCTCATGCATTTTCTCGTGGTAGTCTTTGGTTCAGAAAGCAGAGTGGTCCATGGAGTCTGAGAACTCTTCTATAGTTCACTGTGCATGCCAGTGATCAAAGGATGCAGCTCCTGTTCTCTCACTGGTACAGGTAGGGTTGGTTTGATCACAGTGGATTTGCTTCCAGAAAAAGTGAAAATCCAGTGAAGTATCTCACACAGATAGACAAGATTCATTGACCTGGGAAGAGCTCATTCTGCTTCTTTGCACTGCATAATCTTTAGCTAACTTTTTACAGTTGAATGCTTTCTAATAGACATTGTTTAAATGAAAATAGTGCCAATTATTCAATATATTAACAGTATTACAAGAGTCTGTGGGAAATATCCAAGAATAAATTGTGCTGGGCATTTTGCAGAAGTTGGTGAAGCCAGTATTTTCCTTGAAAAGCATGAAAGATAAAACAAATGATAATATTTACATTATTAACAACTTGTTTTCTACAAGCACAATGTAGGTGTATGACATTAATACTATTTCTCCTGCATGAAAACCTGGAACTCAGATATATTTGCTTTATTATGACTGGAAAAGTGAAAATGAAGTGAGGCAAGTAAATGTCCTGCTTGTTTCTCACAGCTCACTGTGCAGACAAGACAAGCTGCAGCTTGCAGCACTTTATCTCTCTTTCACAGAGCCTTGTCTTTAATTGTGTCTCGTTAAATGGCAATACAGCACTGAACTGGCACCACACACGAGTGCTCCTCTCTCACCTGCTTGGGCTGATCCTCTGTAGCTGAGCTGTCCAAACTCTGCCAGTGCTCTCCAGCAAACACAGCGAGCAGGAATGCTGGAGGCTGATCAGGATTTCAGATGGGCAGGTGTAGCTGTGGCTCCTGTGCCCACTGGAAACAGGCACCAAACCCTCCTTTGTTTTCTTCAGTAGTTACATTAATGCTGTTCACAGGAATTGAGCATTCAGGTACAGGGTCTCCTGAAAATTAACAGCGATTCTGTTCCTGTTGCTTTTATTTCATATACTAAACAGTAAATAGGAATGTAAAAAAAAACCCTTTCATTGCTGAAATGTCCTAATCAACAAAAACTTACTTTGCCTGTATGGATAAAAAGAAATGGATACCTAAAGAGAAACAAGTCTTAGGAATTGGCAGATACACATAAATATTTAAAGCATGCCTACGCTGTAGAGCTGTGTTGCAATAACCTTTCTGAAGGCACTGACACATCTGCTACTCCATAATGTACCAGGGACAGGCTTCTTGTCATGCTCATCTGGCAAATCCCCTTGATCTTGAAAAGAGAAAAGACATTGCAGGGGCTGTCTTTTACTTTCATCTTCTCTGCCTATTATCCAAGTCTTTACCTTCTAAGTCACCTTTGTCTCACCTGCTCCTTACCCCATAACTTTCCTTTTGGAAGAGCACATTAGCGCAGTGAGGAGATGCACCAATAGCCTCTTCTCACACAAAAATTATGGCAGTCTCTGCAGTGCAAGAAGGATGATTGTCATTTATCTGCTGTTTAGACATGCTTAAGTGGACATACTCCTTGGTGTCCTGGAGAGTCATTTGAAGGTCCATACTGTGTGTAAATAATACAATTCAGCTGAAGTTTAACTGACCAAAAAAAGTTGGAGGCTTCCCCATGAAGGTTCAAATGAAATAGCAATTTTCCTACATATACTAATCATCCAACGTGTCTCTGTTCCCTTGAGGTCTAACCCTTCTTTAAAATTCCACAAGAGAGGATTGCCATTGCTTTTATGCTCCAGAGGTTTTCCATCCAGAAAATAGTATCCCATGTATATTGCATAAATAGAGAAAGGGGAAGTCTCCTCACAGAAGGAATTATAAAATGCCAACTAAATTCCAACACAAGCTATTTTCCCCTATAACAAATTTCCACAGTTATTCTTGTCTGCCTACTATATGCCAGTCAAATGGGTTTCTGATACACTTTGCTCCTTTCTGTGCAAGTAATTCATGTTTCCCTGGATCTCACTGAAGGATTCCCAGGAGCAGACATACACGTTTGTGAGTGTGCAGATACATGTGCAAGAACAGCTCTCCCAACAAAGACTGGTTTCTTAGTTGTGGCTTAATCAAAGACCCACCAGCAATGTGCAGATTTACCTAAATGCAAATATTTCCCCCCTACTCACATTTTCACATCTACACAGCAGCTATCTTTCTAGTGAAGTTGTGTTATTTTCCTCATGAACTCCTCAAAGCAAGTGCTTTTTATAAGAAAAGGTAAGGAAATGTATTCTGCAGACTGATTGCTGGTTTACTTTGCTTCTTTGTGGGAAAAGGATGGAATTGGTGTTACCTAAAGCCTCTGAGGTCAAACTTAATCCATTAAAACATTCCCATCAAGCACAGACTCCATGCTAAATAAATTATGTGTAAAAACAGGAATCATGAAGAGTTGGGAGTTTCACTTTGCACTGATCTTTGTTCATGACTTCTATTTAATCTCACTGTGAATGATCCAAATATTAAGAACTGGCTTTCCAAGTAGGAAGCATGACTGGAAACCAGTGCCATTGGTGAAGGAAATTCCTGACAGTTTTGCTTCCTCTCGAAAATGAAGCAGAATAAGTGAGGGGGAAAGTGATGACTGTCCTTGTCCAGAGGGCATTTTCTTTTTTCGTGGAGCCTTTAGAACAATTAGGTGAAGAAGCTGGAAGAAGCAAAAACAAATGCTAAATATCTGGGATCATGTATCAAAAAGCAACCTCTTAAGAGCAATGATGTTAAATAGATGATACTGTTTGAACAAAGCAGGACCTGGGGATTTTTAGAAAAAGATTTACATTAAATCAGAAGTCAAACAATGGCCTTGAAAGAGGATTTCTCATTGTCATGAATCAGGAGTAGGAAAGCATTTCCCAGTAATAAATGGTGATGCAAAATGGATTTTCCTGTCATGGTACTAAATTCAGCTGTCAATAGGATTAGCTGGATGTTAAAACCTGAGGTGTTTCCTTCTGAGTTATAAACATTTTTAAAAGAAAAGAAATTGCCACTTCATAAATGCAAAGGAGAAGCTAAAATACAAGGCAATACAGGTGACTGTTTTAAACTAGAAAAGCAGCTCACTCTGGACAATGAAATGGAGGAGGATCTGTTTTGCTGAGAAAGCTTTTTTGTATTCCAGCCAGATGAAAGATTTTGCATAAAAAGGCAATGTACACCAAGCCTTTCCTGCCCTATAAAGTGCCAGCTTGAGTGAAGTCTGAGGGACCTGGGGCAGCTGTTAGACAGCAGTTCCTCCCTTCCCTGCTGAATGTGATGCCAAGTAGCTGCACGGCCCCAGATTTGGACAGGCAAGAGGAAAAGGCAAAAATAAC
Source organism: Onychostruthus taczanowskii (assembly GCF_017590055.1). Taxonomy (NCBI): domain Eukaryota; kingdom Metazoa; phylum Chordata; class Aves; order Passeriformes; family Passeridae; genus Onychostruthus; species Onychostruthus taczanowskii. The sequence continues at coordinate 139,799 of NW_024498686.1, forward strand.
TTCCAGCAGTAAACAAAAATTATTTTTGTGATGTCTCAGCAGACACAGATTTAGAAACCAAACTGCATAAACATGAGAAGATCCATTGAAACTCCAATGTGGCTGTTGGGCCACAGCAGGCTGGATTGTTTTACACTCAGCTGGGGCAATTTTCCAAGGTAGTAAAGTGTGCAAATGCAGAGATACGAGTAAGACTTACAGGCATCTTACAGCTTCTGCAAGAAATTTCATTCTTTCCATGCTTCAAAGTTCTCAGATAAATAGAACAATTGCAGAAATTAGACAAGGCAGGTGGAATAAATGGAATTTAAAGCATTCATCACAAATTAAGGCTCATGTAATGCCAACATTATATATTATCATGGGTTGGTAATCTGCAGGCTACCTGAAATTCCTTTGCTGCCATACACCCCTTAGTTTAGCACAAAATCCTTATGGCCATAGCAAAATTTGAGGACAAACAATCAACAGTCAGGTTTTGACACTAATAGAAGGGGATTTCTTGGGCCAGGTGCTGTCATTGACTAAAGACAGGCCTATGAATCTTTCAAGTGCACTGCTTGACAAGCCTGCCCTCATTTCCACAGCACATGCTCACCTGCCAGCTCTCCAGCCTGTGACACCAGTTCCTGAGCACAGACCCAAATTAGCATTTGACCTTTAGAAAGTTAGCTCAGAATGCAAGTGCATGGCCAAAACTCACATAAAAACCTCATCTGTTCTTGGCCAAAACCAAGAAGGAGCTGGGGAGACACTTCAGGTCATGAGCACAAGGAAAGAGCACAAAAGGAGGGAGTTTTCAGGGTGTGATTTTCTTGTGGTAAAAATAGTAACCTTCCTGCATTCACAGCCCACTGTTTCAAGTTAAAAAATAGAAAAAATCAAATATGCAATAACATCAGAATCACACCTGAAATAATTAAATTCCTGTTTTCAGAATGCTGAGGAAGAATGGGAGAGCGAAAAACTTGTCTAATTTTTGAGAGAAAGTATACAGCTTACTGTTTCAGCTCAGGTGCTCTGCTGAAACAATGCTTTAACTTTGGTGCTTTTTTTCCCCCTCTCCAGTGTTTTTACAAGGAAAAATAAGCAGAAAGTTACAGAGTGTTTGAAAATATATATACACACACATATGTATATATATGCATATAACTATATATAAGAGTTGTATCACAATTTCTTTCCCTTGTGTTTTTTCCCTCTCTTCCCATAAAATTGGAGGCCCCAGGCTGAGGCATTTCAATCAGCTTCCTCTGGACTCCCTCTGTAGCCAGTGGAGGAAAAAAGGACTCTAGAGAGCACTGCAGCACATAAATTCTGAATCAGCTCCAGCAGGGCTCTCTCCCTTCTCTCTCAGCTCTCAGGAGAGCCTTTCAATGTTCTCAGTTACCTGGGAAAAAAGGTTCATCCACATTCCTGTCGTGAGGCAACAAATACATTTCCATTGCTTTAAAGATATGAGGTGCCTGTCTAAAGCTGCTGGAAATTAATTCCTTGTTTCAATCATTTCCCTGATTAATTTCATTTTTTATTTTCCATAATTACCTATAAACTAGACAGATTTGCCTGATTTAGTAGAGCATCACCAGAATTCAGATCTCCTGGCATTTTGAGCTGGGTTCTTTTTAACTTTAAAGAAGTGGAATGAGTTTTCAAATATTCAAGCTGCACAAACAATTTTTCATGTTCATTTATAAAATCAGAAACTTATACCAGACTGTCAAACCAAAAGCTACAGTTGCTAAAAAAATACTGCTGCAAAATACCCTGTTCAAAGACATGGTCTTGAAAATTGTCTTTATGCCTCTACTGGTAGGGAATAAAATACTAAGTTTTATATTTTATGCCAATATCTTTGCAACATAGTGTGCTTGAAGGAGTGTATTTTTGTTTTATTAGCAGATTTTTCAGTGGCATCAAGAAGTATGATGCACAAGTCTCTTCAAAGTATGATGTTCTGATTTTTTTTTTCTAATAGTTGCTTCAAAGAATTTTAGGCACTTCACAAACTCAAGGCCAAAAAACTCAATACTAATGAATTGGTAATATGATCCATTTTAGAGGCAATTAAATTTTCTTGACTCTAAAATGATTACAGTTAAGATGAATCTTTAATTTTCATTGCCTGCCCATGCACATTATTCTTTAACAAAAAATTAGTTTTTCCTCTGTTTGTGTTTAAAATTCCCTTCCCAAAAATCAAATGTCCCTTTCACTTTCCCTGGAAAACACAGAACTTTGTAATGTTTTTGCAAGATTTATTCCTACCACGTTCTGGAATGTTTAATCAAAGGCACCAATAGATACCCCTTCTGTTTCCTTTAAAAATTACCAGTCAGCTTACAAACAAGTGACATTTTAAATACTTTGTGCTGCTTTCAGCAGTGCTCTACTCCAGCAAGCAAAATGAGACATGACACAAGCAGTGTAACTCCATTAAATGACAAATATTTTCCATGTTCCTGGACTCTGAAGTCATGTTAAAAGGCAGAAAGGATTCTATTAGCATTTTGTCTCCACAATTCAGGTCTGTACATTGCAGGTGTCTAGATGACATCCAGAAAAAAAAGAAAAGTATTTCAGCACACAGTAGTTTATCCTGAGTAGCCAGAAGTCAAATGTTACAGTAAAAAGCTTTCAGAAAATCAGTGAAAGAGTAAACTTAATGTCTAATACAAGAAAGAAAATGTAGCCCTAGATAGATTATGTTGCCTGGCATGGTGGAGTGATTGTTAAAAGCTGTCAAGCTTTTGTATGACTAACAGAATTCCAACATTATGTAAATATGATCAGATCAGATTTAATATTTTATGCAACAAGCTGTGCTTTAGTAATTGTCGTTTTGGTAGGCAGAGAAAATATTATTGATATTGACATAATAACATTCTTGTTTTACTGACTTTATTAAAAGTAGCCCCAAAATACAAAAGTTCATGAATACATGAATTCAAATTAAATCAACCAAATGTGCCCAGCTTTATAAACATGACTTCTTTTTCCACTGGCAATATGAATTAATGACTCCTTTGTTCTGCTCAAAATAAGATTGTTTTCTCACTTGCTAAACAGCTGTTGAATTGGTGAAATATACCCAACATGTGGGAGCCCCAAAGGACTGATGTTCTTCTGTCAGTCTTTTAGGACTCAGGGTCAGTAAGGACAAGTGATAACTAAATACAGCTCAAGAAATCTGCAGAAATACCAATTCATTCCATTAGCTGTCTCCACTCTTCAGTTCCACAGACACTAACTTCTGTTTCTCAGGCCTTCCTTCACAAGGGCTGCTGTTTGGATTGCTCTCTCCTTTTAACGTTTCTCCATTTACTTTCCATCTTTTACTTCCTCAGAAACAGTTTTTGCTTTTTCCTCACCTATCAGTTCATTCCCATTTCAGCCTGTTAAGGCTACCCTCCTTATTTCATTTTTTCTGTTACTGTAGAATTCCTTCCAGCCATTTTTTACAGAGAGTGCTGTTTCCAGTCACCTTTCTTTTCTTTACAGCCACTTTGTAGGAAGGAGATTTTCCTTATGAGGTCTTCTCACAAGTAACAGATTCAGGATGAAAGGATTCAGGTTCTGCCAGTGGAGGTTCAGGTTATTTGGAAAAATTGCTTCCAAGGAAGGTTGGTCAGAGCCTGGAACAGGCAGCCCAGGGGCTCAGGAGTGGAGTCAGTGCTCCCAGAGGGATGTAAAAGAAGTGTGGATGTGGCACCTGGGACAGGGCTAAGGATGGCCTTGGTGCCCTTCCAGTCCTAATGTTTTTTTCCAACCTGACTGAATCTGTTTCTATGGCTCCTGCAACTCCTGCAAGAGCTTAACTGAAGAGAATTTTCCAAATTAATCTGGAGGCGAAAAATAGTAAAAGAAACCCTCACACCCACAAGAAGCTAAAACCTATGAACTTTTTCTACCAAGCATTTTGTAGAACTTTGCAGAGACAGCACCAATCCTTTGCAATACTTTTCCCACAGAAACCATTTGTCCATGCAAGTCAGTAAAAGTAAAATGCTTCAGGGAAAAAAATAAAACCTGAGTTTTAAAAGAATCTGCAAAATGCCCACCTTTGAAAACCTTTTGTTCTTTAATTTCATTCGCCTCAAATGTCACACTTAAAATACCATTCACCAAGAAAGTTATTGTGGCAACACTGATAGCTGTGGAATATCTATCTTTTAATGGTGAATATGAGCTTTTAAAAACATTCTTCCTGCCTGATACAACTTAGGGCTTGCTAAATAGAAATTAGAAGAGGAAGAATAATATTGTACTTCAGAAATCCTATGTTCCTGTGGCATTTCAAAGTTCTTTTCCTTCCTGCTACTGCTGCAGGTTTCATTTGTGGTCCTGGAGAAGTCACTCCTCATCAGCCATGAAAATATGATTTCATTCCTTCCAATCTCATTCAGAAGCAAAATCCATCTTGATTTTGACCTGGGTATAACTTTGCAATCAATCCTGCCATCAAAGCCTGTGCTCAGCATCCTGGGAACATCCTCTTATCTGGGATGCCTGGGTGCTCTCATAAAACCAGTCATAATCACTACCATAAAAATAATTGACACAAAGGCACAAATTAGTGAACACAACAGCTCGGGCAGCCTGTGAGGCACTGAGCTGATTTTAATTGGGGAGCTGCAGTGATCTGGGCCAAGCACTGCCATACAGGCACCATGGGAACTCGCCTCAGTGATTTCTGCTCACAAAACCAGATGAATTTTAAGGCTAAAAACTTTCCTTTTAAAACCCTTTTCACATCTATTGACAACCTTCACTGTTAGTTGCTAACTTGCTTGGGTGTGTTGGTCTGCGAGTCTCATTTGAATACATTCATTCTTATACTGCCAGAAGAAACAAAATTAAACTTAATTAGAGGTCACATCCCTTCCAGCTCAAGTTAATTAAAAGCCTAATCAAACCTTTTGGGAAACAGCAGCCTGTCAGTGAAAAAATGATAAGGGGAATAAATTGCATTATCCCCACACTAAGGACAGTAATCTGTCTGATTGCCTTTTCTTCCTCCCCCTGCCTGATTTTGCACAGAAAGAAGCACACAGAGTAGTGTATATACTCTCACATAGCATTCACACTAAATAAATGAGTTTGCCAGCTTTCCCTCAGTCTGGGAATCAATGCCTCCTGCAGGAGCAAATGCAGGAATTATGCTGCACATCTTTATGCTGCCTAGCACATAAAAATGATTAGCCATTACAAGGTCAACTTTCCAAACTAACTGCATTTGGGAGAAGTATGGAAACCAGCTGGAGGCCCAACAGGACCAAATCTCCAATTAATAAAGAGGAGACAGGCAGAACTCCTGGGGTGCACACTCCAGCTGCTGGTGTCAGGACACTCGTGCTCTCACAGTGCACTGACCTGCTGTGCAGCCTGGAAAAGCCACTGCCTCTCTTGGATGTTTGCTTTGGCCATTTAAACCTGCTCACAAAATGTGCTTTTTCAGACAATTTTTGCTTCTTGGCAATACACTCTCTTCACTTACTGCTGTAATATCAATTCATACCAGCCACGCTGTAAGGAAGCTACAAAGAAAGGCATTTCTCACAGGGGAGGTCTAACGAGGAAAAGTTCTATCAACAGATGCTGAAAAATATCATAGCCACTTGTTTCATATCAACAACAGCCTCATGCAACAACCTCTCCCATCAGGAGCCCAGAGATGAAATTTATAAAAATAAATACTGATTTTTCAATGAAAATTGTTTATTGGACTTGAAGAGACGTCCTGAACAAAAAGCACCTAAGGAGAAATCTGGCATACTCAATATGTTCATGATCTGTATTTCTTCCATCCCAGGTATTTTCTGAGTCTGGCAAGAACCCATTAATTTTAAGCCCACCTGCTTCCTTGGGCATTGTAAGAAATATTCATTACTGAACACAAAAACCTCAAATTGTGTCAAACTAACAGCTCAGTATCATGTCCCCGTTCGATACTGGATTCACAAAATTCCTGAAAAATGAGATCCAGACCTGTGTGCTTCTGAATTTTTCTTCTTGTCCTCACCCTTATTTGTTCCTGCTGGAGATTGATGAGCTGTTCAAGCTGAGCTGAGCTGATGGATTTTCTGAAAACAACTTTTTGTGCCAAACTCTCAGAAATCACATCTTGATTTCAGTGTTGATTTGAAAGGGAAATCCAAAGGAAAGTTTCAAAAGACTTAATTTAGAAATTAAAATTCAGGGATTTGAATCTTTATTTAAAACTTTATTCTTAGCTTTGCTGTTCTCATCTGTTCTGGATTGCTCTTTCCATAATTTCATGATATATAGAATATTATTGCTACTCCTGAGGGCTCCACTTAATGTTAACTGGAAGGCATTATCTCCTTAGATGAAAATATGTTTCCTGTTTGTGGGAAGAACAAAACCACAGGCACGGCTGTGTTTTCTTGGATTGTCCCAGAGCAGTCATTTTTCTTACACATTTGAAGCATCCAGGTTTGCCTGAACGGAGCAAAACCAGCTTAACATGGAAAAGCAGAAAGCGGATCAGGAATAAATTGCTAACACTGGACATGTCAACATTTCATTTGGGTATTGTTTTTCTCTCATGACATGTTTTCAGGGAGGGAAAATTAGGAACACACACAAATTTGATTTTTCACCTCCTGTCATTCTCTCGCAAATATTGTTCTCAATTTCAGCACCAAGTGGAAATATCTGACATGGCTTACAGATTTTTGCAGCTGAGCAGATGCTTAATACAGATGAACATTTCAGTTGCAAATCATAAAATAAAGATTTATCGTGTCTGGAACTCAACCGGAAGAATTTTCATTCCATTTTCCTTCTTCTCATGGCAGTTCCCACCCAGCCAAACAACGTGCATTGTGTACTACTCAATAAAAACACATCTGTGCTTAGAGTGAAGGTGGGCACAAATTTCTTAATCACATGAAGGAATTCAGGTCAGCTTTCATCAGCGAAAAAATGAAAGAAAATTCAGGAGAATGTTGCTTCATCTAAAAATAAAAGACTACTGAGGTCTGCTAGAAACCATGGAACCACAGAAGTATCACAAGTGTTGGGAAGCCAATATCTGGGAATGCTAAAATCAGAAGGAAAAAGCAATCAGTGCTAAAACAAAGTACCAGAAATGATGGATGTCAGGAATGAAAGGGAAATGTGTCATGAAATGAAAACAGATAAGCGGATATTGAAAGGGAGGTCCATTGGAAAGAGAAAGATGAAGGACAAAGTAAAAATCAGTGAGAATAAAATATACATCGAGTGAGTCATAACAGGATGCTTGTATTTTGTCAGATGGAGTCATCAGCCTATGAGAAGCAATGAAAATGCAAAGCTGTGGAATAAAGAGCCAGCAAAGCTGGGCTGGAAATGCACTGGTGCTTCCCTGGGGCAGCACGGTGCCTGGGGCTTCCCTGAGCTCCACCAGCGCGGCTCTGGAGCTCCGGTGCCTTCCCTTGGGAGCAGAGGAGCACCACTTCACATGGACTGTCAGCTCTGAGCGTGAGAGGCAAAGCTGGCACACAGGAGCAGGGCTTCTTGGGCAGGCAGAAACATCCGCTCCTTGGAGTGCTTTGCATTCTTGTGAATTTGGGCAAGCCAAGCTGAATCCAAATCTGGAGTTTGTGTGACCTCGGTGACCGTAGGAAGCCAAGCCGGTGATGGTGTATGGAGACAGACCATGGCATATTCCATCAGAGCACAGGACAGTGAGGAATGTGATACTATTATCTTCTTGAAAAAGTAAAAGACAGCAGCAGTTCCCACAGACCTCAGTATTCAAGCCATTTCTGAGCTTTGGGAGGGAGTTTTTGTTGTAGTTGGTATAATTGAGAGATGGAGTTCATAATAAAGACTTGATTTGGAAGTCACTGCTATAGCAGCAAATGGCTTTGTGAAAGGACTCTTGGAGTTTTTACATCTCAAAACTCCCCTTCTCTAAAGCAAGCTTTTGAATGAGGAAATGTTCAGGTTTGGAGTAGAAGAAATAAAGCCCTTTCCAGGATTATTTGCCAAGGGTTCTGTGAAACAGGAACAGACACTGATGCCACAGATTGTGCAGGTGCTTTTCCTGGCTGCCTGCCAGATCAAGGGCCTGCTTAGCTGTGTGCTCTCTCCCTAAAATGTGCCAGAGTCAGCTCAGGTGGAACAAACAATTTTCTCCCTACCAAGGGGAAGTTTCCAGGCAGATTCTGTTGTAACAGGGATGTAGCAGCAAATCTTCAGCTGTTGTTGGGCACGTACCTCTCCTTGGTGCTCCTCACTGGAACTCTGACATGGATAAGTTTGCCTTGGATATTGAAGGCAAGCCGGTAACCAATACATACATGTAGAATTTAAAGTATCAGCTGCTGTTTTAGGGAAACAAGGTAACCACATTCTTTTTTGTTACAATACTTCCCTCAATTACTGGGAAAAAAAAAAAAAAGGTGAAGGATTCTCCATCCTCTTCTCTAAGACCCACTAAAGGCCTGATCTTTATTTCTCACAGCTGCTGTTCCTTGCTCAAATACCACCTTTTTCATTGCTAAATATGCTCTCTTTCATTTCCGAACCATACACAACTTTACAGCATGCAGACACCACATCACTTCTTGCTTGGGTTCATACAGACTTTCTTTAATCTTTCTGTCTGAGACTTTCAAAAGAACAATTTAGGGTGAAATTGCAAATAAACCTTCTGAAATGTCTAATTCATAGCAGAGAATGCTTGTTAATCTTAGGAAATGTACTTGATGCACTACTCAAGGAAGTTTAAAAAGCTGTTTGAATCACTGCTTAAAAATATTCCATAAGCTTAACAGAACAATAAAATAAATCAGCTGGGAAAGGTTCCCTACATTTAACAGGACACCTCAGTAGAAAAAATGAAGGAGTGTGAAACCTAAGAATTCGTTTCTTCTGTCACAATGATATATCTTATTTTAATTTATACTAAATACTGTTATCCTTTTTCAAAAATATTAATATCTGCCCTGGTACATTTCCATTTCTTAGGAGTCTATAGAGTTTTCTTCCTCTCATACACTCATTCCATTATTCTGGGCTCAAAACTACTGCTACACTCTATTTACATATGAGGGATGGGGAAGGAGGAAGAAATCTCTGTGCTATAAGTACACAAAAACTTTAAAATAGTTTTAAAGGTAAATCAGGCATCTATTGTCCTTCAGGATTTTGCCATTTTGTCACTTCGGAATATCTCTTTACCTCTCTACATTTTCCAACACACTTTAGGGGAAAGGGTGGGAATATTCTTGGAAACATTGACAGTGGTGAGTTCCAGATGCAGACACTGATGTATCTCCTCTTTATTGATCATTTTCTTCAGGATCAGTTTGTGTGATACTAATAGGTTGTGTCCATACTAATAGAATTGCTAGTTATACATAGAACATTTGTCTACTCCAGCTGGAGTGCTGGGTGTTGTGCACATGCATACTTGGATGTTAATCTCTGTGCCTGAATCTTCTGCAGGACAGTAAAGCAGAGCTTGCAGAAAATATAAGCTGTATTTTAGCAAATTAATCAATCATGTAACACATGACATACCCTGAAGTAGCAGGCTTACAACAGCATTTCTGGAACTGAGACTGTTGGGAGGATGGACAGCGTTAAACATCTGCAGCTGGCAGTAGTTCACTTGCTCTGGGGCTGAGCATGAGAAATCACTGGCTGGAAGTGAGAATTCCAGCCAGGAAACTGCTAATGAACCAGGGTAATTGTACAAGAGCACTTGTGACCAGGCATGATCAGCATTCACTTCTTCATCTGAGTGAGAGCAAGCCATTCCCACTTCCAGGTCCAAACTGAAAGTCAAATAAAACTGACCTGACTGCTTTGGACAGCTTCCCCCTTCCACAGTTTAGTGTTTGCCACAGCACTGATGGAGCATCGCTTCATCCTCTGGATCACATCACTAATGCAGATCTGAATCCAAACAAATGCAAAACTCAGCTTTGATGCCTTTGGTAAATCTTTCCTGTTGAAGAAGAATTTCATATTTTCTTGTGACTTGTTTACAAGTGATACTGGTCTGACAACATTTTCCTCCCAAAACAGTCAATCTCCACTTATGTCAGAACTGGAGCGAATAAATGAGGGGTATGAAAGGAGACCATTAAATGTGAACTGTGGTGGGTTAACCCCAGCTGGCAAGTCAGTGCCATGCAGCCACTTGCTCACTCCCCCTCTAACCCCCACCAGGGGAATGGAAGAGTGCACAAGATTTATATGAATTGAGATTTCCTTGTTCCAGTACAAACACCGAGCAACCCTTTCCCCCAGGCACAAGCTCTCCTTGCACTTCACAAAGTCTCACTTGACAGAAGGCTGGCAAGTTCCTGAGATGCTGGGATCCTGGAATCCTGCCCTGCCAGGCCAGCACAAAACATGGGACCATCTTCCAGTGCCCAGAGAACAGCTGAAGAAAAGCTGAGGGGGAAGGGCTGAGATGCTGAATTTGGTGGTAAGTTGCTTTCTACAATTCATGTGGGAATCTTTAATTTGTGTTGCTTTGTTTGGATCATGAGAAACGGGGAGGTCAAAACATTGCCTTAATTATAATTTCTTTCTAACTCTTGCAATTTTAAAAGGAAAATGATATTATTATTTTACATAATGGTATGCAGCAGAATCTGTGTTTGAACAATAACCACTGCTAAATGCATTAATGTTTCCCCAGATAACTGGTTTTTACTTTTTTCTTCTCTCTTCCATTTATCTGCACATTCTCAAAGGGAACATAGTGCTCATACTGTAAAAAGCTGGAATTATTCTTTTTTTTTTTTAAGAATACTAGGATAAAATGAAGATAAAAGGGGGTATGTATGAAATGCAGTTTGGTTTTGAATACTATCAGTAATCTCTCTATACACCTACCAAGACACATATCTATCCTATTGAAAATTTGCTTCAGAAAATGTTAAAAGCACATCATGGCCTGATGTCCCCTATGTGCCTGTGCAATGAAGAATGGTGAACATGCACCACTGAAGCAGCTGTAATTCCTTCCACTGTTTTAAATTCTCTGGGAGGAGGAATTCAATTCACTTTGCAGTGTAAATTTTGTTGTTCCTTCATCAAAAAGTTAAAAGAAAAAAATCCTCATCAGTATTGAAATGACTTTGTTGTTGAAGTCAAGCCAAGGTTTAGTGAGTTGATATAAGTCACCATATTTGAGTGAAGTTGTATTTTCTGCCTTTTTTATATATATTATCTTTATTATAAGGATAACAGGATGCTATTCACATTATCTGCCCTTGCACATCTTCTAAGTATTCACAAAATCCATATGGATTTCCTGCAGACAAAATTCATCCATTGGCCAAAACCCCCACCAAATACTTGATTCATTGGTAAAACCAGGCAGCAGCAGAACAGAAGGAGGGAGAAGGCTTCAAAAAGATTTGTGGTCGACTTGGATCTTATCCCTGCTAGTCATGCACCAAGGGCTGAAAGGTAATGATTCTTTAATTCATTTTTACACTGTACATCTTCCTTTTTGAACACTACACTGTGAGATGAAGATAATGGAAAGAGGTCTGTTCCAAAGCTGCAGGGAAAAATGAGTTGGCAGCTACGATGTATTTTACTGAACTTTCATAACTTCTATTTTAAAACAATATTAGCTCTGCCTGTTGTTATACAAGTGCATAATGTATGCACAGCAGATGGCAGTTTGGGAATGGATGCAGGAGCTGGGGATATATGTAATAATTTCTCACAGCACACCTTGAATTCCAGGATCATTGCAAAGAACATTCTCTTTTTTTTCCTTTCCTTACAATGAAACACATATTTTCAATAGAGGTGTTTTCTGTTAGGATTAATAAACCAGGATTGGAGGAACACATCTCTTAAACAATGAGAAGTTCTGTTTCATTCTCTTTCCACTCCTGTGAAAGCATTAATATTAAAAGCTGAAGTGGCTTGTGGCTTAGAGTGGTTATGAAAAAAATCACAGATAAAAGGACTGAAACAACTGTAAGAAGATATTTTTATCTTACAGTTATTTTTATTACTGATATTTTTATCAGTAATAATGCTCTTGCATTATGAGACAAGCAAATTTGCCCTGCATTTAAACTTTAACTAATCTCTTCTGCTCCAACTAAATCCTTTGGTTATCCAAGGTATTCTTAATCAAAAGAAGCAATTAAGATTTACTATTATTTGTGGACATCAAAACTCTCTTGAGGCCAATTGAGATCCAAATAATCAAAATCACTTGGAGTCCATATTCCAAGGTATAATCCTAGCATGGCAGTAACCTCACCTGCAGAGTGTGGAAGTGAAGTCTTTCCCACTCACTAAGGGAATTTCTTTTGCAGGATAGGGTATGAAGAACAGTTTTGTGCCTATATATATTACATGGGTTATGAAATCTGAATGTCCTGCATGAAACACATCTGTAATTAACCAAAGCTTTCTTGAGGAACAAAGCAAATCCTTCCATTCTTAGTCTTTTGCAAGTGCTGAAGTTTTTTTCATTTAATTTCATTCCAGTCCCTACATTCAAACTCAACCTCAATAAATGGCAAGAGAACTCTCTAAAAGAAATAGAATCCCTGGGCTGGGTTTTTTCCTTCAAAGAATATCTGCTGCCATCTGTTGACATCTGAAGTGCTCTCGAGTCCTAAACAAAATACGATCAGATGATCAGATGCTACACATACAATTGAACCTCTCAACAGCACTTGTAGACACTGTCAATGAGACACTTGAAACTGAGCCATGTGTTTCCATGCTGTGATAGAAAAGACACAGGAAAGGCTGGAGTCTGTGAAGACTCCCAACTCCTCAGCGTGGCGTGGCACAGAATGATTTGTGTAGCTGCTGAGGAAGGTATTTGTAGTGAAATCAGTGGGAAAGAGGAAGGCTGCAGGATGGAGTTTGCAGGGAGGTACTGAGCCATGAGGGGTCACAGCATGGAAGAACAGCGCATGGCAATGCAGGGCCCAGTCTGCAGCTGGGCTGAGCATGGCTTTGGAAATAACAGCGGCTTTGTGCTGCCCTATGGAAATATACAGGATTCATTCCAAATTCTAGCAGGCAAAGAAGTACTTTGGGAGAGTGCAGAAAACCACAACAAAGTGCCTTTATGACCATTCTGCATAAACTCGGTTGTGCTGCATGCAGGACTTGAAATTTTTTGGGACTTTTACAGTTTTTCTCCCTCAGTACTGCATTCAGAAATCTATAGTTGTGCTGCGTGCAGGACTTAAAATTTTTTGGGACACTTACTTTTTCTCCCTCAGTACTGCATTCAGAAATCTATGAAGTCTTATTAAGGGAAGGAGGCCTTTTCTTTTTCCATTTTTACATCAGCATTGAAAAGTAAAAGTCATTGGCATGTATATAGACTTCTTGTCCTGTGTTGCAATTAATTTGAAATAAGTTAATAAACTGTATTTTGCTCCAGAATTTTATTTTTAAGATGATCCCCTATACATCTCTAATACAGTCATGGCCTGTTGTACAGGATCTCTGGGCATTAAGCCATATTTTGCTTTTTTTTTCATAAGTTGCATTGTACCCATGCCTGATAAACTTCTTCATCCAAAAGTCACTGTTGCTTTCTCTCTATTCCTTTCCTAATCAGCTTGTAGGAGGAAATATTGGTCTAAGTGTGGTGAAATTCTGTCCAGTAAGTGCATTTTCCCCATCTGAAATGTGAATTTTTCTTCTGATCCCTTGCATTCTGAGCCCCTTCAGGAGCAGTCAGATCTTTAGTGCTGATACAGGAACTGGAGCCCCCCTGCAGCAGCGGGGAAGCGCTCCCCGGTTATTGGCAGCGTGCACAACTGTTGCCATTGCCAAAAGGAAGAAGTCACTCCTGTAGCTTCAGGGCTCTGTTCACGTGGCACACTGTACATGTTGGAGGTGTCAGCCTGATCAGTTGGATTTATTTGGATCCAGCATGTGTTTGTTGTCATGTTTTATGGAGAGTAAAGCAGCACCTTTAGAGCAAAGGCACATTTGTTTCTCTGTCAGTGCCTTTGGCTCAGATGGATCCAGCTCGTTCCACAACTCACCAGTGTCACTGTAGGCTCAGTGCAGAACATCTCCTGGGAGGTGATGCCTGCTTTCCCCAGAGGAGCTGATCCTGCTTTCTGCCAGGAAGTGACAGCTGGGAATCTCCTGCCAGAGGCTCCAGAGATCCCCACCAGCACACTGAATTTGCAATCACTGCTTCATCTTGCATCTCTGCCCCAAAAAGAGACTTCAGGCCTTTTCAAGGGTATTCTGATTGTTTTTCTGTGCTGTTAGATAGAATTTTGTTTTAAGAATGTTTTCTCTTTGAAGTTCCCAGTGTGTATTTTCTTTATCCACCAGCTGTAGAGTAGAAACTGGGGGCCTGCTAGTAAGTGCTACCAATAAAAACTGAGCTAATTTAGTTTCAGGCCTAATCCCTGATTATTATAAATGAGTTCAGTGAGATATAACATAATGGAATAATAAACCCCTAAAGCCTAAGATTTAGCAAGGAAATACCAACAGAGCTTAGAAAGCTGCATTCTGACCTCAGTGATGTAATAAATGTTTCATCAACTACTACTGATAAATTTTAAGCAACAGAAGGACCCAGATACAAAAGCAATAGAGTGAGGTTTTAGATTATGTACAACAATTTTACATCTCTTTTGTTCTTAATAAAGAAGAAACAGCAGCTCTGATTTAGGGGTCTTCAAAGAATTTGAAAGGTTAAGAGACAGCAAAAATTGGTGCCAGCATGACTAGACACCTCTAAGGCTCTAGTAACATATATCAATAGAATTTGGATGACCCTCTTCCATGGGTATCATGACTGAAAGGGATTCCAAGCTGCTGAAGGTAGAATGCTGAGATTTCAGATCATGCATGACCATAACCTCAGATTTATCGCAGCAAACTGTTTTGACCCCCATTGAAAAGTTTATTTAGGAGCTCAGCTAACACCTGAACAGCAATGTCAAGGCCTGATGTCAGATTTTTCTCCCTACAGGATGCATAACATTGCAGATGAACGTGTTTTGGTTCATCTTCCTTGTTGATTACAGAGGAAACAGCCAGCCAAGAGCAGATCCATAGCAATGATTTCCAGAATACTGTGGCACACCAATGATTAATTGCCAACTTGGCCTGTTCAACCAAGATAGCAAATGAAATAAAGACTGATAATTGAGTTTACAAAATGGCACATAGCAATTGGAAATAATTTGGGGGTTGCAGTTGGTCCTGTGGTATGTTTATCAAGCAGGTTTACACTACTGACTTCTATTAGATCCAGATTAATGTGCTTAAATTAAATTATTACTCCTCAATTCTGTGTTGCACAGGTATTTATGGACATGATGTGCCAGGGTTTGGAGCTTGTCGGTAGGGAAGAATTCTAAGAGACATTCCTCTAGAGGCCACAGGAAATTTTGTATCAATAGAGACCTAAAGTATGTCTTTAGACATACATGTCTATAGAAAGGGAAGGGGAAATCACCTTTCTCTTCCATTACATAGCTTTTCCCCTTTCCATCTCCTGCTCTCTCTCTGTGGTGGAGTGCTCCAGAAGAAGGGCCAGTTTCTCACAGTACATTTTTCTCCTGTTCAGTTTAGATTCACCTTGGAAGAAGGTGGTGGACAGGTGAGAGCTTCCTGCTTGGTACAAATGTGAATGTGTTCTAATAAAAAGCAGCAGAAAGTTAGGAGGCAGAACAAGTTCTAAATCCCTGTGGTCATCAAAGCCAGATACACATGGAGCACGTCATTAATGCCTCTTCCAGGTGAGAGCGAGCACAGGGAGCTCATGTGAGGGTCATTACAGAGAAATCCTTATTTCACCCTCAGTTTCTGAAACTACTTCCTGCTGTCTCTCATTTTGCTTTGATTTTTTTTTATGCACTACAGAATTGGAGGCAGCTGTGGCTTTTCACTTACTCATACAGGTATCAGGTGTGTAAAAGCTATTTATGCTCCTTGACTTGGCTTCTTTCTGCTTCTGAAGAGCTGTTCTGCAGTGTGCTCTGCAGGAAGAATGTGGGCTCTGGAGTGCCTTGGCTGCTTGGTTCCTGTGAAGGATTGTGTTTTCCTGGCTCCAGAAAGAGGTCAGTGAGTTCTTAACCTCTGGAGTTTTTCAGTTGGGCTGTAAATGTTCTGAATGGGAAAATACCTGCTTATTTCATTCAGATGATCAGAAAAGGACTGTATTTTCTTTTTTTTTTTTGGTGTGCTTCTTGCAATTCAAATCCTGCATAATTTTGGGGTCAAGTGTCAATACATACTTACACCTCTGAGTAATCTGCCTGAATACTTCTTTTCTACTCTTACTGACTGAGGTTAACCATTTGTTTTGATTTGTTAGTTTCATAGCTTTTTTTGGTGGTCTTGAAACATGCGAGAAGTTCAAAGTTCATGTGGAAAATTCTATCTAGTTTTTGGCCCTTTTTTTTTAATTTATTTTTTTCTTTGAAAATGGTTGCTCCTTGGGCTGTATTTATTAGGGAGTTCTTTTTATGAGG
Source organism: Onychostruthus taczanowskii (assembly GCF_017590055.1). Taxonomy (NCBI): domain Eukaryota; kingdom Metazoa; phylum Chordata; class Aves; order Passeriformes; family Passeridae; genus Onychostruthus; species Onychostruthus taczanowskii. Next base: position 156,277 of record NW_024498686.1, read on the forward strand.
AAGTTTACTTCTGGTGAATTGGATGATATAGGTGTGTTTTCATGGTGTTTCAGATATTTTCCATGGTAAATAAAAATAAACTGGAGGGAGGGTTGAGTTTTTTTGGTCAAATTTCACTTGTCGTGCTCATGGGTAAAGAGGAAAGAACATATTTGGGCTGCCTTTTTTTTTTTTTTCCAGTGGAGGTTTATGATTTACATTAAAGTATCAGTTAAAGTGTAAATTTTAAGTGATCCAGACCAATATGTGTAAGATTTCACACTGTGAGTATTTTAAGTTTGATGTTAAATGTGTGCTTAAATGTCCCTTTTGTGAGGTTTGGGGAGCTTGAAGGGACCTCGACTTGTGCCCCATGGCTTTGGTACAGTGAGCCCTGCTGATCTTGCTCTGTGACACCTCTGTAGCTCTCTGTCAATAATGTGCTGCTTTCTCTTACTAAATGAGAGCCCATACCTGTGGTCAGATTAACCCAGCCTGGTTCCAGGCAGGCAGTAAAGGGAGGGAGGGAGGAGAGGGACACTGCTCGGGTTGGTGCAGGATGTTGGCGCTCCCTGAAGATTTGCAACTCCCCACTTTTCTGGCTGCAGCACCAAGTCCAACTTAAATCTGCCATTTTCACAAGATGTGATGCTCTAGCTAGGTGAGAAATTGTTTTAGCACACACAAAGAAAAGCTGCCCCCATTTCAAAAAATTCCTCAGATGGTGTGAATGACATCAAGACCTCTTAAAGCTTAAAAAAGCAGCCGGTAAGCCTGACACGCTCATTGATATGTATCAATGTGCCTTTGCCTGACACCACAATTAGTGTGCCATCCAATAGAATATGCAATAATTCAATTAGTATTCACGGGGGTGAATACGTGTGGGGAAGACTTCTTAAAATAGTTGATGGAAAGAGAAATTATGTGGAGCTTGCAGGCAGCTGCCAAGCCTGGTGCCAGCTGACACAGCCCGCTTGGTTAACTGGAAAGCATTTGGACAAAATTCTTCCCCAAACTGCCACTGAGAATTGAAGCAGCCAAGGAATAAGAGCTCTTTGTGGAGAAGGATGCCAACTGGCTTGGCTTGTCAGGGAAGGCACTAAAATGCTGTAATTTTCCTGAGAATCCTCACTGGGACCCCCATCCGGGCACCGTCTGCCTGTGGGTTGGGGGCTCAGGAAGGCTCAGGCCTGGGCCTCCCCAGCTGTGCCCATCCCTGGCTCCACCAGACCTGGTTGTATGCCTGCTTTCCCACTTCTGTGGTGTTTTGGAGGTCAATGTGGAGAAATAAGCAGGGTGGTTTATGGAAATGGCAGGAAACACTATCTACAGGCATTATGCATTGATTCAAGACTAAAATGAGTGTTTCTCCCTGCCCATGGCAATAATTGCCCATTTAACATTTAGCCACAATTGTCACACTGCTTGGAGCATTTCTTTCTTACTGTGGAAATCATAGCTCTTCCTTAGGCTTCTGGGTGTTATTTTAAATGTCCAGAAAGGGAAAGATGTTGTCCCATGCATGGGAGCAAGGTGGCTGTGATGGGTTTGTGTAACTCAGCACAGAGATGATCAGCAGGTACACAGGGCTGGAAAGTATTTTAAACAAAACTGAAACAAAGGCTAAATGAATGCATGATGTCTTCCACAAATTTACAGGGCCTTTGCTTGATGTGTGTACAGCTCTTCTTTATGTGAGTGAAGCTCTTCTTTCCTTTACATGTTTGTTTGAAGCCTTCCCCAGCTGAATCCTGCCTGGGAAACAGCACTGATGAATGGAACATTGATTAGGAGATGTAGAGAAATGGTAGAAATCAAGTTTTAACTACAAATCTGCATGCTGTGAGTGGGGTCTGAAGGGGTGGGGGACAGCTGATCCCCACTGAAACCTTTCTTGTAATGGTATAAAAGCTACACACGGATGGGTGCAGGAATGGGGTGAGGAGTGGGTCACTGATGTACCGTGGCAGTGGTTGAGACACAAGACCTGAAACCATCCACCATTACTGAAGTGTTTTTAAGAAGCATGGGAGTTGTGGTGTGCCTTTACTCCAGTACTGATTCCAAGTAATCCTTATTCAAAAGATGAAATGCAGTCTCACAAGTGCCTTCAAGGTGGGAAGCTCATTTGGGTTAACCGTGTGCTTTTAGTTGTGGGTGGTCTCTGAAGGACCAGGGCTGGGGGTTGTGTTTCCAGCTCCCCAGTTCTCCTGGCACAGAGTTCAATTGTTCAGCAGTGTTCCTCAGTATCTGGTGTGAGTGTGTGTGCACAGAGAGTGGCCTTGCTTTGTTAGGAGCATTTGGGTGCTTTTACTACCCTTGAACAACATCCAGTACATTCAGCATCAATTTCATTCCCCTTTTAATTTAGAAAGGAAAACTTATGGTCCCGAATGTGTGGCTCACTTTTCATATAAAGTATTGTATTTCTGTGATTTATTGAGATATTAACATGGAAATGGTGATGTTAAACAATACTTGGAATAGCTCTAAAAGTGTAGTGGGAATCATGATTTCATAAGAAGGAAATTACTTATGTAGGTAACATTACTGTATAATTTCCCAGGGGATTTCTGCATCAGGCAAGGTTTTATTACATTCTAAAACAAAGTTGCTTGCACTCATTTTAAGTATGAAGTACTGCTGAATGTGACAGTATCATAAGGCTGCTCACAGTGCAAGCAAAGACATCTGTTAATGGTACCATGAATAGTTATGAACTGTGGTGCTCCAATGGCTTTGCCAGCAAAGCATTGACTCCTAATTTATTTTTACAGCAAGTGGATGCCTCATTTTTCATGGTTTGGTAGTTTGCATTCAAATGTACCAATAACTTCCAGGGCAATCACTTCTACAGAGCATGTTTTATTTGCAAATATAGGATGCAGGAGCTAATGGTGTGGTGGTTGGTAGTCCTCTCCATCAGCAGTTCTGTGTGGGTTCTTATGGAATTTTTTTGTTTATTGTATTAAAAGGAATGCCATACATAAATGTATGTTGATGCTCTGTAAGGTTTAATTTCCTTTCTTATCACACAAATGAGGAGGGACAAAGGCTCTGTAATGGCATTGTTCTGCCATCCAGTGTGTTACTGCTGAGCTGGGCTTGTTACATCTTGATTGGTTCCTGGAGACATCACCAAAAATTAGAGAGGAGCACAAGTGGTTTCAGCGGACACAGAGCAGGCTTATAAAGGCTCCTCAGCTGAGGAAAGGAGGGAGACAGAAAAAATCAATTCCAGTTTGCCTACACGAGGTTTTCAAGTTCTTGGTGGTTTTTGCTGACCTGATGCTGGGAGGAGTTTGTGATGATGACATGAGCAGTCAGCCGGTGTTGTCCTGAGGTCTTCAGCCCCTGTGTGCTGTACTGTCAGCTCATCCCTTGAAACCAGCACTGTGTGCCTGGAAGATGGGAGTGCTGGGCTGCTGGAACACTTGGATTTGGCTGTGGTGGCAGAGCCAGAGCTCAGTGGCTCCAGCACTGTTGGTCCTCCTCTGTGCCTGGCCCTGCTGCTGGGACTTATAAATTAAATGTAGTTCCACTTATGTGGTGCCACTCACCACTGTGGTGTGTGTGGTGCCATAAGTGAAGTGCTACTCCTCACATGTGAGGGCAGATGAAATGAGTGACTGGCAAAATAATCCCTCTCATTGTCACAGTAGGATGTGAGCTCTGTGGTGATGGGGATTTGGAAAGACATTTGAAAACCAAAAACCAATTGAGGAACACATGGCAATGTTGCTCAAAATTAAATTAGTCTTCTTGAAACCCAGGAATACAAATATGGTTGTAGAAGGGCTCATTTAAGGGTTTTATAGGGGTGCTGGTTGATTTGGGTAATTTGGTTTTTTTATTGAGATTTCTCTAAGCCTTTTCCAAGCACAGGTTCCCATTTCCCTGCCACTCTCACAAAGTAATGCCCTGAGTGTGAAGCCCTGAACTCCACATGGCCCCAGCCAGCTGTGGGGCTAAGCCCAGGATGGGATCATGCTGGGTGTGCTCCTGCTGTCCCAGAGGCACTCAGCTCTCCACAGGGAGTTCTTGGCTGGAGCAGTTCCAGTGGCCAGTCAGGTGCTGGGGGGCAATTCCCACCAGCAGCCCTGAACCTGTGAGATGGTCTCTGTTCCACTCTGGTGGCCCATGTACAGACACTGCTTGAGAATTGCATTTAATATATTACCATTTCATACTGGTGTTTCTTGTAACTAACCTAGAGATTCATCTTGCATGCCTGAAAGCTTTTACTTTTCCCTCAGCTTTTTCCCATCTTACAGTTTCACTGTGCTTTGAGTATCACTTCCACAGTGAAACCTTCCCATAGCACTGAAGCCTTGGCATTTTGAAATAATCATTTTATCCCTCTCTTGGATAGAAGAGGGGAGAAAATAAAAAAAGGTGTTCTTGACAAAATCTTTCTCAATCCAGCTTTGTCCCTCTGAGCCACTCAGCTTTGGGATTTCTATTAATTTAAGGTGTTTCTGTTAGGTCACCAAAGCCCTTTCTGCACAAGCCCACTGCTGCTTCAGCTGCAGCAGGAGCTCCATTGTGATTCCAAGGAGTAGCTGGAGGAAAGATGCTGCCTTGCCTGCCCCTGTATTCTGTAACTCAAAATAACAGCCCCTGCAAGCCTCTGAGTAGCACAGGCAAAGCAAAAGCCACATCATGGTCCTGTTGTAGCAGATCCAAGATCCAGTTCTTGTAGCAGGTTGAGTTTGGGATGCTGTGGACAAATGCCAAGCAGCAGCTTGGCAGCTCAATAACTTCATTGTCTCTGTTTTGAGAGACCACCTCCTCTCCCTTTTCAGAAGCATCGCCACTTCATACCTGCTGTGAAGTGCAGCCTGGTAGCTCCCATTTAGATCTTTTCTGAAACACATGGTGGTGAAATATTCTGGTAATAAGGCATTTGCTTTGTCTGCCTCTGGGTTTGAGATGCAGTATAATTAACCGTGCTTATAATAATGGGTATTTTTAGAGCAGTAGTAGTAAAAAAAGCTGGCCCTACACAACTTGAGAATCCCAGTAACATCTTCCTTGCGGGACTCCTCTGGCAGAGGCCTTTTCCTTGTGCTGGAGCCCAAGTGCCAGGGAAGTTCACCAGTGCCCCATGATGGAGGTGTGCCATGGGAGCCACCCTTGCCAGAGATGCTTTGCACAGTGCCCCGCTCGGGCCCTCGGTGCCAAGGGGTGCTGGCAGGGATTTGTCCCTTGCGAGGTCTGGAGCAGGCTGAAAACAGGAGCTGCTGCACTGCAGGGGCATGGATCACAGCTGGTGAGTGCTCAGTGACTGTGCCAGGGAAACCAACTGGAGAGAGGACTGGGGGCTCACTGGTGAGTAAAGCTCAGCTCAAGATGTGATCAATCCACCAGCCTGTAGTGACAGAAGAACACATTAGAGGAGATCGATCCTAGAGCTACACTAAATCAGCTTAAATCCTTGTCCTTGGGTCACTTTGTTTTACAGAAACACAGTTTACCTGTGATTTCTTGAGTTTTGGTGAAAGTTCTTTAAGCACTGCGTCTTTCTTTAACATCTGTCTTTCTAGGACTGCTTTCCAGTTTTCACCCTGTGCTGTGCTCGGTTCTACCCCAGAGACATGCACAAAAGTCATTTTGTGAGCAGTGAGTTGAAAGTCAATTGTAAACATTCTTTGTGAACTCCTCCTTCAGTTGCAGTCTGTGAGCTCAATCTGAGGTGATGTTTGTCCTCTGAGGATGCCAAAGGGTGAAGGGTTGTATGAGTTCAGATGTTTTATCTATGTGTCTGCCACAGATTTGTTGTCTGGGAGAATGTGCATTTTTTGAGGGTGCCTTGCTTCATCTTTTTATACCTGCATTGGGGAAATGCCACTGTCTGTGGTGACTGTGAAAACAGAGGATAAAATTTTGAAAATTAAAAATTCTAGTTCGAGTAAGAGTCAGTTTTTGCAAGACAAAATTGTGGTGGTCTCCTGTATGCATCTGGATGGCGGCTGTTCAAGAGCTGTGTGAGACCTGTTGCTGCCATTAGGTGTTTTATTTTTTAGGCTTGGGAAATATGCTAATCCTCTCTTGTTGGGCTGCCAGTACGAGTAATGGTAAGTGCAGCACGCTGCAGACTTGGGATCATCCAGCTGGGATGCAGAGTCTGCTGCTGGTGTGTTGGCTGTAAATGGGCAGCAGTAGGCTTAAAGAATTCTCCAAGATAATTTTGTGGTCTTTGGTATATGTGATATCGCTGAAGATTATTTCATTACTGTGTCATGCTTAAAAATCACATTGCTGTCTTTACCACCTACAGAAAATGCAGTTGTTCCTGTTGATACATTTCCAGAGGTGATTGCATTTGTCTGTAGGGCCATGGGACAGCAGCTTTCCTGGGCTGGGATCCATGGGGGGCAGAGGGAGGGAAAATAAACACACATGAAAAACAGCAACCTGCCTGTTCTGCTACTCCGACTTTGAATGTGTACACTTGAATGTGTGTTTAGGCTGTAATAGACTTGTGATCTGAAGATTAGTTTATAAGATAACTTGTACAAGAAAAGAGAGAAATAGAATTAGTACTTGCAACATGGAACAACTGACTGTTGTTCCCTGACTATATACTATATCTACTTAAAAACAAATGCACAGAATGATTTGGATTACAGCCTGCTTGGCTGTAGAAGTGCCCATGTAATGCTTGTCCATGAGTGATAGGACAATGCCAAGTATCTAACTATGATGACATCTGTATCTAGAGCTTTCAGGCTTCCTTTTGAAGTGGTTTTCAGTATGTGACTGACATTTGTCAAAGCCCTTTTTTGCTAGCAAAATACACCAATTAACCTGCTGAGTTGAGAAGTCTGTAATGTTTCTTTTCAATCTAGTTAATTACTCTTGTAGATGTTATCTGCTCACACATAGTGAGAAAGGGACAAAAGAGGGTTCATGTTTTGTTACACAAACTGTCACAAAGGTATTTAATGGGAAGACAATTCCACTTCTCTGTGGCTAAGGTGTAAATGATGTTATGGCCAAGAGACACTTTTCAATGACTGAGACTTTATCCTTGTTGGGCAATCCTGGTTCTGTCTGCCAGTGGATCATTTGAAGAACCTAATAATAAGCACTGCTAAATAACTCTGGATTATGAAATCACAAGCATAATTTTTTTGTTGTTGTTGTGCAAGAGTTAGGATCAGGCAGCCCTAATTGTGAAGGCTACTTTAATTCCTTGAAAAAGGGAGAAATATGTAATAGATAACGAGGTCCCTAGAGAATACAGAGGAATGAGTTCTGCTTTCCTATCATGGTTTCAGATAAGACAGTTTTTTCTCCTACCTGCAATCCAGGAGGTCATACACTATTCTTACCAAGGAAGGACAGGAGTGCTTAAAACCCTTGAATTAGAGGAGAGCCCACAAGTCCTTGTCCAGGCTGTTGTAGAAGAACAGTCCACCCACTCCTTTATTTTCTTTGGATAGGGAGGATGGTAACAAAATTTCTTTTCATGGAGCGAGCAACCCTCTGGGCTTCTGCAAGACTTAAATGGATGAAAGTGAGAAATGTATCAAGTAATAAACACATGAGTAGAGCCTTTTGGGGCAGAAATGGTATTTTTGGGGTTTGTTTTTTCTTGTTCTCCTCTGGTTTTATCCTTTATTTCTCCTTTTCTCCATTTCTGGATTCCTGCTGTGGTGTAGCCCTGAATTTCTCAGCTTTGCTGGAAATTGACATTGATAATTCTTAAATAGCTCATTGCATCAAAGCCAGTCATTAGTCCATCCCATGTTTGACATTGTCTCCTAATTTTGTAGTGAGTGACTTGATTTTCAGTGTCTTGTTGTATCTTGGAAAAGCAACAACTTGGTCTGAATCTACACTTGTAATCTTCCATGCCTGAGGAAGAGAAAGGCAATTAAAAATGCATCTCTTGAAATGGATGAGTGCACAAGTCTCAGGCTGCTTGCAGAAGTGGCTTCTGCAAATTTAAGGTGGCCAAAATTGGTTAAGGTTCTGAATTTCAGTGATGCAGGTTTCAAATGTGGCTGCTGCCTGCAATAACAGCAGCAGTTTCAGGTTTGGGAATAAGGCTGATTGCTGTGAGAAGCAGCAGTGGTGTGCAATTCTCTTCTGGCCAAATGCCAGGTGTTTTAAATGCAGCAGCTTTCGTGCACCGTGCCTTCTGTGCCTTCACCAGGTCGCTGGTGGATTTCTTTTGCTTTGTCTGGGGCAGGACTTTGCTGCCAGCCCAGAGGTTCTCATGATGGCTCCAGCTCATCAGAGATTCAGGAGTTCAGCACAAATCCATTGAACTCACCTGAGTCAAGCAGGATACACCCTGACGTGCTTGTAAATTAAATTACTGCGAGTGGTCCAGCTTAGCTTGATGATGGCATTCCAAACTGAGAGAGTTCAGCAAGTGTCTTCAATGACCTTCAGCTCTGGGAGCACTAAATACCAATTGCGTTGGAAGGGCAAGGTAGATCTCTAAGCCTTCAAATGGGGAGGTAGAGGAGGAAGAGATGGCGCAAGTGTGATGCGCTACAATACTTCAATAAGTGTTTTTTAAAAGGGTGGTTTTCTAGTTCAGAAAGCTGGGATTCTAGAGAGGTAAAATAGAAGCTGTTTATATTCTGTTGTCCACAGAGTTAGAAAATCCATTGCTCTGTGCAAGCCCGGAGATGTTTGTTGGCTCTGTGGATTTCTTTTTCCTGCTGGAGAGGACCTTTGCATATCTTTGTGGAAGGAAGGAAGCCAAGATAGTCAGGAGAAACAAAACACATAAAAAGAAACATCTGTTATTTAGGATACAAAGCACCTAAGAATTTGTATGCATTAGTGGCTGCAAAGTGCATTTTGGTCTGTTCTGCTGCTTTGATTGACATTTATCCATGGATGTTATGTGAGAAGAACCAGAAAGGAATGGTATTTAATAAATTACTATGCTGTTTCTCCTGAAAGTCAAGAATCAGGTGCCAATTTTCTTTTTGTAAAAAAAAATTATTTAGGAAACAACAGTAGTAGGTGATTATAGATAAATATAGGTGAGAAAAGGTAATGCTTAAACAAAATAACTCCTTTTTCCTTTCATTTTGTTCACGGTGTGCTGTACACAGCCTGACATTTCTGGTCTGGGGGCTTCTTACCATTCTAGAAATGGCATCCTGTGAATACTTAATTTGGGTTTTCCTCTACTTGGTTTGTTGTTAAAACTGATATAATTCTTTCAAGGTAGTTTTTTAATTGATGGAAAAACCACCTTCATGTTCTTGTTTCCCTGTTTTTTTGGGGGTTGTTTGTGGCCCGAATCTTTTCCTGGTTGGAATCCACTGGAGCTGTTTGCTGCTGCTCACAAAGTGTTTGGTGCACTGCTTGTGTCCCAAGCTGCTCAGTCCGTAGCCAGGTGGAAATGGGGAAGGAAATGAAATACCTGTTTTGCTGAATCTGGGTTCATCTGAGGTGGAAAGGATCTGAGAAGATCTTTAGCCTGGCCCCCTGCTCACAGTAGGGGCAGCTCTGACATCAGAAAGGATCCTTCTGGGCTTTTCCCACTTGGGAAACTGGAGTGACCTCTGAGGGGGAAGCCTCTGCAACCTCCCTGGGCAGGAGCTTTGTAAGATGCAAAAGACATCTCAGCTGCAGGAAATGTATTGCCCTGGAGAGCACTGAACTTCAGGGGTATTTTAAATGAAGGATTTAAGGCTGCAGTGAGGACTGGAAGTGCTCAATTGTCTTAACATGGAATAAAGATGTCAACTAGTTTAATTTCTTTTTTTTTTTCAAGGCCAAAAAATGCATGGCTTTAACCCAGAAAAATAGAAGGAAGAACATCTGGGAGGTTTGTACTTGGAGTTAAACTCAACACTAGAGATGTCTTTTGTAGAGTAACCATTTTTTGTTACCAAAATCTGTAGATCAAGGAAAAAAGTCGTAGATTATTCCATACATTTTCATGTAGCAAGGTTATTTCAAAATGCAGTTGCAAATGATTTACAGGTTGTTGTTGACCTTAAATCAGAATTAAGCAACAAAAGGTAGTTCTGTGGGAAAAGCTGAGATAAGGAGCAAGTGTTTTGTTTCCCAACTCGTGGAGGTGCCTTAACAGCAATTCAACACCTTTGATGAATACTGCACAAGTAGTGAAAGCCTTTTTGTCTGCCTCTGCTCAGTAAATAATTGATTGCAGCTCCTCAGGTGGCTCCAAGAGCTGGAAGCCTTCCCTCAGCGCTGCGTGTCCCTGGTCATGGAGCTGGAGTAGGACACAGGGCTGTGCTGGCATTTCCCACTGTGCCAGGTGTGTGTCAGTGAGTCCCTGTGTGCCCTTCCTGGCACAACTCTGGGCACCTGTGCCTGCAGGGGCAGCCTGGGAGGTGATGCTGGCCTCTGGTGATGGTTCTTCCCTTGCAGGGGAAGGAATGGGCTGGGTTCATCTTCCTGTCACTGCATTCAGTTCTTTATTGCAAGCCAGTGTTCAGACAAACCAGTGTCTGTTCAGCTGAGTGTTCTCAGGTGTCCCTGGTAAGAGCTGCACATCTCTGGCACCAGGTCTTCAGGCCGTGAGTGGGGTTTGGGTGGGAAACTCCAGGAGCCCGTGGGCTTGGTGTTGTACTGGCACGTGGCAGAGCCTCTGCTCTGCCTCTGGGCAGCCCCCAGCTATTGCAGAGGGGAACAAGTGGCTCAGTCTGAGAGTCAGCGTTTACACTTGTGCAGTTGTGTTTGTGCTTGTGTTTGGGGCGTGTGGTACATCTGAGCAAATCACAGGAGGGAGCTGGGAATGTCATCAAGGGCTGGAAATGCCAGGGGTTTACTGGTGCCCTTAGTGCCATGAGGTGCAGTTTGGATCAGGCTCTTTTCATTTGCTCTGGGTTCTGCGGTTTGGGGATTCTGGTTTCTTTGGCAGCTCACCTGAAAGGGAAACTTGTTTTACAATTTTGCCTTCGATGTAGTGATAAATATTTAAATTAGTAATTTCACTTAGGACAAAGATTAAATATGCTACATCTCCAGGCTGTGCCTTACTTTGGCAGTCCGTTGGTAGCCCCACTCCAGCTGCAGCTCTGTTTTGTCCTTGATAACCCCAGTCCTCTCCTTTTCCTCCATATTGTGTGATAAAATTCTAAATCCATTCTTAAATCCACTTTTCTTTAAACAAAAGTAGTAATTGTATTGCTGAGCAGAGGTGTTGAAAGGGAAATTGCTTTCAGCAAAAACCTAATATTCTCTAATTGTTCTGATATTCTTTCATATGGAGAACTTGAGGCATTTTAGGTTTGTGGCAGTTGTTTGCCAAATAACTTAAGTAAATTATTTAATGCTTTTGTAACACTTGGCACAGGCATTAATAAGAGCTCCAGAGTTACAAGGGTGATAGTAACTCCCCCGGCCTGGGAGGGGAATATTACTGAGTGTTCCCCATCTGAGTCATACAATATGCATGACTTGATTTATATGCCATTGGTGCATCCAAAAATTATTTGTCATGACTCGTGTGTTCAGACAGTTAGGAGGAGAAAAGGGCACTTTTGTGGTGCTCTAAAGAATGCCAAGGGTGAAAACTTTCCAGCACCTTCCAAAGTGGAACTGGCAGATGTTCCCCAGTCTGATTTACACGTGGGGGTGACCTTTACAGAATCTCTGTGCGGAACATGTGGCAATTGCCATCAGCACCAAGGACAGCGGCTGTCAGCCTTTTCGGGTGTCAGACTTCGAACCTCCCTAAATCTTCCAGATAAGCCTTGTCTTTGAAATTGCTGAACAACTCCAGCTTCCAAATGTCTCTAGTGCCTTGTATTCCATTTGGTATCCAGAAGGTTTCTTTGTCTGCTGAGTCAGCTCTGATTTAAATTGGGGTAAAATCATCTGTGGAACTGTTTATCACTGGTCCATGTTTGAACTTGATGGGAAATGGGTTTCTTTCCCAATCATACCAAATAAAAGGACTCTAGTCTAGCAGGCTGTTTTATTCACAGAATACTACTGAACTACATTTTAAATTTGCACAGAATGTTTTGTTATCTGAAGGTAGAAGTAACCTCAAGGCAGAAAATTAAACTTGTGAACAAACTCATTCAACTAAATCTGAATGTAATTTAAAAGAAAGAGATATGCCACAGTTTTTAGGAAGAGTGTTGCTTCATATCTGAGAGTTAAATATCACCGAAGAGTGTATTTATGGGGGAAAATTCACTTTATTGAATGATATATGTTGTTAATATGGGTTTTTCAAGAAAAAAAAAAAGAGCTTTGATGTGTTTTTTGGTGGAGGCTGGAGAGTTGTGTTGGTTCATACTGGCTGTCTTGAACTTCCCAGGTCTCAAGTTCAGCAGTTTTCCATAGGTACACTGACAAATTTGGGGGCTTTTATCCATGCACAGATGGCCTCTCCCTGTTTAGCATGGACTGGAACAAGTGCAGCCAAGAGAGAACAAGGGAGGGTCTCAGCTGGGGTTTGTGTTTTGGCCCAGAGCAGAAACAGGGAATGTCCGATGACCACCCCTCTGATGTGGCAGGGGCCCAAACTTGCTGAACTAAAAATGGAACTGGGTATTTGTTGTTGTTTTTGATCTTGTTTTTTTCCAGGAGCAAAGCTGCCAGCAGCAGTGCAATACCATGAATTGCAGTGTAAAACACTGCAGACAGTGATGGCAGCTGGACTTGAGTGGCTGGAAATGGGGATGACTGATCATGCCCAAGGACTCTTGAATTGTTCCAAGTGCGAAAGTAAAACCCAAATTAAATATTTCTCTGGCCATGTAGGAGAACAGTTGTATTACACACCTGTTAGAGCAGCACAGCCAATGAATGGAGCTGTCAGTCTTTAGTTTTGGCTTAAACAACAGTCTTCTTTGTTAGTCTAATTCTTATAATTTGTATTCCATGCAGTCAGGAATGTAAATGGCCCTAAATGTAAGCATGTAGTGCTTAATCCTGATTGTTCCACCCAGGGCTGGCTTTTTAAATTCAACAGTTTCATGGGGGGGATTAGATAACCTTTCAGAGATCAACTTTCTTCCTTAATTAAACAATATCCCTGAAAGTACAACCCACTCTCCAGGAGCTGTGAGACTGCTGCAGGCACACCAGAAAATAAATTGGGCGGCTCCCACCTGCCCAGCAGTTCCTCTGGCTGCCTTTGCTGCATCTTCCACTCCATTTGCCGACCAGCCCTGGAAATGCAGATTGAGAGCAGCCATTCCTCCCCAGGGCCCCAGTGCAGCCCTGTCTCGTTTGCCAATTAACCCTTCCCCAGCCTCCTGCAGGGCCAGCGCTTTGCCCGTGGCTGTGAAAGCGGCTGCGGGATGGAGCCGCTCCCATCACAGCTCGGGCTGCCAAGGGGGTCAGGTACAGGTAAAAGCTCTTCCCATGACAGAGTTCTCATGGAATGTGATATCTAAAATGGTTTCTAATTGCCTCACACTGGCAACAACTCCACGAGATCAAGTTTCTCTGCACATTTCTCTTGGCTTTTGAATGCAATAGGAGCAGAAGAGGTGAACATGTTGAGAGGAGAAGATGGGGGAGGTCTCCTAAGCAGTAGGAAACAGGACCAGAGGGAAGGGGGAAGAGGAAAGCCATGGACTAGGCTTAGAATTATTTGGTTACCAGACCATTCATTACTGGCCTGCATACGAAACCTTGATGCATTGTTTTTATTCCAAGGCAAGACATTATCTGCACTTGTTCCCCAGTAAGGCCTGCCAATCACCGTGCCCTGGCACATTTATCTCAAGAGGCCTCGTTTCCTTGTGAGCTTTGAGGGGGCTGCTCATGGAAGCCCAAGTTGATCCTGTGGCTGGTAAATCCATTTATGCCTGAAGAAACAACCCAAACACATCAGTGGAGGGGAGGATAGAGCTGGTGTGGGGTCTGCTCCTTTCTGAAACCAGGCTGCAGTGCTTACAGGGAGAGTGAGGCAGTGGCTGGCAGTTTGTTGGCTCCTGGAGAGAGCCCTGCAACCCAAGCATTTCTTATGTCAGTTTGGCCCAGAGGCATTCATAAAGAGAGAAATGAGAGTTGCACTGTAAGGAAAAAAATAAATTGCATGTTTCTAGCTGATAGACCAAGGGGCTCGTTCCTTGAAGAGGAAGTTTTTGCCATGAAAATATGATGGATAACCCATGTAAAAAAAATGTAAGAAGCCACTTTGTTGCTCTTTGCCCTGTGGTTTTTTCTTAATCTTATCCATGATGGGCAAAAGACAGCAAGCAGATGGAAAGAGCTCTGCCAGCTCTGCTTGGCTCTGAGCTTGGATTAGAGCCAACAGTTCCAGAAGCTTTTTGCAAGGCACCCTGCTTTTCACTGCAGTCAGACTTCAGCTAAGATAGATTTGGGATAAATGCAAATCTACCATTGTCTTCTGTGCCTGTGTATTCATGCCTGCAGCTGTTCCCCTTGCAAATCATGTTAATTTTGGAAAACTGGCTCGTTTGCCGCAGGTCTGTCCACGTGGATCAGTGGCAACTTGTATGCAGTAGAACAAAAATGCTCTTCAAAAAAGGACAGTGTTTCTGCATTAAAATTTCCTTGCTCCAGTTCTGAGACACAGATAAATTGAATGGGCCCGTGGTTTACTTTAAGCTACTAAAATAGAATCTATTAACAGATAAGGTGATAAATAAACTGTTTTTCAACTATTTGTCATAAGACAATGCAGTTTTGGCTTTTTCTGTACTATTTATGGTTAGTTTTTCCCTGGTTAGCCAATATTTCAATAGTGGGGGGCTTTTGCTCCTCTTTTTTTTTTTTTAGTCTGATCTTGCTCAACTGTGTGATTAGTGCTTCATTCCCAAATCCCTCTTTTCTTTCTAAGCTGGCTGTGCTTTACTTTTGCTTAGCCTTTATTAGTTATCTTACTAATTATGCTATTAATTCATCTTTTCTTCCCTCCCTCCTTTATAAAAGATCCTTGGTGTTATACTTGATAATTGTGACTCTTGCATGAGAAAGAGAAACACTTAAGCTGATAATTTGTGGGAAGATTTTGAAGAACTGTGCTTTTATAACAAATGCATCTGGCCTGCAGGATGCTCAGAGGTCAATAAATACTGAAAGAGCTTTAGGTCCTTGCAGGAGTTTTTTGCTGCTGTGAGATAAATCCCTGATCACACTCTGATCCTAGTCCTGGTCATTGGCATAGTGGGATCATGGTTTGCAGGGGCTAAAGAAGTTTATTGCAATAAAAAGTAAATACACTAAGTTAAAAAAACAAGTCACCAGGATGAATGATTTTAATTGTAACTAATAGTGCCTGTGTTATCAAACTTTGATGTCATCATGGAGGTGGACTGACACTTGGCTGTGTCAAGCAGTGAACGCTGTGTACAAGTTAATAGGAGTTACCAAGCACTGTAAAGTAGAAATTATGGAGTACTTCCTTTTTTTCTTGCAAAAATTCTAGCACTGCAGGGAAATAATTTCATTTGGAAGCTGTGTGTTTGCTCAGCTTCTGCAAAGTGCTAATGGGCCATTTTGGGTGGATATTGAACCCCTTCTGTGATGTCCTGCTATATCTTTTTGCTTATTTTCATTTACTTCTCCCTCTCTTTTAAACTCTTCCTGCTGTCCAAAGTTAAGCTGTGACAGATTTTATTTGTGGTTTCCTTTTCTCATGGACAGATATTGAGAAGGTGTTTGATCAATATTAAGTGGCTTTTTTGCAGTCCCAACCTGAAATATTGTGCAGCTGTGATTTGTCAAAGAAGTCCTTCTCTTGGGAAGTTTTGGGACCAGTTGTGGCTTTTATTTACAATCCAACACCCACTGCATTGTGTTAGAACAGTGTCCTGCCTGCTCTTGCTTCCATAACAAGGAAGGCATGTTAAAATATTCATTTAAAACCTGGCTCTTGTTTTAGTTCACACTTATCATTTTTACAAAGACAATCTTGCATATCTGTTATGGCTTCTGCATTGGCTTCTATTTTCATCTCCTTTTATTTCTCAAGATTATTTCACCTTTAATAGCTGCACAATCCCACAGGGCTTGTTCCTCTGTACCCTGTGGTCCCTAAGTGCCAGCCAGGCACCTTCCCCACTATTTTCAGTGCTCCCCACTGCTCCCTGGGCTCCTTTGTATGCCAGAATATTTCCTTGTTCTCAAAACAAGATGGTTGTTTCTGTGTGCTGGTACTCAGCCATTCATAAAGGTTCTGTCTGTGACTCTGGTTTTTAGTGCAATTGTCATGTTCTCATTCATATTCAGAATTCTTAAAATCCAGGTTACATCTCTAGCTCTGGAAGCCAGGTTTTTCCTGCCAGTGTGGTTGTTGCCTTGCTTTGTTTGTTTTTAAATGGCACTCACACTTCATGTTACTTGATGGCCTTGTCAAAATTGAGGTTTATATAGAAGAATGAGGGAAATGGAGATGAAAAAGCAATGAACTTAGAACAAGGAGAGTTAACTAAAATAGAAGACTTCATTTCTTTTGTTTGTGGAAGGGATCCTATGTTACATTGATTGTCTTAGAAGGAGATGTTTGGTTGAGTCACATTGCTACAAACCTGTACAACAGAGCCCTTTCTGAAATATCATCTTGGGATCCAAGTGGCAATGCATCCCCATGTCCTTGGTGCATCCCTGGTTTTGCTGTTGGCATGGAAGGGCATGTTTGAGAGTGGTAGTTCACACGGGGTGTCTGGGAATAATCTGGCCAAGCTTCTCCCTGCCAGGCTGAAGGGAGGAGTCTGGGGGATGGCAGAGACCCAAACTGCTGCCCTGGGCACTCCTGGTGTGGGCAGGCAGGCCTTGGAGTAATCCAAGACCAAGCTTTTACAACCTGTAATAATGCTGCATTAAAATTGCCAGGGAACTCAGGTTTCCTTCAAACCTGTCACACAGTGAATCCAAGCAAGTGTCCCTGAGCTCCTTCTGCAGTTCCACTGATGGAATGACAAAGGAGACGTGGCACCAGCCTGTGACAGCCAGCTCCTGGGTTTGTCTTGGGATGTGAGCTCTGTGCCAAGGTGTGCCTTCATCACAGTCTGGCTCTCAAAAACAAAAAGCAGATCCTTGATCCCAACCCTTTACTAGGTTTCAATTGCAGCTGCTCTTCCTGCCTTGAAGCTCAGCCCAAATGGAAACCCATTTCACTGTGCTGCAGTGGGGTGAGCTGTGCAGCTGGCACCTTGTCACCTCTGCTGTCATTCATGAAGAACCCAGTTCATGGTGCAGTTCCTTGTGAGTGAGGGCAAAAAGGAACAGCCTTTAACTCCCTGGCACTGCTTTCAGCAGGAGGAGCCCTGGAGGAGATGCTACTCAAGAGCATTTATTGCACTGCTTTTCTTGTGCAGAGCCCTTTCTGCAAACTGTGTTCACTGCAGTATTTCTGATTTCTGCTCCAAGCCATTCAGTTATTTGTTAGTCACAAAATGTACATCTATGCAATGAAATATTCATGTGGAGTTCCCCCTTGAAATATTGCAGCTGAATGTACAGAGGATTTCCTCACAAGGAAGTTTAGGAATGTATAACAGTTTCACAGTTGTAATTCTAAACTCGTTATTTTTGTTAATATGGAAGTTGCTTGTCTTTGATATAATGATGCCCATTTTAGAAAATGGAATCGTGTAAAAAATTATGTGACAAAGTCTGAATATCAGTATCAAGCCTTGTTCACTGCTTGGGCAGAAGAAAAATGATCATGCTAGCATCTGATTTTTTGTTTTACAAATATGCTTAAGCATTGTTTAAGCAGGCCAAATGTTGTATGATATTGAATGGTCTATTGAGTATTGTGGGAGAACTTGAATATGAAACACAGCATTTAAATAATGCTGTTAAAAATTACATTAATTGCTAGGAGCTTTCTGAGTATCGTGGGAGAACTTGAATATGAAACACACAGCATTTAAATAATGCTATGTTAAAAATTACATTAATTGCTAGGAGCTTTATTGTTATTGCATTAGGAAATGTCCAGATGTGAAAATGAAGCAGCTTTAGACTTGTGTGGTGCTATTTGTTGTTAGACAGCTAGGAATTAAGAAGAAAAAAATTTGAGTTGTGTGTTTTCATCCTAATCTTTTCCTGCTCCAGAAGAGCAGCTGTTCAGGGCAGTGATCCAAGTGCTACCTGAGTTTGACTGCAGAGTTTCTATGGGGAGGCAATTTCCAAACTGTCACTTAGCCCTTCCCTCTTGATCTCATCTTTTGCTACGTAACTTTCTCGTAATTTCCTTATTCTTCTCCTTGAGACAAAAGCATTTCTTCCCTTATCCAAAGGGATAAGGGCAAAGAAGGATTTTTGTGTGTTGAATGAAAGAAATAATACTTGGCCATTCATTTGTGGAAATTGGTGTGCAACTCTGGCATGATCTGGAAGGTCCAACTGGAAAATGAGCAGCAGTTTGGAAAAGAGCTGATCTGAGCAGCCAGCCTGTTCTCAGTCATGTCCTCTGCAGGGTACAGAGGTGGCCCAACACTGGAGTTGTTTGTTTAGCTCTTGTCCACTTCCTCCCTTCAATTTGTTTGTATCATATTTGCTGCTTCTAAAACCTTCGCGAGGGTGAGGCTGTTAAAGGATGAGTTGTTTCCATTTGTTACTGGATGAGATTTAGCAAAGTGTGGAAAAAAGAGTTTGCAGAATAAGAGTTTTAGAGAAGTATTTGTTATTTCTTGGAACTGCTGATGTCTGTTCTGATGTGGTGAGGGGTGAGGGACAGGATTACTTCCTTCAGGACCTGTTTGATGGGGCTGTTTGCAGCCTGGCTGAATGCTGTCCCATGTTCTAAACGTGCAGTGAGTCAGTCTTCTTAAGAATTACTGGGGAACTGTGGGTTTACTCAATGATGAGTAGTTTCATTTAAGCAGAATAAAAAGGCAATGCTTTTAACTGATTTACTGATCAGGAAAAATGCTTTTAACTGGTTTACTGGTCAGTAAAAGCAGTGTCAAAGCTTTGCTTGAAATATTTCTTGGTGTTTTGGAATCATCTTCTGGCACACATTTACACACGGATTTACACATTTTAGCCTCAGTCTGCTTTTCTCCTGCAGGTTTCTGTAGAAATGTCTCCTAAAACATTGATTTTAGCTTTCCTTTGTAAAAGGAAGGTAAGACACCACTCCTACTACCATGTTGCTTCCATACCTTACTAACAAACTAATGGGTCACTCCTAATGGTGCTTGTGTTTTTTTAAAATTATTGTTGTTGTAGCGATTACACAGACCTCACTTCTTCCAATGGTATTGATTTTACACATCAAATTTACTTTACTACACTCATACTTTATGTATGAGTGGGTTTTGAGATTTTATTCAAGTGTTTTTTCTTATGCGTAAAGCACCAGACTGACAGGATGCATCTTGAAGTTGTGTAAGTCCTTTAACGTGTTTAAAATTGAGATTAGTCTCTGATCTGAATATTGCATCTCATGGCAGTAGACCCTAATTATTTCCACACATGCAGGTTGAAGAAGCCAGTGTCATTTGTTCTCACTATGTATTAACAATTTTTCTGGAGAGGATGTACCGAGAACATGGGGACAAATATTTGGAGGAAGACAGTGAAATTCTTGAATAGAAAAATGGCCAAGGCAGTCTCCAAGGGATGATAAGAGATTCAAGATAGCAGGAAGAAAAATGATCTGCCTGATATTCGTAATTTCCAAAGGATTTAGGCTAACTATAGAAGCCTTTAATATGCTGAATATCAGGTCAAAGATGGAGTGTTTGGTTTCAGGCGATAAAACTAATTTAGTTATAATTAATGACACTTGGATTTAGACGGACCAGAAGAGCAGGAGCCTATTTCTTAGCAGGAATCACTCTTAGCAATTTCGGTTTTTATTTAGAACTTGCAAATATGATACTTGCAAATATGAAGCATTATCAAAATCTGCCATCTAAAACAGACTCATCTGCTCTATTTTAAATTGGGTGTGCCCAAACCTGTGAAGTGGCTTTTTGGTTTGCAGGTGCCATCTGCAGAGCTGTGGGAGCTCCCAGCTGCAGAAGGCAGGGCTGCAGCAGCAGTGAACTCTCTGTTGGTGCAGATGGGCTGTGCTGGGGCAGGGACTGCATCCAGAGCTCTCCCTGATCCCTCGGCGGGCTCAGACACCTGGTGGGAGAATCCGTGCTCTGCCTGCTGCCTGCCCTTGTGCCTTGGAGTTCAAAACAGCCATCTGCACCCCAGTGAGAAATTTGGCCCCTAATTCTTTGGGAAAGCCAAACGCAGGGGTTGTGTAAGCAGATGGGTGTGTATTGGTGTTGGAAAAGCTATGGCAATAAATGCCAAGGCACTGGAATGTGGCAGAGTGCAGAAGGGGGGGCAATCCATTGTCAGGAGTGACGTGGCCATTGTGGGGGAGGTCACTCTGGGATTTCTGTGCGGCAGAACCAGACCTGCCCTGGCAGTGACAGGGGCTCTCAGCTCGGGGCAGCTGGGTGCAGGGAGGGAAATTGCTGCTGTGTCACAGCGACCCTTTGCTCGCCCTCTGTGAGACATTCCTGTTGGAACATGGTTACATTTACCCTCGGGAAGGAGGAGTGCGGGGTTTGTTAGAGGCTCAGTGTTACAGAACACGTTCTTCCAGGGAATTTTTGGCAGTTTCCTGGGACTCTGAGCTTCTGGTTGTAATGGATCCCTGACAGAGATGGGATTTGCTGCAAGGCCTGGAGTGGAGAGGAGCTTGGCCTGAGGCAGGCTGGGAATCTGGGCAGTCCTTTGGGAAAGGGCGATTCCTGCTGAAGTTTAATTGGGTCCGTTCAGCTTTCCAAACTACTGGGGTTCAGCTGGAGATTTTGGTTTCCACACCACAACCAAGGAGTAGAACAATAACACTGGCTTGTGTTTTTGGTTTTTTTCTCCCACCTTTTTTTTTCCCCTGACTAGAAAAGCTGCTTTATGAAATGTGTGATGAGGGCTTGTGAGATTTCAGATTTGTCAAAAGTGTCTTGGATCTTTAGTGGGAGGATGACCCACAACTGCTCCGACTTGGAGGAGAGGTTTTCTTGAGAAGGTTTTATTCACCCTTCTGTGTCTGTCATTCAGCAACCTAAGCAGATGAAAAGAACCTAAGAGATGAGGAATTGCTTGCTATCCATATTTTCAGTATTTCTGATAGCAGTATTGGTTTGTTTGCTGTGATTTCTAAAGACTGAGATTTGAATAATAGTTCTTGGCTGTTTATGATCTTTTCTAGTTGCCAAGTTGGAATAATTTAGGGGTTTAAAGAACTGTATTGCTGTTTGGTTAATACCCGCTTCTTATCAGGACCAGAGTAATTTATTGTTGCTTGGATGAGCCCAGCCTAGACCAATAAACTGCATTTCAGCTTGTGTGTTTCTGTGCCTGTGCAGTGCTAATGCATGCAAATCCCTCACAATGCTACTGAAAACTAGTTGGGTTTTTTTTCCAGTTAATTACTTCATCTTTTGTTCTGAAAACTGGTGTTCTCCCCTCTTGTATACAGAATATTTAATTCAATGGTGTTTCTCAGCCTCTTTAAATTAAAATGTGCATTTATCTCCTTGACAAAAGTGGAGATGTCTGGAATTATTCCAAGGGTAGGAGAGAGAAATCAGAACAATTTTAATTACAAATCCTATTTCCTCAGTTGATTTTCATTGTGGGAGGGCCAAATCAGTGGTCATGTGCACAGGAGTTGCTTTGCCTATTGTGCAGAACAAACTCAAATACTCTCAGGGCTTCTTAATAGGCAGAGGTGTCTCAGTAGAATTTGTATTTCCATTCCTGGTAATGCTCCCTGAATAGAGACCCTGTGCAGGTCCTGGCATCTGTTTTCTCCAAGGTGTTTTAGTGTTATGATCTTATTTGGTGTGAACAGACCATAACTCAGATATTTGCTCTCCTGTTTGTCCTTCGTGTTTCCCAGCAGGAATTCCTGTCTGAGACTCAGGACCCGAGAGGAAGAACCAAACCAACGAGGAGAGCGGGATGGAGGGAACTGGGAGCTCAGATCACGTCTGAGTTGTGATGAAATTCTGATAGCTGAATTCCTAAATGAATTGTTAATTGAGCCCCTCCTCTTGGCATAAGGATAAATAATTTCTTTCTCCTCTCCTTGCCACTTCTTTAGCAGATGTAATGATCACCTAGCCAGAAGGCAGGGACAGCATTACACCTGGAGAGAGCAGATGTGAGAGGGAAGCAGTCACTTCAATGAGATGGAGCAGTCAGCTGCTGAAGAGTGCCTGTGTGGCTTGCTGGAGAGCTTCTCTGTGTGTCTATATACATAAATATATTTATTAGTGTAATGAAGGTGACATAGACTGCTGAAGCTTAAAGCATCCAGCTTAGGTGAGCTGCGTGATGCTTAGCTTCCCTCCCACGTTTTACACAGGATGCTTTCACTCCTTTGTGATTTAAACATTTAGCATTCTTCAGTAGTTATTACTTTTGTGAATATACTCTTTTATTTTAAAAGAGGATTATATGTGGATATCATTTATTAGGTCTCTTGGTAATAAATTGCTACTATAGCTGTTGGCTTTTATTAAAAGAATTGGTTTATAGTAACCCTTTGTTTTTTGAACTACAGGGTATCTCTAGGAAATATGTTTTTATTTTATGGCTCAATAGCTTTTTAGGTTATAAGGGAAATGAATTCTCAATTTCTTGGAATCTCTGGTAGTTCTAGTTCCACTGGACACCACTTGATACTCTTAAGATGTGTGTGTGCAAAAGCAATGGAATGACAGAGTGGAAAGAAGATAATGGGTGTGGCAAGGCAGTTACCTCTGCTCCTGGGGCCCCACTCTAAATGAGATTGCATTGTGATCTGCATTGATCTGTTCCAGCTTCCTGGTTCCTCTAGAAAAAATTCCCATTGCAAGCTGTTTGTTAAGTTGGTTGATTCCCTGACATTTGGGCTCTTGGGACTGAATCCCTGTGTTGATCTGTTGCACTGGTGGATTGATTCCCTGCAGTATTAATCCAACTAGCTCCTGATCTCTGCTCTTTTGGATTCCTTCTGATATTCCCTGCAGGTCAAAGGTGTAATTTCTCCTGCAACTTCATAGGTTAATTAGAGTAAGTAAGAGGAATAACATGTTAGATTTGTAGTAATTTCTAAATGCCATTTCCCATAAATTCAGATGCTCTTCTTTCAGCTACATGGAAAAAAGGATGATGCCAAGGGTTTGGTTTGGCTTTTTTCAGTATCTGTTCAGTGAACTCCAGTCAGTCTCCTTGCTTGTTACCATCCTTAGGCCTGAAAACCTGTTTATTTTTTTTCCCTTACCAAAATCAGAAGACTGCACACTGCAGCAAACCATTTGGACCACTGAAACATGTTCTAGAATTTGCATAATTCCCTGTATTTGGCAGCAGCAGTGAGAGGGCAGCTCTTAACACCCAACTTTCTTGAGGTTTAGGAAGAGCTGGAGGAGCCAGTGGCTCCTTTGATGGGAGTCACTCTGTATCCTGAATTAGCCTCACTGCCAAGGGAGGACCAAAACTGAATCCAGTTGAGAAGGTGCAGCAGTGTGGTGGATTTGTACAAGGAGCTAATGATATTCCAGTTTGGTTTTTTTGCTCCTTTTTTAGTAATTGCTGATCTTCATGTCTGGCTTTGCACTCCTGGGTACTGGACTGATGTTTTCACAGCACAGTCTACCCTGACCTTAACATCCTGTTCCTGTGTATTAGTGGCTGGCTTATCACTGTGCAGCTCATTTTTTTTTCCCTAGTGCATCATTTTACAACAATCCTTCCTGAATTTCATCTCCTGTATTTCTCCCCATCCCTTGGCTGGAAGGTTTTTTGCACTTCTTCAGACATTTCCTCCTATCCACCATGAATAACAGTAGCATCCTGAAAGTTTGTCATCACACTCTCTGCTCCTTTTCCCAGAGAACTTAAAAAAATGCTGAACACCAGGGTCTCTCATAAATCCTGTGAGACTCTGCTGAGTGTCTCTCTTTGGAGAGAGACATGGCTTTTACCCTGACCTTCACTATCTTCCCTTTTTAATCAGCATTTTTATTCATGTGAGGACCTTCTTTCTCATGACTGCTCAGCCTGTTTGCAAACACTTTTAAAGGGTCTTGTAGGAGGCCTTTTGGCAATCCATGTATGTACATTAACCTCACCTCTTACACATAGTGGTCTTGGCTACACAGGTAATCCATATGTTGTTGGTACATGCCTTGCATTTATAGAAGCTGTGCTGATTGCTGTGTAATAGATCCTATTTGTTGTGGCTTTGCTAATTTGGGGTTGTTTTTAATGGCTTCCAATAATTTTCCTGGACCAGATTTCAGAATAATTGGTAGAAATATTATGAATAGAAAGCAGTGATATTTATTTGGGAGAGATGTTCTATACAGTTGTATTTAAGGGTATTTTCTAGTCACCTCCTAGTGTTCTGCCAGCTCTAGGTGCTAAGTGGTTTAGCATGACACTGCATGCCATGCATAAATAACAGTTATTTCATTTTTAATCCCTAAATGCAAGCCCCCTGAATTTGGTGTCCTGGTGGTTGCTTGTGCTGCCATGGACTTTGGAGGTGACCCTTTGGTGTGCTGCAGGTCTGGGACACACGGCCTGTGGAAGGGAGCTTTACCTTCTGGGAGTGTTTCCTCTCTGCTGTGGCTCCCTAGCAAATTTCACTTAAAACAAAACTAAGTGTTCCAGGGCTTGCTGCCCAGTACAGGAAAAAAAATCCTGTTCAATTTCCTCTTCGGAGCAGATGTGACCTTGCTGGGTTTTGGGCAGATCAGTGAACAGCCACAGTGTCCTCAGTGATTTAAGTTAGTTTCACAACAGCCTTCTGGGGAGTTAAAATATCAAGTCACAGTCCTAGAATTATCTTACTTTCCTATTCATCCTTTCCAAGTTACCAATAAACAGAGTTATGCAGTTCCATGTCTCAGATTAAAAAACCAAGTCACTTCTTGGAAGTTCATTTCTGACTGGTGCTTGCTGCCTTGGTGTATTTTTCCACATTTTTGAAGGAGCAGACCCTTTGGAATACGATGCAGCCTTTGGGTCAGCCCCCACTGCACAGCACTGGGAGCCCATGCACTGAATCCTCAGTGTAATGGGCTTCCCTGGTTTGTCCTTTCTGGAGTTCTGACAGGGAGCTGGTGGTGGAACTGGAGCTGTTCAACACTTGATCCTCAGCAGCTGGTGGAGAGATCCAGAGGGAGATTGTAGCTTTGCATTTGGACTCTGTCGAGTCAAACTGAATGAGAGGAGCCAAGTAACACAGTGTCCAAATATCCATTATTTTAAATTTAAAAAAAGGCTTTAAAACACATGTATTATTTCACTTTCAAGCAAGTTTCATCTCTCACCTCCTACAAGGATAAACCAACTATTAGAACCAAGATGTGTACAGGACAATCTCAAGGTAATTATATCAAAAATAATGAAAACCCTTTCATCCTAAGAGAAATTAAAGACTCAAATAAGCTTCCTCTAGTACTTGTGCAGAGGCAAAACTCAAGTGCTCCCAAGGATGGATGGGTTGTGTTTTGAGAGCCTTATGCCTGGCAGCCAATTGTAATTCCCAGATATTTACGTTTGCACTGCTTCACCTTTTTATAAAGTGTATGTAACATGTAACTAAATCTGAGCTGACACCCCTGGTTGCAAATGCATTTTGCAAAACCAGAGCAGTGCCACAGGAAATTAAGTAAACAGTCATTGCAGGCATATAGCGCAGGAATGGGAAATGTTCTTGCTGCTAATTTACACATGCAAATTAGATCAGGTTCTTGTATCAATAAATCAATACAGCTTAATGATTTCCTTGGGTGGAATTCAAATGTGAGAAGTGGAGTTTGTTAGGAAGGAAATGGTCTGTACCTTAGTTTAGATGGTGCTTTCAAACCATGTCCTGAAACCCTGTGGGCATTCATTCTGTGGGCAGGGGGGTTATCATCACCAAACTCACTTAGCATTATGGCAAACCCTTCATTTCTGTAATGCCAGCCTTCTTATTGCTCCCTGTTCCTCTGACCTGAGCACTCCCATCCTTTTCCCATGCTGTGGCTGTCTTGGCCAGCACAGGTGGCATTTTCTGCAGGTGCCTGTTCATGGAAATTCATTTTGCTGCTTTACCCTTCCCTCCCTTCAGCGCACGCTCCCCTCTGGATGGCTGCAGGCCATGTGGGCTTGTCACCCGTGTCCTTTCCTTTTCTCTGCCCTCAGTGTGCTCAGGTTTACAAACCTGAATAATCATTCCTGTCCAAAGCCTTTCTAATGATAAAGATTCAATGGAAGCATAGTTTTCTGGGCTCTAAGAGAAATATTCACTCAAGTAACTTTAACTGTCTTAGTTACCACTCATCCTGCCATGCTCCTTAGTGATCCACAGGAAAATATTTAAAATATCTTAAATGTGGGTATGGGTGCTTAAAGTTAAGTTGGTGCTTCAAAAACTGCTGTAGTGATCATTCCAAATATGAAGTGACACACTCCTTATTTTGTGAGAGTCATATTGACTTTTTATGTGGTTTATGTAACAGAGTGCACTTAGAACAAATGGAGGAAATGTGTTCCTTTAGTGGTTAGTAGTGCTTTGTGTAGCTGCTTTTAGTGACACAAAGCTCAGGTCATCTCAGCTGAAGTCCTTAGAATAAAGCATAGCATGTCAATATACTTGTATTAAAAAAAAATTATGCATCTCTATGCAGGGAGCTGCTTTAGATGAGCAGTTCTGTGAGTCAAAAGAATGATCATAAATTATTTGAGGTCCTGGATTTTTTTCCTCCACTGGGAATTGAGACATACCCAAATGTGATGACCCCAAATGTTTTCCAAGTATATGGCTGTACAGATATTTAATTTGGATTGCCTGTCTGTTTCTTCATGGTTTGCAAGTTAACTCACAGGACCAGGAATCAAGGTAATTCAAACTGCACGTGGCCACAAAGTAATTGCACAAATGCCTGGTCATCTGAAGTGGTTGCCTGAGGATTGTCTCTCAATAAGTCATTTGCTGAGGGTTTTGAGATGCTTTTTGAAACTCAGCAGTTAATGCTCTTTACCTGTTTTTGTTTGGTTTTTGATCACAGCATCACCATTCACCCTTGAAACCGCCTTCAGAGCTGCTCAAAGGTGCAAATTTCATCAGCATCACACTAAAACTGATTGTACAGGCTGGTATTCATTGGGTTTTTCTCATTGCTTGCAAGACAGCCAGCATTCCTTCTCAGGCTGAAAGATGAGCAAAGATAATCACAGCACTTGGCCCACAAATAAGAACACCAAGCAAAGATCACAATGAGTTGTATAAAACCTCAAATGGAGTCTTAGCTTAACTAGGAACTGACCTTGTGGAAAAGAGCAGTTTTATCATGTGGTCTCCAGTTCAAAGGGACAGGGTTTCTCTGTTGGCACTGGATGTTCAGTGTGGTCAAGGACAAGGGATTGTTTTACTGAGAAGAGCTGTTCGCAATCAGCATTTCTGAATCGCCCCAAACTGAAAGGCATGAAGGGGAGGGAAGCATCAAGTTAGAAATGGTATGATAAAACATAGTAAAACCATCTGGATGGATGAAGGGAAATAAGTTCTGAATGACAAACCTTGCAGAATATTTTGGTCTGTGTTGAGGTACAAATGTTGCAGCTCTGAAAATGCTGTGTTTTGGGTCTTTTCAAGTGTTGCTGTAAAAGGTTTTGGGGTGAATCTAAAGAACTACAGGAGGATTGCTACCTAAGTTATCCAGGCACTATTACAGATTGCCCAGAAAACCTGTGGCTGCTCCTTCTGTGCAAGTGTCCAAGGCCAGGACGGAAGGGGCTTGGAGCAACCTGGTCCAGTGGAAGGTGTCCCTGTCCATGGCAGGGGAGGGCAACAAGGTGGTGTTTAAGGTCCCTTCCAACCCTAAGCTTCTGGGATTCTAAGGTCTTAGTAAGCAGCTGATTGCTCTCCTTTTGGAAATGGATACTTTGCTTTTATTGAGGTACTGGAAGAGATGCAGCTTAAAAAGAAACAAAACAAACATGTGCGTACGAAACCCACCTCTCCTCAATATATGTATCATAGAGAGAAAAGTAGTGGGACTTTTTCCTTTGGAAAAATAGCAGTCTCAGATGAAAAGCATTTGAACCACAGAACAGCTCTGGAGATGCTTGACCTCTCACCAGATTATCATGTGTCCCGTCTTTAACTTTCACTGGCAGTATTCCAGGGAATTTTTGAAGGTTCTAAGGCATGGCATGGGAGTGTAAAGATTAACTGTGTGAAACACAGGCAGAATAACCTGGATTTTAACAGGAGGGTCTCACACCTGCCAGCCACCTGAGAGCAGAGCTGGGTCAGAGCTCTAACTCATGGTCCGTGAGGGTTAAGGGCATAACAAATCTGTCCTGTGCTAAATGTGTTTATTGCCAGTAAATGGTACAGCAAGGAGTTGTGCATGAGGACTGGTAACTGGGCACCCTGCATTTCCTCCTGGGTCAGGGCTGCGGTGTTCTCAGGATCCCTCTTTGCTCATTTTTCATAGACCTATTTGTATTTCTATAAAACTGCTGTAAACGTTCTTGTGCTGTGACTGGGAAATCTGGCCTTTAAATCACAGAAGTAAAAGAAATCAGCTAACTCACATTGGTAGAATAGACATTTGTGTTGCATAGGAGGTTTGTAGGGTTCTTTCTTCCTCTAAACACCTTGGAGACATAAGGAAAGGATGTGTCAGTGCTCATATTTCCTCTAAATCAAAGGTATCAAGTCTAATTCATGCAACAATATATCATCTCCTATGTGGTGCAAATACAGTGCATTGTCTTTTATGGTGACATCCTTCACAGCATTTGCCAAGAATTTAGTGAGCTCTTTTCAAGTGTTCATTCTGGGCTTTTTGGAAGGATAGGTTTGAACAGGTGCTTTTGAGGAGTAGAATCTCTGCTCAGGATTATCATTACTAAATTCCTGGAAGATGAGGCAGACAGGTGTCCATCCATTGCTGGCAGCTGTGGAAAAATGCCGTGAGATGCCATTCCAAGTATGTACCTGTATGTAGCAGGTATCCATTAAATTCAGCTTAATGGCTTTTAAACAAGTGCCTGAAGAGCAAGCTGAGAAGGAAGAGGGCTAGTTAGGATGCAGAAGGAAGCAGCCTCACCCATTATAGAACACCTGGATGCCATTGCTTACCCCTGCATTTCATCAGAATTTGGTTTAGAAGAAGAAAGCAGCAGCACAAAGGGCATTCAGCAATGTCTGTGGAGCATCCTGGTGAAATAGCCATGTGTTGGCACAAGCTCTATGGGATCGTTGAGCTGTTAAACCATTTCCCCAAGTAATTTCAGCTCTAGGTTAGTGTCGGGCAGATTCTGGAAAGGAAGATGGAATTCAAGGCTGTGCTGTGTCTTTCCAGTCTTGAGCAAGGCTGAGGTTGTTTTTCTCCTCTATTCCCAGCTGCCTCCATGTGCATTCTCCCTTGAGCAACCTGCTTGATTATAGACTTGATGATTAAATGGCTGAGCCTTACTGTGAAGGTTATTTGGTGTTTTTGTGGCTGTTTGAACTCTGCAGGAGCAAACAGTCTGTCCCCTGCAGTGGCACTGAAGGCTGGAGTATCATTTGAGATGCCTGAGGACAAATCCTGCAGTGCAATTCCATTGCAGAGAGCAGCAAAGCCGTGGAGGCTCCGGGGCACTGCGGCACGGGAGCAGCTCGCTCTCATTCCAACTCCTCTGTGGGGAGGAATGTGGAGAACAGAGTGAAATGTCGGTGTGCTGATGCACAGTGCTTCACCAGGATGCATTCCAGACTCCTGGGAGTTTTTCCATGGGCAGTGCTGGAAGCACTCATGCAGCAAATGCCTGCTTTTGTGGGGGCACAGCCAAGCCCTGCTCACTGGTAGCTCAGTAAGCCTTGGTGTGTGACCAAGCAGCAAATCCACTTCAGCTGGAATCATTGGGAGGATGGAAACTGGGAGGAAGGTAGTGAGGACAAAGGGGGAGGTTAGAAACTGATGTGTTGTGGTAGCGAGGAGGCAAGTGGCTGAAATCTGCTGGGATTGCCTTGTGTATAACTGAGTATTAGGGAAGGGCTCTGGGTGAGAAACAACAGGGATTACAGTGGGACAGAGGGGCCAGCTGGAATTCTTTCAGCAGGGACTGAAAGAAATTAAGGCACCTGAGGTGTTACAGTGGACTCTTCTCTATGGGTTTCCTTAATTGCTCTTCATGGCTGCTCTGCAGGGATTTAGGTGAGCAGAGACACACATAAAAAATCATAATCCAGTTTATTTATTGAGTATGTCAAAGCATTCATTTCAATAATTTTACCCCAACAGAGATGCTCTAGCCTATATCTGAAATGGGTTTTAACCTTTTATTTCAGCTCTCACCTTACACATGAACAGCTTACCTACCCTTTTTAACAAAGCTGTACTGCTGTGTTCTAGCAAAACCCACAGACCAACTCTGTAGGTGCTGCTGGTTAAGGGTTGTGTTCTTTGGTTACTTCAGTTCCTGCTCCTGACCAGAGGTAACACAGAAATCCCTTTTGAACCTGTCCTTAACAGGAAGTTAGTAATTTGTATCTTTGTGTGTTTTCCTTTTTCTGACTCCATCCATGAGCAGTACATTGGGTACCCAATGAAGGGTGATGTGGGTGGGAGGAAATGGAAAAACCCATTCTGAGACAGGAGTGGGGGGAACAGGGCAAACATATTTCCACTGAGAAAACAACAGGAATGTCACAGGAATCATAACAATAAGATTGTGGCTGATATCAGGGTCAGGTTTCTTTTCATCAGTCTGGAAATCAGTGTTCTGCATTATATTAAGCCAGGCAAGGATTAAGGACATGGGGGATTTAAGTTTTCGCACTCGTTTTATGTCTTCATCTAAGTTTTGTGTGTTTCATTGTGGTTTTTTTTAACAACAATTTTTTTAAAAGAAGCGTGTGAATGAAAAATAAAATCCCCAAGCAGCAGAAAATATTTCAAGACTTTAAAAACAATATATTTTAAATAGACCAAAAAAACCTAAAACGTAGTTTCAAGTATGTTTTGTAAATGTCACACACATGGCATTTGGAGAAAATACATTGGAGGGACTTCAGTCTGAGCTGTAAGTAATATTTGGATACTGATACCATCTACCCTTTCACTGCACCAGTAGATAGGAAGTAGAATTGTTAATTTTAGCTGTTTGTTATTTTTTTCCATGGCTGTCCGCTGTCTTTCCTCATACTTGTAAAAACACAGACAACATTAACCATTCCAGCTGTTTTTGGTTGGTTACCTGGCTTGCCAAAACTGAAGTTTTACCTGAAATCCCTGTTCTGGAAAAGAGGGGACCAGTAGCATTGAATTTGTCTCTTTTGATCCAACTATATACAAGCGTAGTTTTCTTTATTAAAATGTTAAGTATTTAATATAATGTGAGGGTAAGCAGGAAATCTGTCACTTTCCCTGCACAGCTTAGGTTCTTCTGCAAATAGAACAATTGCTACAGAGGCTGATTATCATTTTCTGTGTTAAAAAAAAAAAAGTAAGGCAGTGTTTGTTTGCTCTTGCTGCTGATAGAATAAAACCAGCTGGGTGAAGTACAGTGTCCACGAGGTAACCAAATACATTGGAGTGAGAAGGAGACCAGCCAAGAGCAAAGTAGTTACCCTGAGGGAGAATAGCCCAGCATGAAAATCTAGATAAAGGGGGGAAAAAAACCCCTAAACATTTAAGGTTAGCCATTTTATTTCCATTTATGAAATATAGCCCACAAATGTTTGTTTTTACCATAGACAAGAGTTATTTATCTTGTCTCAACCTGCAGTGAAATACAGAGGTTGGAAAAATAGAATTGTGCTTTTGTCCTTGAGAGCTTTCATGACCAGAGATGATAGTTGCTTGTTTACACTGGGCATAAACTTTACATTGTGTGTGATTTTCCTTCTTTCTCTGGGCACAAGACTTAAGTCTATATACATGTGTTTCTAATTTGACCTGAGTTTTCATGTGCTATGCTGAGGACAGCAAGCACAGAGAGCCTGTACAAGAAGCAGACACAGAAACTTAATAGTAGACAGACATATTCCATTGAGAAAGCTGTGCTGATCGTGGAGCATGTGCCACATGATTTGTGTAATGAAGTGCTGAAAAGACATAAACTATGAAATTCACCATCTCAGCTCCAGCTTTACTGCCGTTGATTGTCTGTGACACCCTCTTTCAAAGCATTTGCACCTTCTCATTTGTTGATGCCTCAGCACACAGACCTGGCTACTGTCACAAAGCCTGAAACCCTGACAGGAGATGTTAAAAATTACCCTGGTGTTTATAGTTGGAATCAAACGTATTTTTTGTCTTTACTGCAGGAGGGGTGGGTGCATAGCAGCCATGGCTGTTCATTGTGGGCTTTGATTTCAGACATCTGATCCCCTCAGCACTTTGCACAGCATTGCAGGAGGTGACCTACAAAGCAGCTTTGTTATTCTGAAGGAACATCCAGCCCTTGGCCCTTCTTGTTTACTTTCCCTCAGATGTTCTGCAGGAATTTAAAAGATCTGTGCCTGGTGGTTCTTATCTGAGCCTAGCTAGGGGCACCTGCCTGATATTCTTTGATGAAACAGTCACAGAATGCAAGGTCCTTGGAGAAGAGATCCACCGTGAACAAGGCGGTTCTCTTTTGCTGTGCAGGAAGTTTGCTTTTCTTGGAGTGGAGCAGCTTATGGGGAAAAAAAGCTGGAAGTGAAGCTATTTCCCAGTGAAGCACAGAGCGGTGGTGGAAACACTTTTCTGGAGAAGAGGTGCTGTGGCTGAAATGATTTAAACTAATGACTAGTTAGTTTTTGCTTCAGGGAAACCATCTGAGCCATCCCAGAACCCCAGACTTCCACCTGCTGCAGGAGTGACACAGCAGCTCCTTTTCCTGGGGGAAGCTGTTGGTGCTCCAGGGAGCTCACTTCCAGGTGTGAGCACCTCTGCTCTCAGGCTGGGATGTTACCCAGGAGGGTTTTGTCCCGTGGTGCTCTTCAGTGTCTGTGCCCTGTGCCCTCTCAGCAGAGGGGCCTGGACAGGGGCTCAGCAGCAGCCTCAGGAATTCCCTGGTGCTCCCCAAACCCACGGCCACGGCTGACTTGGTGCTGTCTGACAATTGGGTCAGCTGGGCTGGGAAAGCACCTGACTCTTCCCTGCAGATCCTGGTTCATTTGGAAAAGCAGCTGTTAAGGATAACAGGAGCAGAAGGGATTTTGTAGGAACCTTAATGGTCACAGCTGAGGTCTTTGAGATGTTCTGCCAATACTTTTGTTTCGCCATTGAACAATATATCTTGACAATGAAAAGTGTGAGCACAGGAATACATATTTATCTGCAGATCTAACAAGGCCTCTTCCTGCAGGCCAAGTAAATTTGCAAGTTATGTGATGTTTTGGTTATGTGTATGAAATGATTGTTATTAACTACTAGGCAATTTGCTTTCTTTTCCTGGCTGTAAAATCTCCTAACAGGAAAAAAATGTAACATTAATAATACTACAACAAAGGGAGTCATAAATATGACTAGAGGAGAGCACTGGCTGACTCCCTGGCAGGTAACGTTTCACAGTTTATGTTAGCAAGTAAATATTTATGGCTGAGATCACAGAACACCAGCCAAGTCATCAATAAGGGATCCCATAATGTTATGAGAGAGTAAATCCTCATAAACAACATTCTGCAAACTTAGTTTACCTGGATGATGCCTTGTTAATTTTTGTGATGGATGGTGACAGTGGCATGAATAAGATATAATATATTAGTCAAATGGAATGCATGTGCTGAATGCACAAGTTTAACCATCCGTACCTGCACAATAAACCTAATTAAATGGTGTGTCATCAAAGATGATTGAAACGAAGAGATAATGAAGCAAATCACATGAAAAATGTTCAACAAAATTTATTCTGAAAGAATAGGAAAGGGTATTATAATTGAAGAAGTAGTCCTTCATGTTAATCACTTTTTTAAATGTCTCATTAAAATCACCAACTTCAGGAAAATCATGGAAACTCAATTTTCGGCTTGGGGCAAAAGACAGGAATTTTTGTCACCTCTTTTAGCTGAAAGGGATATGTATTTTTATTAATCAGTGCTGAGGGAAAGTTTCAGGTCTACATGGACAGATAGGGCTGATGGCTCTTTGTGTGTGTCTGACTAGGATCCTGGTTGTCTCCTCTGTGAAGATTTCCTATGGGGAATTTAGGGCAAGTATCTTGTAGATGATAATCTAATTTCTACCACTAATGAGGACAAAGGCATTTCTACTGAGACTCCTGCCAACACCTTGTTCAGAGCAGCCACAAGCTGTGACAGTGAAGGGAAGAAAAGGAGGAGACTTGCAGAGCTGTTGTGGCCCGAGAAGTCTTGTGTTGCTCACCCTTGAACATGCTGTGTGCTCAGTGACAGAGACACACGGCAGTGCAGGGACTGTCACCAGGCTCTGTGTTGCAGGGGTTTAATTGTCCAGGACAGCTGCTTGTCTGTGAAAGATGATGCTCAATGGCCATGGAGCTTCAGTCAGTTTCTCCAAAAGCAGAATAAAATGTATCATTAGTCCCCAAGGCAGCTAAATGGTTTTCCTCAGGGAAGTTTGTGACCTTCCCCTAATGGAAGGTTACACGTAACCCATTCCTTGATGCTGTGGGAGGAGGACAGACTAACAGCCAGCTGTGTGTCTGTGACCTGGATTAAACTGAAGTGACAGGCAGAGGACTGAGCCACAAGTGTCAGGGTTTGATGGCATCCCCCTCTGCTCTGCATGTGTTTGAGGTATTGCCTATCTGTTCATTCCATGATTTGAAATAATCATGGTACCTTTTTCCTTGGAGCTCATTCCCAGATTTATGTCCTTTCTCCCCAGCCAAATTGCTCACCACTTCTGCCTTCCCCAGCACAAGCACATGTTGAGGCTGTTTGTCCAGTTCCAATTTATTAAGTTTAGGTTTTTATTTCGGGCCCATCTCAACCTCACTGGAGTTCTGAGACGCTGCTGCAGTGCTGGTCTCTGTCACTGCTGCTCTGCAGTGGCTGCCAGCAGACAGCAGAGCCAGACTGCCCCCGAGCCTCGTGTGCCAGTCGTGCCAGGGCTGGGAACCAGGGAGCTGCAGTGGAGAGAGCCTGTGCAGACACTGCAGTCATCAGCAGCCACAGCAAGGCAGCAATTCTTCAACAGCTCTAGCATGTAGAGCAGCATCTTGCAATTAACTATTGATGGATACTTCCTGAAATGTCCATCAATAGTTAAAAACATGATTTTTAAAAAAACGTTTCCATGGCGTTTATCCCTTCAGTGCTTTCCTGGCTGAAGTGAGGCAGAGCAGTGGTCTTTGATGGGATCACAGCCGTGTCTGAGGTGTGACCTGCTGGCTGGCAGAAGGCAGATACTGAGGAACAAATCCCAGTAGGTGGTGTAGCTTTTAAAGTAAGGTTTCATTTCCACAAAGGTGGAGATCTATTGGCACAAAAGGCAGGAGAGAGAGATTGCAGTGCACCCATCCGAAATGTAATCCAGAAGTTCAAGTTAGTGTAACAAAAGTAAAGCTTTAGCTATAGAGGAAGTGCTGCTTTGAATGTACTTGGCGGAAATCAATAGGGCATGGCAAGCCCTGTACTTGTAACAATTTTGTGTCAGAATCTTGTTAACATATCTAATTTAAAACATTACTATGTAGTCAATAATTACTCCATCAGAAGTGCTACAATGTGTGATTATTTCCAAGTAGAACTTCAAACAGAATTCTTAATAACTTGCCTTTTTTTTTTTCCTAAACCCATTTCATTATCACACCCACACAAACTGAAAAGGTTCTTTATGGGCAGAGCATCTGAAGTAACTGCAGCCTCTAGTTCTGATCTTTGCAGGAATACTGCCACACTTGTAGAGAATGTCTTTGTTCCTGAGCAGAGATGCACACTGAAAATTTTAAAATGTGGCTCTACTCAGAGTATTTCCCCCCCTTTTAAAATGTTGTAGCTGTTTGTTGTTTGTTGGTTTGTGTTTTTTCAAGGGCTGTCTTTTCCAAGTGCTGTATTAATTCCAAGTGATGTCTTCTGCCCAGGACACACTTGAATGGTCCCAGTGACATCTCCTGAGGTCTCAGTTTCTTAAATATGGCCTTGAACAGATGATAGATCAACAGAATCTTAGAATCTGTTTCTTCTCCGTTTCACTTTGCTGGTGGCTGACCCAGTATCAGAAGATCAAAGTACAGTGAGCTTCTATTTATTGCGGTGCCCAATATTGCTGGAGCAGAAATACTCATAAAAAAGTACACGAAAAACCAGGTGTCCATTGGCTTTGTGACAGCACCTGTAAAAGGTCAAGGCACTGTGCTAGGGAATTTCCTGTGTCTTGGGGGAAATCTTTGGGCTTTGTTTAGTGAACAGTACAGGAGTCTGGGGTCTGTCCTCTCCTTGTTGCAATCAGTCTCCCTGTATTTGTGATCTTTTCCTGAGATGAAATCAGACACATGAAATATGTTGCATCTTTTGCTCTGCAGTGTAAAGACAGATTTTACTTCAGTCAATGTGCTTTCAAATTTGAAACAATTTGGGGTACCATTTTTTTGCTGTGTCTTTTAGGAAATGAAATTGCACACAAAACTGTTGAATTTGCACACATTGCACGTGTGACCTCTTCTGCAGGCACATCTCCCTGAAGTCATGTGCTGTGACCCAAAGAAAATGACACGGTTATATTCCTTGGATGTAGCTTTTAGATTTATGGTCAGAAACCAGTATTTTTGCTAAAGAATTATTGACAAGATCTTGTGTTAGGCCCCTGAGGAGCAGGACAAAGCACCAACATAAAGCTCAGTGAATGGGTCTCAGTGTGTGAGGTGAATCTGCTGAAGGACGTGACTTTGCAGCTTGTG
The DNA here is from genome assembly GCF_017590055.1 of Onychostruthus taczanowskii. Classification (NCBI taxonomy): domain Eukaryota; kingdom Metazoa; phylum Chordata; class Aves; order Passeriformes; family Passeridae; genus Onychostruthus; species Onychostruthus taczanowskii. Next base: position 193,003 of record NW_024498686.1, read on the forward strand.
GTTCGAGGAAAGAGGAGCTGAATCCGAGGGGGATGTGAATAACGGGGTAAGCCAAGTGACAGGATTCCATCTGCCCCATTGGGGTGACTCCCAAGATGGGGCAATATTTCTCTTGCCTGTCTTTTACAAACAGAACACGGACATTTCCGAGGGCACGAGGGGCTGGGACACTTTGTCCTCGTTCAGGCAGTTTGAGAGCTGGCGAGTCCTGGTGCCCAAATGCCCGAACCACAGCCCGGGAGCCCTGGCTCAGCCCCGGACTCGGGATGGAAGATGCCATCTGCTGAAGTACAGAGTCCAGTTTTCCTTCGTTTAAATCTCTTATCCCTCCTGGTAGGACTAAAAATCGAAAAATCAAGCCGGAATGTGGTGTGCTATAGGCACCAGTAGCTCAGCTGGCAGAGGAATCTGTCTAATCCAAGGAGAAATGAACTGGATGCTTTTAGTATTGCTCTGCTACTTCATGTCCCTTCAAGGCTGTTGCGTTGGGAAGTGTTCATTTGTGTTGTCTCATCCGTGCCTAGGAGAGGAGGTAGGAACTTGGGTAAAGCGTGTTCCGGTTTGTCCTTAATACATGACAGATAAAGAGAAAATAATGCACTGATGCATAAAAATCCCTTGATGCCAGGATTCCATTTGAGAGCATCTGGGAACCTTTGGAAGCTTTATTAAGGAGTGATGAGGTGTGTTAGCTGAAGCACAGAGAAGAGATAACAAATCACCTGGTCAGTCTTGCTTCCTCTCCTTCCCTCATCTCTGTTGTGTTTTCCTTCCTGTGGTTTTAGCTGCCTGGTAGAACCTCACGCTTTTCCTTTGGAGGAAAAGTGAGTCCGTCTGTCCTGTCCTCCTGGTGCTGAGATGAACACTGCTCTGTCATCGTGTTGTTTCCCTCCCCAGGCTGGCCCAGCCGTCTCTGGGAGTTTGTCAGGGCTTTAGGAAGGGATGGATGTGCTTTGGTACGGGAGAGCAGAACCTGGCACTGCCATGGCTGCGATTCCCCCGTGGCTGACAGACAGGGCGGTCTTTGCCCAGTGCGAGTGTGTATCTTGGAGCCAACATGGTGCTTTTAGAAATGCAGGTTTTTTGGTTTTTTGTTTTTTTTTTTTTTTTTTTTTTTTTTTTTTTTGAATTGCTGTTTTTGTTTAAATTAGGTTTTGGGGGTTTTCTGGGTGAAATGGTGCTTTTAGAAATGCCGGTTTTTTTTTTTTTTTTTTTTTTTGTTTGGTTTTTTTTTGCACAGCTGTGTCCTCAGGACGCAAAGCAACAGCATCGCTGGTCACTTGGACTAACTTGTGGCCTGTGTGTTCCCTGCCGTTTTTCTTCTTCTTTTGAAGTGAATTCATGGAAGAACACAAATGTCATGTCTTGTCTTCATTGGGTCTGCATTTCTTCACTGGCTGCCTGGAAGCTTTCTGGAGGGCTATTGATTATCAGAGCCGTGTTTATCGGCTGTTTAGATGGCAGTGCAGAGCAGTCCCGGGCCTCGGGCAGTGAGCTGCCTGGCTGTCGGAGCCGTGACCGGAGGCCAGAGCCGCTTTCCCCCGCGCCTCGGGCCCTCAGGCCGCTGCCGGGCAATTCCCGGCCCGTCCCGGTCTCGCGCCGGGCGGGAGCGGCTGCTCCCGGTCTGCCCGCAAGGGGGCGCTGCAGCCGCCGCTGCCCGCGAGCGCCGCAGGCGCCATTTTGTGCGGGCGAGGCGCGAGGGGCGCGAGGCGGAGCGGGCCTGAGGGGCCGGGGGCGAGCGGGGCCCGCGGGGCGGGCGTGGAAGGGGCCTCGGCTCGGGATGGCTCGGGTGTTGGCCCGGGTGTGCAAGGAGACAAGGAGTAGCCGAGAGGTAGGTCCCGGTGGGCCAGAGGCGAGCGGAGAGAGAAGGTGGTGAGTCTTGCTTGCTGCGCCTGGCCTGTGAGGGGAGGCTGCAGTAACGGGGGGGCTTTGGCCATTTCGGAAAGGCACGGCTGACGACGGCTGTTCCTGAAAAAACTTAGTGCAAGTGGTGGGAGGTGGCAGAGACAAGGTGCCCGCTTGTTTAATAAAATGTGCTCCCATGGGACTGTGGATCACCAAAGGGCCATAAAGGCCATGAGGGCCGCAGAGGGAGAAACAGGTTCTGGGGAATACGTGATAAAGGGAAGGCGGTAAAACATTCTGACTCTGGTAGTGTTGCTTCTGAGGAGAAGATGGAGCTGCTTTTCCCGCTCTGAGTGCTGTGGAGGGACAGGATGGAACAGAACAGGAGATGGCAGTGGAGGCAGCAGTGCGGTGAGCAGATCCCAAATGCTTCCCTGTGGAAAAAAATGAAGGTTAGTGACAATGAGTGACACTTTACTGAGGGGTTTGTTGCTCCACACCACCATGGCTGCATAGCAAATATGTATGGTTAACTCCTTGGTTTTTACTGTGTAAGAGTTGATGAAATCAAGGAAAATTTTAAAGAACAAAAAAACAAGCTGAGACTTTCAGCTGGTTTATAAGAATATAGAAAATGCTTAGGAGAGAAAAACCTTCTCACCCATAACTCGGTGAAACCTGTGCAATTCAGCCAGGTCTGTGACCAGGGAGAGATGGTTTTGGTCTTCCTTTGGAGTATTAAGTAAGGTTTTTTGGTCTGTGTTCATTGTCTGGGATTTCATAAAGCATGAGTAGTCTTCATTGTTCAATTAAGAATTAAAATCAGGAGTTTCCTGTTGCTTTTCCTCTGGGACAGCAACAACGAAGAATTTTCTTCTGACACAACAAAACTATTTATTGTAGTTTTAAAGGAAAATGCAAACAAATTCCAGACCTAGAAGTGCTAGAATACTGCACTGGGCAGCCCAAATATTTGAGGTAGGGTGGCAGAAATACTTACTGTGAGCAAAGTGCTCTGGTACTTATTTGGATGAAAGAATTGCCAGAACAAAAATGTGAAATGTGTTTTGAATAGCAAATAAGATGCATTTTTAATGGAGTTTTCTTTTTGGGTGTGGCAGTCTCTAGTAAGATGTGCACTGCCACTGTTTACTTGGGCAGCCCGTGGGGCACACCATGTGCAGTCACTCCTGTTTTTAGTTACATTCATTTAAACGCTGAAAAATGTGATTGAGATTGCCATCAGTGTTCAGGAACACATGAAAATAATTATGGGAACATGCTTAGAACCTATAAACAACAGGAAGAAAGAAGATGAATTCAGTCAGGTAAAAACATGTGAAGGTCAACATGTGCCATAAACACTGAATAAAGCTATCTTCAACAAACTGAGTGATTTTTTTCCATGTATCATGCCTTTTGGTTTGGACAGAATTCGACAGGTGTGTACAGAGGGAAAAAACAGATGAAGGAAATTTCAGGAGGCTGGATGCGTTGGAATGGTGAGTGTTAAGTCGATCTGCACTGCAGGGTGCTGCAGGGGTGTCACACAAGGTGTCACTCTCCAGGTGAGGAATTGTCTGTCAGGGACTGTCAGGAGGCGCGTGCGTGTTGTGGCTCAAGCCGAGCTTGTGGAGCTGTGGCCCAGACACTGAACAATGGAACTTTGGTTTTGTTTTCGGGACCAATCAGTTGTGTTTCACAGAAGCTGGAGACTTAAAAACTTGTTTTCATCTAAGATGATGAAGTCTTTACCTGAATGACTGTATATTCATTTTGCTTACATGCGTATTGCACACAGCATTATTTTGCTTTATGAAACTCCTGTGTTTCTGCAGTGATTATTGCTGGGTTTGGGGAGCACCAGGTGAGGAGAGCAGTGAGCACAGTGTGAGCGTCCCGACCTCTTACTAGCCAGGGCATGACTGGAGTGTCAAATGAACACATTTATGTAAATTCACGTGTTTATGTTTTTAAACAAAGGATTCCTGATCACTGGGTGGTTCCCATGCGCAGCTGCCCCGAATTGCGCTGTCAGGGAACGGGAGGAGGCTGCTCTCCTGCGCTGGGTTATGGGGATGTGGGGGAAAGGATGGCATTGAGAGCGTTTCTTCTGCTCAGACACAAACTCTAATGGGTATGGTTTGTGCCTTTAGTTGTGTACGTGGCTAGGGGCTTTTTGTTTCCTCTTAAGCTGCCTGAACACAGCTCACAATTCAGTATCCTGGTTCTTGCAATTTGTGCCGCTGTGATCATCACCTGCTGGGCACCAATCTATGGAGCTTCAGTGCCAAAGCTCTTTCCTTGCAGAGTGGGAGGATGAGGAGCACTGTGTGCTTTGGAATTAAAAGTATCTCAGCAATGCAAGTTCTCTTCCATTTAAACAATATAGAGAAAAAAGGTGCAACCCTGAATTATTTATTCCTGTTTTCCCCAGTTTGGGGAAGAGTGGTTTTATTTTTTATTGTAATGCTAGGCACATGGGGATAAATTGCTGGTTGTTATTATTTATTACGTATTATTGATGTGTTTACTCCCAGATTTCTGCTGTGTTACTAGCACTTCTGTCAGGCTGGTATTTGTCAAAATGGCCAACGTGGATCTTTAATGTCTCTCTTGCCTATTTATCTAACTATTGGTCAAGCAGCATGACTTAGAGGACAGTTTAAAAATCCCTTTTGTCGCACAAGTAATCATTTGAAAGCACTTTGCTTTATTTCCTGAGGAAACTCAGGTGTCAGTTCTAAGCAGTTTTTCTGACACAGAGAAGTGGGCAGCAAGGACTTTGACCTAGACCCAGTGGGAAATCTTGGTGTGGTTTTGTTCCAGCTGAAGTTCAGTGGGCTGTGTGCTGAGCTGATGATTGGAAAGGTGTTGTTCCCTTCCCCTGTGACAACACATTGGCTGCCTGCTGTGACCTCGGGAGCAGTCTCAGGTTGGGAATGGTTCTTGCACCCGGAGTCCCTGAGCCCTGCTCAGACAGCTGAGCTTGTCTGGCTCTGTGTCAGTGACACACGGAGGGGAGCTGGAAGGAGGTCATGAAGGGACTGAGGGATTTAAGGATGGGAGGTGAAACACCAGAAAAAGAGATGGCAGCTATTGGAGAAAATGCCAGTAGTGCATAGCCTGGATCTTGTTCACATTACTTCTGCTTGTTGTGCCAAAGAGAAGGAAAACCGGGCAGCAGTGTTGAGAGCAAATTCTAAATCCATTTCTAAACAACAAAGCTGCATCCAGAAATTCAGTCTCAAGATCTCTTAGAAGCAACAAGAGATGTGAGAGAGAAGCTCCTCACTGTGAGTTCAGATGTTTCTACTAATGATAGTCACTGCTGATGTTGGTTGAGATACTGTGAAAGAAATTCTCCTCTTGTGTCTTGTGAAAAATGCAGTAGAAATGTTTTTGGTTTTTTTTGCCAAATGTTTTCCAGTGGAGGTGGTGAGAAACAGTTTGGGAGGCATACAAACAGCAGGGGAGGGAACTTCCCTTTGGTCAGTGATGGTTGCAGGTTGTTCTTTTTCGTTTCCACTTTATTTTTCCATGTTTCTACGCGATTGGAGATAAAATGCGTATCTGCATTTTTTAATATAAAATTAGTGGTTTCTAATCATAGTCTAAGTTGAAATCTTTAGAAAGAAATTATGGATGACATTAATGGATATTATGGATAATGTTCTCTAGGGGTTTATCATAAACTGAGAAGAGTAAACTGACACCCAAATGACAGGTGATTCTTCAGAAGTTGATAGCTCTGAAGGAAATGAGTTGATGGTGCAAAATGCAGGAAGTTCAGTGTTGGTCCTGGTTTGTTTTGTTTGAACGAAGGCAGAGCCTTCTCCAGGTTCCTTTGAGTGGAGCTGGAATAGTGTGTGCAGGTGTTGTTTGGTACCAGCACATTCTCTTTCTCGGCAGTGTAGAGCCTTTACTGTTGGTCAGGCTTAGACTGAGCCAAATCCATTGATCAAGAGCCTTTTTCCTCCTCGCTGGGATAAGGAAATGTTCTTCCAGTGTTTTCAGCGTGATGAGCAGTGGTACACTGCAGTTATAAATGAATATGTTGTGTCTGTGGCTGGAGGAAACCCCGCCTCAGTCTGGCAGGCAGGCAGTGTTACATCATGGCAGGTTTCCAGCGCATCCTGGGCTTCCCTGTCCAGCCAGTGGCATCCCTGCTGCAGCTGGTGGCTGCTGAAGTGTCTGACCCAGTTCCCTTACAGATGTTGATGAGTTTTTGTTTGGTGCTGCACTGTCATCCCACTGTCATAGCTTGGGAGTTGTCACCTAGAGTAATGGTTTAGGATGCTGTCCCGTGTCTTTTTTCCTGAAATCCTGGTGGTTTTCCCTGTGCTGAGCTGTGGGGTTACTTATGACATTCCTGTTGACTGCTCATACAAAAAAAAAGCCCAATCACTGTGTCAGTCTGACAGGAGTGCGCAGAGCACAAAATAGAAACGTACTTGGCTGGTGGTGGCTTCTGTGATGGATACTGGAGCAAAAAGGAGCCTGCAAGGGAAGGACTGGCAGGCTGTCCTGCAGGGTGTGTGGGCCAGCTGCTCTGCACAGCGCTGGCCTTGCTGCAGGATCAAATGTCACACCAGCTGAGACCCACGCAGTGTGTTGGTGTCTCCTTAATGCTCACAGCCTCAAACACTGTACTTGCTGAAATGTGTTCTGTTGAAGTTGTTCTTCTTCCTTCTGAAACAGCTGGTATTTTTTATGGCCAGTACACACAGAATGGGCTCATAGCTATCTGTTCCTGCAGGAGCTGCTGTGGAGTGGAGTGCCAGACAGTTCTGCAGGTGTCACCCTGTGCAAGTGGGGGAAAAGTTGATCCTCATGAACCGTGCAGCTGCTGTTGATCTGTGGGTGGCAGATCATCCTACCTTCGAAATCACTTTTGTCATTTCTGGATTTCTTTGGTGTGTTTTGCTGGGTTTTTACATTGTATTTTTTTTAACCTGAACTGAAGCCAGTTGGGTAGTGTGTGCAATGCTGAAGGTATTCAGGATGGTTAGGTTATTTAAATTTTGTTTTCCCTCTTTTAGAAATGTGGTCGAACAAAAGGGGTGAAAATGTGGGCAGGACTGCCTTGTTAGAAATGATGTTGTTTGTTTTATGGCATAAGGTAGGGAAAGCTTGTGTCAGCAGGCAGGGAGCTGTTGGGGAAGCAGTAGTGTCCAGTGCCTGGTAATTCAGCTTCTCCTTCAGAGGCTGTGAGTCTTGAGACCCGTTTGGATTGGTTGGAGTACAGAGTTAGACTTCCTCCATGGCCCTCTTGTTTAGGAGTGTGTGCCTTCAGTGTACTGGAAGTTTGTCCCCCTGTGGTATTTCTTGTGGTCCAGATGTTCACTGAAAAGGAAATGTTCCTGCTTTTCATAGAAGAAAGGTATGGTGATTGTAATAGTGAGGAATGAAGAGGGATGGGAAAACCACAGCAGCCTCATGCCTCAGAAGTATTAGAGTAGATGTGAGCTGTCTTGGTTTTGAGTCTTGTTCCTGCATCCTAATTTTCAAAAATCTTACCTGTTTTCATAAATGGTGTGCTTCTCTAACTTTGACAATGGAAACTGCTTTAAGAGTCTGTTGTCCTTGGAAATGTTGGGGCTTACATGATACCGTAGTTGTAAGAAATTAAACCTCTGAATTTTAGGTACTTAAAAGCTGTGTCTAACATGTTAACAGCCTAAAAGAGTCAGAGGCTCGTGAATGGACTTTTCCAGTGCCCCACAATTATAAGAACAGCTGTTCTGAGCCCTGATGTGCTGACCAGCTGTGAAAATTGTCCTCAGTAGCTCTTGACACTTGTCATTTCTGTCCGTGTGGAAGGAAGAGCGATGGAGTAGCGGGAAGCAGAGCTGTGGTTTGAAGTACGGATGGGCAGGGATTGGAGAGCTGGAGGGGAGGGGGTTGTGGTGCTGCCTGCAGTCAGGCACATCCGTGTGGTTTCAAATGTGGTGACTTCTGCTGTGGCTCTGCTTCTTAGATGAAAACAAGGATTCATCAGTAAATCCTTGTGGCCAAGACACATGAAACCAAATGGTTTGAACAATGCTCTAGTTCCTTATTAATGGTCCCTCTTCACATAGAGCCTGTTTTATTTAGAAATAGGTGATTCTTAGTCCAAAATGAATCAGTATGAGTAGCAAAAACCCCCAGTCTGAATCAAGTTAACTTTGAACAAAATTTTAGAAAGAAGTTCACATCGAGCACAAAGTTGAAAGGATTTATTTTTCATCTTAAAAAAGGTTACTAATAATCTGTTCCAGTAGTATTTCTGGATAGAATGAAGAAAGCAAAATTTTGCTTCTTTGGCTTGTTTTCAGAGGAAAGTGGCCAGATTCTCATGGTACTGGACAGTTACAATTTGAGACTGTCTGTTTAACATCAGAAGTTTTTATTTTGAATCTTACTGAGACAGTAATACTGTCTGAAAGAGAATATATTGGTTAAGAGATAAATTATGTAGACTACAAGGTATTTTTCTGAGCTCCCTCCAGAGCTTTTTGCCTTTTCCATGAATAGGCACTGTGTTTTGAGTCTGGGCCAAGTGAGCCAGATCAGGTACCTGTAAATTCAAATTAGTTGATCACACAGCAGTTGCAGTGCTGTCAAGGAGAAGACACCACATGACATGGTGTATTTTTCCATGGCTGTATTATGTCCTCATAGAAAGGGGCCACAATCGTGTTGGCTGAGTTCCTGGTTGTGTGGGGCGCTGTGGAGTTGAGCAGAGGGAGGCGCTGTGTTTGTATGAAGGGTGTTCTTCCCTTGTGCTGGCTGCCTTTCAGCTGGATGAATTCCCCATGAAAGCAGGAGATGATTCCTTCGTGTCCTGGCTGTGCACATGGAGGAGTGGTGATTGTTCTGTGCTCATCCCTGCGAGCATGGGAGAGTTTTTAGCCCAGAGCCTTTTCAGTATCTGCGGTGGTATTGAAGATTCTTGTAATGGTTCTTTTTGTCCTTCCAGATGGATAGCTTGTTTCATGTTTCACCTGTGTTTTCCCAAGCATCCATAGGTTATCTTCTCCGCATTTTACCCATGGGACACCATTTATTGATTAGCTCTGTTAGGCACACGGTGAATACTATTTTCTGAGCCTATTGTGGTTTAATTGTAGTAGATATTTCTTTCTTTTTTTGTCCCCCCCACCCTCAGCCTAAGGAACTCAATATTGCGTTTCCTTGGAGTATTTTCAGGAACTGCCAGATGGCTTGATAACCTTGCTGTGTCCTCTGTCATTACTTCCTGAGCCAAAATCCCCATCAGGTGTTTCTCAGCCTTCTGGCAGTCCATATTCCAGGTTCTTTGCTTTTTCTCTCAGCACGACCCAGAAGTGTTAGACAAGGTCCCGATGCAGCTGATGTGTATCCAAGTCCCTGCAGGCTCTAAAGCTCGTTTCAGAAGCTGTGGTAATCTGGATCTAAAGCATTTGTGCAAGTTCATTTTAAGAAGTCATCATTGGCATTTCTGTTGTCATACTAATCAGTAACATGTAGCCCAGTGTCTTTAGTTTCAATATTAATTGTAAGATGGGCTTTACTTTCTTGTCTAATTCCAGATTCTTGAGTAAAAGTGTATGTAATCCACTGGTCATCCATCCTTCCTGTGCTGTTTCCTTCCCAATTTGCAGTGATGTTCACCTTAAAGCCTGCTGTTAGCTGTCAGTTGTTTTGGGTTGCTTTTTAAAAATGCAGGAGCTGCCTGTACAAACACTTCTGATGTTCGCTGATGTTTTCTGTGCCCTCACCACGTTGTGTTGTTTTCTGTGCTGGAGTTGCAAAGCAATAACTGGTGCCTGTGAACTGCGGTGTGAGCGGTCTTAGGATACTCTTGCTTGTGTAGTGTGCAAGGGAGCTTAATGAATTGTTTCTGCCCAGCATTTTTAATTATAAAAGGGTGCCAGAGTTGTGAACTTTGTCGTCACTATCCAGCAGCCCAAGAGATGGAAGCAGCTCCGTTCTGGAGGGGTGGAGTTTTATAGCAGCAATGGACTTTGTTTGCTCTGCTGATCTCCAGTGTTTGCCTGTGTGGAAGCAGTCACAGGGGCTGCCGGGACAGAGAACAAGGTGTTTTCTTCATGCTGCATAATGAAGGTACAGGCAGCAATGTGTGAATTGAGGTGGAAGAAATGATAAACTATGGAGAAAGAGACATCCATATATTACTGGGAAAAGTTGTGGCCATATGGTGGATCATAGCTAATGTGTGATAATAATGGCCATAGTGTGCTAAACGCTTTGGAACCCATTGTATTTCCCTTTTGGATTAAATTAAATGCATACATCCTTGTAACAAATCTTTCCCAGCAGTTTGTGAACTTTGGAAGTGGAAAAGAGAATTAATGGTAGTGTATTTTATATTGTGTTCTTTTGTCTAGTGATCCAATTATTTCCCCATAAAGAATTTACTGTTTCTGCACAGCAGATGTTGGTCAGCCCCTGAACAGGCATTGCTGAAGGTAGAGTGAAAAATGACCTTCAAATACACGAAACTCAACAGCTATTATTTATCTCATTGTCTACGAGATGGGCTTAATAACCATTGCTGAGTAAGGGGGAAAGGTAGCTGGGACACGGCTGAGTTGTGGTGCCAAAATGGTGCCATCCCGAGCTGACCTGACATGGGAGACAAATGTGAGGTGGCAAATCACAGGAGCTCGTCACTTGGGTGTGGGACTGAGGGGAAGCAATGCAGGAAGACAGCTGTCATTAAACGAATAATCTGAATATAGGAAGGCAATAATGAAAAATCCATCCCTGCTTGATTTTTGAATATGAAGTCAACTTCTAGGAAATGATCTAGTTGAATAGCTTAGGAAATGAGTTCACGGAAGGGTCTTGTTTAAATAATTGCGAGTTAAACCACTTATGACATGGAAGTACAATTTCTGTGCTGAGGAATACATTTCTGACACGACACCAGCCAAGTAACAAGTAATTGCAGCCTTGTCTTGATCATTAGTGAGAGAAAAAAGGGAATTCTTTTCTAGCAGTTAAATGTGAGGGGGTTTGTCAGACAGTTTTATGGAGGGCTTTACAGCTCTCTGGAAGAGAAATTATTTGTTTTTTCATTTCACATAATATGTAAGCAGCCTTGAGTTCACTTGCCCAGGATGTTTGGGAGGGGCTACGACAGCTTTTTATTACATGCTACAAATCTTCTACTGAAGTTTGATAACAAATTGTAAAGTAGCAGTGCAAGCTAGATGCCTGCCAAATTGACATAAAGCAGAGCCAGAATAAGTATACTGTGTAAATCAGTATTGAAATTCATCCCTAAATATTTGGTTTGCACGGATTTCATGCGTGTAATTCCTGAGCTTAGCATGCGCAAGCACAACTTGCTTTGTTTTATATGAACTGTGTGGCTGTAAAGGTGGCTGCTTACCCAAGAGCTCTGTGTCTGCCCTGTTAATAGAGGGGGCAAGCCAGTTGGGGAATTACCTTGGTTTCATTTAGAAGGCATGTATGTAGAGAAGGTGCTGTGTTTGAGTGTTGTTAACTAACTTGGATGTACTTGTTTGAAGGTGCTGTTAATCAAGTGTTGCTGATGATATTTACAGGGTAATACATGTGGGCAAGTATTCTGAGAGTAGCAGCGGGGGTTTTTCCGTAGTGCCATTAGTAAGTATTCAAAACTATTTCCAAACTGAACGTGACCTTGCAAACTGTGGGGAAAGGTAGCTTAGAAATAGCCACTTTGTTTATTTCTCACTTAGGCAGAGCTTCATGGTGACTCAAGAGCAGCTTCAGGCTCTGTAACTTGGACTGCAGCTCCTGCTGTCACCCTGAGAGAAAAGAAAACTGGTTCTGCTGGTGTTGGGTCTGCCAGGCCCTGAGGAACAGGGCCAAAGCCCCCTTGGGGTCAGTGTTTGTTTGGAGCAGTTGCCTGAGCTTGGTGGAATTCAGGCTGTAGCCCAGGAGGTGCTGAAGACACAAAGGTACAGCAAGCACCTGGTCGAGATTGATGGGGCAGGCTGAGGTAGGGTGGGAGACAATACCCACGTAACAAAAGTGGCAGCAGAGGATGAGTGAGGGAAACCCTCCTGTGTCTCTGTATTTTCCCCTGCTTCGAGCTCTTTTGGCCTGTCTCAAGACCTGTCTTTTTGTCAGATGTTTCACTGTTTAATGCAGTTATGAACAGGCAGTAGAGATGGTGTCCTCAGTGCAAAGCTAAGCAGCAAACACTTTGGGGTGTTTTGGTCTTAATAGGTAGTGCAAGTTTGTCATAGTCAACAAAAATTTTCAGGAGTACAGTCAATATTCATTTGTATTTAGTTTCCTCTTGGTAATTATATCAAGTAATAAAATGTGTTATCTTAGAGAATATGTACAGGAATGTCAAACATGGCTTAAAATGTTCCAGTGTGTGGAGCTGCACCGCTGTAGGACCGTTTGTGTGGCGGAGTTCTGGTCTTGTCCTTCAGTCGGGGACTGGAAAACTGTCCTGCAGGTGTTTGAACAGCTGTCACCACTGAGCTTTTCAGTTCACACCCCGAGTGGTTCTCATCCTCCAGCTTTTACTGCGTCACTTCACGACGCAGCCGTGTGTACGAAGTTTGTAGTGCCAGTCCCTTAATGAAATGCAGCTATCCTTTTCTCAAATTCATGTTTTCCAGCTGTCAGCTAGCAGAAGATATTTTGTTGATCCTAACTTGGCCAGGCTCTGGTGTTTTTTGAAAGCTCTGTGCTGTTGAGCTAAGATGCTACTTACATCAATGTAGTAATATTGACTTTGAATCTTGCTTTTTCTAAATTAGAGTAATTAAGTAATCAGCAGTATTCTTCCAGACCTGCTCCAAGGGAATAGCTTTGTGTTTACCTGCATTTAAGCCACAAACAGCAGGGACTGACTGAAGAATGATGAATGTCAAGGACTTGAATTCATCATTGCCTTTGACAGCCTGCGAGTTCTTGTGCTTAGAGCATTTTTGTGAATAATGCTTGGAACAGAGCTGTTGCCATTTGGAGTTTGTTGCATATCAGCAAAGCAATACTCTTGTTACTTGTGAATTATTGCTCTGTCAGGAGGAGTGAGGAAGAAGGTGGGATTCAGTTGTCTACCTGCTGTGTGGTATGATTGGTAGGCCTCTAAATTGATAGAAGGTGTTGTGTTTTCTGAGTGCCAACAGGTGGATTTTGCAGGAAGAGAAGGGTATTTATTTTGTGAGACCATGCTGGGGAGTACTGAAAAATCTTAAAGCTTTCTAAGGAAGCTCATTGAAGTTGTTTATAGATGACAAGCTCACTGGGAGCTGTCTTCATCAGCTACCAGTTGCTGTCTTATGCTTTTTTTTCCCTCTGTAACTTCCAGCTCACTTGTTGACAGCCTGTGTTGTAATAATGCCTTGTACTTGATTACAAAAGTGTAAACTGCTGATGTTGTTTACCACTGAAACTTTGTCATTCAGCTGTGTTGCTGCACACTATGGGAGGGACTGAGGACTGGAATGTGTTTGGATGTTAGGCTGGAAGTTTGGAGGGTGGGGTGGGCCCCACACTGTTCTGAGATATTTTTCCTAATGCCTTGAAAACAATCTCAGTCATCTGACTTGGAAAATAGATTGGGATGAGGCCTGTGTTTGCATCCAAGAACACAGGCTTGCATTTAAGTTACGCAAGTGGGAGTGCAGAGTAATAATTCCATTTGCAGTCTGTGCTGTGTTTTTTTCTCTTAAAAAGTAGTAGTTATTACTGAGTTTTGAAGTAGTTTGCAGTGTATCAGAGAAGTTGAAGGCCCCTTGACACCTTGTTCCCTTGGCCGTGCATTTCTTGGTTGCAGCCAAATGGCCCTAGCAGCAGAACCGAGGAAAGGAGGAGAGACTGAGCTGGCAGTTTTTACTTGCAGTTGAAGTTATGCTTTTCTCATTCTTGAGTTTACTTCTCTGATTCAAGAATCTTTTCTTTAGGTAGTATGTGTTTCCAAAGTTCCTGCTGTGATTTTATTGTTGCTTTCTACCTAGGTGAGGTTTAATAACAATAGTCTGTTTCGCAGTTTTAAAATATCCTACCTCTAGTTTGTAGGCTCCTGTGGTGCTTTTGGCCTGCCTGCCCGTGTGTGGACCAAAGTTTCAGGATGTGGTTTGAGATAATTTCTCATTTGTTGAGTTTGGGTGATTGAGCTAGGGAGTAAGAACAGCAGGTGAGGGAAGCTGACTTAGTATTAAGACACAAGTTGGAAATAAGTTCAATTCAATTTTTATTGCAGAGAGTGCCGTAATTTTCTGATGCAGTTGTAGCAAGTCACCTGGTATGTTTTTGCTCGGTCTTCCAAAGAGGAAGGTGATACGGATATTCTATTTTATTTATGACCCAGTGGAAGAAATGGAGTCATACAAATGCTTGGGGAATTGGTATCAGTAAACAAATCTGAGGTTTTGTATGCCAGATGCTGTAGGAAAAAATCATACATGCAGCTTGACTGAGCTTCAAGCATCTCTTCTGACCCACTGAATCATTCTTGGAGAGAGAATAAGGAGGTTTTGAAAGTAATGAAAATGTCTTTAAGCCACAGGGAGCTAAAATTTGAAAAACCACACATTTGTTTTGTAATGGATCACGGGAAGTGTCTTCCCCTGGGTGAAAGGGAAGGTGTTGTGAAGCAGCTGGGTCTCAATCCTCTCTCCCCTGACAGCTGCTGCAGTGCTCCCCCAGTTCAGCTCAGGTGTCAGTTCTGGGTGAAGCTGCGCTGGGTGACGGCTGCAGCAGTGTAACAACCAAGAGGGGGTGACAGTTCTGCTGTGTCAGTAACACATACTGATTAATGGCCTGGGTGGGAAGAAATTGGAGAGGAAGGTGGCAGAGGGGCATCAAAGTCCTTCTTCTTGTCAGCAGTAAATAGTGCATGGTCTTCTGTGGCCTTGTCAGTGTTTTGTGGACTCTGGTTCTTGTAATCAGCCCAGTTGTCTTCCATGTCACTGGTATAGGCATGTAAAAAGGGTATGCCATGTGACAGAGAACATGTGAGAAATAAAACAGAAAAGAAAGCTAGATGGTGAAACTGAAATTCAGCAGGCTGAAATGTTAACAGCAGTTACAGTGAGTCTCTGAATGAAATCAGGTGTTGGTGGCTTTTGGTTTGTGTTGCTCAAATGAGAAAACTGGGGAGGAGCTGGGGGGGATTTTCTGTGGATCCTGTTCTTTTTATTTTGGGGTTTGGTGCTGGATTTTTTTGTTTTGGTGTTTTTTGTGAACTGGTTTGGTTTTACATGGTGGAGTTCATGTGGCAAATAGATCACTTTGTATCATGTTGATGTGTATTTGTAGACCTTAATAGGTGCAGTTTGTGTAATGGTATTAATTGTCTTGGAACAAACAAGATGGAAAAATAGAATTTGTTTTGCTTTGTCTGTTTATCAGATATTAGTTAATTTGCTGCTTGTTAGGAAAGGATTACTAGGAGGAGGATGCTGTTTCCATGTCCCAGACTGCAGAGTTGATGAAAACTAATTGGCATTGATGGCATTTTAGTAAATGCCAGCAGGGGACTGAAATGAACAGCCCAGCAATTACAGCAGAGTATATTCTGCTTGTACAGTAAGAAGTCTTAAGTATTCTTTTCAGCTGGTGAGTGCACTGCTGAGAGATGACTTTCTGTTCTTCTCTTAAAATCCTTCTTTGTAGCCACAATAGTAGTGGCTGTGCAGTGGGTTTGAGGCGACAGCAAGTGACCTCAGAGGCTCACTTGTAAACACAGGACAAACTCTGGCTTGAAGAGTAGTTCTGCTAAATTTGTGTTGTGTGTGCGTTTCTGTGTTTGGTATTGGTGTGTTTCTTCTGAAGTTTGGCTCTGTGTTTGCTTACTGCCCAAGTCTGCCCAAACTCTCTCCAGGGTCTCTGTAGTGGAAGTGTCCCTTGAGAGGCTTGAAGGACATTGCTGCTCACAAGCAGATTGTCTAAGGACAGGTGTGAGTGGTGGATGGAGATGAGCACAGCTCCCCTTGTCTCCTTCCCAGTCCCTTTACTCAAATACTTGCTGGTTTCCTTCTGGGTGACGTCTCATCATAGCTTTTTGGAGGAGGTGGAAAGTCGGGAGGGAGGCCATGTACGTGGAAAGCAAGCTTAGCTGGGTTACTCTGGGCAGCCAGAACTCGCGTCCTGTTCCGTGAGCCTCACAAGTAACAGTGATTTTGGAACTGTCTCGGTGCAGGGTTAGAAATAAATCCAGCCCAAAGGACTCATTTGTATGGTGTTGGGTTCCTCTGTGTGGATGACTTGTTGCAGTAGGTGCTAGTGCACTGTAGAAAAGCAGGAGGACTGGGAAGTGCTCCCTGCATAACCTTGGCTGTTCCTCACCAGAAAAACAGCAAAATGTAGACCTGCCCACTAAGCTGCCAAGTGCCTTTACTTGTTGCATTTCTGGGGCCATGCAATACCAGATTGAAGGTCCTAGAGGTAACTACAGCAGAGAGGACATGAGCTGCAAGTCATTGCCTTGTCACTGTTATGGTAATTTGTTCACTGTATGCTTTTGTCACGTGGGCAAATAAGCAGAGATGACTGAGAGGAGTATTTTGCTGAATTTTAACCCTGCACTGCAATCACTGCCCTTAGTTAAGCAGTGAATGGTTTTATCTTTTTGGCTTTGTGCCTCTGAATAACCATACTGTTATATTATTTAGGAACAATAGGACTGTGTTGAAATTATGGTTGTTTCTGAAAGAATGTAGTTCAACATCTAGAGGTAGCATGTTTGGAAATCTAAACAGAAAATGCTTTATAAGTTTCAATGGTATCAAGTCTTGAAAATTGTCAGTTTGTTCAGGAAAACCCATAGTAGTTCTAATTCCTGGTTTTTTTCATTGAAAGATCATCTAAATGACCAACTGTTGAAATATTGGCAGGTGTTACTTGTGAAATCCAAGTAGCACCTTACAGGCAACTGGGTGGAGGAGCGTGTCAGATGACATCGGTTCTTGGTGTCATGTTCTCCTAAGCACGGGCTTGTGATTTACTGGGTGCCTTGTGTCACTGGGTAGTCAATGCCAGAGCTGGCTGGCTGCTTTTGAATTCTGTGCAGAAAAGCCTCATGCTCAAGCTCGCGTGAGCTTGAGTTGTTTGATTAATGCAAGTTGGGAGATTTTTGGCCAGAAAAACTGTATAGTGTGTACAACAGCCTAGTGGAACAATTAGGATTTTCATGGGGTATATGTTCATATAGGAAGTGTTTGAAGTTTGTAGTTGGTTTCATTGTCCATGGTGATTGTCTCTTTTTAAGTGTAAAAGAAAGAAGAGTGTTTTGTTTCTCTTGGCCAATGTCTAACTGATAGTCCATGGTTTAGTTCTTCATAATAATTATAATCCTGTTAGTAGGCGAGGGATGGTGTAAAGTAATTACATGCAGTGTTAGGGTTTATACTGAACAAAATCACAAGATAATGGGAAATATTTAGAAAGAAGCTAATGAGCCTGGGATAGCCTTGGAACTAGTTTTATTCCCTGCCAAGGTCTTTTTGCTGAGAGCATTAACACATTAATTTTTAAAAAGAGTGACGTCAAAGTCTGACAATGAAAGGAGTTCAGGGGAAAGCTGTAGAGAATGACTCAAATTCATTCTAGTTCTTGAGTCTTGTTTGAGTGTTGGCAAAAAGCAGAGCGCGTGTGGCCGCTTGCCATTCGGTCACAGCACCAGGGTGAGGTCACCTGGTCTCCAGGAGGCACCAGGCAGGGATGTGTCTGTGCCCAAAGCAGGTGGGGAGGTGACCCACGGGGAATCATCCCAAAGGCAGAGGGCGTTTTTGCAGCCAGCTGCCTCAGCTTGCAGCTCCCGTCTGAAAGCCAGCAGAAGCTTGTAACAATTGCCGTGCACATGTACAAGAGTCTGCACAGTGTGTGTGTGATGGTGTGTAATTCACTGATGCACACTGTGACTGCACTAGTGTTAGCTTAGAATATCCTGCACAGACACACATACATCTTGCTTATAAAAAAATGCAGTGCTGGGCAGTAATGATCTAGAAAAGCTGTTTGCTTTTCTAAATCAAGAATGCTCAGTCCATAAATCCCAAGTGAGCCTCAGCAGAAAAGTTTTCTTTGAGCAGATTTGTTGAAGAAGTGCCACATGTTATTCTGGAATTATAACCTTAACAACTGTAGCTTCCCTACCCACCTGTAAGAAATGAACTTAGAGTAAGTCATTGAACAAGCATCTGTCACCAAGGAGACAGAAATTCTCACCCAAGCTGCTGGCGCCACATTGCGGTGCCTGTTCCTGACGGAGCAGCTTGGTGTTCAGTGCGCAGGAGAGGCCCAGCTGTGCCCTGCAGTTGTGGAAAGCATGGCTGACACTGCTTTAGACTGCATGGTTTGAAATGCTCTTGCCTGAATGAGAGAAGTCTGTGCAGTTTATTGCGGACAAAGGTATCTGCTTGCTGGTCTCTTTCCTTTATGTTGCTTTTCAGGATCTTGAGTTTCTGGATATGCTTACCAGCATGAGGGTTTTGCGCATCTGTGCTGATGTGTGGTAGTGTTCTGTGCTGAATTCTCAATCATTTGGAACATGCTTTTTTCTGTGTTTTGCTTTAATGGATAGAATTAAAGCACCTCAGTTTCTATTGGTAACTTACAGCCTGGAGTTTTTGGAACATGATGTATTTATATTTCTCCTCAAGACTGCGAGTCATGTCTTGATTGCTGCTTGGGGTTGTTAAAAGCTGACACAAGGCATGAACATCCAGTTCCATGTTAACTTCTGCATTGAAGGTACATGGGTACTTGCTAGCAGAATACTGAAAGAACATGCTTTTCACAGATCACAGCTTGTACTTTCTTTTAGAAATGAATGATGGCTTCATTTTGTCTTCCATGTTCAGGTCTCAGCTGTACCTGTCCCCTTGTTATCTAATAGGGTATGACTTAAGGTCATGAAGTTGAGGAGGTTGTACAGTAACCAAATGGAGAATTGAAGCCATTAGCTAAAAGGCTTAATTGTTTCTAATTATAACAATATCATGGAATATCCTTATTATGCTTCATATAATTTTTAAATTGAGAACTTTGGAATATCCTTATTATGCTTACTATAATTTTTAAATTGAGAACTTAGTCATTATTGTTTGTCTGATTTTTGACATGAAAATTCTTTGATGGGATTGGGCATAGGTTGTAGCTGCTGTGTTGTCCTTTACTAGCTTTAGAGCTGAACAGATGTTACAGCAAACCAAGCTGGTTCATCTTTGTGTCCATCTTTTATTTTGTGGTAAGTTAGCTTCAGGAGCAGTTGACTCCTCCTTCATTGCAAAAATCCTTCTGATTTTTAAGTCCTTTTAAGTCCTTTGAGAGCAAGAAGCAACCAAATCCAGTGTCCGGTGGCACCAGGGTTCAGCTGATGTGGGTTGTTACAGCACATGTCCTTTCCACGTAGGCTCAAGGCCTTAAATCAAGACATGATGGATGACCTCACTCGAGAAGACCACAGAGCAGGCCTTGATAATAGTTCATAAGGCACATGACTAGTTTAAAAGAGGCACTCATATTTCACGGTGAGTTTTACTTGGCAGAATGAAGTTATGTTGTAGCCATTTAGAAATAGATATGTATTTCCAGCCTGACCTTTATTTTAGCAACTGCAATATGCCACAGGGAAAAAACATCAAGGTCATACTTGAAATTGCTGCTGTTCCTTCATTGTGAGTAACCCTGATCATTTTTTAGGTAGAATCAGCTGTTACTTAGATGGCAGTCGTGGTGCTCAGGGTATTGGAAACACCCTGTGCTGTCAGTGCAGTCTTTTACGTGTGGTCTGTAGAGTAAAATGGACAGTGCTGCATCAATTTCACTAACAAGCAAAGACCAGTTGGGAACAAGTTTTTACAGTCCTTGATGTGAATCCTGGAGAGCCAACATCAGACACTTGATTTCACTGCAAAGTCAGTTTTTCATGTCACTCACCAAGGGAATATACAGGTCACCTTGCCAGGCAATAGGAAAGAAATGAAACAAAACCTGTCATCAGAATCTCTGTAAAGAGTTTGTAGTTGTATCAATTATGTTTTTAAAAACATGAGTTACTTATTGACTTTTGAAAGCCTATGAACATAACAGCTAGCTTTGATTTCTCAAACACTTTGTTATTGACTCTGTGCAGCAAGACTGGAGCAGTTTTGAAGAGTGATGCATATAGAGGAATGCACTGATGCCAGAAATAAAGCAGTGTGAGGTGGAAACAGGGATGGTCTGTGATTCCCAATGCTTTGAAAAGGAATCACTGTATTTTGGGAGTTTTAAGTACAGTGTTTGTGGGGGAAAAAAAAATCCTTCTCCACTAAAGTTGTCCAGAGGTTGATTTATTGATCAATGTTCTTCACAAGTACTGTGGTCACGTCTGCCAGTCTTGCTCTGTGCTGTGCAGAGATTGACCTGTCAGTGAAAAAGGTGGCAGAGACAGAAACATGTCATTTGCCCCAAGTCCATCAGTTAATGGCAGAGGAGGAATGGGATTATGTCATTTCAAATCTCTCTATCATGATAGTGTAGACACAATAGAATTTCGATGATGCGATGGCTCTGATTTTTATAACTTCTACCTCATGAGAAGCTGATGCCCCTGTTTCTGAAGGGATTTTAGGAAAACGGGTTTTGGCACAAGTCCCTCAGTTTGGGCAGAGGAGTGACATCATTTAGGCTTCAAGTGGCAGTAAAGAGAATGAACAGATCTGCTGGAAGCAACTGCAGTGGAGTGCTGCCACCTAATTGCTGAACACTTAGGATACCTGGTAATAAATATTCTCCCCTATGAACTGCAGGGTGAGTTAGGGTGTTTCTTGTAAATACAAGGATGATAAATATTCACGTACTTCATTTCTGGGGGGGGTCTCCAGTTCTTTGCTTCTGGCTCTTTAGCAATATGCTGTGTGTTCAGGTTTTCAGGATGTGAGGGCGATGTACTCCTACTCTGTACTGGGAACCTCAGTGTAGACAAGATGTATTTCTGTTCTGGCTGTCTCCTGTAAAGCTTCTTTGCTGAGACCCTTTGTCTGCTGCTGCGTTTACTGTTTAGCCTGCCCACAGTAATTTTGCCATTAGGAAAAGCTGTTGTAGGTGAAATAGTACTGATTGATATGCTTTGAGGTGCGTTCACAAACGTTGCCACAAGATTATAGTTTATTCTGGTGTGGAGAGTGGTGTTAATTCTCGAAGCATCATGCAGGGTTTTAGGTGTCATCTGAAGACTTCCAGGTTCTGATGGTATTCTTTGTGTCATAAGTCTTTTAATGATCCAGTCATCTTCGGAACTGACAACTTGGTGGTTTGAATGCTTGATGCACAGATGTTCTGTTACTGCTGTGGGTACAGGTGATTTTCCTATGTTTATTCCCAGTTGCTGTAGTTACTGTCAGTGTGGAAAATTGCACTGTTCAATAGGCAGTGGGCTTTTTGAAAGTATAGAGAAGTGTTTGCTTCCATTTCCACCATGTGCAATCTTGGACATAAACCCTAGTGGAACTTTGTCAGTGCTGGTCTGCAACTTGAAATTTGTTTTCCAATTCCATTTAGTACCTTCATACCACATTTCACACTCTTGCCATTTTCCCTTTGCTTCCATATCACCAGGCTGCTTTTCCTTGTCCTTTTCTTTCCCTGTTTTGAGAACACAGGTGGTAATGTTTTATCAGACAAGAGTGACTCCCAGCTGTGAATTAGTTTACTTGCTTAAGCACCAACAGGTGCCTCTGTGTTCTCACGGGGGGTTCACATTTCCTTTCCTCTAAAGTCTTTGTACTTTCCATCAATGCTGACCTGCTGTCCAAATTCTCTGCTAGCAAATTCTGCTTTCCTTTCAGATGTAATAATTCCCTCAGCCTCAAAGTAGTAAGCTTTCTGTTGTCTGCCTTTTCCTCTTCTTTTCTTTACATGTATCTGCTTCAACAGGGTCATGCTCTTAAATTGTTCTTTGATATTTACTGTTACCACGATGAAATTTTATTTCTAGGTATTTTTGAAACTGGGCTGTTTTACAGACTTGTGCAACATTACCTCCTGCACATCAAGTTTGCATATCTTCTGTTGAGTGTCATAGGTTTAAAATACAAGTATTGTAAGAACTTGACTGATGCTTTCCTTGCATTTGTTATCCTGATCTAAGTTTGGATTTTCTCATTAAAACAAGCCGAATGACCCCACAGTTTATCCACTAGAGCAAGCAAACAATGATGTTTGCAATTGTTTTGTGCTTTAAGATACCTGGCAGCCTCCAAGTATCAGAACCAAAGGTTCAAGTTTGACCTGAGTCTTCTAGCAAGACCCCTTAGGATCTTTCCCTCTAGCAGCTATTTCAGAAAGATTGCTACTGAGGGTCAGGTCAGCTGCTGTGGAGGCAGGTGGGGACTTTTCTTTCGGTTGTGTTTAATCCATAGTAATTCCTTCCAGGTGAGACTCATCAGGAGAGAAGTACTTGAGGGTGTGAGTCACACCCTGTGCTATTCCAGTGAAGGAGCAGACTCTGTAGGGAGCATAAAACTGCCTTTGAGAGAAGTTAGGTGGAGAGTCATTTAGGCTTTCTCCAAGGCCGTTGTGGTTTCTAGGAAGGAGTCAGGTGTACCTGAGGTTGTGTGGCTGCAGCACAGGAAGGAGCCAACAAACAGGGACTCCTTCAGCCAGCAGCTGCCTCCATGGTCTGGTCTGAGCCAAGTACAGTGCTGTCATGGCTGAAAACTTAGATAAGAACAAAGCTGGTGGAAGAAGATTTATTCAGCCACAGCACCAAGAAAACAGTGTTGAACTTAAGTGGCAATAATAAGGGGCTGAGCAATTATAGATTAATGTTCATTGTGGTGTTGGCTGTGAGGTTAGAATTCAATGCATTTGTATATGCATTCAACTTCTGTTAGTTTTCATTAACACCTTTTTCTAGACATTTTATAGCTTTTGATTAGGAGAACATTGCAGTAAGTTTAAATGCAGTTCAACTGAGAACAGGAGCATTTTTTTAAAACGAAGCATTCTGTTCCAAAAACTGCAATTCATTGCCACTCTTCTTGTAATGGAGCCATGATGTTTTTCTGTGATAGCTAATAAATGTTCATACGTGTGAAAAACCTTTCTGTGCTTTCCTACAACATAAAAAAGCTAAACCAGGGAATATTGTTGGATAGAGGCCCTTTGTTTGTCAGGTATTAACAATCCTGTGAGCACCCGAAACTTAATTTTTGATGATTGAAAAGGATGGAGACTGGAAGATGGCACTCTTACTCAACTTGTAATACTTGCTTTCCCTTCAGAGGGAAAAGAAAAGAAACAACTGTCCCCCAGCCAGACTGAGGGGAACAAGGTAACTTCTGGTTCTCTCCAGTAGAGAGATGTGGTTATGAGTAGTGGTGTTTTGTGCTGTGGTGCTGGGAGTGCAGGGATCTGGGAGATGATGGCAGGGAGATGGTCAGATGGCACAGTCTGTGAAACACAGATCAATTGACTGAAGTCCAAGATTATTAGTACGTTAAATGTGCATAATGTGTTGCTCAGGTTATCAGTAGATGAAAATAAACATGGAGTTTTGGGAGTTTTTTCCATTGACATTTCTCCATGTACTTGAGTGAACTAGAGTAGTTAAGTCCTGGAAGCTTTGGCCTTTGCTAAACAGGAGATCAAAGGGACTCATCTGTAGAGATTAGGCCTTACTTAAAGAGGGGAAGATGAAGTGTTACTGGACACCAGATTTGTGACACCTTTTCTACCTATTCTAAAAGTTTGGGTTTCAAGTTCATTGAGCCTGCCTTGCCATTGCAAATACCTTTACTATGGTATTATTAGGCCTTCCTAAAATCCAACTAAGTGCAGTAAACACAATGACTGTAGAGAATAACAATCCTTTAATAATAAATGGATTTGCAGCTGATGCTAGCGGGAGTGGTATCTGCATGTAGATGACTGGTTTTCACCAATCTGTCTTTGTTCTGGAAGATCTTAAAAGAAACTTGTGGTTGAAGAGGCCACTGGTCCATATCCTATGTCACAATTCTGCCAAAACTGATACTCAGTTCATTGATTAGCTACTAAGAAAGCACATTTGAAATCGTTACTGTCAAAATATTTCACGTGCCCAGTTGGCTTTGAAAGTTTGAAGATGTGAACTGGTTGTGCAAATTCAACCGTGCATCAAGATTGGGTTTGAGTTACACCCTGCAGCATTTGAACATGCGTAAGCAAAGCCAAAATGAATTATTCTCTGCTTACCAGCCACTGAATCCTTACATTTTAAGTTAAAATGTATTTTCTAAAATATAGGTAACTGCTCAACTTAGAGAAGAAATGTAGGCATTCTCAGAAAAATACTTGGAATGGTGTCTTGCTGCTGGTGTGAGTGAACCAACAGTTTGTTGGAACTGGTTCTTATGAGCTATAATGTGGTTTTATATTATTGAGGATAAATGTTTTCCATCTTCTTTTTCTATGTCTTAAATGAACAGTGGTCTTCATGAAGTTTGGAGATGCCAGGATAAGCTAACACATTTTAATGTATCCTATTTTCTGTCTTTGGGACAGCTTTTATAATTGTCAAAACAGACTATTAGTATTAATCTGCTGAAATAAAATTAATGCAGACAGCTCAGCATATGAAGTGATTCATATGCGGAGCACAGTATCTGTGTGTAATTTAGTAAAATACAGAAGTTAATGTGAAGAGTTTTAGGAAGGAGGAATTACATCAAGTGTAATTTAAACTAATTGAGGTTGATTTCAAAAAGTGTTGAGCAGAGACCTGATTGTGTCACTGTACAGGCTTCTCAGCATTATGAAATGTGCTCTTTTAATTTACCTGAGGTACAGCTAGGTAGCTTAGTTTCCATGCTGCCCAAGTTTTATCAGTTCTCTTGCTTTGAGCAGTTTGCTGCAATTCCTCCATTTGTTTTCCTTAGAGTAGCTGTCATCCGTACAGGTCTTAGTACACAAGACACAGCAGTGTGACTTCTAATCAAATCTTGAATTTTTCCGTAGTAAGACATGGTTTTGAACTGTGGCCTGTTGTGTGTTGTGCTGCTCCTGTGTTTTCTGGACATTTTTTTTTAGTTTCACTGGGCTTAATTCTTTGCTTCATTCCACCAATGGCACTGAAATTGGTGTTCTTAATAGAGTGTAAAGCATTTACCTCCATAGCAGTACTTGGCTGTTATACTATGGATAAGCCACGCGAGTAATGGTAAAATTGTTGTCCAGTTCATTGTGTTGTTGCTTGTTAATTTTTTTTTTTTTTTGCAATTGATAGATCAGCCATCACAGAAGTGATGAATAATCTAAGGAAAAGTAGCAAGACCTCTGTAAATTGCATTAAATACCTGAAAAGCATTCTTAGTCTTTCAGCCTATAAATAGGTGATAGCCCGGTCATTTTGGAGTCATCAAGTTGCTGCTGTTTCTTCAGAGTTTCAGAGAACTTGACATTATTTTCAGGATATATTTTACTTAAGGAAAAATACATTTTTGTCACAAATGGTGCTAGAACTATCCAAGTGAAACATAATTTAACTCCTACGGTGGATTGAATGTAAGTGGATAAAGCATAACAAGTATGAGAAGAGTGTTCAAACTGACCACCTTTTGTCCTATTTGTTAAATAATTGATTACAGAAAAGTCGAGTGTTTTTTTTTTTTTATTTTTAATTTCACATGGGAAAGAATAGTTACTGTACTAGTTACTGTTGATTCTAGTTGCCAGACAGTTCTGGTGTTTTTGGACAAGCTAGGGTAGAGTTGAAAGTTATTTTTTTGAAAGTTGTCGACAGCCTGTGTGGAACTTAATAGGGAAGAATATGTTGAGAAATAATGTTTGTGTTGGAACTCTGATAAATCCTCTGTATCACTTAAGTGGTCCCTGGTTGGTTGGTGTATTGTGGATGTGGTTGTTATTTGCAGTTTGGTGTAGGTTTTCATTACTTTTTTTTACCTCCTTCCTTATATTTTCTTAGTTTTTATTCTGGTTCAATTATAAGAAAGTTTTCAAACACGTCAAGGTATATTTTTCATTCAATTGGAATTGAAAAAATTTTTTTCATCTCTAAGACAACTGTTCAGTCACAGACTACTTGAAACATATGGAATTGTGCTTATTAGGCATATTCCATGCAAAACAGAACCTAGAAAATCTTATACCAAAACACATGAAGACTTCCAGTGTTTTGTTCATGAGAAACCAGGGATAGAATTCAGTTTCCTCTTCACATCTCTAGTAACATTTAATTGGCTACATAAAAAGCAGTAATTGTGAGCTTTGTATTTGGGAGGAAGGACTAGGTTCTTCTGGGATACAATTTATCCAAATTATTTGCTTTCCCTACTTGAAAGAAACAGTCTTTTAGAAATGTGTGTTTCTCTCTGATGTTCAAGGTAGTACACAAGACACAGCAGTGTGACTTCTAATCAAATCTTGAATTTTTCCGTAGTAAGACATGGTTTTGAACTGTGGCCTGTTGTGTGTTGTGCTGCTCCTGTGTTTTCTGGACATTTTTTTTTAGTTTCACTGGGCTTAATTCTTTGCTTCATTCCACCAATGGCACTGAAATTGGTGTTCTTAATAGAGTGTAAAGCATTTACCTCCATAGCAGTACTTGGCTGTTATACTATGGATAAGCCACGCGAGTAATGGTAAAATTGTTGTCCAGTTCATTGTGTTGTTGCTTGTTAATTTTTTTTTTTTTTTGCAATTGATAGATCAGCCATCACAGAAGTGATGAATAATCTAAGGAAAAGTAGCAAGACCTCTGTAAATTGCATTAAATACCTGAAAAGCATTCTTAGTCTTTCAGCCTATAAATAGGTGATAGCCCGGTCATTTTGGAGTCATCAAGTTGCTGCTGTTTCTTCAGAGTTTCAGAGAACTTGTCATTATTTTCAGGATATATTTTACTTAAGGAAAAATACATTTTTGTCACAAATGGTGCTAGAACTATCCAAGTGCAACATAATTTAACTCCTACGGTGGATTGAATGTAAGTGGATAAAGCATAACAAGTATGAGAAGAGTGTTCAAACTGACCACCTTTTGTCCTATTTGTTAAATAATTGATTACAGAAAAGTCGAGTGTTTTTTTTTTTTTATTTTTAATTTCACATGGGAAAGAATAGTTGCTGTAGTAGTTACTGTTGATTCTAGTTGCCAGGCAGTTCTGGTGTTTTTGGACAAGCTGGGGTAGAGTTGAAAGTTATTTTTTGAAAGCTGTCGACAGCCTGTGTGGAACTTCATAGGGAAGAATATGTTGAGAAATAATGTTTGTGTTGGAACTCTGATAAATCCTCTGTATCACTTAAGTGGTCCCTGGTTGGTTGGTGTATTGTGGATGTGGTTGTTATTTGCAGTTTGGTGTAGGTTTTCATTACTTTTTTTTACCTCCTTCCTTATATTTTCTTAGTTTTTATTCTGGTTCAATTATAAGAAAGTTTTCAAACACGTCAAGGTATATTTTTCATTCAATTGGAATTGAAAAAATTTTTTTCATCTCTAAGACAACTGTTCAGTCACAGACTACTTGAAACATATGGAATTGTGCTTATTAGGCATATTCCATGCAAAACAGAACCTAGAAAATCTTATACCAAAACACATGAAGACTTCCAGTGTTTTGTTCATGAGAAACCAGGGATAGAATTCAGTTTCCTCTTCACATCTCTAGTAACATTTAATTGGCTACATAAAAAGCAGTAATTGTGAGCTTTGTATTTGGGAGGAAGGACTAGGTTCTTCTGGGATACAATTTATCCAAATTATTTGCTTTCCCTACTTGAAAGAAACAGTCTTTTAGAAATGTGTGTTTCTCTCTGATATGTCTGTGTAGTGGAGATTTCCACAGGAGAGAGGAGAGTCCTGCTCTGAGTGAGCTGCAGGCAGTGCAGCACAGAACAGACGGGAGTGGGGAGCATGTGAGGAATAGACTGCAGCTCCCCAGCAAGGCTCTCTTCCAGCCCCTGGACAGCTCTGCCTGCAGGCAGCACTGTTATTTACAGTATTCCTTCCAACATGTGGAACACAGCTCAAGTGCAACACAGCCCACTGGCACGGGTAGCAGGAATTCAATCAGCTGACAAATTAGGTTAGTCTGGTCTAACTCTTCTGGTGTAGGTAGGACATGGAGCAAGTGAAGCAAAGGAGATGGAGGCAGATGAAGGGAAGAGGGAATAAGATCACACAAATGATGGAGGATGGTTGGGAGAGGGCTTAAGAGTGTTGTTCTAGACTTGTAGTTTTGAGATGTATTACTAAATCACATTTGTGTTCTGTGGTTGCTCTTTCATGCACACACGTAAATACTACGGTTTGTTTTGCATGTGTTGTACTTGATGAATCTGATGCTTTGCTCACTTGGCAAATTACTGACATTTCAAGCTGCTTGTTTCTTGTAGTAAAGCTGAGTTTGAGATGAGGGACTCAATAATAAGGTCATGGATCACAACAGTGGTGTAGAACCACAAGGCTGTCATGTCAACAAAAGCCAAGTGCTGTATTGTAATGAATGGTAATCACAGTGAAACAGGGGAGTATATGGTGACTTTGGAGAGCATATGGTTTAAAACAGAGGTGTTGAATAAATTCAATATTGAGAGGTGTCCGGCACTTGTATACCAGTTGTTCAATGGCAGCTGATAAGAAGGTGAGGAGTGCTGCAGCAGAGGCACGCTGCTGGCATGCTGTGTGTTCAGTCAGCAGCAAATGGGCTGGAAAAGATCAACTGCAAGAAGCACAGAGCACTGTAGGTCAAACACTGAGTTCAATTAATATCAGTGGCATTTGTCCCAGCATGGGTTAGGGCTTCTTAGTCTTGTACTTTAGATCTGACTTGGATTTGTGTTTTCCTTAGTTGCTTGTGACATAGCCGTGATGTTGTTGTGATTACAATAAACAAGAAGTGAGGCATGATAGATCTACCAAGAAGTAGAAAAAGATGAAAACGGGAACAAGCAATGAAGATGAATTTATGGCAGAAATAAATATTTGAAGGATGAATGAGCTGAGTCAGAGCTGTTTAGTCCAGGATCCTCCAAACCTCTGTGTGAGAGCACAAGCACTAATGTCATCTTGGCTAGTTGTGTTCTCGTGTTCCTTAGTTAAGTGCCAGTTTGGCATTTAGCACAACCAAGAACAGTGTTAACCCCCTGTGACCATTCCTTACTGGCATTGGAAGCAGTCCCAAGGTGGACATGCTTTAGAATGGTGCTTCCTGCAGTTTTTGAGACTAATCATGGAGCAAGTGCTCCTGCAGGTTGTGATGGGAAGCTTTGCTCAGGCACCTCTGTTGTCTGCGAGCAGCTGAGGGCACAGTCTCAGTACCTGAGTTGTGGCAGCCAACAAGCAGAACAGCTGAGCCCAAGGGGGCTGCTATGGTTTTGTGAACAGCAGTGGCTGGGCTGAGTGGGAAACTTTCCTTTTAGTCAGAATTCAAAAACATGAACTATAAGGGTCTGAGAGTAAAAAGCACATGGTAAAACACCCTGCTCTATCAGTTCTGAAACATTGCCATTCTCAGGATACTGAGATAATTCATTTACATAGGCTTTTGAACAATTCCTTAATTTTGATCCTCAACTTCCTTTGATTTATTTTTGTTTTTGTATTTTATTTCTGTTGTGGGCCTGAAAATATTGGCGTGAGGAGGTGGGAAGATGGGGAAACAGGAAACTGACTGGGCAGGGTTTCAGTAAATGCCATTGGATTTTTGGCACAACTCATGTCTTTCTCCAGCATGCTAGGATTCTTTCAAATTGGCATTTGCTTCCCTCAGGCTGTTCTGTCAGAAGAGCTTTGACCAACTCCGATACGTGCAGGACAAAGCAAACTTTTCCTGCAAGAGGATTTATTCTGCTTACACGTGCAGCCTGAAAGCCTTGGAAGCAAGCTACTGTGGAGAGGACTGGGAATTCAGTTCTTGAGCAAAGAGGAAGGTGTCCAGTGATTTTGTGTGGGGGAAGCTGAAAACTGTACTGTTTTGCCCAGTGGAATTATTGCTACTTGATAATTAGCAGGGAGAGGGAGAGACAGAGGAAGTGCTCATTTTATCTACTTCTCATTGTGCATCCTTTGTGATCTCCATCATTTCCCAGAGATAAGGTTCTGTTCTCTTGGCTGCCTTCTTTCCCCTTGAAAAGACCTGAATAGGAGAACAGAGAAGTGGGGGGATTTCTTGCATAAGAATATTGTCCTGTTGTCTAGTTTATCTCTGAAAGCTTATACTTTTGACGTTTTGCAGTTGGATAAATAAGAATCTGGATGTGTGTAGAGTCAAGGTACAGTAAGTAGGTTTTTATAGAGACAACCTTACAGAAGAGAAGAGTAGCCTGGGCAGGGAGAGGCAGGAATAAAGCATGGAAATGTAGGCAAGAGCTGACAAATGGTATTTCTCAACAAACAGGCTGATCCTGTGATAAAAAGCTCTGAACAGTAACCCCTAAGGAAATCCATTCCCAAATGGCTGCATAATCCTCTGAGACCAGCTCCAGTCCTCCTGTGTCTCTAATTGTATTGACAGCTGGTAGTCCCATCTTGCTGGCAATTTATCCCCCCACTGCATGTTTGAGAGATTTCTTGTCATAGTATTGACCATACACTAACAAGGGAGTGTGGATCACAGTCCCTGTGGTCCTGATAGATGTTTTCTTGGTACGAGAGCTTGTGCTGACAGCATATACACAACAGAACAAAACTTTTGGCCTTTGCAAATTTGATTTTTGAATCAAAATAAAGCTTTAGTTAAATGGGAGAATTGAGTCCGTGATCTGTATTCAGTTCCTGATACAAAACTGGATTGTCATGGTGGTTTTTTTTAGAGACACATGCAAAATTATATGGAGATAAACATGCAAAGCTGAAATAAATGTAAAGTGAATGCTGAGATCATTATGGTGATTTCAGTTTCTTTATGAGAAAATGATTCAGAGGAGAAATTATGGTAAAATAGGACTTGCAGATCCAGTTATGTATTTTTTGGTGTATGGAAATCTTGACCAAAGTGCCAAGTGGTTTATTTATGGTGTGATCAAAAAGTCCAAATAGATAAACCAACTAAAACCAGCTTAGTGCTGTTTATCTTTGCTTCTTTGATGTGCCTCTTCACATTGCATCACTTGGTCAGGCTGTCCATTCAGCTTTGGGCAGGTACTGGGAGCTCGTAGCCCTTTCTGAAGTCAGCTTGGCAGTACTCCTCTGTTCATTGACACCAAGGTGCTTTCCCATGTGCTTTGCGTTTTCTTGACTTAGGCGTCTCCTTGATGTTGTCTATTGACTTCCAAGTAAATGCAAAGAACTCCTCACAGTGAGCACAGCATCAGGTCATTGAGATGTTTGCAGCTCAGTTACCCTGAAGGCCCATGGGGAAAGCTCATCTCTCACTTGCTGAACACGTTTGGAAGTGTTAGAGCCTCACGGGGCTCTTAAACCTTGGTCATTAAAACTCTGCCTTAATGGTGCTTTCTGCGTCTCAGGTACTTGGCTCTCGCTTCCCCTGCTCCCAAGTTCAGCCCATGTTCCCTAAGTAGTTCTGGTTTTACTTGTGGCACAAGCTGCTGTGGTTGGTGAGGCTCTTCTGCAGACTGCAGTTTAAAACTTGAGCAGCTGAGGAGGCAATGAACCCAGTAATGACAGAGCTCATGAGGAGTACTAGAGCTAAGTGCTGTCAGAAGCCAAGGAGTACAGTTTTAGGTAGACACCAGCACAGAATTCGAGCGTAGCATCCTGCTTCTGAGGTTTACTGGTGTGGTTCAGTAAAGCCCAGCAGAATGATTCCTAACCCGTGGTGGGGACTAGGATGTTGTTTAGATGCAGAAACCAGGATCAGGTGATATTAGGGTGAGTTTTATACTAAGAATGCAGTTTGGATGGTCATTGACATGGAAGTGATTCCCCTAGAGGTTGCATCTGCCTTTCTGCTCTGTGGGTTAAATTCAGGACAAGTATAATAAAAAATTAATCTTTGGGTTTTGCACAGCCCTAGATAAGAACAGGTTCTGCTTTCTGGTGTGGCTTCCTGCTGAGCTTGGTGTAATACCCCAGAGGATATGTGACCTCTTAAAGAAATTGCGTAAGGATGCAATAAAAAAGATCCCTTTTGTAAATGAGAGGGCTCTTTTTCTTCAGTTGTGCATGTTCTCAGTGGTTTAAGAGAATAAAGCATTAAGAAAGCGAAGCCTAGGTAGTTCATGAAGCGATCCAAGGGCAGAAGTGAGGACAGGGAAGGATTTGACAAAGAAGGGGAGAATTGATTACAGAGCAAGGCAAGGGTCTGTCCTGTGGAAGGTTGGACATGGCTGAGTGGCTGAGTTTGGTAACAAAGGTCATTGTCCTGTGCCCATCTACAGTAGCAGATTTCCTTACATGTAGATTTCATGGAAGCAGCAAAATATTCTAGATGCATAAACAGACCCTATCACTAATGGATTTTGTGCTTCACTTCTGCGTGAATAAACTGTGCTTTCTGGATGTTATTTTAGAAATTTTAGTGTCTTTTCCTGGCAGCTTGTTTGCCTGAGACGCCTATTACAGGCCTCCCCCATAAAGCACCTTTACTCACCATTTCTCTAACATTTGGCATTTAGTGCATGTTGCCTGTGCTTCAGAAGAAGATCAGATGAGAAGCAGACAAGGTGTTGTTAACAGGGTATGTTTTTTGGAGAGAGATATTAGCGTTGATTTGGTTTTTAGTCAATTGTGTTTTATGGTCTGCATTTTGATGGCATGTGATGAACTGAAGGGGAGGCCATGAGAGCTGAAAGATGAAGTCGTGTTACTTTGAGGGAGATAAAGGATGGTAGGTGACAGCAGCTGAATAACCTGCTTGGCCAAGCTCATGTGCTCAGTAATCATGAGTCACCTGTGTGATGCTCATGGTGCTTCATCATCTGCAAATGATTTCTGTCTACTTGGATTTCCAATTACATTTCATTTGATTATGTTGATAACAAGAGGTGTTTTGGGGAATAATAGTGAATCTCTAAAGCCTTTTGAGTTTAAGCACGAATACTAGTTTATTTCAAAACATGTTGAGTATGTGTACTGGCTGTGCAGAATTAGAAATTTGCCAGTGTCAGAATCAAAAGGCTGAGAATTACATGGGAGAAGTAACTGTAGTTTTATAATTCATAATAAATTTAAGATGGCTGCAGCTTTTCCAGGTTACATTTGTCCTGGAAAAAAAATCCCCATGTGGAATTTGTCTCAAAAATGCAAGTGGTTTATAGGTTATGAGATGTGTGATCTGGCTTCTTAAGCCTCATGGGTGCTAACAACTAGACGGGGGTTCAGTATGTTGCTTCTTGAGAGTGTTTTTGGCGATCATGTTCAGGATTTTTATGTTAAATTTTTTTTTGGCTGTTTTTGGTGGGGATCTGGCCAGATTAGGGAGAGCAGATCAAAGGCTGGCCTTGCCTGGGCCATATTTATAGAATCTAAGTTGGCAGCTTCCCGCTGTTTGTATTTGTTTGGATATTTGAAGTCTATTTAGCATTCCAGTCTTGCTTGGAACAGATAGCAGTTGTTCCTTTAATTGCATTATTTTGAGAATTACACTGTTGATGTTTTGCTGTTTTATTTACTCTGGATTCAAGAATCAACAGCAATAAAAGTAAAGGTTGTTAATCACATAGTGCTGTTTTGGAAGTCTCAGGAGTCTGGCAAATGGCATAAGGTTTCATTTCAAATGTGAACTAACCTGGGCTAAGAATGAGCCTCTTTAGTGGGCAGGGCAGCTTTTGAATGCAGTCCCTGAGGGTAATTATCATTTTCTGGACTCTCATGAGCATGCCAAGTGGCAGAGTTGAATAGCAATATGAGCCTTGGAGCCAAGTGAGGGGACAGTAATGCATATATTATTGTAGCTTGTGCAGGAATATTCAGCTGTGTCAAGGGATACATTGGAAAGACTTCCCTGGCTTATCCAGAATAAATCACCCAAGCCCAACAGAAGTTTTCAGGCCTGGGATTTGCTTCTATCGTGTTGCAAGATCTGCATGTTCCTATTTGTATAAGATTTTTTTAGACTCATTAATCTCATAAAATAACAGAAATTCAACCAAGTCAGTTGTGAGTTGGAATTTACAGTTTACAAATGTATTGTATGTGTGGCCTGAAACGTGCAGAAGTTACAGCAGGGAAGGAACAACAAATTCTCAAGACGAATGCTTTTATTGTACTGTGGGATGTACTCATACCAGCTGTACATGGGATAGGTTAGATTTGGGGGTGTGTTTTATTAGTCTTGATGTGATGTTATAACTGTCAAACTTGGTTGAAGACAGCAGTGTATTTAAAAATTTGAGTGGGATGTTTTTTTTCCT
This sequence comes from Onychostruthus taczanowskii, assembly GCF_017590055.1. Taxonomy (NCBI): domain Eukaryota; kingdom Metazoa; phylum Chordata; class Aves; order Passeriformes; family Passeridae; genus Onychostruthus; species Onychostruthus taczanowskii. The sequence goes on from NW_024498686.1 coordinate 227,091, forward strand.
AAAATGTTTCCTTTTGTTATTTAATTTCAGATATTTTCACAATGCTCTTGTATGTCTTACTGCTTTTGACATTAGTGGATTTTATTGACTCGTTCTTCTAGCTGCCTTGGAAAAACCCCTTATATGTCATAATTTTTACAGTAATGGCAATCATTGCTTGATGTAAAAAAAAAAAAAAAAAAAAAACCAAAAACCACAAAAAACCCACACCAAAAAACAAACAGAGCAAACCCAGCTGAATAGGCAGGCTTTCCCAACATATCTGTATGAATACTTTTTAAGGAAGAAAAGCCTGAACCTTTGACCACCAGGTCCCTCTGGTTTTACACAAATGTTGTTACTGCAGATGAGATAATGAAGGGCAGTATGTTAGACTTATCAAAGAGGAAATGCACATATACGTGGCATGTAGAAATGGGAAACTTGAGCCTGAAGAGTTTATGGATGTTTGTTCTGGTATAATCCTGGAAGTATAAATGTACTGGATGGAAGAGGCTTATTCCTGAAGTAATTTACAAGCCTTTAAAACAGATCTTAAAATCTCTTTATAAGGATCAAGAGAAACGCGTCCTTGTCAGAGGCTTGAACACAGATTTTTGGACATACATTTTCTGCATAACACTCTTCTACCCAGATTCTGAAGCCAACTCTTCTGTTGCTTCTGTTACTCATTCTTTCTCCTAGAGTCACAGTTCTGCTCAAGGGTAGGGACAGTGTTTGGTATAGTTAGAAGAAATCCGTGAAGAGTTTTCACCCTCTGTCTGTTCTTTGTGTCTTAATTGTGCTCTGTACAGAATGGATCTAAGAGAGGGAAATGCTGTGTGACAGATGTGATGCTTCTGGGAAATCCTGGAGAGGAAGCCTCAGGGATGTTGCTGGTAGCACAGGTGGGTGGGTGGCAGCGGCCCAGAAGTTGACACTCAGTGGATCACCAGCCATCCTTATTTCTCAGTTCTGCGTGACACAGACACACCAATGACAGGCAGAGAAGCTTTGTCTCCCTGAAACTCTGGTCTGTTGTAGTTACTTGTTTTGTGGAGAATCAGAATACTGGGATGGTGGCCTGCAGTTAGGTGAAGTGATGGTAAATACTCAAACATTCATGGGAAACAGTCTCATACAAATTGTAGGCTGTGTATTTATGGGAGACATTTGTCTTTTAAAACATGGCAATAGTTTCATGTGAACCAAAATCTGATTGCACATGTTTTCTTATTTCTATGTGTCATTTTGTAAATGTGTTCCTACTTAGTGTAAGCGCACAGCAAAGACTGGGCAATGATCTGTATTGCTTATTTCTGTTTGTATCTACCGTGACAAGGTACTGCACTCCTAATTGAAATGGAGTAGTAATCTTTAGGGAGGAAGAGCAAGTCATTATTTCGAGTGATTATTTTGGACTTGTGCTAAGCAGAGAGGGTCCTTCCTTAAGGTCAGGTCAGCAAAAGTGCTCAGAAATATTCTGAGATAATGCTACCAGTGGAAGTTGTGCCAGGAAGGAATTTCATATCTCGATACCATTTGATGCTTGCCTTCTGTAGAGTAAAACTGCTGGTGGGAATGGAAGTCTCGGGGGTGCGTGGCGCTCACACAGTGAGCATTTGTGTGCGCTCACACACACACGGGAGCATTTCTGTCAGAATGTCAAATGAAAGATGGTCAAGTTTTGGAATTTTTGGGCTGTTTTCTGTTACAGCAGTTTTCTGTCCTTAGAGGAATTGACAATGAGGTGTTGGAGTATGCTGAGCAAGCGCTCAAAGAGCTGTTCCAGATCTGTGAGAATGCCAGTTTTCCTTTCCATTGCTGTGAGCACAAGGAAGGCTCAGGAGGGTTGGGTGCGCAGGTGCCTTTGTGGGTTTGTTCTGGTGCCTGTGCTTCACCCTCAGCTCAGGAAGTTGGGAATGGCTGGCCATTCTCATCAAGTCAGAGTTTTACTTTGTGAGACTGTCTCTAATGCTTTCCTAGACTAACTTTAAAAGCAGTGACATTTCAGTTGGAAATCTCCCTGGAAAAATTCTCCACTGTCTGTCAAAATATTTTTCTTCGACGTGACACGCTATGTTCCTTTTCTTATTTTTGCAATTACTGCATTCAGAACACTGAAAACTCAGAGAGATAAAGCATTTAGACTCATGTCCTCCCTCTGCTTAGCCATGGTTTGCCAAATGTGTCCCTGTACTAATGGCTATGGAGCAGTGTTTTATTTCTGTGTGGGTAGAGAGGGACCATTGGATCATCCTTGAAGTTCAGGCAGTGTTTGTGACAGTCTGCCCTGCCAGGTACAGATCTGCATGGGTGGCATGCAGTGAGCAGTCTCCTGTCGGAAGGTGTGAGAGATGGAATGGCACATTGTTCTAGGAATGCATCTTATGGACAGTCAGTTCAAATAGAAACTCTTGGTGCTTTACATGCAAAAATTTTAACTTGAAGTGTTCTTGGCGATCTTATGACCAAAACTTATCCTGGGTGCAGGGACAGAGGTGGTTCTAGTTCTGCTTTTTAGCCTCACACACAGTCTTAGGGTTTTTCTACCCTTTGGCTCCTTTTTCTGATGTTTGTTTAAAGGTGGAGGCTGTGATGTGTTGCAGCTGTGCTTCTGTGGGATGGCTTCATCATCCTTGTGCATCATGTTTTGTGATATTTATGTTTTAAAAATTAATCTCTTGTTTCATGGAGCTGGACTTGGATGATCCTGTGGGTCTTTTCTAAGTCAGGATATTCTATGATTTAGTTGATTAAAACAGGGCTCACAGGCAATTATTTTGCTGTTAAATCTGATCATGTGTTGAAGCCACAGGGAAGGCCTGAGATAAGCAGGAGAGGAGAGAGAAGGCAGAGTTCACCTTGATACATTAGCATCTCATGGCCAGGAATCAAACATGACTATTTAGTATTTTATTCCAAGTCTTTAGATAATGCTAATAAATCCAGCTGGAGATGATACTGGTGCATTGTCTTCATGTGAGAATCTGTTCCTAAATTTAAAGAGACTGAAGAACCTTGTGTGAATACTCTAGTCAAGTGTCTTGTAAAATTCCACTGTTAGTTATGTGTAATAAAAGTAAAAATAAAAAAGTTAATGGCAGTATTAGCACTCTAAGATTTGGATTCACCAGTAGTTTGAAGAAATGCTGAAAAGAACCTGACAGCTTGGAGGATAAGAGAAATTTCTCTTGAGTGCTACCTTGCAAATAGGAATTAGGAGCACAAAGCTTTGTCTAAAGTTTGCAATTTAAATGACTCCCTCCTCTCATGCCTACATTGACATCCCATCAGTTACCCATAGCAGACAAAGCTCACTTGCCAAGTGAAGACCTGTTGCTGTTAGAGGGCAGAGTTACCACCACCAAAGCATAACACCTCTGGACTAATCCTAGAAATGGTCTATCCCTCTTCTAGAAATGAGTCCTGATACAGAAATTGAGAGGGTCACAGAAAGTAATTTTCCCCCTAGAAAGAATAAACTCCTCAGGAAATGCCTTTGCTACTGTGAAAGGTCTGCTGAAAACAGCAGTGCTTCCATCAGGAGGGCCAGAGCACGTTTTGTAGGTCTCCACTGAAATGGGAAAGCTCTTTCAAGTGCTGTTGGCTTTGGTGGGGAGGAGAGCCATGGTGTCTTCTGGGGGCATTCGCTTTCCTTCACTCATCTGTTGTGCAGTGTTTGAAGCGTTCTCTCAGACACTGCAAACCTCTGCATTCTGTTTCTGAAAACACAGGGTTTTCTTCTCAGTTCTGGGCAGTTCACTTCAAAAAGGATCAGGGCAGCATTTGGAAGCACAAGATGTGTGGTGACAAGGCTGAGAGCTTTCTGTCTTCCACTGCTCACAGGCAGTAAGCAAGCTATTGTTGTTTTAGCCTTGATCCTCATCCTCTCTTTGCCATGGGAATTGCTTGAAAACACTCACAAGGGAAATGCAAGAGCCATCTCGTCAGCAGCCGTGAGTCTCGGGGGACCTGCAGGTCACTCAGCAGAAATTAAACATAGAGTGTCCTGCAGTGGCTGGAGAGGGGTGGGTGCATAATCACAGCTTAATAGCCACAAAAATTGTGTGGAGTTTAAGGTTCTTTCTGAAACCCTGGAGACAGAAGCGCTATATCCAGTCCTTCAAGGAGTTTCCGGTTTTATCTCAGTAGGGGTATTTTATTGAACTCAAAACAAGCCCCTACAAATAGCCAGCCAACCATTTTCATGATGCTGTGCTGATTCCATTCTGGGTGCCCAAGTACTTTTGAAGAACTGCTGAGACTTAATATTACCAGGGTCTGAGATGAAACATGAAGAAATCCAGCAATTTTTTTAAGGTCATAGCAAAAACCAAGCAACCAAAAAAATTGTAACCTCAAAATGAAAAAAGTAATTACATTTTACTGTAGTACTTCCCCATTATCCTCTTCTGTTCGAGCTAGGGGTAAGAAATTCCCTGTACAAAACAGGAGTAAAATAAGTGTGGAGTGGAGGGAGAAATACAGTAGGAATAATTTGGACTTGGAAGATGCCTTTTACACAGAAAATTTAAAATGAAAGAGGAAGAGGCAATATGTTATTGGAATAAGGAAAACAGCTTTACTTTGTCACAAAATTGGAAATAAGTACTGAAAGCACTCAGCTTTGTAGATTGGATGCACAGATGGATGTGGCCAGGCTACTTTGCCTCCTGTTTTCTGTATTGATAATAAATATGTACAGAAAATAAATTTCTTTGCATTGAAATCTGGGAGAGGCATCTTTAATTGCTAACTCCTGTGTAAGGACACAAGAAGGTTCCAAGATGGGTGGCAGGTAATCCTTGAGTTCAATCTGAAGCAGCACCACACGAGCTGGGTTGGTGTCATGGGCATTTTTGGAAGGAGCTGGTATTTGTGTCGTGCGTTCCCATGCCCCGGGCCCTGCAGGGTTTCAGGAGTGCCAAGAGGACGTGTGGGGGGCCAGGAGAACTCCAGGTTCTCACTCCTGGGCTAACCCACAGCTGGGAGGCAGTGTACTTGTTTAAAGAAAAGACTGTTCTGTCCCACACGGCACCACTTGTGTAACTGCGATGAGGAACATCTCAGCAGTGTTCTAAGGAGCCTGGGTGTTTTTATTTGTGCAGTGCGAGAGTGACTGCTGGGAGTGCTCGGGGGATGTGTGCCCTGACAGCAGAGTGTGTTTGACCTGAATGTGGGCTGGAACATGGGGCGTAGTGTCGGTGGCAGGTGATTTCCTCTGCTTTTGATGTTGTGCCCTCTTTAAAAACATGGCTAGCACAATCAATGGGATGCCCAGTGTGACCCTGGGGTTGTTTCAGGCTTTTACCAGCTGCAGCTCTCCTGCTCAGCGTCTCGGGGTACAGGCTGTCAGTGTATGTACATGTCCTGCAGTTATGATTTTAATGGCAAACAGCATGGAAGCTTTCCCTTACTTCAGAGGTGGCTGGATATTGTGAGAAATACCAAGTCTGGATGGAGAGGTGTGCATTCCTTCACAAGTTTGAGTCCTTCTCAGTAAATGTACAGGAGTGGTTGGTGTGGTGAGCTGGCTGGGGTTTTCAATGTTAAAACCTTCATTGACAATCTTCACGTGGACGTTTTCTGAAATAATTTTCACTTATTTTTCATGTACATTATTGTCTGCACACGTTAAGGAGATTTAAGAGGGCAGATTAATTACAGGGAGAATACAATTTGGCAATAGCTACATCTTCATTTTTGCCAGCTTTATCAGGGTAGAAAACTTGGTGTTTGTTAGAGGGATGAAGAGGTAGAAGATTAGACAGGTGCACATCTAATGCAAAGAATAAGCAGCTGTCTTTTAGGTTGACTTCTTTATTGTCCATCTGAATAGAAAGCAACTTCCTGCAAATGTAAATGAAAAAAGCATGTGAGATGCTTTGTTGTTTCAACACATGGCTTATGGTCTGCAGAACACACAAAATAGGAGTAAATATTTGAAAACATTAGCTGGAGTATTGGCCCTAAAATAGAGCTCTACTATTGCAAGATGAGTTGCATATTGTGGTGTTATGTCCACTCAGTGCTGGAGAAGGTAGGTGTTCAAATGAAGTTTGAATTGAACTTTGAAGACAAATTAGGGAGCTGTCACTGAATTAGGAAGCTGTCACTTAGTTAGGAAGCTGTCTCACCTCTGTGTTCATCCTGAGCACAGCAAACATCCTTGGGCAGGGCTGGCTACTCATGGCTTTGTATGAGTTACATCTACATGCAGTAGTTCCTACGTTAAAATGGGTGTTACCGTGCCCTGCATGGAATTGAACTCTGGATCTCAATGAACCCTCATCCAGAGTCTGTTCTGGAATGGGCAGAGATGCCTGCTTTTTCTTGGCTTTTAAATATTGAGTAAATGTATGCATCTGTATATACTTAGCACACTTCAGAAGTTCTTTTATGTTTGCTAGAGCCTTCCTGTCCTGTAGTTTGTCTGAAATTGGTTTCTTGAATATTATTTTGGGTTGTGAAATATAATTAATATAGTGCTTTAATTTTTTTCTTTTAAATAATGCATTACTGGAGTATTAATACTGCTGAGTTATTTCCGCTTCCCAATAAAACTAAGAGTTAAACTGCTGTTTTGAATATTTGTCCATGTTCCTTTTGAGGTACCATACCCACAACTTAATGGGGAAAGTTCCAGTAACAACTGGGAATTGCTACCAGCTCCATTTTGTATCAGTTACATGGGGTTTTATCCTGATCTTTGGTGAGCCCCTCTGTTTCAAGCTGGGTTTAAGGAGCAATTTGTATGGCCTAGTTACAACTGGACTTCAAAGCAAACTTAGATTGTTTCTGCTCTTCCATTGCATGCAGAATGTGCTATGACAGACTCCTGTGCCTAGTGCAGGATTCTTCTCTTTAGGGTACATTTAGTGTGCTTGAAGTGGTGTTAATCAGCTCAGCACCGGTGAAGAAGCTCGCAGTGAGTTATACCCCATTCTCCTCTCACATAAGCTGTCCCTGTTGTGTTTCTCTTATTCCTGTTAAACCCTTCAAAGATGCCTTCCCTGAGCCACAAGCTGTGATGGGAGATTATCCAAGGGTCTTCACTTGATCCTGGCTTCTAGTCTTCAGCCAGTGGATCCAAGAGAGGTGTTAAACCTTAATGTGTTCTGGCAGAAAGATCCATAGCCCAGTGGAGACAAGCTGTGCTGATATTGACACAAGGTGCAGCTATTTCCATAATCCATTCAGGCTGGCTCCTGTTACTGCGACATGGAGCTGGGACCAAGTTTTCTTCTGGTCCCAAGTCAGTTATGTAATTGGTGTAGGCACTGTGGGAGAGGATGCAGAGCTGATCAGAGCAGTAGATAAATGAGGCAAAGGGAAATGTTCAAGCAGATAATTAGGTCTTACCAAAACCTAGTAGCAGAGCTAATCAAGTGCACTACATGTGTGCAGCTAGGAATGAGTTGAAGTAGCTGGAATCTGAGGCAGGTGAGGTGTTGGTGCAAAACAGTGACCATTTAGCAGAATGAAAACTGGGAGTTAAGGAAGTGAAGTGATGTCCTTGAGGCTGTGCAGTGTGAAGTCAGTCGTTTTCAAGAAAACCAGGAACACTGGCTTTGAAAACCTTGTTCTGTCTACTGGGCCACTGGAGTATAGAATGTCGCTTCCAGGAAGAGCAGGATTTGGTTTAAATACAGCTCAACCAATAGCGAAAATTGGATGAAGAGTGGCAGATGTGAAGGGATTTGCTCTTTGTGCCTTTGCTCTAAATATTGCAAGTCAATATTTTACATTTATTGTAATTTAGTGACTTAGAAAATTGGTGCAATACCCTCAAGAGCTTTGGGAACTGTAACCCCAAAACATAGGTGGTCTTTTTTTGTGCCCTGCATTGTGTATTATTGAGCCATGCACAGAACAGAATGCTGCCAAATGGTGATCCATGGCCCAGACTAATCTCTGTAGAGCAGATGGAGTTTGACAAGGGAAGAGACAAGCTGACAGCTTTTCCTCAAATAGGAGTCATACAGTGTGTTTCCAGTGCCAAGCTGGATTTGACATTTCATTAAAAATTAACCTCATGAAAAAAAAGACCAAAAAAACCTCCACAGCCCCCCAAAGCAGCCTTTCACACGCACGCCCTGGTACAGCGAGAGAATCTGTTTGGTGTTTTTTAAACCAGAACCCTCAGTGCCCAGACAGCCATCACTGGGGAGAGGGCAAATGTGGAGAAACTGTGGAGAGTAGAGTCAGCATTGAAATGGGTTTTGGCTGCTCTGTGACCAAACCTGGCTTGAAGATATAGTGGTGCTTAATGAGCAAAATGAATTATTACAGATGTTCAGCCTCAGCTACTGTAGTTAGAATATACTATGGATGGTATGTGTTCTTATAGGATTGAGTACAGTTGTGTCTTTTTTTTTTTGGTGGGTTTTTGAAGTCGAGTATTGAAGATATAAAAAGCTTAGTACCACTGCAGCAAGTACTTGCAGTCAGAAAAGTGTTCCTGCATTTCAGTTCAGGATGACCCCATGATGCAAAGCAAAAGTACCTGCAGCTGGCTCTTGTATCCTTTTGGTTATTCCCATATTTTTAGGGTGGGTTTTCTCCTGTCTGTGACCTGGTCCTGTGTTGCTCTCAGCGCTCCCTGTTGCTGTTCTCTGCCTTGGCAGCAGCAGCTATTGGCACTTGCTTCCTTTCAGAAAACTTCTCACCCTCCAAGGGGGGAATGAAGCACGGGAATGGGTGTTAGAAAAGGCATGAGATTGTGAGGAGGGTGCCCTGAGTTCTCCCTGAGGAAAACATGTTCATTTTCCTCAGCTTCTTTTTTGTTGCCTGCTCATGTGGAGAAGATGTTAAGCCCTCCTGGTTATGTTCTGAAGGTGATGAGCCCAGTTGTGGTTATGTGGAAAAGGAAGACAAATGACAAAGTCTGAATTGTTCCCTTTGCAGGTCGGCCTGGCTTATTATAATAATTGTTAGGTTTCTTGCTGTTTTCTAAGGGTCAGATTCTTTGTCAAAAACCTGATGGTCGGGGAGGGTGGAGGAAACACAACACGAAGATCCTTGATGTTTCTAGGTGAGTTGGCACATAAATACATAATGGATTTTATTCTCTGTGTGTGTACCTCATACTTACTGCTCTGGAAAGGAAAGGTGATGAGCTCATTTTCCGAAGTGTTTTTCAGTGTGCATGACAGATACACAGATAGTAAGACAAACTATCAGTCTCTGACTTGGAGGGGTTGTGTTGTTCATTTTTGTAGTAATTCCTGTAACCTCCTCACCATAGTAAGTTTAATAAAAGATAGGTACATAATTTACTATTACATTGGTAATGTGAACTGCTGAAGTCCTACACTGATTGCTTCAGTCTGGGTTGGAATGTAGGACAGTGGTTATTCCTATTTCATGGAGGGATTTAATCATGTTGAGTAAGATTTTTAAAGGTGGTGAGGTAGGTGCTTAATAATGCTGAGATTTTGTCAGGTGCTTAACAAAAGCTGCGTCATTATTTCCTAATTGAAATATCTGTCATTATCTGACTGATGTTTTTGGTGACTTGTTACAATGCTAGTAGCTGTTTATTGCTACTTGTAGGCATCAGTTTCTTTCAGCTTTTGTCTGTGTGGTGTGTACCTGTCACTCAGGGGTGCACTCCAGGTGTGTGGGTGTCTGGGTTCCTGCTGGCTTAGGAAGTCTGAGCTACTGAGCCCTCGGGCACCTCGGAGCACAAAGCAGGTGTTCCTGGGAGGGATGGCGGAGTGCTGGAGGGCAGGGATGGGCTCTGAGCAGAGTGCAGAGGGATCCTGGGCCAGCGGTGGGAGGGCAAACTGCTCCCAGCACTGCCTGATCCCAGCGATCGAGGGGGGACTGAGGATCAGTGCCAGCATCTTCACTCTTCCTCTGGTGCGCTGAGCACGGATCCTGAGCTCAGGCCCCTGGGATTCTGCTGGGAACAGCAGTCCCAAAATGCCTTCGGTTTGCACCATGCTCCAAGGAATCCTTCCCTGGTGTTCTTTCCCTGGCTGTGTTTAAGCATAGTAGTCCAAAGACTATTGTCTTTGGAGTCCTGCCTAACTTAGACTCTCTTGGAAACAAGTTATGCTTTTATTATTTGAGATGGCTCATAATTAAGTACCAGATTTCAGCCATTTTGATAGTTGTCTTGGTAGAAAGAAGCTTTTGGAACTTTTGTTTCTACTTCATTTAAACCAGGATGAGAGCATTTCATACTGAGGAGGATCACTACTGGTTCTGGCTTGGTTTTCTTAAAGCACTAGGTGTATTGACATTTAAAAAACCAACCACTAGCAACAATAACAACTGAAAATCAGCCATTTCTCTGGAGAGTCAAGAGGAAGCATTGATATAATGTGCCCCTGTAGAACATTTCAGTCCCATTGACAACATATCATGATCTTTTTACAACACTTTTGATGAGAGCCAGGTAAGGAAGTTTTTATAGACATTTTTTTCTCTTTTTATTGTGTATTGAATTTAGTCCCTGTGGGATTTTAATAATTTTAGCTGCAGCAGGAAAAGATAGTTGTATCCAAGTGAAGGATAGGTTGTCTATAGTTCAGTGAGGTTTAAGTTTATTAAAAGTTGAAATTCTTTATAATGGTAATAAAATTGTATGGAAACATTATTTATTGGGTCAGAGGCTGTGAACTTATTGCTGGGTGTTTGGTGAACAAGAATACCACAGCCTGTGCCCAACACATGTAAATACTTACGTATAAACAAGAACTTGAGTTGCTTTTACGGGAAGCGCTTTCCTTGTTAATCTGGAAATTGCATCAAATGCATTGGTGGGGTCTTTGCTGTGAAATAATTCAGGCACTTGTGTGTTCATTGGTGCCTCTTGGTGTGGTGGCAGTGCTTGGATCAGTGCTGGTCTGTAGTCACAGCTCTTCACTGGCCCGGGTGGCCGTGTATCACTGCAGGGCGTCACTGGGAAGCAAATTTCTGCAACAGAAAAAGCACAGCTTCCTTCTGTTTTGTCCATTGCTTATATTCCCTGTGGATTAGTTGAAATAAGTTTCTTTCATCCAAGCTTGTATGTGACTTTAATTGGTAACTTTATTTGTAAAGCATTGAGAGGTTTGGGTTTTTTAATCTGACCAAGAGACCATAGCAAGGAAGAGTTGACAAAGGACCTAGAAAATTCCTATGAAAGATAGCAGGTTGTTATTGATAAAAATGAAAATAGAAAGCAATACTGACTTCATAAATAAAATCAGGACTGTCCTAAAATTCAGCAATAACCTCTCTTTGCACACAATTCAATGCTGTAAAGAATTGAAATGATCCAGTTCAGAGCGTTTCTCTTATCTAAGCAGTAAGTAGGGAAAGTACATCTTCCCAAAAGCAAGTGATGCTTGGATAATTGACAGCATTAGTGCAACCTCATGTAAATAGAAGATGAAAGGTGAGAAGAAGGAAGCAAATACCAGAATTTTTATGGCTTTGTCTCTTCTCCTTGAGAACCTGGAGCTATAACACTCATAAAACATTACAGACACCAAGAGTTCTAATGAACACATTCAGCATCATAAAGAGATGACATTTGCATTAAAGGGGACTTTATCTATTGCATAATTGCACCTCAGCTAATATAGGAAGCTGAACATATGAGCTGCCAGCCTGACTCACTAAATCAGAGGGAGGTTATCCTGCAGGAACCCAATAATTGTGCCGTGGTCGTGTTCTAGCGGTGCCAGGACATGGATCTGGCAGCAGCAGCTGCTGAGATGGTGCAGTCTGGGGAGCCTGGCTTGCAGTGAACTCTAGAGCTGGCCATCATCCACAAGGAAGAGCAAAAGGAGTAGCAGAACATCTTAGTAAGTGACAAATAATCGGTGTCTTCAAGGCAGTAATATAAAAATAATTACCTGTTTACCAGCTAGCTTTACATGACAGTCACCAATTGAAGAGCAAATGGTTAATTCTTCTATGGAGCTGTGATGTGCATTGTTTTATGTTCTGTTTTGTAGAATGCTGGAATTGCTGCTCCTGGTTTTTCTGTTCTGGAAGAAAGCAGTTCTTGTTTGCACGTGGGGATGGCATCAGTGCTGTGGTGGGGTTGTGCACCTCAGCAAACTGCACTGCAGCCCCAAGATGTGGGACCATGCAGTTGGCTTGAATCAATAATGGGCATTACTCACAATTCTGCCTACAGAAAATGTCAGGGAGCCTCAGGTACAGCACCACTTTTCTCACTGTGGCGTTTATAGCGTCTGTGGCATCTGCTGAGCAGCAGTGCCCATTCTGAGCACTTAGAACGAGCACTTGAGTGTGAGTTCCTGACAAGGCAGTAATTTGTGTCTGTCTGTAGCTGCAGCTGACCTGGAGTGTAGCAGCAAATGGGCTCCCTGGTGTCAAGGACCACACTTGTTTTCTGCTTGTCTTCCTAGGGCTTCTGCTGGTGTCCAGGTCATTTGGAAGATCTTGTTTTACTTAATTCAAATCTTTCTCAGACCTTGTCTTTGTCTCTGCTCAAATACTTGGGTGATCTTGCCAATGCATTTCAGGCTGTGCGAATCAGATTCTCCCTACTGTGACCTTGCAGTCTGCTTTCCTGAATGAAAACCACCCAAGATTGTTATTCAGTCACTTCCTTGGCTCCTTACTCTCTTTGGGTTCTTCTCCTGTTTGTCATTATCTGACTGATATTTTTGGTGACTTGTTGCAATCGTAGTAGCTTTTTATTGCTACTTGTAGGCATGAGTTTCTTTCAGCTTTTGTCTGTGTGGTGTGTACCTGTCACTCAGGGGTGCACTCCAGGTCTGTGTGAACTGACCAGTGAATCTTGACATTTGGAGCTTGTGACATCATTTGGGATTTCAGAAGAGAGAATTTTATTGCCTCCTAAAATTTTTACTGGGCTGTAGTTTATAGTAAAAATGTTTCTTTGTATTTATCTATTTTATCTTCCAATATCTGCAGTTACATCCTTGCGTTTTCCATTGTATTTTACAAAGTATATGTTTTGCTTTACTGTGGGGATCTGGGCTGGACCTCACAAAATTCAGGTTTACCATGAGTGAAAACTGAAAAGGAATTTGCAGAAAAGCTTTGCTTTGAAAACGTTCTCACATTGTTTTGATTACTCAAAGAAACATTTGTTTAAATAAGCAATATTCAAGTCCTAGCATGTTTCTTTTCCTTATTTTATCTTAAATGGCCTCCCTCACTGACTTTGTTTTCCATGTCACAGTTTCTTGACATGTGCTGAGCCCTCTCCCCAAAGGGACAGTTCTCTTAATGCTATCAGAGATGTGAAAACCAACAGCCAGCTTTGCTCTCAGGGCTACTACAAGATATTTTGTGGGTATTTATTTGTTTTCAAGAATTTGTCTTTGTGCTTGCTAAACATTAAACTTTTGTGGAAAGAAAAAGGTGGAAAATGCCTTGACACTTGATCTCATCTTTATATGCCTTTATTTTTAATAACTCTTTAGATTGGAAGCTTACATGTGGGTGAGAAACCCAGTTTTACAAGCCAACGAACGCCTGTAAAATTGGAAAGCAATAAAATTCCTTTGCGTTTCGCAGTGTTTGATTGTGCTGCTCCCACGCGGTGGCAGCAGGGAGCAGCAGCTGCCCGTTCATAGCGCTGTGGAGCCGTAATTCAGGTTTTCCTCAAAGCTGCAATAGAGCTGGCATCCCACACGCACACCTTGGAGTTGGATGTATGCGGAAGACATAAGGAGGTAATAATCCAAAAACTTCTAAAGCATTGACATCTGAACAGTTCTTTCCGACTGTAAGAGAAGTTGTATGAATGTAAACTGTGCTGCGAATCCAAGTGGTACAAACACAGTTCTGATGTTAGTGTAACTGCGTTAACAGTACTGATATTTGGCCCTGACAGGTTTTCTTAATTCAACTCCCTCTCATAATTTTTGGAAAGGTGGGGGTTTTTTCTACTCCTTTTTCCTCCCCTTTACTACCTAGAATTTGTGTAGAATTGCAGGGAAGGGAAGAAGAGGTTGAGAGGCAATATTTCTGTGCAAGTTCAAGAACTTCTGCAGTTACTACTTCCTTGGAATGCTTCAATGGGTTTCACTGTGCTTGGGATTTTAGTGCTTTGGATTACTGTAGTTAGAAAAAAGAAGGATCAGATTTCTTTGTAGTCTTATCAGCAGGTGACCAAGCTGGGATGGGAGCTGGTCCTGTAAGCTCCAGGAGAGATCTGCCTTGTGATGTCCCCACTGCAGGAAAAAAAGTGTTGGAAATTTAACGTTTTGTTCTATTTGTGAACTTCTGAGTTGTTTTCAAATCATTTTGAAAGGGATTCTGTACCAATGCTATTGTGAAATCCTTTGAAAACACAAGAAGAGCAACAAGTCTTTTCTTTCCCCTTGGTCTTGTTTCTCTGCGGAAAAAAAAACCTTTGAAGCTTGCTGTTCTCGCATCCTGAAAGGATCGCATTGGGGTGACTCGTTGGGTTTGGTTAGAAAAATGGCAGAATCCGGGCAAAGGACAGGGTCCACCTCCAGCACTGCTGGCTGCCATGTGAGGATGAACCTCTGTCGGTGGGACACTGCTGTCACTGTTTGTATCCCAGTAAAGAAGGGATAGCTGATGGTAACCAAGAGGATTTAACATTTCAGTTATCAAAGTCCAATTATAATTGGGCATTGAGAAGCTTCACTCTTTCCACTTGTCATGAACGACTTTGAGGTAATGTGTTTTCTTTAATGTTGTTCTTCCTTGAGGAACATTTGAGACCCAAATCTACTTTTGCTGTTACTTGGCTCACACTGATTTGAGTATAAATTGAGTAAGTACGGGAAACCGTCCTTCATGGTTTTCTTGGGTTTATTTTCTTTTAGTACAACTATACCACTGTGGAATAGAGAGAGATAAGTGTGAGTAGAAACATGCAAAGCTCTCAGTGGAAGCTACTCAGGTAAATAACTACATAGTAAACGTATTTGCTAGATTCTATCTCTGTTGGAGTACAGTTAATCACTGAAGCATCTCTGACTTGTGTTGTCTCCATAACACACTTGCAGAAGGGCTTCTCATTGTTTTGTAGTGCCGTTTGTACGATGTGGGGATGTTATTTTTTTTTAACCTGGCAGAAAAGCTATCTGTTTGCTCTTAGTATAGTTGAAATTCAGCAGAACCTGATTTTGGTTTTGTTTTTTTCTTTAGTTTGGTTTTTTTGCCAGTAGCATAAGAAGGAAGACTTCATATTCATGGCTGTGTTCTCTTCTAAAGTAAAATGAAAATAAGTATTTTCTGCCCCAGATCCCATACTGTAGTAGTTTAGTGCATCACCTTTGAGATGTTTAGCTTCAGATGACATGCTTCTTAAAGAAGAATTTCTTGTTAAGTGTCTTAACATTCCAAAGATCTTTCAGAGACATTGGTTCAGTGTATGATGCATCATCATCTAATGTGTAAAACAACCTTGAAAATTAAAATCCAGTTCTGATGACGAAGTTCTGTGGCTGTCATTGGACCTTTCTACATGTCTTAAGAGTTGTTTCCAGACAGCTTGTCCAGGTCCTTGCTTAGGCTTTCCAGCCACTGAGGTCTGGCTAAATTGCTAGGAAGAAAGCAATTAAGAAAACATTAAATGGAAAATAATTCTGATGTAGCCTTTGTCTCCCTCTGCAGACATTGTGGGCAGGGTTTGTAGTGTATTTCCTCCTACTGAAAAATACCCAAAACCCCAAACTAAAACCTAGGGACTTTTCTGCCTAGGAGGTAGTTTTAGTTGCTTGTGATTCTACCACACAAGTCAGTTGGTTTAAAATTTTTACTTTTAAGCCTTTGAAAAGTCAAGCCTTTGTCTTTCTTGGCCCCTTACCCGTATGCCTGGTGCTGTGGTTAGTTGAGTAATTGACTCCTGCTGAGTGTTTTTTACCACTGTATGGCCACCAGGTAACCTCCTCTGCAGTCAGCCTTGGCAGTACTCATTTTGTACAGCAACATGCAAGAGGGAAACAGTCATGTCCACAAATACAGGAGCAGCAACAACTCCCTAATTCAGTGCAGTTACTTAGGGTCTGTTCAGCAGCGCCCCAGTTTGCTCTGTGGTACCACAATCACAGGAGATGTGGGAGAACTACGGGCAGATGTCCTATACTTGTGGCTGCCAGGTTTTTAGGAGATGCAAAGGGAAGCACGTGGTGCTTCTTGTGTGTTCTGTAGCCTGCAGATAGGAGAAATCACAAGTGCCAGGTTGTCAACTTAAGCGTTGTCAAGTAAAATATAAGGATTAGTTGTGCCACCCTGGGAGGTTCCCTCTTGTTTTCTGAGAGTGCCAGCACAGCATGAGAGAGGCGTTAGGAAAATGTTTTTAATACAGCACCTGTATGGTGTGACCAGCGTGGACTTGTGAGGAGATGTTTTGCTTGACTACCCTTCTTGACACCAGCTGTGTAACAGGAGTTAGTATCAAATCTTTTCAGAGAGCAGAGGTGCTGAAATCTTTACTGAGTCAACCCATTCTTGTTGGAGGAGAGTAGAATAAGCAAGGATTTCCAACTCTGCTCAGTTTCAGAGACATACTGAGTGGTGCCAGTTGATGTCAGAAATTGTTCTGTGCATAGTCTTTTTCCCAGTTAAAACATACAGGAACTAACTGAATCATAGTCATGAAAATACACAACTAGATGGTTCTCTCTTCTTTTTTTCAGCTTTTCTCCCTTGACATGATTTAAAATGAAAATCCTGAGGCTGGAGTCTAATACTTACTGTGTTGTGACTCTGAAGTAACTGCGTTTGTATCAATGCTGAACGTGGGTGATAAGGGAGATTCAAGTCTGACTCTAGGCCCTGTATGGGGGGATTGATTCTTACTTAGTTTCTTGTTCAGGAAAGTTGGGAGAGAAATGGAAGTTTGCATTCAAGGAATGTAACCTCCCAAAGCTCTTCATTAGCACTACAAAGAGCTCCCATCTCTGTAGTTGACCTGTTACAGTCTGTAAGGGTTTGCAGCTATCATTGTTGTGGTTTATTAATGTGAGTTTGATTTTGCCCAGAGATAAAGCAGGGAACATAACCGAGGCAAGCTGGCAGCTAAGTAGGGAGACTGCTAAAGAGACTGCAGACCTTCTTGGATCCTTCCTTCTTTCTTTAGGTGAAAATGTGGTTCTATAAGAAATCAAACTGACTGCACTGAGAAGTCACTCATATGGCTGGTTTTGTACAACAGGTAATGTTTTCTAGAGGTCAGATGCATTTGTGAGTAGAAAAGAACAGCTTTGTTCTTAGCTCTACCGATGAAAAAATACAGGCTTGATCTATCAAATTGAAATGGATTTCATTCATGTCACTGTAGCTCAGGTGCTCTGTCAAGCTGGAAAATTCCCTAGAATTGTCAGCCTGCTGTTGCTTAACTGTAAGCATTTATGTCTGCTAATTTGACTTCTTAACTAGAGGTAAAAGCTGTTCAGTTCTAGTTATTTTTAGTTTCTGAGGATTTGAACTGCCCCATGACCATTTCTAGCCACTACAGACCTGAGACCAAGATAAGTGGCTTATGTAGGCACAGGTGTTTAAATGCAGATGGGATGGCTCCTTTATGTTTTTAAGTCCTGGTGAATGAATAAGTGAGACACAAAAATATTTGTGTGTAAGAGGTCTGATGAGGCTTTGTTTAGATGAGCAAGGGAGCTGCAGATGAACTGCAGTTTCTGCTTTTGTTCACGCTTCTACCAAGTGATGGTTTGGGCAACTTCGAAGTCCTGGGCTGTGTCCTTGATGCTAGTGCTTAAATGGCCCAGCACTGGGGCTTCATTGTCCTTTTCTGTAAGACAAATGGGTGCCATGGTTCCAGTTTTTTCCTTAGTGACTTTTGTTCTTTGAAAAAGTCACCTGTGTTTTACCTGTGGAGCTTGGTGCTGGTGTAGTCAGTCATGATTTCACATTGCTTTTTGTGAACTGAAAACATAGAGGGGACAGCTTCAAGTCTCTGTTGAAGAGCAAATTGCTTCTGAGGTACATCACTGGCATGGCCACATTTTTTCCAGATACTGCGCTGCTTATTTGTTCTGAGTGGAGAAAAAGTTTTGCATGTTGCCTAAGGCAGCCTACCGACCGAGTATGTGATGTAACCCATCCATGAGAGCCAACAGCTCTGAATTCTGTAGCTTTGACTAATTATTCAGTCTGTGTCATTGTGAATAGATTATTTCTGTTGAGGTGAGAAGTAAAACCAGCTTTCAGGGTAGGATTTTTGTTGGCTTCATAGGGAGCTGCGTGACTAAACACTAATTGAGGTTCTGAGGTTTAGTGCTCATTTCCCAACAAACTCCTTTTGAAATTTCAGCTTTGGAATTTAAAGCTTCTGTACTGATTTGAAAAGCTCATCTGCATTTGTAATGCATAAAAGTATGGGGTTTTTAACTTTCAAATTAATACTTTTCAGTTTCTGGCTACTCATCATAATTTCCTCTATAGAGGCTTGTGTTCTCACTGGAAAAGCAATATTTGATAGAAACTTTGTGTCCAGACTGCTGCCTGAAAAGTAAAAGGTGAATCTGACTTTGCTCTGACCACCCTCTGGGCTGGTCAATTTACTGTTAGGAGGCAACTGAGCTACCTCATGGCCAGGCCAGATGAGAGATCTGGGCTTCAGTTTAGGTGTGCCCAGATTACAGGCATAGGGCTTTCTTTGCCGCTTGAGGACCAAAACATTGACAACAGAAATGGCTGTCCACAGTCCTGGCTCTCATCCAAGAATTTCCTTAAAAGTTGGCATCCATGATTGTTCTAAGTGGCAGCAGTGACACGAGGAATGGACAAATAGAGACCTAAGTCTGTTTCTGCTTTTACTAGCAGATAGTTAAGAGACATGAATTAGTAATCTATCATCTTATTCAAGATGTTTTTTCAAAAAAAAGCAACCTGAATCAATAGAAACTGATCTGAAGAAGCTGGAAGTTCTCAGAACTTTTGCTGTGGAAATGGGGTGATGTTGTGCTTTAAAGAGTCAGAAAGGGGGGAGTAGATTGTGAAGCTATCCAGGTACTGCAAAAAGTGTCCTTTGGTTTCTTGGGGTGCAGTATTTGTCTCCACTGTTCCTTCTTGATAAGGTAGACCTGAAGCTTGTAGACAAACCGGTTTCTGGTGTGACTGCACAGAACCACGTGAGCTTAATGAAATTCATGTGGCTTTGTAGAACAGTTTGGTTTGGAAGGGCCCTTAAAGATGATCTCATTCTACTCCCTGCCCTGGGCAGGGACACCTTCCTCTAGAGCAGGTTGCTCAGAGCCCCATCCAGCCAACCTGTGGCCACTTCTGGGGAGGGGCAGCCACAGCTTCTCTGGGCAACCTGTGTCAGGGCCTCACCAGCCTCACACGGAACAATTTCTTACTAATATCTAATCTGACACTTACTTGCTTCTCTGTCAGTTGGAAGCCCTTCCCTGTTGTCCAGTCACTACATTTCATTTCTCTTGGCAGAACCATAAATTACATCGAGAGCTATTTTCCATAGTCTAATATTGCCTTGTATTTCTCACATACTTTTGAAAGTATTGAGGAAGAGTATAAACAGGAAAGGGAGTACTGACTGTACTCTGAAAGGCATGAGACATGAGTATTTTTTTTCTTTCTGAAGTGAAGGCATATAATTTTGTAGAGCAAAAGCTGCTGAACTAGGTTTATTTTTGTTATGCATGTATCTTCTGAAATCTTAAAACTTCCTGGGAAAATGTCAGTTTATCAAATTCAATTATGCAACCTTCAGACTTACTAAAACCTTACACTTTTCTACTTCCCACATGCTTTCTATATTTAAGAGGAGCCTTTTTTGCTGTAACTAGCCTTGACAGAGATAATTAGGAAAGCAGTTTTCTTTCTTCCTACCTCCCTAATCTATATTTTTTTTACTTTTTAAACTTGCTCCTCACTCCAAGACAGAACACCTCCATCTTGAGAATATTTTAGTGGTCACAAGAGTTTCCTGCAGGAGCAATTGTTTAGGAGTGTTTTGAGTCTAGTTTGCAATTCATTACAATTCCAATGCCAGGTTGGTTTTAATGGCTCATTTTGAGACACTCCAACAGCAGTGATAAATAATGAGAAGGCATATCAGCCAATCCTATTTTCATTTGCAAGGGTTTTACACAGCTCTTATTTTTCGGTGGTTTATAGTTGCTTTGGTCAACTTGTCTCACAGCATGAGGCTGTTTTATTCCTTGTAAGTCAGGTAGTAACTCTGTGTGCTGGGAAGTGTTTGGGATTGTGAGGAGCACAATGGATGACAGGTGTGGCACCTGCTGGAGGTGTTGAGGCAAGTTTGAGGACTCAGTCAAAGCTTTTATGCTTTGTGATTCAAATGGGCCCTTGGTCCCTGAGTTTGATCTGGAATGCCTGTGTGTTGCTGATTTGCTGTGAGGAATGTTTTTTCAACATTCTGTCAGTTACAAGGAAAGGTTTTACTTCATTTTGTTCCCAGAAAAGATAATGAAATTATAACTCCTTGATAGTTTTACACTTAAATATAGACTTTAGTAACTCATTTTTCCTTTTTCTGTCAGAAGGGCTTATTGCTGTCAGTAGGATTGTAGGATTGGACATGACATAAATGTTGTCTTGTTAGGACTGCTTCAAGTAGCTTCCCGAGAAAATACTACTGCAGATTTTGTAGGGCTTTCCATTTCTATCTTTCTGTATTAAAAATATACCTTTGTGTTTTATTTTTCACATGCTACTTCTAAGTACATTTGGACCAGCATACTTCAACACAGTACCTCCTAGACTATTTGGAGACGTTTGAAGTAAATGGATTTTTTAATTTTTTTTTTTTTTGAGATCAAGGGGATTAATAAACAACTACCTTTATGCAATAAAATCCTGTGAGGGAATGTGAACTTTGATTAGCTGGTATTTAGAACTGAACTGTCATGATAGTAGAAAATGATTTCAATGTTTCTTTCATGTATATAAGTGCACTGTAGAATATTATGTATCTGACATTGCCTGTTCCTCTGAAAACACAGGTGGACAATGGCCTTTGCAAAACATCACAAGGCTGTAAAAAGACCAGATCATAGCAGTGGCAGAGACCAAGGTGCAATGGCTGGGAACAACAAAGGCACCTTGAACTTTTGCTTCCTTTGCTCCTCCCAGCAGCTGTAATCCTGTGCTGGGGAGGAGGGTCACAGCAGGGCAGCTCAGTGGCTGTAGAGCCTTCCTTAACATATAAGGAAGAGGCTAAGAAGGACATGCATTAATCCTTTTCTTCTCCAGGGGTTAAGTTAATAACTCGATGGTAGAAAAAAGAGCCCAGAATTCTGATGTCAGACCAGAATTCACGGCTGGGTGCATTTCATCCAGTAACTGGTGACTATGAAATGTGTTGTCAGTCCTTAGGAGCAGGGCCGAGCTGAGCTCTAGTTCAGATCTCCTCTCCATTGGGTTTCCTGTGTAATCACTGTGCTGCAATGTCAAGCTCATCTGTGTCTCACATACTGCTTCAATTAAGGGTTTCTTTTAAATAGGGACCCAGAAAACCTCTCTTGCAGCACAAGTGTGGAAGTGTCTCCCTGAGGCCAAGATGATGTACATTTGGGTGTGTGAAGCAATCAGTTAAGACATCTACTTTCAGTGCTTTTGGATCAAAGAGAACAGTGTGGCTTTTCTGCATCTGCTACGGTTGACCTTATGCGTTGTGGAAGGGGAGTAGTCAAGGACTGTGCTTTTCATTTGAGTGTGTATTCTGCAGGTGGGAAGGGTATCTGCATGTTTGGTTGCACTTAGAGGAAGATGAGCAGCTGGCATCTGTTTTGATGCTCCATCAGGCTGCTCAGATCCATGAACATGGAGTCAGTTCTAGGTATAACATGCAAATTGTAATTTTAGTCACACACACCAGAACGCTTAGGGACTGCTGAACACATTGACCTGTAAAGGATTGATGGTGGTTGGAGATTTACCTGCTGGGATATTGATGCCGTATTCCATTTTAGTTTCCTTTAAGCATTTTAGTCTTCTTGTGGATCTGGGTCTAAGATATCAAAGTAATTGAATGAACTCCAGAATGTAGTTTTTTAAAGTTTAAGTTATTTTTCCATTAGCATCTTTTTGGAAATCTGTTCAAAGTGAAAAACCTGTTTTTGATGTAATCACCTGCAACAAAATAGTAAGTTATGTTCAGACCTCTTTCGTCCTTTGATGTTCATTTAAGATGTTTATCCTAAAGAAAACATTGTTAACAGTCTTCATAAGATTATGTTGAATTTTACAAGCCTCTATGAACCAGCATTTTAATACCTTGGTAATTGGTTTTGTAATTATTAGGCAATGAACAGAAGTGGTTTAGTGAAACTGGGCCCCACATTGGAACTTCTCCTGAAAAAAAAAAAGCATAGAATCTTCAACAATCAATGGCAAGCATTTTCTGTGGCCACTTAATGAACTGTGTATTATTGTCATATATACTGAATTCTTAATAATGTTTACTGAGTTTTTCTAGAAATAAGCAGGACTTAAAATGAAGCACCTGAGCTCTTTGACCACACCACATGAAATATGTCAAGTTTCACTTCCAGTTTTGAGGATACCTGGTATTTCAGGGTCTCATTTTCCATCCTGGTTGCTGGGCACAGGACAGGCAAACTAGGACATGGCCATGGGATGCCACTGTGGGTCTGAGTCAGAGGCCACACAGCTTTTGACCAATCCCATCCAGTGAGAGTTTGCAGGAGCACCTAATGCAGTTGGGCTCCAATTCGTAGATGTTCAATTGCTGCATCACTGCATGAGTCAGACTATAATTTGGGATGAATATTAGGTCCCCATCTGTTTCATTATGTAGTGGTTCCTGTGATGTACCTCCCACTTTGCAGTCAGTACAGTCTTGTAACCAAAAGCAAGTTGGCTCTGGTTTCTGTAAAATTTTAGGAGATGCCCCATCTCTTAACCTTGGTTTCACCAAAAGGCCAAATCAAGAGTTTTCTTGTTTTGTTTTTTTTTGAAAGAAAAATAAGCCTTTCCAATGCGGAGGAAAGTGAAACTGTTTTGAAGAGCCAGCTGACACTGTATAAGCTCTGCCCGTATTGTAAATTCTCTCTATTTTCTAAATACAAAATAGGGACAAATAGCTCCCAGAGTAATAGAAAAACATATTCTAAGCAGAGTGGTACCATTTTCATTTTTCATTAAACCTAGCCATTCTTTTTTTAAATCAATTCTGTCTGGAATTATGCTGTATTCAATTATGCATTTCAGCTTCAGGCTAACGAAAATCTAACATTTATGATTGTATCAAATTAGCCCCGAAGACTGAGAAAGTGTTTAGTAATCTATGCAGCTTGGCCTATATTAAGTGCTGATTGATTTAATATGTGAATACATTTTATAAACTGAATAGAATAGCAAGCCAAAACCTAAAATATATGAATAATATATTGTCATAGATGGTATATTATAATTACAGTTTGTGCTTTTTTTTGAAATATGTGTGAACTCTAAACATATAGAAATCATCTGGAATTCTATCTTTCACCATTTCTACCATCCTTTTTTCAGATCATGATTCAGTTTCTTCCTCCTGTGGTTTCTCTGTCAGGTTTTTGGCACATGGAGCATGTTGATACTGTTGGGGTGGCCGCATATGGCAAAGTTCTCTGTGTGTGACATGTGGATTTTCTTCTCACAGGCATTTCTAGTTGGACTAATCTTCTGTTGGTTACCATGAAGTTTATCACTTAGATAAAACACTTATAAGAAGAGTAATAGAGGACTAAGTTGGTGACTTTAAAGTAAGTTTCAAGTCTTTCGGGGTACGTTAACTCAAGCTTGATTTTGAGCCATGTGAATTTCTTTGTATTATTAAGGAGTGTGTCCAAGCTGCTTCTGAACTCGAGAGCTGTAAAGAACTTGGAGAGAACAGTTGAGGGCCTGCCAGGCTGGCAGAGATCAAAGATTAAGGATAAGGACCTGAACAGTCAAGTCTAGGTGTGAGTAACTGGGTAATTCAGACAGGTACCACATTAAATTTGAGAACATTTGGTTTCTGTGCCTCAACAACCAGAATAAGGTTGTGAAGAGTCATCAGCACAGATGTGCTGAGCACAAATCACATCAAACAAATCTAGTTTCTTCTTTAGATGAAAAAGGCAGCAGAACAGATAGACAGGAAGAAGTAAATGTGTTTTGAAATAGGAAGCTTACTGAAATTTCTTAGACAAAGAGTTGATTTTTCTAATCTTGAGACTAAATTAACATCTCATTCTCAATCCAGTTCTATTCACCAGTTTCCTTGAAAAGGTCAAATGCCATAATGTTGGGGAAAACAAAGGGGGGGGGGAGGTCCTTCAGAGGGAACAGTCAGATTTTGGTGCCCCTTGGAGCATGACTAGGAGTATTTAGGAAAATTAGGCTAAATGGCTGAATATAACTATATTCAGAAGCACGTATATATATGTAATTAATCTTTTCTCAGAGCTTCCAGCCACGCATTTCCATGATTCTATCACCAGTATTTAAAGTTCTAACATGACTGTGTTACTGCCTATCCGAAACCTTGCAATATAGCTCTATAAAAATAGCTCTATATCCTTCTCCATTAGAATTTGTAAGCACAGCCTTCCTAGCCTGCAGCAATGCAGACCAAAGCATTCTTCACAAACAGCACTATTAAAGTACTCTGTGTGGCACACAAAGATGTATTAAAACAAATACAGCGTATCGTTGTCTGTCTGGATGAGGCATTGAAGGAGAAGGAATGCCCTGAGCAACACAGCCCTTCTTCAATCCCACTCAGTCCAAAAAAAAAAAAACGAGAGAGGAGAAACTGCCTCTTGCACATAAATACATTTGAAACTTTTCTAAATAGAATCTTTATGCAGGCAGCTGAAATGAAAGCCAGGCCTTAAAAAGGCTTTTCCAAGAGCAATCTCCTGAAAGTCAGAGCATATTAGAGAAATTTTAAAAGTCACGGAACCGAGGTTTGGGCCCTGGCATCTTGAAGTCTTAAAACTTGTGACTTCTTTTTGGTGGGAAAAGGGAGGAGGAAGTATTTCTTGTACTGGGTTTATTTTGTCAACCCTCAAGTGTAATCCATGCCTGTAATGCTTCAGTCAGATTTCAAAGTGGGATCTGAACTGTCCTTTGGGTTACTTTGCTTAGAGATCAATGTGTTCATTTAACAGCATAGGTAAGGAGAGAACCCCCATATTATAGCAGACATGAAATCAAATAGTGGGGAAAAGCGTGCATGGACACAAATTCTCTGTGTGGAAAAGAAACCCATGTTCTTGCTGGTTTTTTTTCCCTTGGTTTCTAAGCACTGAAAGCAGACAATATCCATAAGGCAGTTTTTGCCAAGCATTTCAGTCTCCCAGCAGAACACAAAGCAAGAGCACCTTCTAAAACCAAGTCCTTATTTGCTTGTAATTAAACTTTGGCTCCAAGTGACAAGGCCAGCATGAAGCCTGTTTTAGTCTTGAGAACAGTCAGAAAGGAAATCGGTGGAGCCAGAAGATCCTAATGGTGTTCTGCTACCACTGCCTGTGGGAGAGGGAGCATCCAGAATAACCTGCTCACAAGTTCCCAGGTGCTGAACCAAAGCCTGACCTCACTTGTACTCTTAGTAAATTTTGGTTACAGCAATGTGATTGCCACTTCATATTGCACATAGGGAAAGAACTTGTTGTGCAACATTTTTCAGTTATTAGAAGTGTTTAAAACAAAATGTAACTGAGTACTTAATGGAAAGAAATATATGTACAACTTGTCTTGTCTAAATACTGCAGTTGGAGTATTTGGAAAACTTAGTAGAGCTACTCTAAATCAAGACTGGAATAGTGAACCAAGAACCAGTCAGCTGATCCAAAGAGTTGAGAGCTCGAGGGATTTTTTGCATAGAAAAGGCAAACAAGTGTTGGTATACACCACATGGAGTTTGGCTAATCATAATCCTAAATCCAAAACACAGCACTGTACCAGCTACTGGAAGAAAAGGAGCTTTATCCCAGCCAAAGGAAGAAAATTAACTTCATCCCAGCCAAAACCAGGCCAAGTAGTCAAAATTTGAGTAGTGCTTATCAAGCCTAAGAAAGCTCACAAGTGCTTCAGCATTTGCTTTATTCCATTCTTCATGTAGAAAATGTCAAGTGCCACTTGAAGTCAAGTTGGAAACACCCGAGCTATGTTCAGTTTTCTCCAAACTGTAGATCAGCTAGTAGGGAATGGCAGTGTTTTGGATTTCAAACAAGACTGTATCCTCAGGACAGAATGCCTGCTGAACTCCCACCTGAAGTACAGTTTATGGAAAACCTAAATCCAGACTAGAGACTCTTTCAGCAGCTGAAATACAATCCAGTGCCAAAGGTGGTACTTGCAGTTTGTGGGGGAAACAACAGCCTGTGTAGATCTTTCCTTTACTGTAGAGCACCTACAAATTATTGGTGGTGTTATAACGAGTTGGGTTATTTCTGACTCTAGAGCAACACGCTGACCTTTTCATTAAGTGTGCTGGGGCATGCTGCAGATGGGCAAGAGGCATCTCCTTTCTCTTGCTCCTTCCATTTTCAGAAGGGAGGAGCATTTCTGCCCTGTGTTTGTGGCTCGGTGATGTGCATCACGCTGCTTTCCATTTTCAGAAGGGAGGCCAAATGCAGGGGCATTTCTGCCCTGTGTTTGTGGCTCGGTGATGTGCATCACGCTGCCTTTCTGCCCCTGCACCGGTTTGCAGAGTTTGCCACCTGCCATGTTACAGACACAGACCTCGCACAGCTCAGCCTCAGCCGGTGTGCGAGAGCAGCTGCAGTGACGGCAGTGGTGGAGGAGTGGGTGAGCTGTGCTGCTTCCCTGCCAGCCCCCGTGCCTTTCCAGCAGGAAAAACAACCAGTGTGTTTCTTTACTTGGTGCTGCTCTTTGCTGATCGTGTTAATTAAGCTAATTAAATTATTGGTAGCACAATTACACCTGTGCCTGCTACAGTTTTACCACTGGCCTTGTCCACAGACAAGTCACTTCTTAAGAGTCACTGCAGCATTTACAAACACCATCTACGTTGGTTTGTTAGGAGATTTCAGTTCCTAAGGCTCTTGGTTGCTGTTGGATTGCACGTTTATGGACAGATGTTGGGAGAGAGGAGGAGAGGGGGCAAGTTAAAATGTGTTGCTGTGTGTGTACAGAAAAGTGCAAGGCACTAAAATGTGATGTATTTCTGTGAAGGCCAGGGAGTACATTCAGTGTCTTAAAAAGCTAAATAAGTGAACTGAACTGTGTTCTTCTGACTCCTGTGGGGATAGGGATGGATCTCAGGGATGCACAGTTGGCAGCATCAATAAGAAAATTCATGCTGCACCTCTGAAGCAGAGTTCTTGGGCACTGTCTTTATCTCTTAAGTGGTACGCAGGTAGGGAATGCTGATGCCCCTGTGTTTGTTAAATGTCCACAGTGGTTCAGTGCGTTTGCATTTATAATTAAAACTTTTGTTCCTTAGTACTCCTCTGAGGCCCGGAAAAATGCCAGGGCATTTCTGTTGGAAAAAACTTACTATTGAGGTTTGCTGCACTTTACAGAGCTTGGACAGAACCAGATTAATTCATAACTCTTTCCATTTTTATTTTGGCTTTTGGTTCATGTTTTCTTAATTTTAGGTGATAATGGGTGTATGCCATGTCCTGCACCTTGTTGTTCCTTCGTCTTTGAACTGTTGATCAACAGGTTTGTTTTGTATAGAGAACACTTAATTCTGTTACATTAATTTTGCTAGAAAATGTATTTGGTTGTGTGAGAGAGAATAGGTTTTTACAGCTTAAAGGATGGAAATAAATTTTCATGAGATTCCTCTTCAAATCTCATGACTGTGAGTGTTTACTTTTTCTATCAGGTTAGTCTGTTTTGTTTAATTCATTGATGAAAGCAGAAATCAACTGACAGTGAAATCAGTGGAAAGGTTAGATCCAGAATGAAAAAAATGTTAACCAAGGAGCCTTCAAAGGTGTGAAAACTCTTGGGCTCCAGGGCATGGGTGCTGTGGTTTCTGGAGAGGCAGAGAAGGTGCTGTTCCCATCTCTAGGGTGGGAAGTGAAATGAGAGTTAGGCTGCTTCAGGGGTGGATTAGAGAGCCCTCATGAGAAAAAGTGTTTGAGATTTGCTGGTCTAAGGAAGCTGTTACACTTTGGGTGTTTCCTACCTCTGTACATGAAAGATAACCTGTAGTGACTTTGCTTTCAAGTGCTCCCATTCTCTAGTCCATATCCTACTCTGTGCCTTCCGTTGTGGTAGGGAATTGGGCCTCCAGCTGACCAGCACAGAGAGTAAAGGCTTGTTTGCTGTTTGATCCTGCTGCCGACTGTGGTCACGTTCTGTGCTACTCAGAGTAGTCAACAACAGCTTTGAGGAAATCAAAAACTTAAAATGAGCAGTCACAGCAAGGAGAGAACTTGATTTAATAAATGAACAACCAGTGCATTGAAATGGATCAGACTGGCTCAGAGGGTCAGAAGATTTCTTTCCCCTAAGGCAGTAATTTGTAAGTAAGGAAAAGAAGCAAAATGAAATCAACTGGGAGCAGAGTAGAAGAGAAACAATAGCATCCATGATGCCAGTGATACAGAACAGTCAGTAGCAGAAGGAGGGATGAGCTAATAAAAAGAAGTGGAGGAGAAAGGAGATGAAGGCTCCCAGCTCATTACAGCCCCAGGATCCCTGGTGGTGTTCCCAGTGCACACACACTGCTACAGCCCTGTGCTTGGAACACGTGGTGAGCTCAGAAGGAGTGTGTCAGAAATGGGAAGGGCAGCAGAGGAAACACCAAGTGAGTAGCTGTCCTCCCTGTAGGTGATGTGGGTTCTATTGTTCACAGGGAGGAAACAGATGGATCTTCTCAGAAACACTCCTGGTGGATTTGGGTAAGTTTATAAGAAAGGATAGGATTTTGTCAGCAGTGATGAGATCTTCCAGGGAGACTGGTGATTGATATAACAAGATTGCTGTTGTAAAGAGTTAGCTGTCAAAATTAGAGAATTAGTTGGGAAAAATTAACAAGACTTATTAGTGTTACTTTTATAGATGCTAAATTTCTCAACGAAGACAAAACCTCAATATTTGGTTGCTGTTTTTCTCTGTGGTGAAAACCGTCTAAAACAGAATCACAAGTGATTAAGGAAAATTCACATCAGTAAGGGTAAGAGGCAGAAGGAAAATCGGATGAAGAACAACTATTATTTCAAGATAAGGTTTAGATTTAGCCTTAAGATTTTTAGGGCTTTCAGACTCTCTTACAGCTCTGACATTTTAGTAATAATGACTGAAGTTGTTGGTGAGTTGCATGAAGAGACCACTGACAGAGGATCCAAACTCCATGGTCAAAAATCTGCATTCACAGTGACAAACACTGCCACTTTTCTTGTTCTGTCCTTGCCAGTGCCTTATCAGCACTCCACATGACTGCATCATTGTTTGCATTCCCTCACTTAAGTTATTTCCATGGGATTTTTTCCTCTGTGGTAGATTTCAATCAGATATCCATCATCACAGAAAGGGACATCCCGGCTTTGGGAAATAGTGTGCCGGAAAGGATGTGGAGTTGACTGCTCTTGGCAGTGCTGTAGCCACGTGTAAGTTGTCATTTATACCAGGCAGACACAGAATGCCATCTGGCCATGCCGGAGCCATTTGGAAGGAAGCACAGAAAGGCACGTTGGAATTGGCCATCTGTCCTTGTGTCTGTAACTTCATGAGGGAGGTGTTGGCATGGCCGAGGCCAGGAGCTGAGGCTTTGTTGTTCTCAGAGGGTGTGGAAGTAGGATCTGGCACAGCCCTCCAGTGCTAGAGCTCCTTGGGGTTTTCAAACTTGATTGTGGAAGGGAAAAAATGCCAGCTGTAGTCTGAGTCCTGGGTTTCTCATATTTCCTGGCAAGAGTATGAGTTTGGGGGGCTGTGTTGGGGGTGGAGATAGGTGCATCCAGTTCTGAAATCACTGTCTTGGGAGTGGTTGCTTTCTCACTTCAGGCAAGGTTGTAACATGGAGCTAACAGTTCCAAGTGGTGAAGATATTTCTGTGGTTTTGTCTTTCATTTAAGGGGTTTGGTTTTTTGGAGGGAGAGAGCACTGGTTTGGGATTTTTTGGGAGGCAGGGTTTAGGGCTGGGTACTTTCTGTGAAGCTGCTGTAGGTCAATAAAGAACAACTTTGGCTGCCTACTTCAGAGCTTTGGTGCTTATACTGAGGTCTTAGGAGTGATTAGAGTTCAATGGATGAGTACATCCATTTGTTACATTTACTACTCATAAACCAGTGCTGATCTTGTAGTTCATTTATGTAGAAATTAGAGTGTGCGTATTTTGTATGAACTCTTTACACAGCCTTCACAGTTCAGGACAACTTAATTCAGTTCCAGGACATTTTCCCTACCTATGGGTGGCTCTGCCTGCTAGGATGTAAAAGGTTTGGTTCCCTTTTATTTCAGATCCCAAGTTGTCTGGTGGCCAGATAGCCACAGAAACAACTGCCCAAAATCCACCAAGTGCAAAGGGTTCTCCAGAGAAGCAGAGGCTGGGAGCTTCCTAAAGGCCTCCTTTAAAGGTCATGGTGTGCAGAGCACATCTCCCACGTCCTGTGCGGTGCTCTGGGCGGGAGGTTGGTACCTGAGCTGGGCTGGGTTTGCTCCCGTTGTCATTCAGCCCGAGCTGCAGTGCCTCAGCTGTGTTGTACTTGCAGGGCACACGGGCACACTGAGCTGGTTCGTGGCTCTGGCCCTTCAGTTTGGGTTCAGCCAGCTGGTGGCAGGGTTTGTGCCTGGGCAGTTCTGTGCCTGCTGGGACAGCCTGGGAGCGCCTTGGTGTGCGTGTGGCATCTGGACAGGCTCAGGTGGGGCTTCTCTCAACGCCCTTCCAGGCTTGGTGTTTGAAGAGCTGAAGGCTTGCTTTGGTCTTTGTTCTGTTTGATGCTGCATCAGCAAAGCACATGTGAGTTCTGCCAGTGACTTAGGTGCTGAATCAGACTTGAACAAATTTAATCCTGGTAATACTGCTGTTGAGGAAGGGATGTGGTAAATAAATTTTTAGTAAAAGAATGCCTTAAATTCTTATCCGTATCTCTCAATCACCATCCTCATTTAGCATGGAGAAAATGTGATGCATGTTTTTGTGATGGGGGTATGGGGAGGGGGACAACATGTTTTAGCTGAGAGCTTTTTTTGTTTATGTGCAGAAAGTAGAAACAGGTGGAAAGAAAAGAAATTATAATATAGCCAATTGTGAATTCTGTACTTGTGGAGAGCAGGAGACTGTCCTGGCCTTTTGGGAGGCAAACTTGGGGCAGTACAAAGTGCAGATCACAGCAGTCGTTCCCAGTGTGCTGTTTGGTATGCAGCGACTCCAGTGCGCGCGGCCCTGAGCAGCAATCTTTGGAATCCATTACATTTGTTCTACAGAGTCACTCTAAACCCATTTAATCTCCTGCATCAGCACTGCTGACATCTGCAACTTGGGCACCGAGGAGATGACTGAAGGAGGAGATTTCAGAGGCAGCTCTGTCCATGGATTCTTAGCAGGCCAGTTCCTACACTTCAGCAAGGGCAGGGCTTCATTTTACTTCAGCCTTGACCATCTTCCATCTTCTCCCATTCTGGATAACAGTGCTACTGCTGACCTAGCAACACTTGTAGGTTTTATGAACAGAAATTAAATGGTCATTATCAATGCCACCTTCCCAGGGATTACCTTGTGTAATGTAGGGAGCAGGAAAGGCTGGGAGCAGGAAAATGGTGAGGGACTGCGGCTTTTGTGTCTATTCAAAGGCTTTCTCAAACCAAGCATTTAATAGCAGATTGGTCTTTTTTCCAAGTCCTTTTGAGGGCACAGAGGGCACAGAAGCTGTGGCAGAAATCCTGAGTGCAGCAGAAGGAGCAGCTTGTTTCACACACTAGTGCTGGCACCAGCAAATGGGTATTGGCAGGGTGGCTGAGTGAGGGACTCTGGACTGGAAAGTAAATCAGCAGCTTTTTCTCTGGTTAATTTTCTCTTGCTTAAAAGGCCAGTGCAAAGGAAAGGGAGGCAGAGAAGATGGTAAACTTGCTGTGGAATTTTTAAAAGCTTTCGGTATTGATCTGACACCCTGAAGTTACAGAAGCCTCTATCTAAAGTCAAAGAAGGAAGAGTTTGTGCTTAAGTTAAGAAATCATTTAACTGGAGGTTATACTTCGGCTGAGTAAGGCAGATGCTTAAGGCAGTGAAATTCACAGGAGCAGAGGCAATTTGTCCCTGTATTAAGGTGTGAGCTGAATTTGCAGGAAGATGATTATCAAATCCCACCACAAATCCGCTGTCACAGGAGCAGCATTGAAGGTCTGTCTGTCCATGGCAGTGTCACAGCAATGGGGATTGCTTCACACCTGGTTTCACAGGGAATGGCTTGTTCTCAGGAGGCACATGGGATCTGGGAATCACACTGGTCAAGAGCTATATAGCTCTTTCCTCATGACCTTCCTCAGTGCAGAGGTCAAAAGTGCAGGGAACTGAGGCAAAAAATGCTATTGGAAGGCTAACCAAAAATTAACCCAGAGCATAAAGGACCTTGAAGACATTTTCTAGAGAGAAACAAAATTTGACTGAGGTCTTAGTGCTCAGTAAATAATGCTAATAAAGTAGTTCAAGCCACTTAGACTCTGTTCTCTCACCTAATTTTATATTGTTGTAAAAAGTGGTATTTCATCAGTTTAATAATGATCATAGATTATAAAGTTGCTCTAAAACTGTTAGTTGTTTCCCAGGTAAGTGATCTTTGGTCTTCTTCAGCTGATACTGCATGCTAATCAGAGTAAGGAGTTCAGTAGGTAGATGGTGTTAAATTAATGAGTAATTCCCACTTGGCTTTTCTTGCTAACATCTTGACTTTTAACACACATCCTTCACAATTCACAAATACAAATGTGTCTCTGAGATCTGGTAGAGGTCAAATAGAATCTTAGTATAGGCTTTGTGGGTCTATAATTAAATACATTTCTGAAACATGGCATAATGTGCAAAAACTTGCCTGGTTGCTGTTCCTATGGAATTCCTTCTCAACAGAGAGCTATTACTGTCTTGGAGATTTCTGACTGCAACAAATTAAATACCATCTGCTAAAAGAACTGTGGCAATACTGTCATCTAGAGTACTTCCCTTCTGGTTACTGTGGGCCAAAGAGAGGGAATATTCAGAGAAAAAAACGAGTTGAAGACTGGTGTCATCCTTAATTTATTGCATCGTGGCCACAGAGGTACCCTCCATAAAGATCTGGAAGCCCGCTGTGTTAAGTGTAAAATTGATGTGACTGGGTTGCGGTGAATTTGTCGCTGAGAGAAGTTGTGACCTCATTGAGGCAATCAGGGTTGTGAGAGTGGCCTTTCTACTTTTGAAATAGTTCACTTTTCTTTTTATAATATGAAAGAAATGAAGAGAGGGGTGAGAAATGTAGAAGGGGATGAATGACAGCTGAGTATTTGTGGAAAAAAAAGGATGGGTGGGAAAGTGGGTTACTGTCACAGAAGAGATGATGCTGCAAGGGAAGGAGCCAGGGAGCAGCTGAGGTACTGCAGCACAAGTCATGTTCAAGGGTTTTAAGGAGATGAAGTCATGCTGTCACCTCTGCTGGGTGAGCTCTGGGTAGCACCTGCCACGAAGGCCCCAGAGATCAGCTCCAGTTCTGAGAACCCAGAACTAAAGACCAGGAGGCAAGAGGAAGGTACCAGCAGCTGAGAAAATGCACAGGAAGGCAAATAGTCGAAGGCAGCCTTTAGCTTCCAAGAGCAGTGACCATCTGCTAGATGCTTTGCTAGCTTGGGAGTTGCTCTGTCATTTCTGCAGCACTGTTTTCATTTAGGCCAGTCCTCATCTGTTTACCCTAACTCATCAGGGAAGCATGGCAAATATCTTCAGAGGAATATTCTCTCCAGTAGAATGAAATCTGAAGGCACATGCAAGTTCCAGCTGATCTGTGTTAGTTTTGTTTATTCTCTGTTCCAGACAGCAAACTAAACAATTTGTTTCTTCCATTAACTGGTTTCTCTTCTATGGAACAGCACACTTATTGGATAATTTCCATCACAAAAGTTTCTTTTAATGAAAAGTTTTGAAAGCCCTTCCTTCTTTCGCTCCCCCAGTAAGAGAATCAAAAAGGCTGCACAGAATTATAACAAATTACAAAGGTACGTAGACAAAATACTGCTTTTGTTTTTCATCTTTGTCTAAAATTAATGGGTTTAAGGTTAAGATAAACATTTTACCCTTCAGCACCATCCTTATATTGAACATGCAGACAGGCAGCTTTCTCTTTCCCTGCTCAGAGAATGAATGCTTTGACTCTACCTGCAGCTTTCCCAGGAAGCACCTGATTCTTTTTCCAGTTGAAGAACCTCCTGAGGTGGAGTAGCTCCAGAGGTGTGGCTTTCTGTGTATGCTGTGAAGCTCTTCCTCAAAGACAAATGGATTTTTTTCTCTCATGTTTGCATGTCTGGTTGATAGCTGAAAAAAAAACTACTTGAGAGGTTTGTAATTGAATCAACGGATGTTTATATAAACCAAGGAGACATAAGTTGGGAGAAATATTGGCTCATTTCTTTGTACTGCTTAAGGAGTTCAATTTGTGCAAAAGTAAAAAAAGCCTTTACAATTGAACATCTTCTGTTTGGCTGGACTTGGTGTCTCAGCACAAAATGAAATAACACAGATACAGATATGAATGTAAACACTGGGAGGCATTCAAGATAAAAGTATTAAAGCTCTTTTTAAATACATGAATATATGATTGTAATCACTTCACCTGGTTTAATCATTCCCTTTTGGCTGCCAGGGAAAATAAATTTGTAGTGTACAATAGATCAAGGATCTTGTGGGGAACAGAATGTGCAGTCCATAAATCTGTACGAACATGCAGGAAGCTCAGCCACAGCTGTAAGTGCAGCAGTGGCTCCAGCCTTTGCTTAAGGATGACATTTTAAGAAATTGGGACTACTTGCAGGGGATGAGCTGTTAGACTGGACTACAGTCATTTCTGTGTGCTACCTGTATGGGCAAAAAATTGACTCTCTTCAGCCATCTGGGACACTGCATTGGCAGGCTGCTGTTCTGGGCCGCTCAGGTGCTGTGATGACACTGCTCCATCAGAGAAAGAAAAAAAAACCCTGTGGTTTAATAACACTCAGGGATTGGGTTGGCAAAGGCAAGCCCTCAAAAGTTGAAGTACAGAGTGATAGTTTTGGATCTCTGAATTTAGCCTGGCACTTCTGTGTATGAAATTTACCAAACCCTTATTTCTGTCTCCTGTATCAGTATGTACACCTCTTCTTTCTATGGTGCTCCTTTTAGGCAGCCCACAGATACCTGCCAGTACCGTGGGGAAATTCAGTCTTTTTTTGTGTTCAGTGTGAGGTGCACAGTTCTATTGACTACCCAGTGTCCTAAAATCACACTTAGTTACAGATTTAATCCTGGTCTCAGGGGCTTTCTGTGCAGTTCATTATCGTGGCATCAGAGCATTTCACAAATGTTAACGGGTTTATCTTCACAACTCATTCTAAGTGCTGGTATCATTACAGGCTCCTCTGAGAATTTCCTTGCCACTCTTTAATTATTTTTCACTGAATATTTGCAAATGGCAGCTTCAGACATGGCAATTGAGTGAAAATTGGGCAGATTTGTTTCACCTCAATAAGCATCCATAATTCCTGAATATTTGCCAGTAATTTGGCAATAAAAAGTAATCCACTGCATGCTCCAAAAGTATGAATGCTGGAAAGCTCCTTAGCTAAATGCTTCTAAATTTGTTTGCTTGTTTTTAATTGTTAAACTTAGGTATTTTCTCTGGTTTTGTTTTTGGAAAAAGCTGAGCCTTTTATTTTTTAAGCTTGCTTAACCGGTTTTTATGGACTGTTGCCCAGGCTTTTCAAACCCCGCAAAATGTTAAGCAATTGATAATTAATTTTTTTAAAAGGCATGCCAGAAAAAACAAGTATAATTAATACTTATAAACATCATGCAGTTCACTAGCTTCAATTTGTTATAACCCAATTATTAAAATAAGTCACAGTGTTTCAATATGATATAAAGCATGTAGAAATGCTATTAGAACATATATATAACTCTAATAAATATTTCTAACTGCTTAGTGTTAAGTCAGCTTCAAATGAGGTGAAGACTTTCTCCAGGGTGTTGGTGGGAGCCCATTGTGTCTCTGTGAGCCCTCCCGTTGCTCTCACTGGCTGTGCTGACACCTGGTCTCCAAGGGCCACCTCCTTTCTCTCTCGATTGCAAGTAGGTCAGCACTGCAGCAGTATGGGAAGTGGAAGGTAGAAAGAACAAAGAAAAGCAGCCAGGAAACCGGGAAAGGTCTGTTCAGATTCACAGAACTGCCATCATTTGTCAATGGGACATCCAAAAGTACTTGTCTTGGAGAACCACATTTTAACCCACATTATACAAGGCTATAAACTGCACAGTCACAGCATAATCTTTGTGAGAACAACTTAGTCCTTCATGCATAATTTTCTACTTTATTTCCATGCTGATTAATTTTTTCCTTTTTCCATTCTGTAGAGTGGAGAACCTGTTTAGAAAGATAGAGATTACTAGTGTATTAGGTAGATGAAGAGCAAGGACCAGATTTAAAGGACTTTAAGGGATCCTGCAATAGTGAGTTTTAGCACATATCCACATGCGTTTTTATGTGCTTTTACACTTAGTTATTGATGTGAAATGTAATTCCCCTTAGGTGTCACCTTGGAAGTGCTGAAATGGCTGTGAAAATCCCTTGGCACTGGTTAGCAGAATTAATGTGTGTAAAATATAACATCATGAGATGACATGAAGGCCGTCAGCTAGCCTCAGCTTTTTGTGTTTTAAAGCTCTCTACAGGTCCTTCACTTCTAAGCATGTTCTATTTTGCCTGAGTTTTGCTTTTATGACCTAATATAATTGTGAGATGTTTCAGGACAGCTTCTGAAATGAAAAATCTTACATCTCCTCTATGTGTGTGGCCTTTGGAAATGTTGATGGCCTCTGGGGCCAGAGCTCCAATGTAATTTCATCTGAGCATGCAACAGTTTTATGCAATTTTAATTGGGTATGAAGAGGTGAGATAGATATGGTTTTAGAAATAGATGCTTTCACTTCTGATCTGTGCTTGAAAGGGCTTTGAGGTATGTCAGGAAAAGGATTCTTCTGCCAAAGCACCTGATGTGAGCAAGGGCAGCAGGTGTGAAGACTTCCCTTGTGCTCCATGCCCAGCCCTGGGGCACTGGGTGAGACATGTTGTCCTTGTCCTCTACAAAGTTTAGAATAGGGAATTGAATGTTAGAAAGAATGATGCTCATAGAAGTGGGAACACCACAAAGCATTATCTCTAAAGCTACTCTTCCTGTGTGTAGCTGTTTCCTTCTCTTTCTCTTTGCCTGTGCATTTTGCTGATGCTCTCCTGTTCCACATCCTGGGACTATTCTATTCAAGCCATGTGCCAGAAGTCATCACATTTACTGAAGAAATTACTGTGTTCTCTATTGAATCCTCACTATTTTCTCATTGCTATGCTCAGTGAGATGTTATGATCTTAAATGAGTCTGAACTGTTCAATCTAATTTCTAATGCGTACATGTGTAGTCTTATATATTTAAAATTTCACAGTGGCCACCTCTTCCTGGTTTACACATTCTTACAAACTAATTTTTTTTATGCAACAAGAAGCTGGAAATTATCCTTGTGCAAAAAGGTTTACTTCCTTAAAGCTGACGGGAGACACTTTAGTGGTGGTATTAATCCTACCCATCATTGTCCCAAACAGTAAAATTAAATTGAGTTAAATAAGGGTCTATGGCATGAGCTGAACATGGCAAAGATAAGTTTTTTAATGTTTCTGCAGAGGTGTAGGACAAATTTAAAAAATAATTTAGAGTTATTGAATGACTGAGAGGGAAGGAAATTAAGTTAAAAGAAAAGTTCAAGTATATTTATACTTAAGTATATGCATGTTTTGGCCATGTGTTCATCATCTGAGGGACAAGAATGCTTAAAAGCATGGGGATTGGTAACTGATAGAAGACTGCAGGCAGATGCAGAGGAATAAATCTTCTGCTCTTGAAGTTAGTACAAGTTCAGTCCCTCGCATCAGCTTGACTTTACCCAGCACATTCAGAAATACTCAGCGTCTAAATTCTCTGTCCATTTGTGTAAGAAATTAGACACTGCTCCCTCATTTCGCTACAAGGAGGTAGCAGATAAAGGTGTTAGTGAGGCAGCACCTGGAATATTTCAGGAGCTAAGTGGCTCTTGTCCCTAAGAACCCCCTGTGCTGTATTCAGCATAAACATAGCTGGTGCTCTCTGAATGGGTCTTTATAGCTTAGTTGGAGGTCTGTGGGCATGAGGATGTTGGAACAGCTATTGATATGCTCTAATGATGAGAAGCCAACAGCCAGAAGTGGCAGAAAATAGCCTAGAAAACCTCCCATAAGTTGGATTGCAAGCTGTTGAGCGTTATTGCATTGTAGTTTAATTATGTTAAACTGTGGATATTTAAACCTATACTGCAACTACAAAAATCATGCTCATTCCAAGCTCCAGGTTACTGTTACTGTAACAGAATGGTCATGTCATGGATTAGGACAGAAATTATGTTTATTTGGGGGGACTGAGAAGAAAATCCATAGTTGTGGACCCCCTTGGATGATAGGGCAGTACACTGCCTTCTTCAATGTCAACACAACCGGATGTGCAGATGCTGTTAGGAACTGGGCATTCTGCTTATTGAGTTCTCAGCAAGCTGTGGTGCAAGGGAAGTTCTTTCCATCTCTGCTGTGGGGTCTGTGTAACACACTTCCTTTGAAGTAGCTTAAATCTTTCTTAATGTTTGTTTTGGTTTAGTTACTAGCCACTGTCAAATCCAAGAGGTAGGTTTTGGGGCAAGAGAGCTTGAGTTGATACAAATCTTTGCTAGCTCTTCTCCTCCATCACATATTTTGGTCTTTTGCACTTTGTGAGAGTCTGATGGCTTTAGTTCCTCCACAAAGCCAAATCCTTGTTCATTATTTAATTCTGAAAAATTCCCATTGACAAATAACACTTGTGTAACATTCAAATTAGAAGTGATTTTAAAATGTTTTTGAAAGGTACTTAGTTGTCTCTTAAGTTGTGACCTTGACCAGTTCCTGTTTTCAGAGATCTCTTCAGATCTTGAATCAGTAACTGTCAATACCATTTCCTTCGCCAGGAGAATTGTCTGAATGTACCAGAAATTCCAGTTTTCTCCAACCAGCTGCCAAGACATGGAGCCCAACACCTGACAAAATCGAATAGTACATATGTAGTGTAAAATGAAAATCCAACATCTGCAGTCCACACGCATTTGGAAGCGAAGTAAGGTTGCTTGTGCTGAATATCAAGTTGAGGGAGATGACACAGAATATGTAACAGTTGTTTTGGAAAGAAATTGAGAGAATTTATGTTAAATGGGAGGGGAAATGTGCGAATCTTGGGGCCTGGATTCCAACTGGGACCATTCAGAGCTAGTGCACTTGTAAGTAAATTACAGCTTCCAAATACCTGAACTGCTTTTGTTCTCAGTATTTTGCGGATCCCAGAGCTAAAACTTGCACCTCAGTATGGAGTTTCAGTTATAATGAGCCAGACAGATTTTCAGGTCTTCAGTAAAGTAGCTTTTATATCTCTATTGGCAATTATGATCTCAAAAGTAGTAATTTTGCAACCTCAGCTTTTTTGCAGTTTAAAATGCTTCCTTTCTCCTTTAGTTTGGTTTTTAGGTTTCTCACAGTTTGCATCCCCCACCTTAGAACTATATGTAAAGCTCAGTTATTAAACTTCAGAGCACTAGAGGAAGTAAACAAGTTTTTGTGGTGTAGTGGTTGATTCTCTTGTGGCTGGAGCAGCTGATGCCCATCTGGGTTTGTGTTTCATCTCAGCTTTATTACTCCATCTCACTGTATCATTTAGTTCTGACTCAGCGCTCCATTGGCACTTATCTTTTTTAGAGCCATCAGCAAATCCATGGACCATGTTAGGCCTGAGATGCTTAAAAACACAGACAGCTTTGGTAATCTTCAGCTTGGAATTTCTGCTGCAAGTGAATTAACGGTTTCAGTATTTGGGTTCATTTAAGATTTCCAAAGCTTTGGAAGACAATAATAGCCGATTATTCAAACTAGTTTTAGCAACTTCATTAGTGCAGAACTCCGCCTAAGCAGACCTCTGGAGCATTTATCTCAAATAGCATATTTTGAGATTTTTAATATTGTTCTGTTGTCACTGAGTTGATGGCATAAGTAGCCCTCCTAGCATCTTTGTATGCAACCAGCAGTATGCAATCAGAGAACGTTCTTCCATGGTCTGTATTGAGTACTTTCTGCTTTAAAAGTGTTGTTCAAAGCCTAAGCAAGCCTTAGTTTTATGCAAAATAAGTCCATACCAGTTCAAATAAATAAATGATGAATTAAAGGTGAGTTTTAATTTTTTGAGTTGTTCAAAGTTGAGCTCTAAAGTAAAGTGTTTCTCAGTTTTGGCACAAGGGCAATTTGGAGTTGATTTAATGTATCTTTAATTTAGTCTTTGGCTGAAAAAGAAAATCAGTAAGAGGAGTTAATGATTTCTATTCCTGAAAGGCAAGGAGTGTTTTTTAAAGCAAAAATTTGTTGTAATTTACTGATTTCACATTTACTATCTCCTTGACTTTGCTTTAAAAAAAAATAAATACAAAAAGCCCCACAAACAGATCTAAAAATCAGCAGAATGGGAACAGCTCCAAACAACCACTTCATAAACCATGGTCTTTTCTGACTGAAATTGTTGATGTGAATGTCTTTATGTGAATGTTTTGTTTTACCAAGGAGAATAAACTGGATCATCGTCTGAAGTAAATAATTTTTTGTCCACTTCCCTCCCATGGGATTCCAGTGATGTAAATCAGAGAAATTCTTTCAGTGGCAGACCAGTAATAAATATAACTGTATGGAACATAGTCTTAAATGTAGAGTAGAATGAAGGGTAAGGTGACCTAGCAACTCTGTCATCTCTCATTTTTATTGCTCCTTGGGGTAGGAAAGAAAAAGTCTTTTGAGCTGACTATGTTCATTGTAGCAAAATTACTATGAAAGATTCCCGTGGGACACTTGCATAACTGACCATTAGGAAAAAAACTGGCAGTCAGGAGAATAGAGCAGATACATTTTCTGTTCTCGTCATTATCTTTGTCCCAAGTGTAGGACAGGGTTATATAATCACAGTTCGAGTCTGTCTTGCATTCTAATGCACTCATCAGCCACTGAGAATCTCTCCAAGATGGGAAGATGCCATTTAAGTAACTCTGTCTTGGGGCAAATTGAAAACAGAACAGAAAACTGCTGAACAGAAAACAGCTACAGTTATGTTGAACTTCTTACATATGTCACAGACTACACAAAAATCTCAGCAGCTTCGTAGCTGTTGTTACAAAAGCATGAGGTGGACAGTGTAAAAGCTGATTGGGTCTATGGCATTTCCTGCATGATCAGATGTATTTAGTGATTCCTTACTGTGCTGGTGCATTAGGCACTAGGACATTTCACCTCAAAAAACAAGAAGCATGTGTCTGTCAAATGAAGGATTATTGGGTGTGGTGTGTCTCAGATGTAGTACAGTTTTTTCTCAGTGGAAACTTGAGTGTTGGAAAGCAATGTGAAGATTATGCTTAATTCCATATGTGTAATTCATGATGAGGCTCTGTCTGGGTGGTGTTGGTCTCTAGGATGTTTGGACAGAGTCATGGGAGTGAAAACATCTGGAATTGTGCTAATTGTGTGTGACCCAAAAACTCGCAGAAATCAGTGGAAAGGCAGCCATTAATTGCAGTAAGTGCTGGAGCAGAAGGTCCTTGGCTTGGTCTTCTGAAGGCCTGTGTACTCTTGTTCCCCTGTCTCCCTCAGTGTCTTCTCCAGAATTGTCCAGCAATGTGCATAACTGAGTTGCTTTCCAGAAAGGCCTTTTATTGACAGCAATTTAAAAAATCATTTAGGTTGCGTTGGAGTGGTGTGAAATGATACATTGAAATATGTGCCATGGGGCAGGGCAGTAAAAGGAGCTACAGCTCAGCTTGCTGGAGCAGCTTCCCAAGCACCAGACCATTTTGTGCATTTTTTTTTCTGTACCTTGTCAATAGTTAATCTGCGTTGTATAGGGAGAGGCTGGTGAAGAACATGTTCTGTCAACTCTTCCCTATATGTTTCCCTAAATGAGCTCTGAAATAACACTTCAAACAGATCAAACTAATTTTTAAAGAATTTTTAATGATATGTATTATCTAATACGGTACCAGAGAATCCCGTATCTTCAACTGTGAGTGTTCAGTTACTGATTCACCTTCAGCAAGTGTTTCCCATAAGTGCCTGCAAGTGCCACAGTTCCTCATGCCTTTTCTGTTTTGATGGACACACACATACAAACACATTGTATGGCTATAGGTGCACAGGTTTTCTGTAACTGTTTAAAAAGTGCTGTATCTAAATTATCAAAGACTCCTGAACAAGCAGGTTTCTTCTTTGTCTAAAAAGGTAAAGCAGGCTAAAATTGGAAGCATCAGTTGGGAATGATAAATATTCATTACCCTGGGTGTTGGTGCAGTCGAACAGTATTGATTTCTGCTGTTGAGGATTGCATTCTGTACCTGTCTGACTGTGACGCTGAAATCTGGATGTTGTTTGTCTTGGGACACCTTGTGCTTTGGGTCTGCTGCGGCACAGTGAGGCCATGACATCAGGCATTTTCAAACTTCAGAACTCAAGCCATAAATAATACAAACCCAATGTAACCCTGGCATTTCCAGACTGCTTTGGTCTGTCTTCTATCCTGTTTGTCATTCCAAGAGCCTGGATGTTACTCTGTGCAACAGCAGGTCCTATTCAACACCAGGAAGTGACAGAGGATGTGGTGCTGCAGCCCAGCTGTGCTTCCCTGGGCTGCTGTAATAGGAGAGACTGCATCCAAGCCTTTGTTTGTCCTTCTCCAGCTACACCAATTCATCCTCGCTTTGGGAAGATTCCATATTTATTCCTCTTGCGCCTGGGCATGCTGCATGTAGGTGCAACAGCAGTGCTGCAGTCAGTGACTGACAGAGAAGACACAGAGCCAAAACAAAGTACTAGAGGCAGTTTTGTCTTGCAGGGAGTTCTTTGTGATCAAATTTTGGTATTCAGTTGTCCTGCTGCTCACAATTGAATCTCAGCTCTGTGCTATAGATTTAATCTTCAGAGATTTCTGTAGAAATGGACAGTAATGCATTTGTGCACCTTTTAAACTGTACCAGAGGTATTTTTAGCTGTCAGTAAGTGTTTATAATTCAACTTTAAAATGCCTTTGTCAAAGTTTTTTTTCTTTAAAAGAATGACTATTCATATGCTTGGAAGTACTTCCTTACAGTCCTAGACTTCTCTGCATTAATATCCTTTTCAAAGTGTTGGGAGTTGAAATGTAAAATGGAGAAAGAAAGAGCTGAATGTTGGTTTGTTTTTACATGTTAAAATGCTGTGTTTCCAAAATATATGCCTGGCTTTAAATTGCAGAAATGCTGAAATCTCATGTGTTTATAAACTTCGGTGATAGGCAATTTTCACTCTTGTCTGTTACTGATAAACTTGTTTATTAATTTCACTACTTTCAACATCAGTACCTAGCTTTCATACTCTGAAAGTTCATGCTGATACAGAACTTATTCAAGCGTTACTTTTTCAGACTTCTGCTGTTGCAGAGACATATTTCTTTAGGCTCTAGTACAAAGAATGCACAAAATTTAGCCACATGTAACACAAAAGCTAAATCATTCTTGCATAACAGCAACATAAGTTAGTATGAGAATAACTGCTAGTAAGTGTCCACACAGTACAGTGAGTGATGTATGAGCAAACATATGTACCATGGTTCGTTTTGCAAGAGCTGCAGTCTTTTCCTAGTCTCCTTTTCTATTGCAATGCTAGGCTAACATTCTATTGCAATGCTAGGCTAACAATAAAAATTATGTTTTTGATTTGTGTTATTCAAGTGTGGTGGTGGAAGGTGTGTCAATTAATGTCAAATTCAGCTGAGAAATGTGATGATTAAATGGTCAGCAGCAGGTGAGGATTATGAAAAGTGGTAAAGCCCACAATGGGAGCCGCATTCAATAGCAACTTTCTGGCACAGGAATAAACATGAACATGTTGCTGAGGTTTCCAAGTACAATTTAGTTTGACCTTGAATTAAACACCAATCTCTACAAGGTAACTTAATTACCTTTTCCCTA
The DNA here is from genome assembly GCF_017590055.1 of Onychostruthus taczanowskii. NCBI lineage: Eukaryota > Metazoa > Chordata > Aves > Passeriformes > Passeridae > Onychostruthus > Onychostruthus taczanowskii. The sequence continues at coordinate 271,249 of NW_024498686.1, forward strand.
GGATGGTTGTGGAAGGTAGGTGGCATTGTTTGTGTGAGGTAGTTGAATACTATATAGGCATAAGAAAAATATGCCAAGAATAACTCTTCCCTCCTTTCTTTTCATAAGCTGCCAAACTATGACTTCCCTGACATAGTTACACTTCTTTTGTGCTGCTACCCCGCAGTGCCTGTGTATTTTGCTTGTCCAGAAATGCCTTGTGCTTTTGTTGCACTGAAGTCAATTAGAGCTACTAGTAAATGATTATGTGGAACATCTTGGGAACTGAAAGACAGCAGAGCCTTTCCATGCTCTGTGTGCTCATTTACTGTTCTGTTGTTTGCACTCCCTTCTTTTATGTAATTACTTCATCCTTTTTATGTCACTCATTTCTGAAAATCACTCACAGATTGAACCCCTCTTGCTGCGTTTGTCAGTCAGTTCCATTGGCTGGTTTCCTGCTGTATACAGAGAAGTTTCTCCTCAGTTCCTGTAGTGAATAATCTTTTGTATATGCAGGCTGTAATGTCTTGTTTCAGGACAGGCCTGTTAGCCAGAAGACTGTCTAGGAAATGTAAGTTTGTGTGTACTTCCTTGCACAGCTCTAAGGGGATGTAAAACACAGCATGGACCCTGAGGTTCTCTGTGCATTTCAGGCTCTGTATGCATCTCACCTGATGCACTGGAGGCTGGGGTATTTTCAGGTAGAGATGCAATGAAGAAAAAAAAAAGTACAAAGGAAACTTCAGTTTTTTCTCTGAGAGATCAGGCAGGACAACTCTATTAGAAATATCTAAGAAATGCTTGTGCTTAGGTGAAAAGAATTTGCAAACTGAAGTCTGTGTCATGCAACAGAGCTTTGTCAGCTTGTTGTTGTAGAATGATGACTGAGAAGAGGTGAAATGAAACTCAGGAGCTGGGAGAAGGGGATGTACCTGGCCTAGCTTTTTGCTTCAGTCATTTGCATTTCACCTTTGCTTATTAAGACAGTGGAACTGGGGCCTACAAGTGGGTCTCTGTGTCGTGTGTCCAGCTGAGAAGAAGAGAGATAGAAGTGAACTGGTGAGTTTGTTGTTTTCCTGAATGTATTTGGTGTGCTGGACTTTTCTGGTGATTCAAACATTTCTATATCTGCACCTGATTCACATCAGCTGTTAAATTGACAAAAAGATTCAGCCTGGTTTAGACCTGACTAACCCCTTTCCAAACCATTTTGAAGTGTGGCTTGGGCATGCTTCAGCTTTCTTTTCAATGCTAACTCAAGATAAATGGGAAGGATGTATCGCTTAGGCTTCACATGTTTTTCTTTTGATCTGGGCTTTTCCTCTCATCTCAGAGAGCAAAAGGAAACAACCTTGCCTCCACTTGCACTGTGTTGTGCATATTGTGAGTATGTGTATGTAAATAAAAGGTGTAGAAATACTGAAAGGCAGAGGTGAAGAGCATCTTGGTAGTGTGAGGATGGTGGATGTCACCAGTTAGAGTTTCTCTAGCACTGGAGAAATTATTTTAAGGTAGACATAACCTGTTTAGCTGAGCTTTTGGCAAGGTTATTTCCACACACAGTGAAAGCCTTGCCAGCCACTGTCCTGCCTTTGAGGGGACTTGGTGAAGGGTTCAGACAGTGGAGGGAAAAAATGGAAGATGTGTGTTGTTGATCACTGTTAGTGAGATTTTGTGTTAACTTGCAAGTGATGAATAAGAACATGTCAGATAGGGAAGCTGTGGCAGCAGCCCAGATATCCTGCATGGGCTGCTCCCTGTGTCAGCGAAAGATATGCCAAGCAGAAAGCCACTTTGGGAATTGGCAAATCTGGATGTTTTAATTTCCCACATATCTTTTAAGAAACTGTCTCCATTCCACTCAACAAGCCCCGAATTTATTCCTTAAAATAAAAACAAAGAGAGCTTTCTCCTGAAACACTTCCATGAAGCATCTGTTTTCAGTTAGACACAAAATTTTGCTTGGAAACATCCTGCTGCAGATGAACACCAAACTTGTTTAATAAATCACTGCCAAAAACAATCTGAAGAGATCTTAGTCGATAATTGGCTTGACAAGATTCCTCTCCAGCATATTTGCCAAGCATTAGGGGCTGCTGATTCCCTTGCCTAGAGCAGTGGGGCCCTTTGCAGCTCAGTTACCAGCGGTGCTACTGAGCACAGAGAGCCGGGCATGCCTGAGTGACACCTGCATGCTGATGAGCCTGGCTCTGCCTTTCTCTGGGCTCCGGGGTAATCAGCATTCAGGGGCATGGGCTTGTGCAGCCACCCCTGCCATATTCTGCACATGGAATTGGGCACTACTGCTGCATCTCAGCTGCTTTTGGCAAGTGGCAACAAAAGGGCTCCTGATCACGTGTACTTGTTTAACTGGATAAAATGAAACAATGTGCTTAAGAGAAGAGAAAGCCTTAGTGGTGTGTAAAAGTTATATTTTCAAACAGGCTTATACAAGCGGTCCAACTAGTGTGTTATAATCTGCAGTGTCAGGTAATCAGGATGGAAATACTTCAGGGGTTTTTGCCCTTTTAATGTTTTTGTTTTCCCCATGAGGAGAGGTTGCCAGCCAGGATGCTACAATAGAAAAGCCTAGGGAAGCGCCTCTTGGCTGGTGTTCATCTATAGCAGCACTAGTTATGCAGTTGTCATGTTTCATCACTTCTGAATTTTCACTTTTTCGTCTGAATCACTTCATGGCATGAAGACATTAAATTGAAAGATTTTAACAATTTTGAAATAGTAGAGTCTTTCAACATTGATGGTGCTGAACAGGAGCCCTGACTGTTGAATTCTATTTAGAAAATACCTTGAAATATCCATGATCTGGAGTTAGCTGACAATGCGTCTTCTGAATACTGAAGGAAACCTCTTCTGAGCTTCTACTGGAGTTTTTTAAAGGCAGACAAGTAAGAAGAAAAATCCTGACTGATTTTTCTCCTCAAAATGTATATTTGATTAATGGGTTTTACTTGACTTATGGTCTTCTTCACTAAATATCATCCCTTAGATTTTGTGCAATTAGCCACCTCAGTTTCCTCAAATAAATGCGATGTTAAGAACAACATGTTCATTAGAGCTGATATATCCTGGATAAGGAAGTGGGTTTAGGTTTTCTTTTTCATCAGCAGCATATTTTTTAGTGTCACTGATCACAGTTAACCTTTTAAGAGGCAGTTAGGATTTGAGCTGGTGGGTTGTGTTCACTGGAGCTCTGCCACTCTGTGGGACATGAGAATGTGTCTGTGAGGTGATGGTACAGGAGAAGGTTTGTGCTGCCCACACAGTGGGCAGTGTTTTGGTGAGTAGTGCTTCAGCTCTCTCTCCTAGTGCCATGTAATAATACCTGCTTCAATGGAAGCAGCAGAGGTCAAAAATCCCTGTTTCACTTTACATCAGCATTGACTTACCTCACAAATCATCTGCTGATTTCATGATTTCTTTTGAGCTTGACTGTGTGGCACATTGGTTTTTCATGGAACAATTCTTTGCTGAAATGGTTTCTGATGACACATGGGCAAGCTACAGAAGAAATACGAGTTTTGGTGCCATTTTCTCAGCAGGACGTACTCACAGTAGGAGAACCCTTGTGCATATAGTTCTTCCAGACACATCATCTTTAGTAGAACTGAGTGTTGGGCTGTATTTATAGAAGTCCTCTTAAGCTAGAAAATTACAATCATCTACTTTTCAAATGTGTGTGGGTAGAGGCTTGGCAGATCCAAACTGAAGCTTCCTTTCTGCAGAGAGAAAATCAATGACATGTTGAAATTCACAGCCAGCCTAACTCCAGGGATTCAAATTCTTGCAAACAAGCTTATGAACTTGGCAAGTCTTGCTTCAAATTATTTTGAAAGACAGTTTCAAATTTACTATTTAATTCCCAAAGGATAATAGTAATTTCTGAAATTCCCAGTGATATGAGCAAGGACTTTTGAAGTACTGACTACAGTAGTTGGATTGCTAGCACAGGTAGAGCCATGAGGAAATAACACAGTGGGCTCTGCTTAACCAAAATGTTAATGGACTGAATGTCAGCATACTTTAAAAAAAAAAAAACATTGACATTTGTAACATCACAGCCTAGTGGTCAGCCATCAGTATCCCAGATGTACGTGACCAGCACCTAAGCAGTGTCTTTTGAAGGGGAGATGATGCAGTGTCTAGAATTTGTTGCTTATGGAGCTGTTAATTGGAGAAGTTTGAATTAGGCCTGGAAAACTTTCAAAATAGACTAAAATCAGATGGAAAACATGGTTAGTCATTATGGATCATGTAGTCATTCTGTTTTATCTAGTGTGCAGCTTATTAAAGTTGACAAAATCCTCATAAAACTGCTTGAGAAATGTCATCTGAACCTAGTTGTTAAAAAACATTAAGTGTCATAATTTGCTCTTCTAAGTCATAGTAACAACTTCCTTAGAACCCAAGGCAATGTCAGGTGTAGTCAGGCTGTGGAGAGCGACTGTTAGCTCTTTGTAGTATGTGTAATATGTATTTGTCTGCAGCACAAAATTGCATTAACCTTTCAGACTTACACACCGCACGACGAATAGAGGCCTAATTATCTTTCCACTGTCACCCCTAGGTTTATTTCAAAATTACTGATTTCCAAGTTTTCACATCTCCTGAATTACCCTTATTTTGGATTTTCCTTCTCCAGCTATTAGCTTGCATGTATTCCAGTCTGAATCTTATTATCCTGGGGGAACTCTTGCCTATTTTCTTTCATTTCCCTAATAATGTTTTCTTTAATTCACATTAGACTTTCAATTTCATTGAAACTTAATATTATGAGCAGATTGGTTGAAATATATATTGCTGCTTATTTCCAGCTGCCTAGTGACAAAATAAATCACACACAGGTATGTGGGCTGCTCCAAATTCCATGTCTCCCTTTGCTCCATGCCTGGTATTCAGCCACAGTCTTAATTTATGGCCTTCAACCTGTTTTTAATCCAAACCTATGCTAACAGATTCTTTTAAAAATTATAATTCTTTGAATATATGAAAGCTATCCTTTCAACAACGAATTCTGATTTTATATCAAGGCAAACCATGAAATCTCCATGGTATGAATGTTAAAGCAAAAAATCTTGGTTATACACTTTTTCCAAAACTTTTTGCAACATTGAGACAGGATTCACCTGCCCAAATGCAGGCATATATTACATCTATATCTGAGCTTGTCATCTACATTCCCTTTATAGTAAATGAAGCAAAAGAAGCATTTTTAGGCTGTAGTTAATGGCATCCTATAGAGAAGCCTCAGTCTGTGAAACAGCATCATGCCTGTGTCTGCCTCTTCACTATCTGAACAAAACTCACTTAGACATTTTACAGACAGCTCACATTAAGTGAGGTGAATTCTGTCCTTAACACCACAATAATTAATCTCCTTTATTAGATGAGATTAGGCTTCTAACCTCTTGCATTAACATCAGTAGTCTTTTCCATATGAATTTTGAATCCCTTTTTGTAATATGCCAGCTAGAGACATCTCATGTACCATTTGCTAACGTTGAAATAGAGATTTAGGGTTTTCTGTGTGCATCAATGATAAGGGTTTACAAAAACAATCAGAAGGTTTGCAACTGCATTTTTACATCAAAGATCTTAATTTTAGTCTACTGAAGTTCACATACACAACAGGTGTTTTTCAATGGCAGCAGCTTCTGGATGTCACGTTAGTCATTTGGGGTCAAGTTGTGTAGCTTTTCGTTAGGCTTTGTTAGCAAGTTCCACCCCCACACTGGGGTCAAAAAGGAGTAAGTAACAGGATTGTTAAAAGTGTTGTTTTCTTCCAAGTGCTCTTGATTCTGCTTCTTAGGCCAGATGGAATACACAAGTGATCAGTGTGTTGTTTATCCCGGCAGCATAGCCTCCACAATTCAGCCGGGGTTTTTGCAGACACTGCCTTCAACAATAAGCTCCAGGACAGGATGCTGGAGAAATCTCTAAAAGTGTGTTAGGGTACTAAATTCTCACAGAAAATACCTTACATAATAAGGGTTAGGGTGACAAATCTGGGTGCTATCCCTGAGGATAAGTATCAATGATAGCCACATAAGCCGGATACATTGGTATATCATAGAAAGCTGGAAATCAAGAGTCTCTATTAATGTTGAAACTTAATTTCATTGTCCCAGTCACATTACTTAAAGGTTGGTGTATAAAGACAGGTTTTTTCAGTGGTTTGTTGAACTTCTCTACGTATCTTCCTTTCGTTTTTTGCAACCTTTGGGGCCCAGCATGGAGCAGTCTTAAAGGGTTTGTGCTGTGCTGCCTTTTCTATTCCAAGAGACAGACTTTGTTAGCACAAGAGTTTGGTCAGAGCTTGTGAGAACTGACCAGCTCTCCCAGAGGTCCCTGACCTGATTTGCAACATGTACATTCAGCAGATTGCAATCTTGTCCTGGAGGATTGCTGTGTCTAAATATCACTTGTGCATGTTTAACTTCAAATAGAAAGGGGAATTATACCTTTTCATTGATTAGCAAGTCTGTCCATGTATTTTATGCACAATGATAAAAAAACCCAACAAACCTAGACACAAGGGGTTGAATATCTAGTTATTCCAGCTTCCGTTTCATTGACTGGCAAATAGAGGTAGATAGATAATTTTAAAAGCCTATGACAAAGAGGGCTGCAGCAGCTAACTAAGTAAAAACAGAAACCAAACAAACCAAGACAAACAGGAAAAATCATCTGGAAAAGAACCTGGAATTTTCACTTTTCAGTTGTCTAAAACTGAGAAGGTTCTTCAGGGCAGTCTGGTCTGTCTGTGCTCTGGCTTGGGATGTGTGGTGCAACTCCAGAGATATTGGTGGGATTTCCCCTGTTAATACTGACAGAGCCCATGCCTGTGAGTGTGTCAGAGGGTTCAGACCTGGACTGCAATGAGGATAGACCCTGGCAGCTTTTGGGCTGTGAAGGGTCTTCTGCTTGTCATGTCATACCCTGTTACTCATTTCAAGGCAGGATAGCAGGTCAGAGCTGCAGGGACCTATTCAATCAGCTTGTCTGTGTAAGAGGTGCTGCAAATGCAGGGAGACAAATGCGCAGCTGAGGCAGCCACACAGGAGAGCAGAACCAAAGGCACAGCAAAGTCAGATTGCTTTTGTAGCCATTGAATGTTGTAAAAATCCTTGCAGAGAGCCTGCCTGCTTGAAGCTGCTCAGGAAATGGGAGATACAGAGTTCTGTCTGCTTTCTCATTTTTAACACTACATGGTCTGCTGCTTCTGTGCATCCTTGAGGAGTCATTTTGGAACATACTATGTTGAAACCAGTAAAATATGTGCTTTGATTTCTATCTTCTTCCTAATGTTTACGGGAGTCATTATACTGGCCTTAAGTCCAGTGAGTGCTGTTTGGTATCTTTTATTGGAAGAAAGCCCTGGGTTGAAGGTGCAAAAAGCATTTATGCTTCCCTTTTCCTCATTCAGCATGGACTTAGGTGTCCTTGTCTTTAGGTTATGTGGTAAAGAGTTGGTGTGGCACATGGAATTCTTAGGCAGAGATGCCTTTCTGTGGTTTAAATACAAAACTTAGCAGCCAAAGCTAAATGATTGATGTCTGGTGCTGCTCTAGACTCATCCAAATAGCATTCCAAATATCTGCTGGCTTCACAGTACAGGTTGTCTGTGTTTCTGAGGCCATTATTACCTCACTTTGCCAAAGGAACATTCCCGGCCCTGCATTTGCACATACATGCTCCCCCTCTGTTGCTGCCCACATGCTCTGGGCACTTAATTGCATGAGTTTTGCCTTTCAGCACACCCCTCTGGGAGCCTGTGCAACTCACTGAGCTGGCAGGAAGATAAAGCAATGTGTGTGGAAATAATTTTCCTGGGAGTTTTTTTCCTGCAGACTTTGGAAATTGAAACAAGTCAGTGAGGAATATGAGAAGCCCCAAAGGTGATGCAAGGGGAAGGAGCTTCGATATAAGGAGCAGGATGGGATCATCATAGTATAGGGTCAAGAAGCAAAAGGAAGGGAGGCAGAATAGTAGAGGAGGGAGGGGAATGGAGATTCTTTTCTTGGCTTTTCCACCAGCCTTTCAGAATGGTTAGATTATTGAATAGGACTAGTCTCTGTTGACAAAAGCTGTTGTTGAGCAAAGGCCTGTAACTCCTTTGAGGAATGAGAGACATCTCTTCCTGTCACAGTATATGCCCTTGGGTTGTATGTTCTTAGAAGTATGACTTTCTGAAGGTAAGTCCCCAGTGTAAATGCATGCAACTCCAGTGGGCTCAGACCAAGCTGACGTGGGATGTTTTATCCTTGGGTAAAACGATGTGCTGTGGCTGAGCCAATGGCATTATTCCCTGCCACTGAAAGGAGTATTCCTGCTCCCAGTCCGCAGGCCGACTCCCTTGCTTGTGCTGGCTCTGGGGTTGTTGCACTCTGCGGAGCCACTTGAGCTGGCTACAGCTGGAGAAACCAAATTCCAGGTTTGCTCACAGTCTAAAGCCAACTCAGTGCTTTTTCAGAGGTGTGGAACTGGTATAGAAGTGAATGTGTCACTTAACAGCAGTCTGGTTTAGTTCTGTAACATTAGGTCAGAGCCAGTTTGACGGCACAGATGCTTTTATATTTTATTAGACATCTGAGAATTTCGTTTCCAAGATGATTTTTGGTGATGCTGAGTTCTGGGGTAGAAATAATCTCATTTATTATGTAAGTATTCTTGCACAGACAGTTTCTTTAGAATCAAAGCTCTCTGTGCCTTTAACATGAAGTCTTCTAATAAGATCTAAACTTGAAGTGGTTCACTCAAGGTCTTTGTCATATTTAGTAAGGATTAAATAAGATTTTTCCAGTTATGTATGATAGAACTGCGTAATGAGGACTAATGAAACAGTCAACAGAAAGTAGTTTTGTTCCTGCTATATAATGCTGTATGGTAAAATTTGGGATTCACAGAGCTTTTATCAGTTTGATTAAAGCGCCTTTCATTCTTTAAACAAAGCTTCTTAGGTGTTGGATATTGAAACTGAGAACTGGAATCTCTGGAGTATTTCCTAATGATTGTTTAAAACCATTACCTGAATCAGTTATTATTACATTAATCTGCATCGAATTCAAAAAGGAAAAGAAATAAAAAAACAAGCAAACAAAAACAACAACGCAACCCACAAAGCAAACAAAACAATCCAGGGAAAATGAGCATTTCACCTCATATAAACTTGAAATTCTGTAAAATTCCAGGACAACTGGATGCAATGCTGTAACTGTGATACAATGACTCTCTTGCTACATATAAGCAAACTCTGCAGTTTTTAGTCTCTGTAGACACTCTGTGTATAGCCTTGCTATTCAATTGGTGATTTATTTTGTTCAAAATGAAAGTTTCTTTCACCTAAAGAAATGTGTAAGTAGCTCCTGCTGGTGCAAAGTGTTACAAGGCAAGACTTGTGCCTCTTGCTGCTTCACTGCTCAGCCAGTCTGCTGCTGCTCGGCCTCAATTTTCTAGAGGCAATTTAGTTGTAACCATGGGACTTACTGTGTAAAATAACTAATTTAGTGGAATTAAAAGTACATTTCTGAGCTAATAACGGGACACCACGAAAGGTCTGCCCTCTATTTAGGGACTGAGAAAGGCAATTGAAAGGTCAGCTAAACTTAGAATGTATGATACTTAAAGGCTGGGCATGCAGGTTAGTAGTACAAATATTTATTTAATGCATTACTTTAAAATAATACTGTAATTCTCTGATATCCCTGTCATAAATGTAGGAACTGCAGGTGATGGTACAGAATAATCAATATCATTCTTTTGGATGACTTATGCATCCTTGAGAGAGGGTAAGTCATCTACTGCATGGGGTTTTTTCAGCTGCTGATAATCAGACTTCCAGAAAAATCAATGCTTGGTGGAGAAAGAATTCAGGGATTGCAGCAAAGGACTGCAGGCTGTACTTCTTCTGGTAATGAAGGTATCAGAAGGGGCTGTGCAGTGTCTTTCAATTCACTAAGGTTCTTTCTAGCTGTTGTAACCGTTATGTTAGTCACAATTATTCTGTGTAAAAAGGTTTTGATAATGCTTTTCTCTCTCTGCCCTAAAAAATAGTTCTTCAGTCTACAAAAGGATGCTGTCCTTTGTGCTGTGTCTGCACATAGCTGTGATTTGAAGCTGTGCATACTCAGACTTCTAAGTGCATTCGTTCACCTTATGACCGTGTGAAGTACGGGTTATCTTTTTCTGATGAAGCCTCACTGCCTCCCAATTACGGTTTCTTTCCTTGATAAAAATGCCACTACCATTCACACCACAAAATAGATTTTCTGAGGCTCTACAGCAGAGGGTCAGAGAAATGAAGCTCCTGCACTCCAATAGTCTTGGCCGTATGTCTGAAAAGTTTATTTTCTAAAGGCTTAAGTGTAAAGGGTTTGTCTGCTGAAGTCATCTTCTAGGCAATGAGTAAGAGTTTGATCTGATGATGGAATGGTCCCATTTCCAAGAGTCTTTTCTCATCATGTTGCAGACTTCTTCAGTGTCTGCTAAAGCCCAGTGTCATGGTTCAGGCTGCCCTGCTCCTCTGAAGACTAACAAGCAGAGGTGGTTGGGCTGGAAGCTTTACCTGCTTCCTGCTCTTGGAAGTTAGCTCAGATGCCAGCCCTTGTTTGCTGGTGGAGAATCTTTTGCTGCCTATCATCATGAAAGAATTCATCCAGAACTTAGTGGACTAATAAATTTGTGCTGCCAAGAATTCCCTCTCTTAGCAGAAATCTGGGGTGCTTCTCCAGCACTGTCATTCTTTGGCTTTCAGCAACTGTGCACAAGCGCCAGTTGCTCCAAAATTTTTTCCAGTCTTGAGCTCAAGGTTCTAGCTCTGGTTGTGTCCCTCAGCCCCAGCCTACTCAGAAACCTTCCCAGAAAAACTTAACCCTCCTCTCCAGCAAGGCGTTAATTTCCTGCCAACTCACTGGATTGTCAAGGCTCAAAGGGTGAATGGCTGAGGGTTTTTACGCTGTTAATTATGCAAATTAGGATCCACAAAACTTTCCTTGGACTCTGCTCATTCATAAAAGACTCAAATGATCTCCTTTAAGTGCTGAAAAGCCACTCCAAGCTCTGTGGGTTTCAGTATTGCTTCCATGGCCTCTTGGCTGGCCCCAGCTAAAGAAATGGAATGACAAGATGATTTCTCTGGAATCACACTGCTCCTGAGCAGCCTGGTAACTCTGGTAAAACATGTGCTTCATGGTGCCTGGTGCCAGGGCCGGGCCTTCAGGAACTCTTCTCTGCCATGAGAAGTGACCTGGCTGTCTCCAGGCCACAGCTTTGCTCCTGCCCTGGGAAAAGGGCACAGAGGAAGCACTGGAACAAACTGAAAAAAATTAGAGATTTTACCACTTTAAGTGAAGAAATCAGTCATTACTGATGCACATTTAAAATGTCAGGTTAGTACTGGACAGATGCGTTGTAGTGCCCTTGTTTATCTTTCTTGTTGTTTCAGTCATTTCTCTAATTTTCTCTTAGGCCAGAAATAGACTTGGAGTTTAAAGGTGTTGGCTGGTGTGATTTCATGACTGTACAAGCCACTGTTTTTATTACATTTAGTAGCTTTGTAAATTAGTTGATTGAATTGTTCAGTAGACTTGGTCTTGGTCTGTAAAAAAGCCTCTTTTAATCTGAAGTGTAATTGAATATGAAGATATGCCCTTTATATCTTTCATATAAGAACTTGGTGTCATTGTTACCCATTATTTTCCAAGTAAAATGAGCATAATTAAATTCTTAATTAGCTGAAGCATATTTTTTATTTAATTGTGTCTTAATTGCTCACAGAATTCTATGTTGTCTGTTGGGGGAATTGCTCCCAAAATGTTAGCATTTATCATACTGGAAAACCCATTTTAATTGATTATTCAAGTGGCTAGTGGCCAGTTTGTATTTTTAATGCTCTTACAAATGCTAAGGCCTGCATGCTAGAGCAGTATCTATGGGAGGTGGACTTGGATGTCAGAAGTCCAAGTTTAGAGTTTTTTTATGACTGCGTTTAAATAGGGTCTTTTTTGCACATAGAGGAAATGCTTGTTTCTGAAAACAAATGCAATTTTATGTAGGTAAGAATATTAGCATGGAATCTTGTGGATGTAAAGATAAAGAAAAATGTTTATATCTCTTAGGCTATATGAATCATTACTAATTATTTTAATTAATGACTTAGTTAACCAATTCCACTTGGAAGGTGCTGGTGAAATACAAGCTGTTATCGCTGGTTGTTTTGGTACATAAGTACCAATTAATATTGCCTACATCTAGGGATAATTGCTTGAAAAGATGTGTTTAATTATAGGAAACAACCTTGCAATTTATATAGATGCTTTTCCCTTCCAATAGGCTTCTGCTGCTACTGCACATAATGGGGGAATGTGCAGGATCAGGCCAAAAATTATATTCTGTGGTTTTTTAAATTTCATTTTTATGTTTTTCATCTCTGGTTGGCCAATGCTCACCTAAATGTTACGTAACATTCAATCTTCTTCTTCCAGAGCAGTAATATAACCAAAAGAACCCCCAAAAATTTTTTAGGATGTTTGTACCAATATTTCATCAGGAGAAAGCTTTAATGGAGAGTGAAGAATGGTTAAAACCTTAATCCATGACTCAATTTCCATGATTATGCTAAAGGAAATGAAATTGTCAACTCTAATTACCTTTACATTTTGAATAATAACAATGATTTTGCATGAGCAGAACATTGTAATGTCTTTTCTTTGTGTATAATTAATACAATTAGAAAAAGTAGGGAGGAAGAGATATATGGCATTTAAGAGATGAGGACAGAGAAAAAGGCAAAATGAGATAGTGTCAGGGACTCCTGGAAAAACTTCCTTATGTCAGAGTAACTTTTTTGGATATTGTGAAAATGAGAGGATTTCTCACATGGCTTTAAGGGAAGGTACATATCCAGGACAGCATTTGAGGAAAACATAAATGATCATATCTGAAGATTTACTGTCCTTTTAAGAGCCCTGGCATAGCAATTCTGTGGCCTCTGACACACCTGTTACCCTTTCATGTGCTGAGATGGAGCTGGCCCATAGAACATGGTGATTTTGGGTGAGGTCAGAAATTACTCTTGGTTCTTACAGGGGATTGTCATTCAAGGGTTGTTCAAATCTTAGTTACTCCTTAAACTCTGTGTGATGATGGCAGCCAAAACTCTGAGTAAGGGAATAAAGAATAAATTGGTAGTTGAAGGAAAATTCCTGGCCTCTGGCTGGATTTTTCTGGAGACTCTTACAGTTTACTGTGAACTTTAGTTTTTCCTTCTGCACCTCAAACACCTCATTTACTGTTATTTGGGCAAGTGTGAGAACACTTGCCTCTCCAGGCCAGCCACTTCTTCATATTTAAAATTTTTTTTCTGTGTGTTCTGTCTTATCATTGTTTTTTGTGCCTGACTATATATAGATTACAGTAATTATAGGGAAATATCAAACCAGATCTCCCACAGGCTAGAGATGCAAGGTCTTGAAAACATCTCCTTGTGATGTTTCTCAGCAGGATCCATTTCATCATTATGAAATTTTTGCAGGAAACCACAGTTTTTTGCCCATGACTCCAGACAATAATATGTGAATACTCTGATAAAAGAACAGTGAGCTTAGGCTAGTAAAGCAAAGCCTGGTGCTATGAAAAACAAAAATTGTGGCTTTCAATATTTTGATTAGAATAATAACTTGCTCCGTGCCAAATAGAGGATGATGCAAAGAATCAGATTAAACCCAAGAACATCAGTGTGTTTGCAATGCCAAAAGATGCACAAGGAGATAATTCATTTCTGAATTGCTTGATTTAAAAGGTACTTCATCTTCATAGCAAACTTTGCTTTGTGTAATGAAAAATCGCACCATTTTCAAAGCAGACAACAGAGGAAGGAGACACAGGTGTGCTGTTTATTTTGAGATAAAAAAGATATGGAAGGAACATGTAGATTGATGGGAAAGCAAAACAAGCTTTTATCCAAGAAAAGGTATTTTTCCTTGTCGCACATGAAGGGTTTGTGTTTATTTCTCTGTTAAAACCAAAAAGGCAGGGGGCATGTAGTGGTAGAACAAAATAAGTGATGCAGAGAAGATGTCATCTTGCTTCATGTGAGTTTTCATTGTGTAAAAGTTCAGGCAATGACAACACTTGTTCGGATTTCTTCAAAATTCATGTTTCATGTTTGCCTTTAATCTGATGTCAATAGTGTGATTTCATTTGCTCTTTTCCATGTAATAGGCTATTTAATATTTAAGTGTTCACTTGTTGCTTTTTCCCTATAGAAAGCTCCAAATCTGATTCCAGATCCCTGTCTTGATTTTTGACACAAAGAGAAGCAGATTTTAAAAATGACAAATGAGCTTTCAGGAGTGTAAGAGTTTGGATGGTTAGAGAGGTGGGTTTCCTTCTCCCATCTGATGTGTGACCTGTTTCTTACCTTGACACTTTAGACTTTACCTGGTAAACCAGAGTGAGTTATCCCAATTTCCATTTATCGGTACTTTGCGTCCTGTCTTGAATGTTTGCATCATTAGTTTATCCATCCCTGCAGTAATTGTGGCAACCCTGCATAAATCTGCCAGGGTTTTGGTGTATGTTTTGGGCAAAGTCTGCAGTTGTTAAAAGGTGACCTTTTGTTTTGGTTGTCTGGCAGACTTGAGTGCTAATAAGCTGAAGGATGAGGTGTTTAATGAGTCCTGTGTATAGAAATAATGATAGATGACTTATTTGGAATTCTACAGACACAGCATGGCCAGGCATGCTGAGGAGTGTCTGGAACTGCACCAGCCTTACAGTGGGAAGCTTATTGATTACACAGAGACAGGGTACATTTTAATAATTTTTGGAACACCGTACTGCCTCAGGTACTAAAATCCATTAAAGGAGGATTATAAACTTGGTTTTAACCTGGATCCTAAATTGTTTCTTGGTGTACAGTCAACAGCAGCTCTGTGAGATCAATCACAGTTACTAAGGCGTATTAAAATCAACTTGTTTAATTTAAATTGCTGACTCTCTGTGAGGCAGCTGTTCATAAAGTTAAATTGTTTTCTGCCAGACAGGAGTTTCATTTCACTTCATGGCAGATTTTTGCCTTATGCGCTAAAACCAGCATTTTGCTTTCCTTCCCCCTTGCCCATGATTTTCATTTCTCTCCAGATAATTTTCTCTGTTTTGCCTTCTGTCCTCATTAGCAGAAGCTGCAGCCTCCCCGGTGAGTCAGCTTTAATAAAGTAGTTGGATTGTTTGAATTATTAGTTGATGTGAAGGTACAGACCTGGAGCCCTTTTTGGTAGTCTCTGTTAACCTGTGCCATGTGAGCAGTTTTGCCTGCAGACTCCTGATCAGCTCATAAAATCTACTGGCTCTGTTAATGGATATATTGTGAAGAGATAAGTTTCTTTTCTGTTTAGCTGCCTGCATTTTAGTTTTCTGTGCTCTGGGCTTTTGTGGGTTTTTTTGGGTTTTGTTTTTTTTTGGGGTGGTTTTTTTTTGTTTGTTTGGTTTTGGGGGTTTTTGGGTGTGTTTTTTGTTGTGTGTGGGGTTGTTTTTTGTTTGGTTGGTTTTTGGGGTTTCTTTGTTTGTTTTTTGGGGTTTGTTTTTGGTGGTGGTTTTTTTTTGGTTTGTTTGTTTTTGGTTTTTGTAAGGCAATTCTATAAAGCCATTTAGTATTTTCATTCCTGGTTTTGCATCTCCTGTCATCCTGTGTTTTGATAGGGAAAAATCCATGTTCAGTTTGTAACAAGTGATTTCCTTGTTCCAGTCTCTGAAGTTAATCATAGACTTTAGTATCAGAAAAAGAGGAGCACACCTGAGTCTTGACCTCTTACATAATGTATTAAATATGGCTGTACCCCTCATTTTCTTTCAGTAGAATAGGCTTATAAATAACCTTCCTGCTGCCCAGCATGGAGACAAGATGCTGCTCTGTTCTGAAGAGTATTGGATGCTTTCCCATTTCCAGTCAATTTGAGGATTTTCTCTGTCCTTCAAGAGGCAATTGAAGCTTCTATATCAGGTCAATACTTTCAGGCTTATAGTAAATGCAGGGAGATAAGAATAAAATTACTGGTTTTCATTTATTTGAAGGCAACACTTTTTGGAAAGAGAACAGGTAGATGCAAGAGGCAGATGAGCAAAAGCAGGACACTGGATTTTGGGAAAAGAGCAATGGTTCCAGCACAGCAGTTGTACAAGTGCTGAATTTGTGCATGGCATTACAGTAATGGCCTATTAGGGCAGTAAGTGGCAGCAGTTAGGGTGATTTGGACATGATGTCTGTGATTCTGGAGGCAAATGGAGTCAGTGGCACTGGAGAAAAGATGCACGGCTATGAAAATTGAACACAACATATAAAGTAATGTAATATTATCAGGGACAATTCCAGGAGTGCACAGCACTGAGTAATTCTGTATTTATAGATTTTACTTAAATTTTTACCCTCATGATAGACCCTGTAGATTTTAGATTTTAGCACGCTCTGTCGATTTTCAATAGTTTCATTCCTATGAAATAATGAAGGGGGTTTTTTTATATGGGTAATTCCTATAATTTCACAAGTTAAGTTCAGATGTTACTTGTCTGTTTCTGCTTTATTTCTCATTTTTCATTCATGTGCATTCTGTGCCGTTCTGTAGCAGATTTTAAAATGCAGGTTGCAGGTGGAGGGGGGCAGAGGGACAGCACACACTGCTGTGGTGCTGGGAAGCTTGGTAAAAAGGGAGCTCTTCAGAACTCCCTTTTCATTTTCTCCTGTCTGCATATAAGAATTTGCACTGACTTTGGATTTTGGAGGGTTTTTAAATGATGTTGGAAATTAGAGAAACATTCTAGAAATACAGCCATATTGCAGATCTCTTGAGGTATTCTGGAGGCCGCAGTCCACTTTAGTGGGCCTCAGTGATCCACATAAAGCCCATCCCTTGGAGCTGCCCTGTTTCTCCTTAAGCTCCTCTTCTCAAGGCTTCTATGAAAGCAGACAAAACCCAAAGCCCTCTCCTGTGGCCTCCTTTCTCCTTCAAGAGGGTGTTAAAGCCACTCTTGTATGTTTCCATGCTGAATTTCTGGAGATATCATCACTTAGCAATGCAGAGAGTGCCTTAGCTCATCCTTTTCTCACTTGTGTGTCTGCTGAACACCTTCTTCTACTGGGTCTGCCTTCAAAGGCAAAGAAGGTTTGCAAAATTCATCCAGTTTATGGGAGAGCTTGCTGTTTGCAGAGGTTGTTCTCTGAGGGCTCCTTGGCTGTGGAATGCACTCCCTCACTGATCTCAAATAGCCTGAATTAGGTTACATGGTTTTGGAATAAATAAATGGCTATCTCAGTGCAACTTAGCTCTTAATTACCTGGAAGGACAAAATTTTAAACAGAGGTGTGTTGAGGTGAATTTACCCTCTAAATAAAGCACCAATTTTCTTCCTTTAAAAAGGCCTGACAAGTGACTAGTGCTGTTTATGTCGATCTCTCCACAGAATTGCCAGATAGTAAAACAAAGATGTGATTTAACAGTTTTTCTCTGACTGGGCCTTCCCCTTCTGTAAGAAGGGGAGCAAGAATTCCTTCTCTGTGCATGTAATCTGGGAGTCATTGTTATGAATAATGAGCCATCTGAATCGGAAGAGCCCCATGGCTCACATATATCAACCAGCTGCCATGGTGATGGACATTCTATAAAAATCTCAGTAAAATTGAACCCTAGGATATTCTCCCTAGTCTTTATTATAAGTCCCAGGCAAACAGTCCCAGAAATGAAAATCCTCTAGGCAATGTTAAATGTAACTCAACCTTGACTTGCAGGAATTCATCTTCAGAATGGAAAAATTGTTTGTCTCTGTGTCCAATTAATTCTTGGCTTTCATTTGAAACTGCCAAAGACTTTGCCAACCCAGTTTTGATGGGTTTTATTTTTGTAATATGAATCCTTGTCAGCTGAGAATTAGTCTCATATATTCATGGGAAAGGGATTTTTTTTATTCATCAGCAACCTGGATGTTGTACACAGGAGACCTGAAAATGCAACAATCTGTCTCACCTTATGAGTCAGAGCTAAACAGTCTTGGAAGAGCTGTTGACCCAGCATGCCCCATACAGGTAGCAGGTAAACCAATGAAACATTGATTATTTATAGAAAACAGATACATTTTCTTCTTCCTGCCTAAAACCCCTGCTAGTAAATAAGCTTTCTGAGTTCCTCAACCTTATTTATATGAGGGAAAGTTTTCAATTTTTCCTGCTTGCAAGGTCTCTCAATTTTTTCTCCAAATGAGAAACAGTAATGACTGTAATGCTTTTGATCAAATACTTAAGACATATTGATGAGTGTTTTGAGAGTTATTGCAAGTTTCCTTTGCAGATTTTTCTTGGATTCATTCCAACATTTGGATTAGATCTGTAGTTTCTTGCTGTTGTCAATTTTGCTGTTATGCACCAATACAGATTTCCCTCTCCTAATTTTTCTTTAGCATGGCGGAAGATGGGGTGCCGTTCCCACTCTCAGCATGTGGACATCAATCCTGCCTAGATTGTTTTGCTCCTGCCTGAACCTCATGCTGAGCTCTCAACTCTCTAGTGATTTGACCAAGCCTATAATAAACAGTTCTCAGGAGCTGGAACCTGCTGGTTCACCATGTGCTTTGGCAAGATTTTGATCTTCCACAGCAGCTTGGGGTATTTGCTTTGACAGAGCGCCTGGGAAAGGTTATGTGTGTCCAGCAGGAATCAACAGTAGCTCGAGCAGCTACCTTTTCATAGAGACATCATTTTAAGTGTGTGACCTGCACTCTTCAGAATCACTGTTGCATGCCTTTCAAGAGTTGTGTGCATTCCAGCTCAGGGTTTTCACTGTTGTCATGTGTCCATGTCCTCCAGGAGAAACCTCTTTACTCTGTGGAAAAAGTCAGGACCAGATCCATAGAAGTCCATTGAAATTGGTGTTGTTAGGAATGTGTCTTGGTCATGCTTAAGGAAACACTTGAGTCAAAACCTCTTTTCATGTTTTGCTCACTTGTACAGAATCCTCCATTTTGCCTATCTATTTAACTGCTTCCAAATAATTCTTACCAAAAACAGTTGTAGAATAGGAAGTGTACATGAAAAAACTGAACTGCAGAAAAAAAATATGCTGACCTTGCAGTCTTTCCTGAACATAATTTGTATTTCTGCATTTTCTTGCTCTTTAATGTGCTTCATAGAAAGTGAATGCTGAAGAGAACTGTAATTTAGTATATAGAAAACTTTAAATCCATTTGCATAATTCTACATGTACAGGCTTCTGAAGGACAAATATGGGCAAGCACAGCTAGCTGCCTTTTTCTGCAAATACACAAGTATCTGAATGTGTATAATCATGTAATGTACTATATAATTTTCCCATAATGCATAAAATACCTTAGAAGTATAAAACAGTTTGTAGTTTTAGTGCAAACTAATATCAGCAATTGTAGCATGAAAATAATGGAAAGTTTAAAAATAAAGTTTAAAGTAAAGCTCTTATAATCCACAAATTACTGAAGCAAGCAAAAATAAAAGTTAAGCAACCAAAATGATAACATGAAAATTTTTAATTCTGAATCTTCAGTTTAAGACTTTACCCACAGGTGGTATGAAGTCTGCCCTGAAATAATGGAGCTGAATTTCCAGGAATCCCTTCATTAGAATAGGATGTGGGAGTTTGAGCCCTCCTAAGGAGCCAGAGCAGGCTTGTTACCAGGAAAGCAGTTGTTGCAGGGGGAATTACGTGGTAGGCAGTGCCCCTCAGGAAAGGTGTGCACTAATCCCTTTGCTCTGCTCATTGAGGGCAGGATCTCATCCAGAGTCCCTGGGCAGAGTCAGGGCACTGCACTGCAAGGCACAGTCTGTGCAGAATGAAGGGAAACCATAGGAGACCAGAAAGAACAAAGAGCTCCAAAATCAGCCCTCTGCTGAAAGACTTCTGGAGCTACTTCACAGAGAGAAGATAAAGGGATGGTACATGAAAGGTGGTTTCAGCGTGGCAAGGGAGAAATTACGATACGCATTACAGACAGGAAAAAATACACTTAAAACACAATTAAATTTATCTTGTACATTAGGAAAGCTTCCTAATGGAGAGGTTAATTAAACATCGGAACAAGATGGAGTTTAAATGAAAAGAGCCATTGTAAATAATAAAACCCAGTAGAGGTAAAATCATAGAAGCAGCAAATCGGCTTCTTTTTGGTGTCCATGCCAGGCAAATCCTTTGGCCAGAAAAACAGGGGGCTGCACCTGACTTCCCCTTCTCCACCCCTTGCTTTGAGGAATGCTTTTGTGAGCTTAAGCAGTGGGAAGGGTGGCAGGGAGGACCCAGAGCTCTTCCTCTGGCTCCCCCCTCTTGGCTTGCAGCACCTTGTTCAGTCCGAACTGCTGTCACAAACCAGACACTGTGGCTCAAGTCAAGAGCAGACCACTCTTGTCCCCCTGGGCAGGTTCTCATGGCCACATTGTTGGTATAATCCTAATGAATTTAATAGACTCCCACCACTGGAGAATTTGTGGCTACTCATGTAGTACCAAGTGTGGGAGACACTGGTTTGTTTATTGACATGCTCTCAAGTAGTTGATACCAGGCAAATAAGATTTGTTTTACACAGATAGCTGTATGGTTCATTAATGAAGGACTGAAACAGATGATTACTGAAAATAATTGATTTTCAAATACAGTTCTTTCTCAATTAAAATTATCCTGAGGCACTCAAAAGCTATAATTTAAAGTTGTAATAGAAATACATGCAAGTCCTCACTTGATATTTTAGATTCAATGACCATTTTGAGTTATGTGAGCTGTAAAAAACTCTCCTTTTTATCTTAAGTTGTCTAACTTTTTTTTTTAAATTAATTTGATTAAAATTGATTTTGATTTGGTTTTCAAATGTATTCCAGTCAGGAAATTGGAGGCCATTTTTCTTATTGGGGAAATAATGGATGAAGAGTCCCACTGTGGTGTCATTATCTCAAACTTTACAATGGACTTGGATGACACCCAGTCTTACCCAGTGCCCTATACCTGAGATTTCATTTGAGAATGAGGGGAAAAAATATCAGCCCTGGCTCTTGTGAGCTTACTGTGGGCAACTAGGCTGGTCACTTGAGCTCCAGAGTGCTTTGTACAGGCCTGCTTTGTCAGTAGAGGTAAGTCAGTATCTCTAATGAAGAATTTTAATGCTTAGGGCATGGGGATTATCTTTTGAAAGAAAGCTGTTACACAGCAGCAATAACCACAGTATACATGTGCTGGGAGACATTTCACCCAGGCTCTCTTACCCTCTAGCCCTTCTGCTTTTGATCCCTGTAGGATCATTTCAGCCCAGTTTTAAGACTCCCACTTCTGTTCACTCTTCAGCCTTTTCTTTTTCTAACTGTGCATCTGACTTGGTGCAAAAATTTGTGTAGGCTTTATTTTGTGAAATGGAATTTGTAAAGGGTTGTGGTTATTTAACATGAGAACTTGTGAGAGAAAATTCATGTTTGTGACACAAGTTCTTACCCAAGAAGTTTCCCCCCCCCCCCAAAATCTTTGCCGTGGGCTCTATTGATAGAGTATCAATATTTGATACTCTGGTATCCCTATATCTCCTCAGTGCTTTGCCTTGGACAGAAAATATAGATCTGTAGCATGATCTGTCCAAGGGCAACAGCATCATTAATTGCTAAGTGATCTGCAAAACAATTAGAGACCTCCTGGCTGGTGTACAGGGAGATGAATGGAGCTGTCTGCCTCATCAGATACAGTTGTATCTATCTGTGGACCCAATTGTGTTGTTCCTAAATGCCGTCAACATCTGTCACTTCCTCCTTTTCACAGTAACATATGCCGTGCTCTGCTCTGCAGGGTCCTGCTCAGAAGCCTTTGAGGAGAATTGTATTGGGCTGGGACAGAATGGTTAGAGTTTTTAAGGAATTTTTTATCCCGTTTACCTGTTCAAATGTGCTTTGTGAGAGAAGAGCAGAATTAAGCTAGAGGTTCTATGCATCGAAGAAGCTGTAATTCACATCTGCATTAACAGCATGAAGGCAGGACAAATGTATTAGAAATCATCTGAGCCTGAATGCAGTGAATTTAGCACTTAAGGAAACAAATAAGATCAATAGTTTTTGAGACTGTGTTCTTCAGTACCTAGCATTTCAAAAACAAACATAAGCACTGCATGCCACACGTGGATGGTGCTTGTGTGTGATACTCAGTTTAGTGCCTCAATATTAATATCTGATTTTATTTGCCTTCTTTGTTTACAAGTGCTATTGTTTGAAAGCTTTTTTTTTTAAATCTGGTGATGAGATTTGTTAGCTAAGTTCCTGTGGCAGTCACTCTATCATTCCAGCTCCAATTTGAAGCTGGTTTTTGTTTAAATTAGATACAAATTTTAAGGAATTTTCTTCTCTGCAGTATTGGTTTAACACAAAGCTAATGAGAAATATACCCAGTGGGTAGCTTCCAATATTTTTGTTGCTGTTTCTGGCCTAATTTTGCCAGCAGATCTCTGCAGAGAAGCTTTTATTTCTTTCAGTGCAGGCCTTGCTGTGCTCTGCACAAGGGCCAGAAGACAAGCAGGGGCAGGAAAGCTCATAGTGGAGAGTGTGTAAGCTGCTGGTTTATGTGGGATTTAGCACCTGCTTCTTTTAAGGAGTGGTTAATCTTTCTAAATTAGCAGCAGATCCACCGACCATCCTTCCAATCCCTCAGAAGGAAAAGGGATGAGGGTGTCCCTGCAGTGAGTGATTGAGTGCAATCCCCATTATCGTGTCTCTGGGCAAGGCACTGGGAAAGAGCCAAGAGGATTTATCTGGTAGATAGAAAGGTTGGAAAGGGAAAGTGATCCTTCTAAAACCAGCTGAAACTCACCCTGCTCTATGTTCCTTTAAAAAGCAGTTTCTAAAAAAATGGAACTTTTCTGTAAAAGTGGCTGGATGTTTCCTGTTCTTATTTTGTCTTATCATGGCATACAATCAATGCTATTTATACAAAAGTGTTCCCAATTTTGGTAGAATGGTTTTGTGATGGTTTCATTGACATCACATTCAGGGGTTAGGTGGTGTGACAGAATAATAAACTGGCTTTCTGCTTGTGCAGACAGGTGTTCACTTACACCATAGATCACATGTAAAAATGAGTCTGGCACTCCTGTCCCTATTGCTCTGCTTTGTAGCCCAAAAGAGGGAAGAAGAACATTAAAAATACTTAACTCTTGGCAAACTCCCAATTTAATTTTCATCTATATGTTCTGCTGCCCTCCATTCAAATAAAAAAAAAAAAAACACCACAGTTCGTAATGCCAATCACAAGAAAGGTACCAGAAAGTCTGAGACAACAGCCTAAACAGCAACAAGGAAATTTTCTAACAGTGCTGTGCTGCAAAAGGGAGGTGTTTGTAGCAGAGGAGATTTGGTCTTTATTCATGCATGATTTTAGTTTCCACAGTTACTGGGATGCTCGGAGGAGTTGGTGCTTGAGAAGACTCCCACAACTCAGCTGTGCTTTTCCTAGCACTGCTCTTGTGTTACTGGCTGTGGTGGATTTTGGAGCTGCAGCTCCAAAAGCATCAGTATAGGGACTTAGACATAACACAAGAATTTTTCTGGAGTACAAGGTATAGGAATGGAGGGTTTACAGTCAGTACCTTTTCATCAGAATTGAGCAGAGCTGTTAGTCTGTGTAGAGATTCTCTGTAAGTCAGTCTCTGGATCCAGCCTGTACCTCAGGCAAAGCACTGGAAATAATTTCGCTCGTGGAATCTATCCCAGCAGTCCAGAGCAATGTTTGCTGTTGAGATCCCAACCCAGAAGTGCAAGAGGTTTTCTGTAACGCTGTGTCATCACATCTTAGTATAAAAAGTCAAAACCAGATAACTCTACATTTTCAGTGGCCTGCATGCCCTTCCCATGGCACCGTGTTTGCAGCAAGACCCCAGAAAGTCACAGCCCTTTAACTTCTTCTCTGGAACATGAGTGATTTGTCTGATGCTGGCACAGTTAGACAGGGCTGGGTCCTGCCACCCTTAGTGATGCTGTCTAGGACTTTCCTATGGGAGTGAGCTGGGCTGTCTATAGATTACAGTGGTACTTACTCAGAAGCTGGGAATTCAAAACTTGGTGGTGGATCTGAAGTTTTAGCTTAAACTAAACATGAAGCCTCTGACATTGCCTAGGGCTGTCCAGAGTTGTGTGCAGCAGTATTTAGTAAACAAAATGAATTGTAAACTTCCTTTTTGTGTTACTAGCCATGAAAGCAGAAAGAAAAACTTCAGTGAAGGCAAAATTGCTTAATTACTTCAAATAAATACTTTGCATCTGTGGATAGCTGTTTCTGGAGCAAGAGCACAGGAAGAGGAGAACAAGAGGTTCCAACTTTGAAACAGGAGTTTTAAGTTTAAATGTGCATGGCTGTGCTCAAATGCAGAAGTTCAAAAAAATGCACATAATTGTAATGATTTTTCAGGATGGCTCTTTTGAATTCACTTCTGTTTTGCTCTGCTTATGGTAGAACCTGATTTGTTAGGGAGAGATATTCCTCTTTTCTATCCCTTAACCCTGTTTATCAGTTTCTTGCTCCAAATAAACTCTTTGATCAGACGTTGTCATCCTCCTCTCCATTTATATTTGTTTAACAGAATTAATAGCAGCTAAAATCTTTTTCTCAAAGAAGAAATTAACTCTTTTACTGCTGTCACCTTAGACCTTTACCTAACCAAACACACAGATTGCAAGCTGTTCCCTGTGTTTGAGTCCTAATCCCCGGCTGTTCAATGTCTGCCAGCTGCTAAAACAACAAGCATTTGTCCTCAAGATGTCTCTAATTCCCTCATACATTAACAGTGAAATATCAATACACTAGATATGATAAGTTCCAGAAATTTAGAAAGAATACTAAGATTAAATCACTTCAGATATAAAGTAAATAATGCTGGCTATTGCTGCCATCATTAATTTCCATGGTAAATGTAGCATCTTTGCTTGGAATGCTGAAGAATTTCTGTAGGCAGAGCATATGGCCAAGATAAAACTGTCCTTCGGAAGATTACTGTGGGCTCTGTGCCAGGGGCAAAGACTGCCATTCCTGCCAGGACACTCCTGGAGATGGCTGGGGCCTCGCCAGAGTAGCCAAGATCTTTTGGAGGCAGAAGTGAGAACAGAGTGGTGAGAATTTATTTCTGTATGGTTGTTACTGTTGCCCATTGGACAATATACAATATATGTATATTATGTCTATAAATATAGAAATAAAAGACAGTATATTTCAACATCCATTCTGATTGTGGCATCAAGCTTCAATAGAAAGGGTGCTGTTTCCAAGGCCTAGTGTAGCTGTTGTTATTGCAGAGGAATTGAGGACTGAGTTCAGCTCATAGATGGAAATGTAAGTACTTCTGCCACTTGCTAAGAGAAAATCCAGCATGGTTCCAAGGGCATTGTGCTTTATTTTTTCGAGTGTGTGTGACAAAGTATCTGGAACACATTTGACGCTGCATAAAGGCAGACTTACCTTTAGGAATGTGAGATTATTAAAATTTTGTACCCAATTCTAAGTTCAAAATAGTATCACTATAGCTAATTTGCAAAGAGGAAGACAGTTTCTGGAAGTTCTGTGTCACAAAATAACAGTCATATTTATAGGCAGCATTTCCAGAAATAAAACATTCAGCAGCATCTTCACAGGCAGGTAAGAAAACCCTATTCCTGTTTACAAGATCCTGGTAATGAACCATGAAGGATAGTGCTTTGAAGCCATCTGTCAAGCACCTTAGTTTTTTTGGTAATTGGAAGTGATTTAATCCATCTCAGAAAAGAAAGGTCGAACATGTGCTGTAATTCTTAGCCTGTGCTGAAGTGGGAGGGAGCAGCTTCTTGGGACAGTAAGGAAGGGTAGGTGCTCCCTCTGTGTGGCTAGAAAGTGCAAATGGAGCCGCCTGCCCTGTGGCGCTAATGGAGTGTATGATACAGATCTCTTCACAAAAAGAGCCTAAAGGTTGATTTCTGTACTGCATTTCTGTCTCCTGCAAGCAGGTGTTCATTCTCTAGTATTGTAAGGCCTTTGATACACGTTTTTTGTAAAAGTGACTTTAACCCAGATCGATTTTACTGTTACAAAGTTCTCTTTCCCCCTTTTCCAGCAGTAACCCCTCTGTTGATGAGTACTGCATTCACTGAAAGCATAGCAGTTAGATCAGGTGTTCCAGGAAGATGTGGCTGCTGGTAAAGATGGCAGGGTTTTTATCAAGGAAGCTTAGGCTGACCTGCCCACCCAGGGACTAATAGCCCTGAGCCACCTCCTTGTGTGAGATTACCAACAGAGGGAAAATAAATGCCTCCAGGTTATTCTGGCTGACGCAAAATAATCAGAGGAAAACAAATTAATCCTCCTTTTTAGGAGATTTCCTTCATTGCTAGCTAGAGTAACAGAGAGTAAGAAGACTGGTGAAATGAGCCCAGCATGGGGTAGGATTTTATGAAGCTTTCTTTTGTCAGGACAAAGCACATTTGAGGGCTTTCTTCCATTTTCCAACTTCTGAGCATATAATTGGGACACACCTACTGGAATCTATTTAGCCCTCATAATCTTTAAAAAAGTAGATGGTACTTACAGACACTGTGGAAGATCAGGGCCATCAAAGTATTCATTTCCAACTCAGTTTACTAATTTTTTGACTAAATTAAACCTGAAGAATTGTCAATTTTTTTCCTTTATAGCTACATTTATGAATTTACTGTCCCATTGCATTCTGTTTTCTACAAGAACAGTACCTCGGGCTGGTGAGTTTATCAGTGTTACCCTCTCTTGGGGTAATGAAAAGTTTGAGTGACTTTCTGTGTCACAGTTCTTCCAAGGAATTTGTTCCCTAGCACCTAATCCAGATCATGCTACAGTTAACCAGAGAGCTTGCAATTAGCACGTGTCTAAGTGTAAGCGTGCACTAAGTGTATGTGACTCCTTGCTTTTTTTTTTCCTTAACAGAGGTTCTGCTTTGAAAGAAATAGTTTGTTGCTTTTTAATGTAAGACCAATGGTGCTTTTTATTTTATGTAGGACCAAAAAAAGAACCATTTAAACCTGCTAAACCCTCTTTGTTTTTTCCATCTTTATGCAGAAAACAGCTGAACAGTTTAAAACTTAGTTGAAAAATTGTATCTAAGACAACTTACATGCCAAGCTTCAGCCAAAAATACTTTTTGCAGCCAAGTTATCAAACCCTCTGAAAGAGCGTTTATAATGGAATTGCTGATGCAACCTTTATTATGTGGATATGAATAGCTATAATGAAGGCTTCTGCTGATGTTCTGGCAAGCCTACTGCAAAACATTATTCTGAATTTATGTGGCATTCAGAAAATGCTTGAAGTGGCCAAAATGTTTACACCACCATTATCATTTTGACAATATCTCTTTTATCCTGAAGGAAGTCAGTGATGAACAAATTGAAGCAGCATGTGAAACATGCGTATTTAGCATCTGTTCCTCATTCTTTTGGCAGCATTGTTTGATTTGAGAGAAGTAGAACCAAGGCTCCAACCACCAACTTGCAAGCAGTTGTGTTGAATCAGCCATTATTACCCATTGTGTCATTAAAGTGTATTAGTGAGCAGCATTCTGCTTTTCCTAATGATTTGATTTTGGTTTGTAAAATGTCTGCCTTGAGCAAGAGTGTGCAGTTCAGCAGGAGAGCACTTTGGACTTTCATGTCTTTCCTACCAGCTTTTTGCACTGTTCTGAAACACCATTCACTCATTGTTTTTAGAGAAATCATCCAAAGCTTTTGTTAATTGCAGGCTAATTACAGATGCAGCATTTTCCTGTCAATGCATGACTTCAGCCTCCCTGAGTAGATCCAGGTAAATGTCTGAGGATACAGATGGAATCTCTCTCAGCAGCTTTCTTTTTGCTACTAGTATATTTCAGGTGATGAAATAGTCCAATTCCTCTACTTCTGGTGGTTTGGCTACTTGTGGGATTGCACTGATTAATCAAGTTTGAGTGCTGGACTGATTGTATTAAGCTCTTGTTCAGGGAGCTATCAAGTCAATTAAACCTGTCCTGTATTGGCTTCCCTTAAACTGAGAGGGGTTTGACATACTAAATCAATATAAACCAAATTTAAAATTATTTAAATGGGTGCACAGAAATGTTTGCACTAGTATAATGAAATAACCTCTAAAACACAGTTTAGATGAGTTCAATAAAATGCAACTTAGGCTTCTGGGTATGTTTTCTAAGGTTTTCAATGCTGATGGCAGTAAACTATGCACAAAAGCTTCTACATGAATTTTCTTGAAAGATGCATATTTTTTAAAAACTATTTTCTATCATAGAATTTTCTTCAAGAAAATGCTAGAATTGGTTTCATTTTAGAAAGATCAAAAGAAAAAAAAAAGCATGGCATCATCTAAAAAGGGTTTTTAAATGAAATAAATGTTTTTGTGAAACTTTAGCTGCATACTCTGGTTTGTGTCAGTTGTATGTAATTCACTAAATTTTGTGAAGCCTTCATCTCTCCCTTTTTTCTTTAAAGATTATGGAAAAGGAAATTGAGACTGAACCACAAAATTACTGCTTTGGTTGGAAGGCTTTAAATTGGTGTTGATTTGAGGATTTTTGCTCCTAACTGAATTTAGTGATACACTGATTTTAACAGAACTTCTGTCTCAGTGCAGCTGGGGCACTATCCCAGAAAGGGGGAATCTCTTGTTTATTTTCTGTTTGTCATCAAATTCTAAGCAGAAGATTGGGATTTTTTAATAGGCAACCATTCTGAATAAGATGGAAAAATAGTTGAAATTTCTCTTGTACAATCCTGCACTGAAGAAGAAATCTTGGCACATATTCACCTGTTCAGGAATTAAAGAGTCTACTGTTTCAGTCAGTTAAAAAATTTTCGTTAGTGTGATTGAAAGATTTGACTCTAGAAATGGGGAATAAGAGAATATCCTGGGATGATGGAAGCTGCTGTGAAGTGGGGTTCCTCTGCTGATATATTCTGTCAGCAAGGCCTAGTTGGCTCTGGAGTTTCCTTGAGTTGTTCATACTGCACTTAGCACCAGTTTCTTGATTTGCCAATTACTGTTATTATTCTTACTTTCCTGAGCAAGTAGGTGTCTTTGCTCTGAACTTAGGGACTATTTATGAGAAAACTGGAAGTTACAAAGTACATTGGGTAACACCAGTATCTTCTTCAGGGCCAAACACGTCTTAGAGAGGCAATCTCTTATACTGAGCAACAATAAAACCCCAAAACTGGCCTTGTTGATGGTACTTGGCAGAGTTACAGCTCATTGCAAGCTTCACTGATAGTAGGTCCTTTCTCAGTGTGAGATTTCATTTTCTTCTGGGTGCCTGGCTGTGCTTAGTGTCAGCAGACATAAACCAGCCTGGCAGCAGTGGGCTCCACACTGAGCTGGGGAAGCACCCCCTGGGAAGGGAGCAGAAAACCTCCTCTTAGCATCCTGTCCACTGCAGGACTGTGCTGCGCTGTCACTGTGTCAAGGCTGAGCTCATACATTATGGATGTTGATCTACAGGATATCTTATAATGCAAAGCAAGGAAGCTGAGGTACACTGAGAGAGCAGGAGAGCTGTTCTAAATACTGCCAGCTTTATAAAGCCCCCAAATTACATGGGATTAATCAAAGCACCTCTGACACATTCCAGCCCACTGGGCCTGCTACAGGAGCACTTTCACCTGTTAAAACCAGCCACCAAATACTTCATAGGCTTGCAGAATTCAGTCCTTTTTGGATCAGATGTTAACCTTGTCCTGGAAGCTAAGGAAGAAATCTTCCCCTCTGTCTGCCACCAGTAACATATGTGGGAGCTGTGGGAATGCTGATGAAGGTGCGATCCATAAACATATCCAGGTACAATTCCATGAAACACCAGCTGGCAGCCAAATGGAAGTGAGGATTTAGCAGGTGATGAATGGCAGATGAGCACACGCTGTCTTTGATCAAAGATTACCATGGGTGTCGAAGAACAGCCGCCAGTCTGATGATGGAAGGGAGGAGAGCAGGAGCTCAGCTTTCCAGGAGGCAGCATTCCTGCTCCTGAGACTGCAGGGCACGCTGAGCAGTAAAACTGTTACAGTTTGTTGGCTCAGGCCGTCAATGGAAAGGGTTGGGAAAGAGCAGCCAGTCCATGGGAAGGAGGTTTCCTGTTTATCTCACCCTGGTGTGCCCAGAGGGCTATGGAGCACTTCCTCAAAAAGTCACAAAGATCCACAATTACACTCGGTGACGTAAGCCTATGTTACTTCAGAACATTTTGGGAAGGTTTCATGTCAATCTAAAAATGTATTTCAAAAATTGTTTTAGAAATATTTCACTTTTTAAAATTTGGAAATAAAACCACACTGACTAAACCAAGACTTGGTTGGTCAGAGAAACCTTTGAGAGGTTTTTTTAATGTGAGAAAATAAAAGTTTTGCTTCGAGTGACCTGAAATGATCTTTTTAATGGCAGGAGGTCCAGTTGTTTACACAGCTCAGCCTGTCACTCAACTGAGTTGACAAAGATCACAAGTTGTGACAATTTCTGGGTCAGCTCTAGCCTTCTATCAATTTTGTAGCTAAT
The DNA here is from genome assembly GCF_017590055.1 of Onychostruthus taczanowskii. NCBI lineage: Eukaryota > Metazoa > Chordata > Aves > Passeriformes > Passeridae > Onychostruthus > Onychostruthus taczanowskii. The sequence continues at coordinate 301,800 of NW_024498686.1, forward strand.
ACACATTGACAGCAAGCACACTTGGGTACAGTGCTAATTGGGCATCTTGTGAATACTTAATGACATTGTTTAATTTGAAATATGTTTTCTCTATTGGTATTCTGATCAGCTCTGCATAGAGGAGGGGAAGCCTGGTTATGCTCCTAAGCCTGCCCTGGAAAAACAGCACTGGCAGCCGTAAATGGGAGCGTTATATCTTGCGCCTTAAAATCCAGGGGAGTCGTGGAATAGGGTCACACAGGAATGCCTGTGGGACGTTGACTCCCCACACCCCATACACTGCACGGCTCAAAACTTCATCTCTGCAGAGCTAGCTAAAGACTGATAACATGGAATTCTGTGATTGCGGAGATGTTTTCAGGCAAAAAAGAGTGGATTAATAGTTAGTTTCTGGTATATCCATTTTGATATATCTCATTTGAACTAAATTTTTTACATTTGCAAAAATAGTCTTTTACAAAACTCTGTTGCACGTGACTCTGTAACTTTAGTCTCATCAAACCAGCAGCTCTTTTCTCTCCAATAGTGCTTTTGCTAAATGAATCTCTTTCAAAAAAGGTAAAAATTATTAGAATGGAATTAATTTCTCAAAAACCTGTAGCAAAATACTTCACAAATATTCTTGTAATGTACCTCCTGTCATATGATTCACTGTGGTGAAATTATCCATGTGTAATTTAGAGCAAAATTGAGCCCTCAGTGAGCAGGTGGACTTAAGCCTGACTTTGGAAATGATAGATGTATTCAATAGCTATAGCTGTAGCTCCTTTTATCATCTGAAATGTGTTTTAGTGACATAAAGTATTTAATTTAAACGGTTCCAGCACTTGTGATAGACAGAAGCAGGGAGGATGGCCTCAAATATTAAGTTTCATTATTCTTTAAGCTGCCAGTCATTAGCTAACTTCTCCCTTGTTAATAGTAATGCTTTCATGAGTATGTGCTGAATAATGGATTGAAGGTTTTCCCCACCAGCAGGCAGGCCAGTGGGCAATTTTAATTTAAAAAGCAGGTTAATAAAATTATATTTGGGGAGCTATAAAAGCAGTTTAAACAGAGCTTCAGCTGTCCTGAGATGCTTTATTAGGCAAAGGATGTTGACAGCCAGTAGCAGGACTTGCATGTCCACTACATGCCTAAAACTTGGAAACTGTAGACTTTATAAAAATAATATTTAACATCTGATTTATCTACAGAGCTGTGGGAAGTTAAAGAAATAAGAATGTGGTACTTCTTTTTATTTTCTTTTTATCAGCATCTCTCTACCAAAAGGAACATTGCCAACATGCCAACTGAGAGAAGGTAGGAGAGGCAGAACCAGTACTGCAAAGTGGGATTTTTATGTAAGTGAAGGTTGGATTTCTTTGCACCACACACATGGAATAACTGCAGAGACAATCTCCTCTTTCAAGAATTAATCACCAAAGTCATTGCTTGCCTGCCAAGGAAAAAGTGTCTCAAAAATGGATTGTAATTAGGGAGCTAAGTATAGAGCCAGTTCTCCCAACTCCCTTACACGTGCCCCTTCCCCTGACCCTGATAAACACAAGCTCGTGTGTTCATCCTCAAAAGGTGGAATCCCACCAGGATAATGGGCACTTGAGGTTGTTTATTAGAAGAACAGGGTTTCTGGGGAATGCACTGCTTTCAGATGGAGGAAGGCAGACCAGAAAATAGGAGTAGGTGAAAGCTTTAGTGAATCCAAGTGGAGGAAGACCTGGTTGTGCTGTTTAACATTTCATGTTAGATGTGGCTGAGGTGTCAACTGGCTTTTGTTTCTTTGCATAATCTTTCATGCAAATAGGAATGTGTCAGCCACTCTTTGAGGAGCTGGAGCTGTGCTTTGCTGAATTTTGCCGCTTGGTGAAGTAAAATGTACAACTTAGGCAAGACAGTTTTTGTTTGTTTGTTTGGGGTTTTTTTTGTCATTGTGAATTCTGCCTAAACTCAGTCCTTCGGGAGCTGTTGCAGGAGGTGGTAAAACTCTCAAAACATGACAGCTTTATCCATGATAGCAAATACTACCTGAAACTGCTCCTGCAGAGTCCAGAGAAATATGTGGGGGTTTTTGCTGAAAGACTCATGTTATAACCAAGATCATCACCAAGGCTCCCTGAGCCCAGTAAAATGGAAACATTGTTTTGAATAACTTAAATTACTGAGGCTGGTTGGCATTCTTTCCAAAACAAGTGAAGATTGATCTTTGGACACAAGCGGTGAGCTGTGTAAAATTGCCTCTGCTAAATATATGCTAATTGGCATATGGATGAGATTTTGCTCATCTTCTGCTTAAATAAGTAGCTAGAGAAAAGCTGTGAGTGAGTCCTGATTTCTCCCTTGTAAGCAAAAAGACATTATCTTAATAATTTAAATTAGCAAATATAATTCAAATATGGTTTTGTAGATACAGCAAACAATTAGCAACAATTGTTTGGGAATAACATACCAAAATATGTGTTCCTGCTGCACTAAAGTACTTCTGAGGGTTAAAACTTACAGGAACACCCCCAGATAATATATTTCAGGTGTTAAATGCAGTTTTATGTTCCTCTGGTTTCTTCAGCCATATTGAAGAATCTTCCAAGAAACCCTGTGTTGAGTTAGATGGCGTGTTTTGGTGTCCTAATGAGGCATAGAATCTAAGTAATGGAACAAAATTTGGAGCCAAAATGGGCTTTCCTCTGCTTTATTTTTTGAGTCAATTCAGTAACACATTTATTAACTGCTGCAATATGAAGAATAAGTCATTGCATTTTTTAAGAGCTTAATGGTACTTCACAATGTGGACAAATCTTTGTGTCTTTAGGGTGCTGAGCACTGTAGCAGGTCATGTTTCTTAAATTTTAGAAGGAAGACAACAATGCAGCACTAGAAACAAGTAGGATTTCAAAGTGTATGGGGGTTGTTTGAGCCTGGATGATTTCTTTCCCTTTGGGGCGCTACTTGGCATCGGCTGGTGGTGGCCAACAAATCTGTTATTCTCAGGACCCATTCTGGTCTCTGCTTGTGGACCAGACAGTAAGAGGTGTTATGAAAGGGATCATTCAGCTAAAGCAAATTCTACAGTATAAGGATCACTGTCCTGAGAATTGTAATTCTGTATTCCAGGGTTATTCTGCACTTTTTTCACAGTAAATGCAACGTAGTTGCTGTAATGAAGAAATGGGTAGTACTTCACACAACTTATACATTTTTTAGCACACCTAAGGCAAAGTTCATTAATTATGTCACAAATCACCTTTGTGTAGCTTCGAAGACAGCATGCATTATAAAAAATGTTTAATACATGAACATAATGCTCTGTCTTGTTAATACTGTGCTCAGTAAAAAGGAAAAGTGCATATGAAGTGCATATGAATGGATGTATTTACATCCAGTATTATTTCTTTATGGTGGTAAGCATCAAACCCACTCACCCCCTTATGACAAATGCACTTTTCAGAGGAACTTCTTTTTCTTCTTAAGGGAGCCAGAGCCAAGGAATGGCTCATTAAGTGCCCAGCATGCACCATTAGGTAATGCAGGTAGCCCTTCATGCAAGCTTGGGTAATATTCACACTCCTCACCTTGGCCTTCACTGCTGCCGAGAGGAAAACGTTGCCAAGCACAACATTGAGCCTAAGGCAGTAAAATCTCTTTGCTTTCATGTCTTTCTAGTCTATATCAAATAACATTTTCATTTTCACTCAAACAGAAGTACATTCTTTGGCTATACCATCCGATGCCATTATCTGTCTAGTAGAGAAGATGGTGCCCTAGAGAAAAAACTTCCTTCAATAATATATTTCCTGTCAGAAGTTTCTCCCCTGCAGAGCAGGTGAAGTGCTAAGACTCAAATCACACAAGGGATTGGCAGAGAAGCTGAACCCTTCTCTGCATTCCCAGTGTGTGAAAAACAGCACTTTTCATTCATGACAGGATGTGCCTGGTCCACTATAGCACACCATGTTTTTCTTGTTATGTAGGCTCAATCTTATGAAAATGTGAGTATCTTTTATAAAATACCAGACTTGCTTCCTCTTCTTCCTGGTAAGGAATACCAGAAGTATCTCCTGTGCCTCTTAGCAGTTTGCATTAGAAATAGAATATACTCTAAGATGTAGCTTTTAGCAGGGGAAAAATAATTTTAATTGTCTTACTGTAACTTGCAATTTTTTAATGTTATAAATTATGTTCTCTTGTAAGCTGAAATACTGCAAAATTTATTTGCAAGTTTAGAGCTGATCTCTCTAGGAGTACTGTCTGAGATGTGTGTGAATGGCATCTGCATGCTGACAAGTGGTTTTGTTGCTCTGTTTGCAATGCAAAGTGGAGTCAGAGGGTTTTAAAAACCCTCAGTTTCTCCAAAGAAATGCACGCTTCCTAAATGGAAATGTGGGATTACACTTAAGGTGCTTATATCTGTATTTTATCATCCATCTGCTTGTGCTCTGCTCTGGTACTGGGAGAACAGTTCATGTCTGAAGTCATATTCTCCAAGCAATTAATTATCCCCCACATTTGTGTAATTGTATTGTCCTGCTTGTTGTAATTGAGCTACGTATATTTGGCACTAGGCTGCTCTATGTACCTTTCTCTCCCACGGGTGAGCTGTGTAACAAATTGGTGCAGCTCAGTCGGAGCCAGGGAAAGAAATGTGCATGGCTAATGGGTTCCATGATGTATGGGCAGCTTGTGCAGGGCTGCCTCCCTGAGTATCTTGGCTGCACAGAGCTCCTGATAAATGAGCAGCCTGGCCAAAGCATGAGGGCAGACAGGAGATGCTCAGTAAGTACTAATAGGCTACACAAAGTATTATGCTCAGCAATGAAGACTTTTTTCCATAATTCCAGATAGCAAACTGTCTTAGTCATGCTAATGTGATACAGTATTTGTGACTGCCTTGACACTGTCCATTTAAATATTCGGGAAGCTGCTTCTTTCACATCTGCATGTCCAAGTACATTGGTTGCTGGATTAGCTCTAGTCAATTTAGCACTGTGTTGTCAACTGTAGTTAAAACAAATGTCATGGGCTGCTTCATCACTGAGTGACCTGCACTCATTATACAAAAATTGGCATTTATAAACAGCTCTTCCATGAGGTTGTCTTCAGTTTGTGGGTGACTGAGGGAAGGGTCACATCCTGGCAGCTGTTGCACTCTGGATCTGCTGAGGCACGGTCAGCATATTGTGCTCATTCAGTTCAAACAAACCAACCAACCCTCCTGGATATGAGGAACTGCCATTTTACTTTGTGGTGACAGATCTGCAGGGCTGATGTCACTTGTTTATATGGCAAAAGCGAGATCGATAAACTCCCAGGGAATTCAGAGCTCATGCACTGTGTTTCCTAGGGAGGATTAGCTGAAAGGAAATGTCTGACAGCTCTGTGTCAGCTTTGACATTGCAGGCTGAAATATTCTTTCTTCTCCTTCACAGTCTGATGGAAATGAGAGACGTTAAAGTGCTATTCACTTAAACCTTGGCCAGTCATTTAGCAAGAAGTGTTGTATCAAATCAGTAGTTTTGTCTTCTGGCACATCCTAGACCTTTAGCAAATACTTAGGAACACATCCACCTTTCTTGCCAATCAAGTCTAATCATTAGTTCTGCCATCCTTACCCCAAAAACTGCCAAAGCATTTCTTAATCTGGAATCTGCTAAGGGTTCACAATGCAGATTGATATGAAAGGGCCAGGAACTTACAGAAATGTTTTGTTCCTCTTTGCAGTTTGAATCTTCTTGATAAAGATTATCCTTGTCAACTTCACTACATTGCCATATATTTATAGTGCCATTTTTACTGCTCCAGTGCTTACATCTTCAGGACAGATGTTCCAGAGAATGCAGTGAAAACTGAGGCTTTCCTTGAAGCTATGAGACAATAGAAATACTGAATTTAGCATGAGGTCTTCCTTCTCTCTTTTCAAAACTCAAAACAATGATGAAAATGTAAAATTAATAAACTGCAGAGGCAAAAAATGGTTTTGGTTATTTTTTGTTATATCACATGGATGACTTTGAGGGTTTTAAGCTCTATTTCTAGGCCATAGCTGACTCTCTTCCACTCGTGTAAGTATATTCCCAAGTTGCACAGTCAGTGGCCTTGATTCACCACCATGTGTTTTCCTACCAGTTGCTGGCTTGGAATACTGTGTGCTTTGGCAGAAGTAGCAGCCCTCCAGTATTGGAAATAGAACAGTGAGCATGAAACTGGATGTAGTTCCTCCCACAATGGGAATGACCCTGTCTTCCTCCAGATGTGCTTCTACAAATATTGAGTTGGAGTAAATTATTCCTTTTCTCTCACAAAATCCAGTTTAACCTGAGTCCCTCCTAGCTGAAGTAACTGGAAGAAGCCTTCATAGTAAGATGTAATCATTCTCTTTGTTTTGATGAAGATAATACCTCTTACAGAGCTGTGGCACAAACACCCCAAGCTTTGCTTTTAGGCAGGGGGATTTATTTTACTCATTTTGAAGTGGAAGCTGGTAGGTGATAGGTAGGCCTGTATTTTTCTACAAATCTCTGCTGATGCTGTTTTTAAAAACAAAATGAATAAAGGTCCCTTAGGAGATGCAGAGTAAGACAAGAAGTACTTCCAGTTGCTTTGCCTTTTCTTCTTAAAAACTGCTGATTATAAAATCTGCCATGTTGTGTTTATTTTGATGTGCAAGTTTCCACAGTGTCTTGGAAGTTCTTGTACAGGTGAAGGGAGAGGTAACAGAATTCCTTCACTGCAGGCTATTTTCAATCTTTCTTCTTAAGGCAAAGAACTTTGCTTTGTGCTTGGATCACAGCAAGTCCCTGCATCTCCATCTGGCTGAAACAAAAGGGACCACTGTAATCCAAAAGCATAAAGAATAGCAGGAAAATACTGTCCCAGTATGAAAAGGACATTTAAAAAACACACCGAAAACTGATGATTTGGTTTGAGTGGGATTCCAGCCTGCCATATGTAGGAATCATTTAAGATTGTCAGTTTAAAAGTGATGATGGTACTGTTACAAAGATAAACTTACTTCTGAAAAGCTCCCAGGCTTTCTCTGTTCTTTTTTTTCTTTAAGCACTTCCTTCATATTTTAGCGGTGAATAAATCTTCAATTAATTCTATAATAGATGATGGAAAAGCACTTTAGAACATGAAAGAACATTCCACGTTTGCTTGAAATTCCTCCTAGAAAATCAGTCGCGGCATAATTGATCAGAAACATTGGATTATTTGCATTTTATCCAGTTCTGATGAAGTTTTCCATTAATGTGTTTTCTCTGTTTATTCTGGAGATACCATTCATCTGCCAAAAATATTTTTTTCCTGGAAATTAGCCTCCTAGCACTTCTTTTTTTTTCTCTCTGGTATGTTTATTTCATGTCCTGTTTTCTACACATCCTCAGACTTTCAGCATGCTAACTTGGATATCTTTGGGCAAACCATTTGGCCTCTTTTCCAGTGATCTCCATCTGCTGAGGGGGGACAGTGGTTCCCCATCTCCCTAGGGCTGCATTTAAATGGACTGATGTTCATAAAATCCTTTCAATGCCTCCTGCCCAAAATTCTCCAAGGAAAATCGTGGCACAAAGAGCTGTGGATACTGACTACACTTTGAAGAAATTGCAGGCAGCCTCTTTTTGTCTTCCCTGTTTACTTTGTTTTTCTGAAATGTTGATGCACTGAAAAGTCAAGCCAGGAAAAATAAGGAAAAAAAAAACTTGTACTCCTATTTGACAGATTTTTGCCGTTGAATTATAACTTCAAAGTAAATGGAAATAGTAACTTAGATGTTTTAGCTGTTTGACCTTTTATCTTTGACTGAGTTCTCAAAACCATTCCTGAAGTAGACATTTCATACATACTTGTGACGTGAGCCAAGTGTCACATGAAAGGACAGGCTGTTCCCATAACGCTGAGGTAGGAAGCCTTTCCCTAAGTTAAAAGAAACACCTGAACACACTGTGGCCATGTTGTTCTGTAATTATCCATTCTAGACAAATCACTCTTGCTGTGATAAACAAAAGTACATGGGGCATACACACTTCCCTGGAGGGGATCCAACAGAGAAAGGATTTAGAGATCACTAATGCTTGTGGCACAATGGAAAACCACTATTAAAAGATCCTCTGATATCAGAAGAATCTCAAACTACTGATATCAAAGAAAGTTTATGTTAATTAGTGGGGAGCACTTCCAAAGATGGGTTGTACATTTCTGAACTGATTCTGACTGACAGATTCCCATTTACACAGGGGCATAAAAGAAAGAAAACCAATCTGCCCCATGACAAGCAAGTCACTTCTGAATTCCAAACCTTTTACTTTTGTTTTTGAACTTGAACTCCTTGGACTTGGTGCTAATTTTCATCTTTAGTTTCTGTTCTTTGCCTCCCCTATTTTCAATAAGTGCCATGTCTGTCACCATACTTTCTGATGTGCGCAGGTTTGGAACATCTGTGTACCAGCTGCTTACCCTTAATTTCTCCTTCCTCTTAAACACACTTATACAATAAACTCTCCAACAGTGATGCACTGAGAATGAGTCCGTAATGTGCATAAATACCTGTATCTGTAAGTGAATGGTTTTTTGCACATTGCAATTCTAGTACTTAAGTTCCCTCTTTTGTAGTTACTTTCTTCCTTTACACAAGGTCAGATTTTGCTACTCGTTTGCACAACCCCCCTGTAACATTATAATAAAGACTTTATTGTGCCATTTTGAAAATCTGATTTTCTGCACCTTGCTGTTCATCATGTTATTATCTGCATTTTTCCAAAACTCTCCATTTGTGGAGCACAAATCATATGATGTATGTATGAATTCATAGGAAAAAGTTAAAGATAATTCCTCTTCATCAGGCTCTCTGTAATGAAAGGTGCTGTTGCTGTTTCATGCTGTGGACTGCAGCTGCCATGGCTGATCACTTGGAATGTGGGGTACTGTCCCAGAAAAAGAAATAAAATTAAGCAAAGGGTTTTTAGTGCTGTGTTCTGCAGTGCTGTAAATCTGGGAAGGTGTGGCAAGGCACATTTTGTGTGGGATTTCTGACGCAGTGAAGCCAACAGATTAAATTTATCTTGCTATTACTGTTGTATGAATAACAATAATTACCCACTTTTCCTTTCATTAACTTTGTGATTTTGATAGATATGCTGCTTTTAGAAAGGCACACACTAAGTCTCTGAGTTCTGTCTTCCAAAAAATCATCCTCTCTGGGAAAAACTCTTCCAGAGGCGAAGGAAATACTTCAGCTGCCAGTAACTCTTTTTTGAGTTGGTTTCCTTGTGTTCTTAAGAAACTGGTCTCTGATTTGCAGAACTGATTTGAAGCTGCTTCAGGCTTGCACTGGGAAGAGAGAAATTTCTAAGCTCTGGGTCAAAGTTTGAGGGAATTGCATTTTGTCTACATAGAGTCTTGTATGTGATGATTTCCTTGCATCCTTTTGGAATCCCGTTACAAGTTCACACAGGGTGTCTCAAATAAGGGCTGTTGGAATAGACTTGATGAGGATTGAGAAGCTGGATTTCTTTTTGCCAGTCTTGCATCTGAAATAACTTTTTCTTGTTGTTTCTTTTCTGTGAAGCAGAGATTTCGAAGTGATGACAGTCTGGTGTTTTATGTGAGCTTTTCCATGGAGCTTACCTTTTCCTGCAGCTGGCTCTCAGCCATGCATCCTCTGGAGCATAGGGGTGATGCACCAACAAGTAATAGGCACTCCAAGTGTCCTCAGTGCTATAATTTAGTTAAACACCAAAATATCAAACTGCTTCAATGAGATGATGATTGAGTAGGTTGAGGAATTTGAATCATGGGAAGGCTGAATAAATAGCTAGTTGATTACTGACTGAAATGTGTATTTAATTTAGGTGAAATAAAATATTTTAAAACCTAGGTGAGGTCTTACTAGCATAGATTTTAGTATGCTAAACTCTTTAAATAATCTGGTACTTTTTCAGCAGCCTCCAGCCCCTCTGTTCTTCCTCTGGGTTCCCACATTACATGTCCCATGTCAGAGTGTGGCACTAAATTGCTGAGCACTTGAGTAGAAATGGTGCTGCTGACTTTTGTTTTAGGATAAACCCAAATTGTATTGGTGCTTCTCTCATCCTTAGTTCATTCATTAAAGTAATGAGCAATGTAAAGTTGTCCTTCACCACTGATGTGAGCTTTCCACTTCCTGTTTCTGTCAACTGATTTTGATGAACTCCACTATCTAGTTTACGTACAACCCCAGCAAAAAAGATTCATTTGGGCAAAAGTATTTTATTTCACTGACAAAGAATTTCTTTGAAAATAAAAGTGGTATCTAGGCTGTTAAGCTTTTTCTTTTTTCTCTCTATTCTTTATCTCTTTTTTTTCCTCTATTTTTTTCCTCTTTCTTTCTCCAGAAGAAACACGGTAAGCTTTTAAAAAGTTTATCTGTGAGCGCAATAAGTTGCACACTTTTGTTTTATGTTTGCTAAGGAAAAAGTTTATCAGATGGTTTTGTTGATCTCTATAGAATTATTCTGTGGAGAAAGGCTGCCAAAATGTCAGTCAAAGCTTAAGGCAAAGCCTACAGCCACCCTGATGTATTAAAACAGGAAGAAAAAAGAGAGCATGATGAAAACCCTGATCCACTGAATAACTAGAAGGCTTTTTTTTTGTTGTTCATGTTGTTGTGGTGGATCTGGCCTAAGGTTCTCACCCGTGATGTCAGTGCTGAGTGAGGACTATTTGTAAATTATGCCTGCACCAAGGTTCATTTGGGATAGTTACCACTGCTGAGAGTGCTCACATGGCTCCATGCAAGGGCATCGAAAGGAGCCCCAGTTCCCGTGGCCACAGACATTCCTGGCATAGATCAGGGATCTCCTGCAGGGAGAAGCTCTGTCAGCTGTGGAGCTGCAGTGTCCAACACAGCCCTGTCAAGTGTTGTTCCTCTCATGGGGTTGATGTTTGAGAAGTCTCTGGTGCTCCCTTCTCCTTAAGGGTGGGATGTTACAGTGGTACAGTGAATTTTTGTTGGTGACACGACCGCACCTACTTTCCTTTTGGAATGACAAGTTGGGATGTGTCATTTATCTCAGGCCCTGTATTAAGCCTGTGGGCCTCCTCCAGCCCTAGTATTTATGGTGAGTTGTAGGGGAAGAAAGTGTGTGTGATTGATGTGCTTGTTCACTCCACTGTTCTTGCATCTTCTCTTTTTTTGTGACACTTGGTTCACCAAGCCCTCATTATCTTGTGTTGCTGAGACAGCCAGTCCCTTGCTTAAGATAACTTAGGCTGCCTCAGACAGCTGGGAGGGAGCAGGGAGTGGAGACCCTGTCTTTTGGAGCATAATTACAAGTTCATGTCCAATTCACTTTGTCGTGGTGTCCACCTGAAGGAACACTCTGGCTTCACTGTGATGTGCCTGTGATCTGTTGATTGCTGTGTTCTCCCTGAGTCAGAAACAAAATCCCCTGATGTTTAGCTTGAGTTTGAAGGGGTGTGAAAAATTGATGGCACCAGCAAAATCAAGGCTGTAATAAAAACCACTGGTTCTCAGCAAGCATTCATTAGTGTTTTCTTTTCACAAATCAAAAACTTTCCCACATAATGAGAACTGAATTTATGTTCTTCATATTTTTCTGTGGCACATGCTAATTGTTTTCTTATCAACTCTGCAAATAATTGGCATGCCAGTAGTCTCTGAGTATTTGTGTCAACTAATAGCAGACCATTGTGAGTTCATCTCCCTAGACTGGTAAACAATGACAAAAAGAGTAATTTTCTTACTATTTATACCAGTTTTTAAATTGAAGTGGTTAACTTCTGATTTAGAATTTATTTCAAGGTTCAAGGGAGACCAGGTTATATGTATGTTAAGGCACAGATTTATCAGATAAAACCTGAATAAGGATTTGCACAGCTAGGTCCCTAATTACCCAGCTGATTGCCCTGTCAGTTAGGAGTCCCAAGCCTGGATGGCCATTCTGTCTCTGGCCTGTCTGGGCTCCTGATGTTCCTTGCTTGCCTGCTCTTTCCTGCTGCAGTTCAAGCAAAGCCAGAAATATTTGCTCATACCTCTGTTCTCAGAGCCCTCCTTCACAGGAGGATGCACTTGCTGATATCCAGCAGCTGTCTTCCTGCTGATATATTGACCTAATTTTAAAATCCATTTCAATTACTGACATAAAACATCAATTTCCTCCAAATTCTTGGAAATTCTTGTTGGGTAACAAAGAAATGCCTATCTGGTTTCTAAATTATTCTCTTTTTTTTTTTTTTTCCAAAAATAAATGTGTGGTGTGTGTTTAATTGCATTAAATTACTTGAGATGTAAGAGCTGACTTAATTTAGTAAATTACACTGTGGATCATAATAAGGAGGATTGACCTGCTCTACTCATGCTCTGACTTTCTGATGGTATCAGCACTAAAAAGCACAGAGGACCTATTTTAATCATTAAAATTGCAAAGGCATGCCAGAATGCTCAAGTAAAACATGTCTTCTGAGTGGATGGCATATTTATGTAAGTGCTTTCAAAGGAAAAATGCTTCCTATGGTTGTATCATTACAACAACAAAACATGAGGAATGCAGCAACCAAGTTTTCAATCTTAATTATAAATCAGTTCTGTTACAGGTACAATGCAACTTGTATTTCTAGTTTTCTTCCTATAAAATTAAATTTGTTGATATAAAAGTATAGTACACATCTGTCAAGTAGATTAAATCAAAGCAGTAAGAACTGCAGATGGTGATTCGTTCTTTTTTTTTTTTGTATTTTTAGCTACACATATCTGAACAGTGAACTACCATAGAATTTTTATTATTTTAATTTAGTTTCTAAGCATTAACTTAGTTTCTTCAGAAACGAACTACCTGACATTGCCATCTGAGTTGTGGGCCAATTATTTATTTACCAAGTAGAATTAGTGATATGTACATATTTGTGTAGAGTTGTAAGACATTTTGCAGTCCGAGATCAGCAATTGTAATCCTAGGGCTCAGATCCTCTCCCTTCCAGAGCAGGGCTCCAACACATCACAGTGGGGAACAGCCTGGAGCCACAGCTCTTCAAGCAGGCTGAGGTACAAGGCACTGGCCAGGAAGCAAAAAGAAACCAAAAATTAAGTAAGTGAAAGAGAAAAATCAGTCAAAAATGTACAATCAAGAAAATAGCTGAAAAAAGCATAGCTGCAAATTCCAGAGGAGAACAGAGCCACTTTTGCCTGTGAATGGCCTCTCTAATGAAGAGCTCATTGTGAATTTATTGTGTGCCTGCAGTGCATTATTTGAAGTGGATCTCTGTAGTTCATACATGCATTTACGATACTGGAATAGTGACAGAGTGGGTGTAGGAGCCTGGGAATCTATCTGCCTAGGTCTCTGGCACATACTGAACATCTGGAATAACAGACATCTCCTTTACGTGTTGCAGAGCTAAAGTACTCTAGCATTACCCAGTCACTGAGAGAGATTTCAGCATCATGGTCTAAAACAGTGTTTGAGAGCAAATAACCACGTAAGCCAAGTTTAAACTCTGAGGTGGTATTTATTACTGTATCTAGAGAATTTATAGTGCTCAAGGATGGTAATGCAGTGGCTGCTCTGTGAGTAATTAGTTGGGTGAACAAACAACTGAAATTAGGAGAAAAATCTATTTATGGAGGAAGTCCTTTGTGAATTTCAGCAATCCCTTGTTTGTTGGAACAATGTAATCACAGAACAATGTAATTAAGGTTCCATAGGAAAACTAGCTCTTTCATTCCAGCAGGGCTCTGGAATGTACTCGGCAACATCCATGTGCCAACAGAAGCACCGCACTTGCTCAGTGATTTTAGAAAACCAGTTACTGCAAATACTGTGAATGAAATGTGCCAGAGAAGGTAACTCGTGAGGAAAGGTCTGACTGCGTGTGCAGGTGGGGCCTGCAGTGTCCTCAGGGCCTGGACAGCGTCTGCAGCGGTACTGTCTCGCTTGCCTTGTCTCAGTTACCCGCTCAAGCCTTGCGAGAGGACACTCCTCCTGTATGCAGAGGTGAAGTCAGATTATGGCCAGAGCGGGCATAGGGTCTTGGGAGAGTGAATTTTAGATATATGAGAGAAGAACAGTGCTGAGAAAGACTTGACTGGGCAAAAAGGCTGCTGTGCCCACTCTGAGGCCTCAGGGACCTGGCATCCCTGTGCCTTTGTGTTGCTTAAACCAGAGAGCAGGCTGAGAAAGTCACAAGTGTCGTTACAGGGTAGTGATGTTTTATTTAGTTTGGTTTCCAAAGAGGAGAGAAGCTGTAATAATAGCTCTGGGTAGCAGCGGATAGAAAAATAACTGGGTTTTTAACCTGCCTCTGGTGGCAGAGTCTATTCACAGGTCTCTCAAGAACACAGGCACTGTCACTCTCGGAGCGTGTTGTGTTTCAGCAAACACCAAATGAATAATTTGTACTGTTTTGTGGGTGCTATCCACACAGGAGACTTCAAATGAAGGCTGGTGCACTGTTCACGTGTAGCATTTGTAAAACCCTTAGACGCAAAGATGTGTTTTGCTGAAATTTCAAAACATCTAGTCAGCCGAATCACCTGAACAAAACCATCTGTGTCTGAGTACAGCTGAGTTCTAGCATAAGTTATGCAGAGAAGCAATGCATAACTTCCTCATAAGAGTAGGAAGTTGTGGCTGTCCTTAATATTGCATATTGCCAGGGAGCTTTTTTGAGATTTTTTTTTTTTTTTACATGACTTTATTTTCAGAAGTCAGTCCCTGGAACATCTGTTCTTTTGTGATGAAATTCTCTTACCTTGATTCATGATCCAACCCTTTTCTCATGCATCTCCACAACCCAATTATTTGCATAGCACCAAAGAGAATTTTGCATATTAACTAAATCTATTGCTTTCCAAGGTTTAGGGAACTGTAATTATTTTCAGTTAAAACTTTTCTTGGCTTTGTAACTGAAAAAAAGAGGTAAAAGCCTTTTTTTTTTTTCTAGTTGGCATTAATTCTTAGAAATAATTAATCTTTGCTGTATTATTTCAACAGTCTCTCCAGTTGGTTTTTGGGTAAGTTCTGTTACTGTTTTCAGAACATGGATATCCAACTGGGATCCTCTGCAGGAACTAAGCCAGGAGAGTAGAGCACGGGGAGGGTGAGCAGTGAGAGGATAAATAGGTAACTATAGGAATAGTTTCTTCCCATTCTCACCCACTTGTTAACATACAAGAGGAGTATGTAGTCTCAGCAGTGTATTCACTGTCCAGTGTTTCAGGAATTTTTTACATGCAGAAATAATGGTATTCAGGTATTCCAGAGGCTTTCACCAGGCTTCTGCAGGACTTTGGTGGTGTCACCATTCAGAATTTGTTTTCTCTCCTGTAGCAGAATGCACTGATGGAACTTCTCATCAGAGTAAAGCATCTCCTCAGGTGCCTTTTCTCAGTGCCCACGAGAGGTTTCTATAGTCTATTATTCTTCCTTTGACATTGATCCATACCCTGAGATGAAGGATGATGTGATCAGCTCAGCTGTTTTGCTGCCCTTAGGATGTCAGGAGGGCATCCCATCCCAATACCTTCAGTTTGCACTAGTAATTAGAAATGCTGGAGTCCTAAAAAGCTCTGGAAATCTAATTAAAATCAAACATCGTACTTCCTGGGACAGAAATTGGCAGTGGTACTTTCTGTTCCCTAGGAAATGTCCAAAGCAATAAAAATGAGCCCTTCTTTGTGGACAGATGGGAAGCTTCCTGTGTAGGCCAGAGGAGTGTGCATGGCTGTTTTTACCTTCATCTTACAAGATGGACCAAAAGGGAAACACTGTTCCAGTGAGGGAGATGTTCAGTCTGCTTTTATCTTCTGTGTGGAAGATACAGTTTGTTTGTCTGAGGGATAATTGGACACTAGATGACAAAGTGAGCTAATTTAATAAAAAGGCTGAGGAATAAAATTTTAGTCTGCAGCTGTTGGTAATTCTGTTCTGTTTGCAATAAAAATAATAATAACTTTCCTGTGACATGGCCATTTTAGCATTTATGTTGCAAATAACTGGCATAGCAACTTGATAGAAAAAGACATAAAGATCCTGCCTATATTGCAACCATTTTGATCAGGAGATAAAAATGACCAAGTTGTAGAAGTAGAAATATCTGGGTCATTGAATCAATCCAACATCAATTTATGACTGTGAAGGGAAATGAAAATGGAAAACAAGTAGTCTTAAAGTACTGTTAACAGGAGATGCCTATCACTCACTTTGTTTTTCATTTTTAGGGATAAGAATGCCACAAGCACTGAACATGACTCTGAGTTCATAAATCAGTTTTGAAACAAAAAATTTTTGAAGTCTACAGGGAATCTTTACAGAGCTGCTTTATAAACCAGTAATACAGATGTGCAAAAAGCAGAAAGAGATTAAATGTTGTATCTATAACCTTTAGACTTGGCTGAGGTTTAGAAAGGATGTCATCATTCTCGTGGGCTGCCAAAGGCAGAAACACTGTGATCTCTCCCTCGTTTGTTCTTAAGATTTGTCAAATTAGGTGCTAGTAAACTTTGTCAAGGAGCTGAAGTGCCAATCTACCAAAATAATGGAACCTGCTCCTGAGAATCAGTGATGAGTATTTTATGACTCCATACGCGTGGTGGATTGCAGTTGCAGTATCCCTCTGAGTTGCAGAGGAATTCAAGCTGAGAGAAGCTCCATAGATTCTTCTTAGAGGCTTATTGCCTCTCTGGTTGTTAACGGAAAGCACATGTCAAATCAGGCACTGATAGGATAATATGTTGCCAGCAGCAAGGTATTTTGAGCTAACATTTACTTATATACAGTATAGAAATGTCAGGCACAAAGCATGTGCCCAGTTCCCTTATTAATTTGGGGTTTTATTGTTTACTGAGATATTGTTCCACCGTCCCTGTGCATGGTGTTCCTGCTGGAAAGGTAAAGCCAAAGCTTAGTGCTGTTTTTTTATCCTGGCTTCAGTTTGTCTGTCTGCTCGATGCCCTCTCTGCTGCTCTGCCTGAGCAGGATCACCCTGGACTGGGACAGCAGCTGGAGCCACTGGGGCAGTCCCATGGAATGATGTTGGCACTTGCAGAAGCTGTGCTTTGTGAACTGTCACCAAACCAAGTGCTGACCAGCATTCAGCGGCTCTGTGCCGCTGCAGGGTTTGTCTTCTTCAAGTGTCCTCAAAACACTCAAGCATAAAGAGTTCTGCTGAACTGGGGGCTTGATTTCTGCCTATTTATGGTTTCCTCGGGAATGTGTAGTATTTTTTTCCTCATTTCTTATTTCACTTCTTGAGTTAAAGCCTTTAGCTTAAGCTGTCTACATTTCTGTTTTGGCTGTGGTAGAGGCAATTGCTGATCATGAACGGGGCAGATGTGGTAGCACTGATCCATACACAGGTGTTTCACTTTCTGTCTTGAGGGGAAAAAATTTACTTTCTCAATGGTTTCTATATCAACAAATAAAATTATCCTCCAAAACATTAGGCATGACCAGAAGAGCAGTATCTGATGGTGTTATGCAAGGACAGGATACCCAGTACAAGACCCATGGCATCTTCTGAGCTTGGCTGGAGGGCACTGAGAGTGCAGGGAGTTCTTTTTCATCCCATTGTACTTCCTTAGCATAAACAGAGTCCAGCTATTGCTCCCAGTTTGTCACTGACTTTCATCTAGTGTTCTGGCAGCCTTGTCCATGGGACAAGAGGGATCTGCTGCCCTGAGCACACCTTGCTGTTAGGTCAGTGGTGCTTTGGTAAGGCTCCATCTCTCACAGAATTCATGTCTGGGGGTGGTAGGTTCAGTGAAATCTAGTCCTGCTTCCTGTGGGATAGTCTGAAGTTGGCTAAAGATATGTGTTTTTAAACCTTCACTGGAAAAGCACTGGTTTTGCTTCAGTTACTGGCAGACATTTTTGAAGGTTGGAATAGGTTTTAAGTAACCTAGCAGATAAAGCATTTCCTTCCCTGTCACACACAGACATGACTTTGTCCTGGTACAGCATTTGGAAGGGAGCTGATGTGTGATCCAAAAGAGGAGCTGGAGCTAGGGAGCTATGCCAGGATCATGGGAATGGAGCAGATGAGAGATCCCTAGAAAGAGTCACATGAGGAGAGAGAAAGGCAGACTGGCTGGCCATGGTGTGCCAGAGGCACCAAGAAAAGAGTTGGTAGGGAGATTACAATACAGTTCTGGCAGCACAGCAGTCTGTTGAGAGCTGAAACCCTTGTTTGCTGTTTCAAAGGCCAGAAGGGCCTTTTTGGGGGGAACTGGTGAAGGAAGTGTGGGAGGCCTGTTCTGGCAGGGAGTGACATCACCTGGCTTGTGCATGTACCACACACACTGCCAAGGAAGCCACTCCTTCCTGCTGCTTTTATGCTCTTCATGGGTCACCGAGCCTGCAGTTGTAGGGAGTTAATCAGCTGTAGTACCTGGAGGGCCTCAGGCTTCAAGATGGTAATTTCATTCCTGGGACCTCCCACATAGCTGTGAGTTTGGATGCTTGGGGCTCGCAGGAGTGGGAGTAGTCATGGTCATGCACTCTGTTCAGGTTGCTCTTTGCTGCAAAGACAAGACATTTTATAGCATGAGGTTGGAAACTTTAGGACTTCCTTTCAGCTCCTGCTGCTTTGGGGTTTCCATTTACAAACTTAGAGCCCTCTTCTTGGTTTGCAAAGGTGTTGTCTAATCCAAATGCAGAGTGGAAGCAGCTTGTAGTGTAATGCCCAGTTGTTTTGGTTTCTTGCCATGTCTAACTTCTCCTAATTTTGTGGCTGTAACTCAGATTACCTGTAAATTGCAAATGTTTGAGTAACTCATCAAAAGGGAATATAAATTATACATATTTACAGTCAGAAAGAGTGAGGTAAAATGTCCTATTTTCCCCAATTATCTTTCAAACTCCAATTTCCCACTTTCCAGAGTCTGCTCCCCTGTCCCTGTGTGTCTGATCCCCTTTCTGCACCTCTGCCACCAGCTCTGCTTAGGTGTGGGCTACCAGAAGCAATTCTCAAGGCCCTAGTTTAGGAAGGCTGATTGTCTGCATGTGAAAGTGTCACCCATCTCACAGTGTGAGAGTCTGTAACTGGTCTGTCCTAAAGCAAGTGTGTTACTCTTTTAAAGCTGAGTCCAGCAGAAACAAGCACTAGGTTGTTTTACAGTCCAAATGTGATGCCTGGAGAATGGGGAGCTCCTGGATAACTCTCAGGTACCTCAGAGCTGCTACCTTCCAATACTCAAATCATCACTTAGCATGTCTTGAGGGCAGGCAGCTGGGGTTCTTACTGCTCTCTGAGGATTTTACCAGAAATACTCTCTTCCTGAAGCAGTACCTAAAGGAACAATGTAACGTGTCATGGAAATGACTTTACTGTAATACATCAAAAAATAATGTGCTCAAGTTATGTGCATGGAAGCTATTAGTGCTTCCTCCCCTTCACACAGCAAGCTGTTTATCTTTCAAAAGGCTGCAAACTCCTCATTTTGCTTTCCAGAGATTTCCTTATGGAACAAACAGTATAAATAACACCTGCAATATGAAGCTTTAGGGATAAAAAGAGTAGCTTTAGGCCATGATGTCTGTATTCATGTATTATTATTATGTTTACACTCAATCCCAAGGAGCAGAGAAGGCAGGGAAAGAGTGCATTAGGACCACCATGCATTGTCTGTTCGCAGGAGGAAGAAGCAGCTGCTGCTGAGATTCCTGAACCCTTGCGCTCTGCCTTATCTGGAAGCGCAGCTAAGCTTACCTCTGACTTGGTATTCTCACAAGGAATTAAATGCAGGGCTTTGGAGTATCTTTCTTGCTGTTACTTATAGTGAAGTTGCACATACAGCCCCAGTTGAAACTGGGAATCGTTTTTACTAAGCATTGTACGGATTTGTCAACGCAATGCTGTGTCTCAAAATATAAGTGGGAAGCAGCTCTACAGGTGGTTTTTATAATTGCCCTAAAAGCCACTGCTGAAAGCCACAAATAGATCCTGCCTCATCCTTCTCAGCCGAATGCTCTCCCCACTAGAACAGGATGTATTTTGGGCATATTTTAACATTCTAGCACAGTGATGCCAAGCCCTGTGATTACATTTTATGTAATTTGTGATTGTTGCAATATTTGACATTTTTCTTCAAGTGTCAGTTTCTGTACTCAAGCAGCTGCAAAAGGAGCCTCAACGTTCTTTAAAAACTGAAGTTTTAAGCATTTTGTGATTGCTTAAAAACTCTTCTATCAGTTGATTTTGAAGACCAGGATGTTTGTATTCTGTCTTTTCATATTTAAATGTTTTAAAAATATGTAACTACTAATCACTAAACTAATTATTGCTGAAATTTTTCAGCTAATTCATGACTATGTGGTCATTTGCATTGGCTGCACTGCTAAAAAAAAAACCAACCCTGTAAGGAAAGCAAGCCTGTATTTTTGACATAACTGTTGGATGAGCCTCTATTAAAAGGTAGGACTGCTGAGGCACATTTAGTTTGCATTCCCGTTGCAGTGAGACATTCCTGATGGTCCATCACAACCACCATACCATCTGCTTTTTCCAGGCTATTTATTCCAGCCTTGTCTAATCTTTAAAAGCAAGCACATTTTCTCAAACCTGTTACCACTCACTAAATTACTTTTTAAGCATATTCTGTAAAAATTAATCCAGCTTCCACCTTGTCAAATATTCTGCTGCTGGACCAGTTATGGCTTCTGAGGGAAGAAAATCTTACTATGAATTAAGGTTACAGCATGATACATCCACATTGGAAGAGTGTCTCTTGCACTTTCATCAGTCAGTCAGTCATCAATTTGCACAGGCTGCTTAAACTTCTTCCTAATTTTGAGTGTGTGAGTTACCATCATGCTCTACTTAGCAATATCCACAAGTGAAAATGAAGTTAATCCTTGACTGCATTCTTGAATCAGTGCTTGAAGAATGAGGTGCTCCTCCTTCATCCTATCCTGTAGTATTTTATGATGGTGTTATTAGGAAAGGTTTAATTGTTTTCAGGAAGAAATGTGGATTTTCATAGCTGTGAAAACAGCCATGTTTCCAAACCTCATTGAGCCCTTGCCTTCGGTGATTGTGGTGATGGGTTCATTATGCAGCATTTTGTATCAGTTTTACATTTCTGGCTTTCAAACATCCTTCTTGATAGTGTGTTTTAAGAAGGCCTATAAAATGCAGGGCTTATCTGCACAGTCCTTTTTAGCCTGGTATCACAGCTTCCTTAAGATGTATCCTCTTTAATCAGGGCAGCGCTGATCTCCTTGTCCTGCTTCTCATTACTGTTGTGGCTGGCAGTGCCACAACATATAGGGAGCACTGCACCAGCAGAACACAGAGACCAGCCCCAGAACCTGTAAATCGTCCTTCATGTGGAGATGTCAGTGTTCCTTTAATCATTTAAATCTATCCTTTTAGAGTCTGCTGTCCCCAAAAACTTCTGTGTGTCTGTTACCAGTGAACAAAGTGTTTTGGGAAGTGCACTGTGGATTTGCATAACAAAACTGCAGAGCTGTGTTCCTACCCCATTTCTTCACCATTCTCAGAGGGTTTGAAAAGGATTTAGAGTCCTGCAACACTGATGTGCTACTACCAACCTCACTGTGAGAAATTGCTTTTAGAAGCTCTGTGGCACAGACACAGTAGGTTTTAATGGCACTGTCCCTTAGTGGCATTCTCTTCTCTTTCTTGGGTGATTAACTCATTTAAATGCACAGAAAGTGCAAAGTTTGAAGTTATGATTATTGGTTATATTGTACTTTGCTTTTACTCGCAACTAATTCCATCTGCTCTCGTGCTTTCCTTCTGCTCCGAGCTTCCTTGGGCTTCTCTATGTCCTCCTAGACATGTTTGTTTTCTATATTTTATAATATCAGCACATTTGTGTCCTGCCTGTTTTCCAGATGGCTGTTAAATATATTAAAAGCTTTTATTCTAAGGCCAGTATAAAACCTTATGACTCTCTTTAAACATACATTGTTTATGGCTTACTTACACTGTGTTTTTTCTCTTCTGGGCTAGAGCTATGCATCTTGTTGATG
The DNA here is from genome assembly GCF_017590055.1 of Onychostruthus taczanowskii. Lineage (NCBI taxonomy): Eukaryota > Metazoa > Chordata > Aves > Passeriformes > Passeridae > Onychostruthus > Onychostruthus taczanowskii. Next base: position 323,780 of record NW_024498686.1, read on the forward strand.
CTGCCAGGGATTTCTAAGTGCGTTTTGTCCTGCTGACTTTGACTTATTAATACAAGGCTGTACAGTTTCTGGCATTCTTCTTTCTACTTGATGTGGTGAAAGTTACTGGAAATGGTAAAATTTTGCTCGTATTTCAGTGAAGAAATAAGAGCAATAGGCCTGTGTGTGAGAGCCTTCATTCCTGCAGCTGATCCATCCATTCTTGCTCCAAAGGAGCCCAGTTTCCCTTATTACCTGAGGAGACAGTGTCTGATGTTTGGGAAGGGGCTCAGGATGTTAGGCTATCCCTCACAAACTGCGGTGAAGACACTGTTTGAAGGAGAGATCCTTCCCACTGTCCTCAGGGAGCTGCCAGCACACCTGAAAGCCCTGGATGAGCAGTAAGATGTGCTGGGCAGGTCTTTGGGAAATTCTGTGGCACTATGGTGTTGCCAGGCACAGCCCTAGCTGCTGGATTGGGGCTGTGGGGCTCTGTCTGGCAGAGAAACACCCGGCACAGTACAGACCTGTGTTTGATTCCAAAGTATCCCACACAGAAAGCATAACCTTGCCTCAATATGTGCATGCTTGCTCTCTCGCCCCTCCTCCTGCTCTCTAATAGTTTTCCCTAAGATTCCTGAACAACAGAGCAGATGGAAACCTTATTTAAATTTAGAAACCGTGAATACCACATGCTGAGCTCAATGGAGCAATTCAAGTTGTTTTTCCTTTAAATGATTTTTTTTTTAAATGCTGGATTCCATTTAGAATTTTAAGAACAGCACAAACATGGGATACAAAGCATTTGAAGGTACCTGTATTCCTTGCCACATAATGCCTCACTTGGACACAAGTGTGAAAATGTGTCCTAAACAGGCCCAACTTCACAGCTAGTCATCCTAAAAGACATTAACACTCCATTATTTATTAGAGCCATTATAAAAGAAACTCCAGCACCGTCCCCAAAGAGAGAAAATCTGTCATGGTTCCCAGGAAAGAGAAGCAAGGATTATCCTTGAAAGCAGTCAAAGGAGAGAATAGTTTTTACCAACTTGTCAGTGGAGTTGCCATGGGCACCAGCCAGGAGCCGAGGTTTAAATGTCAGATTTCCCTTCCAGTACTGTTTTTTTCCTTTCTTTTGCTGTATTTTTGCATTCATTCCATTATTCTCTCTCCCTTTTTTCCCCTTTTATAAGAATTTCTCTAACCATGTCCCTGTTTTCCCAACACCCAGTTTTGCTTCTTTTTATGCCTGTCCTTGGACATCATGCCAATCCTGGTAAAAAAAAAATCTGTTTGGCTTTTTTTTTCTTTTAAGTAAGAGAATTTGTTCTTGGATACTGGTTTGAGAGTCATTAACATATCAATATTTGTCCATCAAAAATTTTAAAGCCAATAAAATTGCATTAAGAGACTGAGGCAGTTAAGGAAGAAACTGCAGTGGGGAGCAGCTCATTTCACCGTTGCCGTGCGTGTGTTTTGGGAGACATGTGGTACATTTCATTATTTGCTAAAATATTACAAAGAGAAGGATGGGGGAAGGAAAAGAGCAGAAGGAAAAAGCTCACATCTGTGGTAATGTCTCTGCAGGGGGAAAGAAGGCAAATCCTACCATTTGTGGAAGGTATTCATGTGTTGTCGGCTGGTTAAACTGCACGTCAATTGAATTAATGTATCCGTTAAATCTAGATAAAAGCTCCGAAGCGGCAGTTTAGAAAATACTTTTTTCTTTTCTGGTTTTGTTTTTTTTTCCCCTTCCCTTTCCTTAATTCCTCTAAGCTGTCACAGGACATCTGGGTTGGTTTTGTTTTGTATGCTGGGTTTTGTTTTGTCTTGTGTGTCTTCACTGTCAAAATCCCCAAACAGGCGCAGCTGCCTTAAAAAAACCGACTCCATTTGTGTTTCGCTCGCTCGTTAATAGCGTTAGCATGTAAATGAACACATCCCGGCTCCGAAGTGAGCAGCTCGGCAGCGGGCGGGCACTCGCACCTCCTTTGGAGCTATTGTCTCAGCCTGTCTGGCTGCGGGCTCAGCAGGGCCGGAGTGCAGGGACAGCCTTTGGCAGAAACAAGGCAAGAGTTGCAAAAAGAAAAGGGAATTTTTGTAAAAACCGCTAACGCTGCCATGGACTAGGTGCCTGTAACCTCCATTTGGTCACTAAGTTTGTTCTGGAAAGCAAAGACGAAATTGAAGCAGTAGCAAATGCTCAGCTTTGGATCCTTGTTTTGGTCTGAGGGTTTATTTTCTCCCTGTGGCTCTGGAAAGTAAGTGCTTGTGGTTTTGAAACCCATTTCTGATCTCACCTTGCATTTAGGGAGCTGAGCATGCTTCCATATGAATTACTGACACATAATTAATAGGTCAATACTGACTTGAACACTGGGTTATTAATAGAACTAATAGGATGCCTATTCTTAGTGGAGACTGAAGTTCCCCCAGTGGTTTTGAATTATGTGATTTTTTTATTCCCTTTTGGGAATAATTTCTGTGTTCCTGGTGCACGTAGCAGTGGTGCTGGGTGGTAGAGAGAGGTGCATGGTTATGGGGTTTGGATGATTGTGGTACAAAAACAAATCAGTGTTCGGAGGCAGGACAGCCTTGAGTCCTCTGTGTGACAGCCTGAGGTGATTCCTATCACATCCTGTCCCAAGCTCTGCTACCTCCAGACCATCCAGCCCTTGAAACAAATGCTTCAGGAAGTATCCTGTGCAAGAGGGAGGAAGGTGTGGAAGTTCAGTGCCTACAGCAAATCATCAGGAAGATTAGGAGATGGTATCAGTGATGTTCATTAAAGAGCATGAAAGTTTTCATTTGCTGAAATCTGTGAGGTGGGAGCACTGATGTAACCAGTTACTTGATTTAGAACAGGAGTGTTGTGGGTGTACTTGGCTGAAGAAAAGTGCTGAATATAACCTTTCTGTCGTGGAACAGTGGGAAGGACTGGGGCCCTTTAGTCTGGGTTTCCATGAAGATCCAGAGTTTCAGACATCTGATGAGAAGCCTGGCTTAATGACAGCAGTAGCCTGTCTACCTTTATGTACACTCAGAAATTATTCATTACCCTGATTCATGAAACCTCCACTCTTAAGTCTAGGAGTCATGTTAAAAACAACTCAGAAACATCTACTAATTTGTTGGGAAGACTTGGTTTTAGGATTTTTGCAAGTATGCATCACCATAGTAATTTAAAAACTTGTATATAAAATGATAGCAGCCCTTTCCTTGACATATCTGAAACCTCTCAGAGTGGATATTTTGGGTGTGCTGGAGGTTTGGGACTAGATTTTTACCTATTTACTAATAGTTTCTTTGTGAAAAAAAAAATAAATTAATTCATCCTGCTTGGAAGGATAACTGAATAATTGATTCTGGTATTTTATTTGCTATCTAAATCTAAAGTAATCATCTTCCCCCAGTGCAGTACAAATAGTCTTGCCTTTTAAGGCAAGTCCTTGTCCATTCCAAAAAATCTGTTTTCATTACTCACTGAATAATATCTTAATTTCATTTTCATTCTAGTATAATCTTACTATGAAATAAAAGAGATCAAAATATAAACTCAAAGAAAATGCAAAGAGGTTTTTTTTTTGCCCAAGCCTTCCTGTGTCTTTACGCATAAATTAAAATCACACTCTGTGTCACGTGTGCCATGCTAGTGAAATCCATATGAAGTATATTCTGCTAGGGCATCAGCTTTGTCATGGAGCTATTCCAGCCCTTCCAAGGGGAAACACAAAATAGGAAAGTAATTGTTACCATAACTTCCAAGATTTTCAAGTCAGAGCCCTCCTTTTTTCCTGTCAATAAATGAAGGTGTATGTCTTAGACTGCATATATGACAAATGGTGATTATATAAGTTGAGGTACACAATTCTCATTTTCAGTACAGAAGTGATGTTTTTCTCTTCATCTTCCTGCCCCACTGCTGTGATCTTGGAAGGGCTTTGCTGTGCAGCAGATGGCAGTGCAGGTGTAGCCATACGTTAGTTTTGCAACCTTGGCCTTCCACCGTGGGGGAGTGTGGAGCAGGGAGTCAGATTACCAGATGGAAACCTAAAGCTGACATACGAACACAGATTAATATTTCCAAGATGAGCCTTATTACCCTGTTGTTCGCACCAGACAAAACCAAAAATGAATATCCTCATCCAACACTTGAACAACTTGAGTGATGAAGTAATGTGAAAACTAGGGACTTCTCCTGAAACCTCAGTGAAGGGGTACGTCTGGTGCATGGGATTCGTCTTAAACTTTTATTGTGCAATGCCACTTACATTAGAGAACTCAGGGAAAATATCTGCTAAAAATGGCTTAAAACCAAAAGCTGCACCAACAAGTCACTTTTTCAAGGATGTTAGAAAGCCCCTGGTTACAATGGCTGCTTTCACACTGTAGTGGCCCTGGAACTCCCACTAAATTTTGAGGCTCTGCGAAATATGATTGCTGAACAGGCAGTAAGCACAGGGGTTAAATCATGGTGAAATGATTCTCACCTGAGGTGCCTGGCCAGGCAGTCTCTAACTCAGCTGGGTCTTAGGACGGTGCTTGATGTCAGGAGCTGGAGCCTCCCGGTGTTCTTGTACTGTTGTGTGTTGGTCAGCACACGAGGAATTCCTTGTTCACGGCTGAAGACAAGCTTCTAGATAGCCAGGTTCCAGGAAAAGGGAGCAGGCTAAGCCACGCCAACATGCTGATCAGAAGTAGGAATTGGCCTGCTTCAAGGCTCCATACACCTTGGTAGGATATAAGCACATGTTTGGGAAGAGTAAAACCAGGACAATTTCTTAAAAGTGTTTCAGCCTCACCTGATGCCCGCCTCCAAAATGCGTGCAGAAATGATGTGGTTTCTTTGTGGTTAATAATATTTAAGGGTTTCCATGGACTTCTCAAGTTTCCCCTGGAGTCCCATTCAGTCTTTAGGATTCACACTGCTCTTATCAAAAAACTTCTGTTTAGATGCCAGGCTCTTCCTGCAAAATTAGGCCATTAACTGTGAAAATATAAAGCAAAATACAGGTCTCATAAAACATGTGAGAAAGGCAAGCCACCTGAAAAAGTCGCCCCGAACTCTCAAACGGGGGGGGGTCTGTGTGTTAGCATGTAGGATCCTTAGTATTTTAAATGTGCTTCCTCATATTGGATTGACAATTTGCCCATTAGAAAATGGTGTCATCGTGCTCTAGTTAAAACCTTTGTGCATATGCTACAGAAGTTGCCAGAAAATTTAACAGACTTCAGCTGACAACAGCTGCCCTTTATTATGATGCCAGTGTTAGAGAGATGAAAAGTACAGAAATGAGAGTGAAGAAAAAAAAAAAATACTAATGGAGGTAGGGGAGCAAGTAGAACCACTGCAAGATTTGTCTTTCTGAAAACTGCCTGATTGCTTTTCAGATCTATCCTTTTTTTCCCTGTTGACAAGCAAAGCTTAGGAATAATAAGTGCTGCATGAATTAAATCCATCACACTTGACTGACTGAATACCATGTACTGGATCTTCCAACCAATTTGGGTTCTATCAGTGTGCCACTATAGACTTTGGTGCCTTGACAGAATATAGCAAGGAGACAAAGCGGGGCAGGAATCCTACAGAGGTTTTTGGGGCTGCTGTAGAGGGTAGCTAAGGTAATGCCAGATTTCCTCCACATAAAGTACCACAGAATGTGCGAGCACGGCTTTGTACGGCTCAGTCAATAAATGACAAACGTGTCTGTGTTGGTGCTGCATACTGTTCTTCTGTGGCTCTTTAGGAAAGGCTTATTGACAGCAGAGCAGGAGGGTGGTTATTCTTGTCCACCTACACTGGGTCTGTTCCAAAGCAGCAGCAGCTTTCCCTCGGCAGTACAGCTGTGCTCTGTCAGAAGTACCAGGAATGACAATGTCAGTCTGTCCCATTGAAATGCAGACGGGCAGAGATGTTGCACAGGTCTGTCACCAAGTGCTGTTTATTTCACTGTGTTTTTATTGCTCATACAAGGACTAGCTTTGAGAAGTTCCAGAAAGCATTTTATTTTCATTTCCTCTTCTCTTTTTCTGGGTTTGCTCTGTTCCACTTTACTTAGAAAGTTGAAGAAAGATCCTGTCCTTGGCTGGGCTAGGGAGAGAACTGGACCAGAATTACCCAAGAACTGGCTAGTATGAGGAATAGCAGGGACTCCTGATGGAGCACTGGGGGGCTACCAGTTGTTTTTCTGCAGAAATGTGTGATAGAGTAGTGAATACTGAATATTCCATGGAGTGCACTATGGATTGCTCCTGGGCATGGAGCTGTGGTAAGGCTGCTAAGGGAATGGGAGGTTTCAGCTGAAGTTTTCATGTTTGCCTTGTGCCACACTCAGGTAGGATACAATACCTTTCTGCCTTGTCATTGATCTCTTCACGTTGCCAGTCCTCTTGGGCAGGACTGTTTCTCCTGTGCTTGTCTAGGACTTGGAATAAAGTTTTCATGAGGGATCTGTAGAAGCTGCTTTAATTCAAATAATCCTTGCAGAAAAGGGAGTTGTGTAGGAATGGCTCTGCTAGACAGGTCCAGTAATGAAGTTCAGCACCTTCTGCATAGAGGCAGCAGAAAGAATAGGGTTTGCACCATGCTGCCCTCTCCTCTCTGGTTTCTGGTCTTCCTTTTTGTTACTTCATTTTTATTACAATCAAGGCATAATACAGAGTTAAAGGACTTCCCTGTAAGTGAAATCCAGTTGTGTTCATCCCTATTAACATCTGTAGCATATTTCACCTGAGTATGATCATTTTGGATAAACTGTTTTTCAAGGGTAAATACATATTGCTGAAGGGAATGGATGCAGCAGTTACTGTTCCCCGGAACAAGTGACATTTTCTACAGAGCGCTTCCTTAGGGATAAATGTTAAACCTTAAGTTTTCATCTCTCCTAGGAGAAGACTTTAGGTATCTTCTTTCGACTGTAGACTACAAGTACAGAAAATAGACAACAATAATGAATGGTTACATTTCATAATGTACTGTAATGATCAAGTACACATCTGGTTACTAAACCTTGCAGTATTTGAGGCAGAGGTTCTTCTTACTGTAGGAGTCTGCTCCAAACCCTCGTTTCTGTAGTATCAATTTACTGTAATTCCTCACAATTCCCAAGCAATGAATTTTAGGAGAAAAGCATCACAAAGCTCCCCAGCAGCTACAGCCTCATTTGGCTGTGGTGGCTGTTCAGGAAGGCATAGTGCTAATGGAGGGAGTTGAAGTCCCTGCCTTTTCTATGATGCAGAAAATGTGCCACTGCCACATAAAAGGCCATTTCAGAGCTGTTGCTGCAGCTCCTTTACAACATGCCTGTGGCACAACCACGGGTTTGGGTCCCTTGGAGACAGTTACTTTCCCTCTTAATAGTTGTTGACACCACAAGGCAGAAGTTGCCCTGCCAAGTACTCTTAAGGAGCAGCCTGAATTCCCAAATCCCTTCTAGAGTAGCAGCAGCATTGTTTTAGCTTCAGTACTGTGTGGTGGCTGCTGGAGGTGGTGAACTAATGAGACCTGGTCTGACAGGAATCCTCCTTCCTCTGCAAGACTTATCCCATGCAGTCCGGTCCAGAATCAGATTCCCAGTCTGTCTAGGAGGCTTTTGGAAAGGTGGAACCTCTTTTTCAACCCAGCACTGAAAGACAGCTTAGACAGCTTGTGATTAAAAGGTTAAGATTTAAAAAAGGTAATAAAAGCTGTGGTAAAATGTGGAAAAAATTTAAAATATTTTTCCAAGTGGTTTCTATTTTAAATTTGTCTGTGTATTTACTTCTAGAATTTTGGAGTGTGCTTCATTGAAAGAAAATAGATTTTTTTTTAATTTTGCGCATTCTCAGAATTTAGAGAAGCTCATTATTTCAGTCTATGTAAGAGTTACCACTTGTTTGAGGAGTTACGGACCCGTGTCACCTTAGAAAACTTGATGCACACTAACCAGACATTTTAAATTTGCATCTCCTTTTAATGTTGTCTTTAAAAAAATGAGGATTTCTTCTGTCTTAGGTTGGAGGTGTTTACCTTCACTGAATTTTAAAAAATGCCTCCACCTTCAAGAGCAAAGTGACAAAAAGAAGTTCTCAGCATCTCTGGTTCCAGTAAAGAAAACATGGAAATAAAAACAAAGAGATTTCCAATTACAGAGCAACTGTTCTTGAGACGTGATTAAAGCTGTTCAGATTTCCAGTAATGTATATATAATATATTCCTGTATCTGCAACATATTGGTAGCAAACCTTAAACAGCAGATGCTCCGTGGGACTCTTACACTGAAGTCCAATCTATATGGAAGACAGAACTTATAATGAGGCATAATGTAGCTGTGAGACAAGACTCACAGCAATTTCCTGCAAGAAAGAGTGAGATTTAATCACTTTGGGCTACTTCTGCAGCTACTGCCAAGGCACATAAGTTACTCTGTCAGAGGAGGAGATGCTTGTCAAGATTGTAAGCAAATGGAATTGCTGCCAGCCATTTACTCACAGACAACAGATGATTCTCATAGACCATTTGTTTTATTTCTGTGTTTTTTGTCTTGTGCTTTGCTGTCTCTGTAAAATCCGTGGCCTTTTATGTTAGGACAACAGGACATTAGCAATTATAGCTGCTACAGTGCTCCACACATAAGCAAAGACCCCTCTCTGCCACTTTAATCATCACCTGAGAGCTCAGTTCAGTTATTGTCTCTATCACTTCTAAAAGTTTTCATTCTAGTGGCTTTATTTACTTCAAGGAAATAACTTCAGAATTTTTGATTGATAGAAGTAATTGTTTAGGTACTTGGAGAAGCCAGTCTTGTGTTACATTTAATGGCCTACAGGTGAGTGACTGCTGCTTCCTAACTGCCAGGCACGGAGAGAGCCGGGGGATGGAATCCAGGTTATCTCAATGCTTGTATTTTCTGCAGCTCACATAAAATATTAGCCCCAATTAGCATTCGTGTTGCCAGCCTCAGCTAACACTCTGTGCAGCAGCCTGAAGGAAAAGCCATACCTGGCAGATAATGAGCCAGGTAATTACTCAGGGACTTCCTGGGCACTCATTCCCAGTCCAAAGACAGGGCACAGACTGTCTAACCAGCAGCTCGTGTATCGTCCTGCCAAGCTCCACATTGTGCAGTACCTGTGCAGTACATTTATCCAGTCTTCCTCATCCTGTTGGGATTATTTGCAGCCAGCAGTCCCATCTTGATTTCCAGGTTGATTGCACAGATTGTAACCCAGGGCAAATTTGGCAGAGGGACTACTGGCAGTATGGCAAGGAGAGGCAGATGGGGGAAAACGTCATTGACCCAATTGCCTTGTCTGAACTAGATGGAAAATTATATCCTTGTCCCATCACTCCCCACATATCAAACAAATATAGGATTCCTAGGTGAATTCTGTGGCATCACTTCCACAGCCCAGGGATGAGTGTTAGTAAGGTGAATTTGTGCAGTAATTTGAAGCCAACCTCACTGTCACCACCTTTTCTTTTCCCTCTGAATACCCTCGGCCAAGCATCTTGCATGGCTCAGACTCTTGCTGTGGGCCAGCTGCACCAAAGGCCCAGCAATGGATTCCATGCTCTGCTGCATCATCTGATGTTGAGGTACTCCTTTCTTGTAGGGCATAATTCAGGACAGCAACCGAACTGGAATCTTTTTCCAGGATAAACATCACACATACCAGTACATTCCTAAAAAGTGGGAAACAGATCTAAACCAGGCTTTTTTTTCAACACCCAGTTATTGTCAATAGTAGGACCATATTCCAGGTGATTAGCGTTCTGCAGGCCACTTAGCCAAGAGCCATGACAGAAAGGAGATTGAAAAGACAGGGAATTTTAGGTTTCCATGGCAGTGAATCAGGGACAGCATCACCAGTTTCAGTGCAGAAAATGTGGGAAGAGGAAAAATATGGTCCAAAGGATTATGGCTATAGAAAGGAGAGAGGGTGGGTGGGCTGGAGACCCCGTTTGCCAGAAGACATGAGATAGCACATTTTCCTTTTGAAGCAATAGTTTTCATGAGAAATTCACTTCAGTGCTCAGAGATTTGTTCTCAGAATTGTAAATGTGCATTAGGAGTGTAGGGGCAGCATGTAAATGCAGAAAGCAAAGTTCTCCAAAGCAGAGAGAGATCAGTGGTGCCTTCTTGGCCAAGACACCTCTCTTTTGATTTCCATAAGATTTAATGGGCTACTGAATTGTCAGGGTACCCATAAATCAGGGTAGCGCTTTGTGATTGATTCTTTCTTTCTTTCATTTTTAGCAAATACCATTACAATAATTCACACTCAGAAGAACATTTTCCCCATTGCATCTATTGTAATTTCATCAAGATAGCACAGTCCAGATTAAAATGTGAAATCTGTGTTTAATATATCAAAAGCAAATTAAGTCTGGATTTGAAAAGGTGTTAGAGCTTTTCCTTTCATAAAATAAAATTAGTTCTAATTTGTCTCTGAAGTTTAAACTGAAATTAATTTATTGTTGTAATATAAACCGATAGCTTAATCCAAACTTAATATATTTAACACTGGGAAAACTTCTTAAGGAATATTTTTATTATTCTTACAAGCTGAGGGACAAATCAGCAGCACTGCTGAAATTACTAGAGCTACAGTGGGTAACCCCTTTGAAGTTTATGCCCGTGGAAGAGGCCAGGGACAGGGAAATAAATACGCAGTTATATTTTTAGTAAACTCACACAGATAAATTTGTACAGGTGTTTAAAGTGGGACATGAATATTTTGAAGACATGTGATGTCCAGTATTGGGTATAAATATGGACTAGCACTGCCATGATGCTTTACTTGAGGGTTACAAATTCTGTCATCTCTGTTTGCATGCTTTTGCTTCTGTTCTTCATACTGTGTAATGAATGACTTTACTAAGCCTAATGTGCACACAGTTGGCAAACACCATAAATAAGCATTTGTCTAAATGGGTGAAAACCAATTTTGAGTGTGGAAATGTGACTATTTGTTCAAGGAGTAATTCAGTTTTAATGGAAAACCACAATAGGCCACAAAAGGCCATCAAACTAAATGACAGAATCCAAACAGAAACCATCAGATAGCTAAACAAGAAGCCTGGGTTAGAAAATACTGGGATATGGTCATCAGGTGGCTGTTGATCACCTAATTCTGAATTTAGTCCTGAATTTTAGCCATCTGGTTTTTTGAAAGGTTTGCTCTCTCAGCCTTGGTTTTCTTTTAGTAGTGTTGGAGTAGTGATACGTCCTCTGCTTACAGAGGTGGTAACAGGATTGCTTCTCTTCACACTGCTTTGCCTATGGAAAGTCCTATTAAAGTTCTACCTGAATATTTTCAGAGGGCTCTGGTGTTATCCTATTACCCACTCACAGAGTCAAGTGGTGGATAATTGGGTTCCAGCTTACCTTCATGGGATGAGAGATTCCTCTTTTAACTCTAGCAATAGAAAGATTAAGAGTCCTTGTTATTCCAGGAGAATAAAGTTGTGTAGGACAGGAGAAGTGAATAATAGTGAATATAAAGCCATGGTTGTAAACCAGTAGATCTATTGCAATAAAGAAGTTTCAGACAATGAAATATCCTCTCTAACTTTTATGGTCTTACTTACAATTCAGTACATGGAGACACATTACTCTGGATCACGTGAAGCAGAATAAAATAGCCCATTAATTTAATCTGAAGTTTGCAAGCTGACTTCATATATTCACACCTGTCATGGGAAGACAGATGGTGAGACTCCTGTGAGTGCAAAGCCAGTGGAAAGGCACTTGGAGCTCATCTGCACTCCCATAACCTCCCTGGGCTGATAGGCACTGCTTATTGTACCTGTGCAGGATTTGGTTGGGTTTGTACAGCATTGCTGTGTTCGCTGGCTGTACACAAGACTTCTTCTACTTTAAACTTCTGTTCCAATTGAACCTGCTTTTGCTTTACAACTGGCAAAAGCCTTTTGAAAAAGTCTGGCCAGAGAGGAAGGATAAAAATTAAGTTTCATTTTGGGGATGTGCCAAGTTCACAGTAATGTCCAGGGAGGTCAGGTGCCCTTAACTCCTTTGGTTGTTGTGGCCTGTGACACAAATAAAGGGCTTTTCCCACTGGGAACCTGGGGATGTTGCTGGCAGCAGCTCCTACACCTAACTAATAATGTTTCCTGGGGTTCCAGAGATGGTTTGTGCTCTGTCTCTGTCAGGCAGAATTTTGTTACAGGAGATCAGTTAGTTCTGCAACTCTCATTGCTTTCTTTGTCAGCTTTTATCTGGGAAGCACATGGAAAAGCACTTAGCCAGCTTCCACGCAAGGCTGGTGTCTTTTCAACTGTGCCATCTCTGTAGGAATTTGTGGCTGGTGGAGTGTAAGAATGTTTTTCCCACAGCTGCACAAAATTTCTAAGCTATTCTCTGTATTTATCTGCAGTGACCTTACAAAAAATTCCCCCCTCCCATTATGGCTACAAAGCTTAATTGCTGTAATTCTGATTTAGTTTGACTTTGACAGGGGTCTCTGTGCTCTGGAGTAGCATTTATCAGCACATTTGTTCCTTGGAATAAATGGATGTGTATGGGATACCGTAGGGTGCTGTCTACCTACAGGTTGTCTGGCAGGCTGTAACTTGCGCTGTTAATTTTTAAAACCTGTGAGAGAGGCAGTATTACATTGCAAGGCCACCTTTCTGCAGCACCTCCCTAAAAGCTCTTTTTGTTTTGATACTGCCCATATTTCTCAGGTTTCCACTGTCCTTTCTGTAGCAACCAGCTCCCTGTAGCTGCAGGGATGTTGAAAAAGTGAAATTCTTCTGGATGGTTCTGTCTGTTTTGAAATCACTGGAGGGAAAAATTTTGGGGCATCTCCCCATAGTCCCAGCTGGACCTCCCTAAAGACCTGATTTTTATCTCCTCCTTTCTGGGTCTTTACTTTGCAACTACTCTACTGCATTGTTTACCAATTTAAAAATAATCTTGTCAGTCTCTGAAGTGCAACCAAAATATGCTTTTTCATGGCATTGTAGCAAACCCTTAACTGTGACATTGTATTGGTGATGAGAAAAGAAAGCATTTACGTAACGATCAGCTTGCCAAACCTTAGCAATTTCTTCTACAGTCAAGAGGAAAATAAAGCCTCTTGATTCTCCTAGCATAGATTTAAGTGATTATTCTGTGCTATTATTCAGTATGAATGTTTTCAGGAGGACTGTAGGAAAAACATTGCTTGTAATCATCTCCTAATGGAAAAACGTAGGTATGGGTCAGGCACTGTCAAGAGTGGGAATGTATCAGTGGGCTGCACAGGTCAGCTGTCCATGGTTAGGGACAAGCAGTCAAATTTAGGTTTTAAATTGTCATTGACATGGGTGTCTGAGCCTTGCTAGGGAAAATTGAACATGTTTTATCCACCAGGTACAAGTGTGCACCCCTTCCGGTTTTCCAGACTTCACAGTATTGAATTATAGTGCTATTTTTCAGTTGTAAACTTTTCAGATTTATGAACCAGACAAGTTTAAATGACTCTGTAAAGGAAATAAATGAGATATTTCTCCAATTAAACACAACGACTTCTTTAAGTCATTGTTTTAAGAGATCTTGTTATTCTGTAGGCAAGGGTGGGTAGGGAAAGATGCTTTATCAGAAATACTAAAAAAAGCTGTATTTTGGAGAAGGGGAAAAAGAACATTAATAAAATTTGTAGGTGGTGCTGAGGTGACAGGTACTATAAACACTGCAGGAATAGAGACATAAAAGAACAAAATAGTGCCTAGTGAGAAAAGTATATTTCACTGCAAATGCAAAATGAGAATCAACCTGAAAAAAAATGCAGAGAGATCTCCCCTGGGGAAATTATTCCTGAGCACACAGGCTCAATGAGCAGGAGAAAATTGGAAATGGTAGTGATTAAAGAGGCCCTGAGGTGAGGCTAGTCAAAGAATTAGACAGCAGCAAGAGTATGATATTGCTATAGAGAGAGGGAATTTTAGGATACATTGTGTTCCAAATACAGTCATTCCCTGGCCAGGGAGCTGGTGCAGGGTTGAGATGCTGCAGCTCACTGATGGCCAGCAGCAGGCTGATGCTGGCTTTCTCTGGTGCCTGGAAATCCATACTCTGGCTTTTTGCAGCCCTGAGTTTCCTCACTCCTGCTGGGTGAGGAAAATAGAGATTAATTGCTCCTGATGTGAAACACAACAGCAACTTTCCTAATTACTATTTTCAATCAAATCATTGTGATTTTCCTATGAGAAGGGGAATAATTAGAAAAAGCAGAGGTCTGAACTACATTGCTTTAAATGTATCTAGTTAGTACTTCAATCTGCGAGGAGAGCAATCATTTCTCTTTGTCTTCTGATGGAAAACTTCCTCCTTCCTCCCCACTTCACATTTTGTAGTAAAAAACTTCTATTATAAAGTAATCTCAATAGTAAAGAATTGCAATCACCAGCATTCTCCTGTAAGACTGAGGCAGACATGCATTCACCCAGTAGAAAGGGCTGAATGTGCAAATCCCAGATCCCGCCTTTCATAAACTCCCTCGTCCCTGGTGGAAAAAATATCAGGTCACAAATTGAGTTAAAGAATCACTCAAATATCATCCCAGCTCTTTAGCTGCAACCTCTGTTGTTACTAGGAAGTGTGTCCTGAGCCAAAGGCTGTTGAAATACATCAGTTCAGGGGGCCCTTAGGCATGTGCTTAATGTTGGACTCTGGGGTAGTGCATTGAGGGCTCATTCATGGAATGGTCACCTGTGGCTTCACTGGGAAGTACCTTCACATCCAGGTAAAAACAGACATCAGCAACCTGCCCAAATAACAACTGCCACCCCCAAACACCAAATTGTGTTTCTTCTCTTCAAAGTAAAGTGTTGTGGTGAAATCTCCGTGTGTGGAGACACGAGGCTTGACTCCATTTCAGAAGGCTGATTTATTATGTTAGATATTATATTAAAATGCTACATTAAGACTATACTAAAAGAACAGAGAGATCAGAAGGCTACAACAAGAACAGAACAGAATAGAATAACAAAAATCCTGTGACTGCTCACAGCCTTGGCACAGGTGGCTGTGATTGGTCATCAATGGAAAACAATCCACATGCACCAATCATGGATGCACCTGTTGCATTCCACAGCAGCAGATAGTAATTGTTTACATTTCTCTCCTGAGGCTCCTCAGCTTCTCAGGAGAGGAAAAATCCCAGCAAAGGATTTTCATAATATTGTTACTACAGTAAAGGTTTGCTTACATATCAGCAGTCTCTTTCAGATGAAGGAAGCATTTAAATTTCATCCATGACTTGTGGTTTCTTAAGTGTACAAAGTGCAGAATCAATGAATGTGTAAACACTTAATTTTTTTTTTGTTTGTTTCTGTACCTGGGGCTGCCACAGCCCAAATTATTCCAGCAAGTGTGTTATGCTAAGCTTGGCAGAGATGTTTGTCCTCAGGAAGTTCTAGGTCAGTGCTCAGGCTTTGAAGGGCTGTGTGTCCTTATCTCTAATTTGTGCTCAGTTCTTATCCGGCAGTGAAAAAAGTCCTGTCTGCATCTCCAGTTTATGCTTTTTTTTGTTTGTTCGGGGGTTTTTTTTGGTTTTTTTTTTTTTTTTTTTGTTTGTTTGTTTGTTTTTTTTGAACTGGGGAAAAAAAATGAAACCAAACGAAATATTGGTCCCAAGGACTTCAGTCTAAATCTCTGCCAAAATAAATGGAATCACACTGGAAGAATATTTTTCCACTGCATTGTGCTGCTATGGATTTGTTCTTCCCAGCCACTCATGTCCCTCAGCCCACCACATTTCTTGTGATGCCTGTCACTCATGGAAGAGAACAGCAGCTCCCTGTATATCCTGACTGAGCAACATGACAGTCAGTGGATTTTTAATGAGATAATACAGCTCATGGAAGAGCTGAGCCACAGCTGATAAGTGAATGTAAAATACAGCCCGTGCTCTTTTAATCCCTCCTGCTTACTTTACATGAGAACAGAGTCTTTGTAAGCACCATACTGGAAGCTCATTATACCAGAGGAATAAAATTCAGCTCCTTGTTTTCATGTTATTTTTGTTGGAGACATATCCCATGTAGGGATCTCAACTATAAAGAAGCCTTAATGTAAAAGAAAGAAACAATGGGATCAGTGGCAAGCCTAATTGGCTTTTTCAGATGTTTAAAACATGAGGCCAGCACATTTATGTATGTGATGTACATGACATGAGTTTCTGGTAAGGAATTAAGAATCTTATAATGACGGACTGAGTATTGTGGGTTTCCAGGCTTTGGTTTGGGCTAAGACATTAAGCGAGGGTAAATAGTCCCCAGTAGTTACTATTTCCATTGGAACAAGGAGCATGATGTATCTGTAGTAGCAGTGCTAAATTTTGCTCAAGAAATCTCGCAGAAGTCTCCTTAGGTGAAGAGGAAAACCATTTGTTACCTGGGATTCTGGGAGCCTTTCAGGGAAAGGTACCCTTGTTCTGCAAAGCACAGGGCATGCGTTTGTTTCTGTGGGATGCAGGAGGTGAGGAGCCCTGTCCCCTCAGGGACAGTAACACACGGTCAGACCCTGCTCCTGTGCTGGTGTCAGTCAGCAGGGATGGTTCTCAGCCCCATGTCTGTCCCGTGTCCTGCAGGGTGTTCATCAGCACCCCCAGGAGACGCAGGAGAGGTGGGTGACAGTCCAGTGTTGTCCCTAATGGAATAATTTGTCTGGTATCCACTTGGTCTCCCAGCAGCTTCCACTATATCTCCATGTCACCACAGAATCACAGTTGCATCACAACATTTCTCTTTTCTTGCTGTTAGTTTGTCTCCTGAGCACATTTCTGAAGCTTTGTTGTTCCCTGAGGGCTTTGTGTGTGCTGCTTACCTTGAAGAAGGTTTGTGTACAGTTGCAGAGTAGCCTCTGAATTTAAGCCACCACAGCCCTGGCAAACTTTAATTTCACTTTCCAGTGTTTACTTTTAATTTTTCTTGCTTTTCTGTATCAGGTTCCCTTAGTATAACGGGATCAGAGCAGTGGGGAGTTCGACATTTGCTCACTGACATGCAAAAACTCCAATGAACTTGGGTGGATTTTAGATTACAGCTTCCATAGGGAAAAATTGGAAATTCAACAAAGGTGATTCAAATTGTAAGCAAAGTCAATTATTCAAAAAGATCCCATTATTTATTCTCAAATGCAGCTTTTTTCACTGCAGTTTGGGTGCAGGAGCATAACATTTATGAAAATACAAGCATGTGCTGTTTGAAAACATTTCTTTTGAAGCAGGCACATAGTCTCATTCTTTTCTTTGTCAGAACAGTTTAATTAGATTCAGGTGTCCTTTTTAAGGTTACTTGCTGCATAATTGGTTAACTCACCACACCTGCGAGCTTGTTTGATTGATGGGGACAAAAACCTGGCTACTTAACCCAAGCTGTGTCCTGAGCAGTGCTCCAAGAGCTGAGTTGAAGCCAGCAATACTGGGAAGGTCAAAAACCCATTTCCAGTGCCCTGGTCTGAAGACTGTTAGAAATTCTGCTGTGATCTGCTTTTATTTCTCATTAGTTTTAATAGGATATTATTGGTTTGTGAATAACCTTTTCCCAGATGCTGCTACAATGTAGTTTTTATTGCATAGCAGTTTTAATGTGATTTTACTGCTTTATAAATACACTTTTCACCATTCTTGCCTTGCTACTGTGGCTGTACCAATATGTTTGCACATTATTGTTACTGCTGTCTTAAAATCAAGGTTAAAGCAATCACAGTAGGGCTGTGCAGAATGAATGATAATTGAAAATGCACCTAGCAGGATGCTCTTGATATTCTATAAACAAACAAAGCAGAATCTTTATTCATTATTTATCACTTGTTCTTTGTGACATTTCTTTCCAGGATGTATCTTTTTCCTTTCACAGAGCTGAGCCAAAACATATGTCAGGCCAGATGCATACATTTACCTCTCTCCTTTCTCCCACACTGAATCACAATCACTTTGATTTTTCCCATATTGTGCTTTTTTTTTAATGAATTTACTCCATTTGCAGAAAGCACCATACAGAAAGTTTTAAATATTGGAACAAGATTTGGTAGCCAAGTGTTCTATCAGTGCCCTGGTATTCCAAGATGTATAAAAAAAAATTAAATCAGTAAAAATTGCTGACCCAAAATTTTAGGCTTCTGGGTAGAAATAATCTAGACTGCCTGACTAAAAAGCATGCATCCCCCATGGCTGTAGTTTAGCATCCTCTTTACAACTGATAGGCTGGAGAGAACCTGTTTTCACAGGATACAGGTGCACTGTCCTGTTTTTTTCAGTTTCATGAATATTTATCAAGTAATTCCAACTCTTCTCTATCTCTGTTAACAGCTGTAGGTATTTGCCTCTGGTCGTCATGGATTTGAGTCTTTATGTCTTTAGCAAGCCATATGAACTTCCTGTACTCTAACCTGTAATTTCTGCTGGTGTCTATCTCATTTATTCCATCCCTAGATTTAAAAGTAGGCTTTGTTTTTATTGTTGCCTTTATTTCTTTACCAAACCAAAAGTTGCCTGGAGTTCTCTTCCTTTTTCACAGGATGGCTTTGATTTTAAACAACTTTTAACCATGTTTTTCTGCATGAATTTTCTTCCCGTTCTTTCTCTCTCATGTTTTCTTCAGCTTTGGAAAGTGAAGCCCTCAGAACTACATATGGATATGTGTTTTGGTTGGAATGTTTTTCTCTTCTCTCAGGCTGGACCTGTCAGGGTCAAGATCGCTGTTCCTCAGCCAACAGCCTGTGCCTAGTCCAGTGATTTATCCAACCTTCTGCATCACCCTCAAAGCACAGCTGACTTACTCTAGGTGGGCTCTGGTACCTTCTAGGTTTGAAAAGCCCTTGCTGAAGTCACTGGAAAGATGACAGCTTCTTTGAATGACCTCTGTATTGAAAACTGCTTTCTGGAACTTCAAGCTGTTTTATTTCTACCTTCCTTAAAATACCTTTTAAAAAAAGATCCTTCAGAACAAAATTGTTTTCATACTCTTTTTTGTCTTGCTTTGATTGCTTTTGATTTGGATATAGCTTTGCAATTCTGTGAGGAGTAATGTCTCCCTGTCCTTTGCTCTTTCTCACTTGCTGGTATAAATCAATGAGGTTCTGCTATGCACATATCTTCTGATCTGTGAAGAAACTAATTTAATTCCAAATTAACTGCTCTCAAAAGTACTTTTTTCCTTCTTCATTTCAACACATTGCAAAGCTACAAGTAACTGTAGACCAATTTTAGTCAGAACAGTGGAAGGAGATAAATGTCAGTATATGTCAGAGCATCTTAATTTCTGACTGGTTTAGTGAGCGAGGAGGGCATTACTGAGATCCGTTCCATATTCATAAATTCTGTCCAGCTTCTCACTGCTCTTCAGAAGCCCCCTGATCTTCACCTTAACTTCCTTAACCCAGAGTCCTCCAGCTTCTCTGATCCTCCTATTTATTTCATCCCCTTCAGTTATTTAGGTCTTAATTTTGCCTGCAGTGCCTGGGAACATTAGAATTACTTCAGACAGGTTTCTTTGCCTGCCCTTGGTGTGTCTGTATTTATGTCTTCCCTGATATTTGCATTCTTCAGCAGACAAAGTCAGTTTTGTTCTCTGTCAAGCAGTTAACAAAGTGAAGAGGTTCAACATCAAGGGCTTACAAGCAATAATTTTGGCAATAAATATTAGGATAAAATGTTCAAACATTTCTACACCAAGATATTTTGTTAACTCCAGCCTTGTTTTGAGTTTAAACACGAGCTTGTTACCTTGTAGAAGGTTTGCTGTTATATTCAGTAGGGGTAAGACAAAACAATTAAGGCCTCCACGCACAGCTTCATTTCAGTGGTCACATGTTCTGTTCTTCTGTTTCCTGCTAAGTGTCTGTGCCTTGTTCTTACAGCCTGCAGGAGGTACATCCTACCTTAGAGGCAACCTTGACTATTTGCATAAATCACCAGCCTTCCACATCCATCATCGTAATAAAGTTTGGAGATGTTATTCCTCTCTCCTTTTCCCTCTGTACACATTCAGAGCAATTTGGACACCATCCCCACTTGCTCTTAGAGGGAAACCATCCCAGCCTGCTGTCAAGCTGGAAAGGTAGAATTCTGTGCAATAAAGGAAATATCACCATGCACATATTTACTATATGAATATAAGAAATTATTTAAATTCTACGCATGGCATGAAAGTACATGAACACACAAAGATGGTATTTCCTAAAGTTTTCTATACTGACCTTAACTCTGAGTTGTCTGTCTCAGAGTTAAACCTGTCCTCTGGTTCATACCTTAATCAAGTGCACATCCCTCTTTCTATATTAAAAATAAACCCAATAGAAATAGCTATTTCTCCACCTAATTATCTCAAACTGGCTTAGAAAAAGCAGGAGTTGTTTCACAGCTGTATTCCTGTGTGTAGTGTTTCCACAGATACTCCCCAAAAACCATGACATGAAATAAATTATTTTTAAAGAGATACATAGTTGATGAATATGAACAAAGACTCTCTTAAGTATTCATGGAAAAAACACAATTTCCTTTTCTGTAGTGGACTCTTCTTGTGATTCCTCTTCTTGAGCATAAGTCAAATATCAAGCAGAAGAAAAGAGTGATCAGCTTTAAGTTAAATATTTTTTTATATTTATTTTTATGTATTTTAGAGATCAAGAGACAGTAAAATGCTCTTCATTTTTTACTCTTTCCTTAAATTCCTCAAAGATAGGAGAAAATAGGATTTGGGGCTGGTTTTGGTTTTTTGGGTGTGGGTTATTTTTATGAGTGTGATTTAGTCTGATTGCTTCTGCATAGAGTGGATTGAAACTAAGGCAAAGCTCCACTAGCATCACGACATGTGCTTATGTTTCATAATTTTTCCAGGTCTGACAATAGAAAAGACATGCTTTTTGGTCACAGGGAGAGAAAACTAATTAAGTTTTCATTGAAAATGACATCAAGTATCTCTGAGAAGAGATTTATTTTTCCAGCTTTTGAATTATCTTCAGTTCTGGTATAGTTCAAAAGTTTCAGACCAAGAAGACTGAACTAAGCAGAGCAGAACATTCTTGTAAGAACATCTCCTGTGCCTCAGAGATTTGTTTGTATATCTGATGGTAACACATTTTGTACTTTTTCTGGTCCCAGCATCACAGCCCGCTTTTAAAGCAAAGCAGCCTGTAAAACTCAGAGGCTGCCAAGGTTGGCTAGAGCTGTCAAGTTGGCACAGCAGAGGCCCCTCCAGTCGTACCTGAGAGCAGAGAGACTGGATGGCTGCTCACAAGGCACCGGGCTAAATTCAAGAATGAGTTTGGAACATCAGGGCTTGGGTTTCAATCATATCAGCTATCAGCAGGGTGAAGGGTTTGCAGCCAAAGGGCTGCAAGTTGTGTATTCCTGCACTCTGAAGCATAAATAAACTGCAGGAAGCACCACAGGTAATTTGCCTCTAAAATGGAAATTACAAAAAAAAAGAAGAGAAAAGTTTGATGATTTTCTAGGGCACAGTCCTACAGTAACTATGGCAATATTGTCATTAAAATCACAGGGTTTTTGCCTCATTGAACAAGGTCTACCGGAGCAAGATAATAATGTAAGGAAAGGTAAAGCATATATGAGGAGAATCTAATTTGTCCTTAAGGAAGTCAAGCAAGTCAAACAATTATCTCACCAGTGACTTTTGAGAATATACAGAAGTTTAGTTTAAGGCATTTGTGACACAACACCCACACAGCATAGCAAGTGTAGAGTGGAATCCTTTGGTGTTGCAGAATCACTGAATGGCTGAGGCTGGAAGGGCCCTCTCGGGGTCATCTCATCCAGGCCCCCTGCTCCAGCTGTGTCACCCACAGCAGCAGCCCAGCAACAGCTCCAGGGATGGAGACTCCACAGCCTTACCTGTGCCTGTGCTCGGTCATTGCCACAGTGAAAAATAGGGGAACCTCTTGCCTTTCTTTCAGTGTGTGCCCATTGCCTCTGCTCCCTTGGACTCTGTTTATGTACAGGGGTGTCTCAGTTGAGGTCATCTGTGTGTCAGAGAACTGGAGGAGGCAGCAAAGATTCAGGTGCCCAACTGGTGTGACAGACCATGAGAGAACCATAGCAACAATTTCTGTCCAGCATGTTTTTTATCAATCTTCTTACAGCTCACAAGGCTCATTATGGATTCTCCCACTTTAAGTTGATCCACTTCAATCCCTTCACCCAGCCTGTCCCAGCAGTACCATCCAGTTTCACAGAACAGATCCAGTGTCACTGGATCCCTGCTATTCTGGACTTTGCTTACTCTTGTCAGTTTATGTCCCTTTCCATCTGTGTCCAAGCTTCATATCTTCAGTCTTAGTGCCTTCATTTTAAATAGGAATAGAAAAGTAGAAAACTAATATATTCTACTATTTGCAGTTCCCAGAAAGGAAGACAGTTATTTCTCATAGAGGTAAATGAAATTCAGCAGCAACATGGACATAGGCTGTGCTTACTCTCAAAAGAAATCTCTTCCTGGATTTCTACTACGTGACGTGATATTGAAAATGAGCCTTTAAGATTGGAACTTCAGTCTCATGGACTGACAGGAGAGGTTTCATTATGTAGGAATATTTGGATAAGGCTTAGAAGATGTTTTTCAGCCACTTGACAGACCACGTTGTCTTTTTTTGTGTGCTGTACTTTGTATGAAAAAAAAAGAAAAAGAAAAAAAAGTCCTGGGAATATGAGGTAGGGGAGCTCATTACTTATCAGGAAGTGTGGGTGACTGCAAAGTGCAAACTTTGTGAAAAACATGATACTGATGTTTTTATTCACTTTGATTAAGAGAGATGCCAGTAACTCTGAATGTGGGAGAAGTGCACATTATGAACATTTTTGAACAAAGACACTTTATCCCAGTAATGCTGCTGTCTTGTAATAGGATCAAAGAAAGGGTCATGTGGTTTTTGACAAACAAAGTGTAGAAGTCCTTCATCTCATTCCTTAGAGGCTAATTGATGAGCCACAGAGACAGAATAGTTGAGGAAGTATCCAAGGATGTTTTCCAGAAAATAGGACCAGTTCCTGAACAGCAGATTACATAACAGAAGGTTAGCAATGAACACATGCATTCAGTTTGCCATAGGGTTGGTTGTATATATAATTTGTTCTTAGCTCAACAAGAGTTTTTAAGGCTCTTGCCAATACTTTCAGTTTGGAAAGGACAAAATAGTGTCAGATGCTGTGACTTCAAAAGCTTGTCATTGTAAGCACAGAGGCCTTCGTGATCTGTGTTCTTTTTTTGTGCTTTACATTTTCCATCATGTCTGCTTCTGTGAGACTATGCATACCAGCACAGCTGGAAAAGGGAAGAGAATAAATCTGGGTTCCAGTACTGCCACTGAGCGCTGGATGATCTCTGGACACCCACTGGAGATCCCACAAAAGGTTTGAGTATACCCAGACCTCCAGCTGATACAGCTCTTCTCCCTCTTGTGCACAATAAAGTACGAATGGCTGTTCAGAAAATGTATAATTACAAGTAGCACAACAGGAGAGGTAACTCCTGAAATCCTACTGCTCCTGGTCAGCAGTGGAAGAAATTGGTTTACCTGAACAGGCACTATAATTTAAATACCTATTTGCCCACAGCCACCTGAGCATGAGACAATAGAAGGGTTCATGTCATTTAGCTTCTCCCAGTTCTCCTGTAACAATACTGCACAAGCTGGCAATTCAGGGCAGGAATAACAGAGTGTTCAACATGGTGACAATTTCCCAGCTCCCCAGTAAGTCTCACATTTTTCCTTTCTTGGCTTCATAAAATAGTTTTAAACACAAAGCTCTTGGTAACAAACTGATTTCAAAACATAAACCTAATGTACTCTATTAATGACCAGGGATATAAAAACATTTCATATTCTATCTACCCTATGAAAATTAACATTGCATTATACTGACTCTTGGCTTGATTTAACAATTTGAATTGCCAGTTAATATGTAAAGTTGGATTTCTGTTTTATTCTTTGACCTGGTAGAAGGCAAATTGTAAATGGTACCTCTAATTAAAAAAAAGAGAGAGAGAGAGAAAGGAAAAGCTTATGTGGATAACAACAACATGTACAAGCAAATGCTACAAAATTCAATTAAGGCTGAAAGAGAAAACATTGCACTAGGGAATGTCTACTGCAGAACAGGGGGACATTTTCTGTGCAATAGTTCTTCAAAGCGTACAGGAGTTGGCATCACTCTTGTTAGATCATGTTGGGAGTGTAGACTTATAATTATATGGAAAAGTATTGTTCTTTTTATTTGAAGGCTGGGAAAAGGGATGTGATTCATTGTTTTTAAAGGAAAAACCTATACAACTGTGTGTCTTAAGGGCATCATTACCCTCACAGAGCTTTTTGCTTCTAGAGCTGATGTTTGAAGCTGGCTCATGTCCACACCCGTTAAAAATCACCACCATCTGAGGCCTGGTCCTATAAAGCAAAAGATTCTCTAAGGTCAGTTGTAGCTTTGTATGCAGGGGATGTTCATAATGAACCTTTCCTGATTGCTGTTCTGTGGCTTTTGTGAAGTGAGAGTTCTCAGCTGAGAGCCAGTGGATGCCTGCAGCAAGGAAAGCACCCAGCTGCACCACAGGGGGTTTTGTCTGGTATCTTAGCTGGGACACAGGAGCTGAGCTGGAACCTGATAGCTGTGGCCCTGAAATCACAGGGTGTTGCCTCTTGCAAGTGAAGCTGTACTGAGTAAAATAAGAACACAGACTGTAATGAAAACACTTCACAAGAAATTATACGGTTGAAAAGTATTTTAATATTCTGGTCTGAGACTAAGAGGTAGGGACATTCTTCATTACACTGCTAGTTCTAGAAGAGGAGTTCTAGAAATGCTTTTGTAAAGACATTTATTAAAAACTGCAATGCAGCTTGTCTCACAAGAGTGCTGTCACTGTGTTACTTTCAGAAGAAGGAGCTTGAAAATGGATTTTATTCAGTGTTTGCATGGGTAGAGAGATACTGTGGGAGGAGACAAATTAAATTTGAGTTTGATCAGTTCATACTAAAAGCTAAAGAAAATGGAAGGAGAATGGGAAAAATTAGCTTATTTGTTGTTAATTTGGTGCTTTCTTGGTTTGAGCAATGGCTAATGTACCTGTCCAGTTAGTTAAGGACAAACTGTATTGGGCTTTTTCTGATAGCAGCTGAATATGTATCAACAATTCATGGGTAATTAAAACAGATTTTTCCCTAGAAGGAAGCATCAATTCCATACCGTAGCCATGCGTAAAACTTCTCACAAGATGCAGACCCTCGGCTTTCTGTCCAGTATCAACAAAGTTAAATTCTTGCTCTGTATGTAAATGGACAGGCTTGTCTCAAAGGTGGCTATGAAGGCAGAGAGTGCAGTGCGTGCAGTGGTATGATGGAAGGAAAGAGGGAGAGGATTCAGTCTTTTGCTTAAATAACGTTATCAGCATATGGCAGAAGTTGGGAAATGACACCTGTCCTAGAACACGAGAGCTGAGTCATTTGGAAGTGATAGGCTGGAGCTGTAACTTGCAGCTATGGCAGTCTGCTAGCAAGGCAACCTCCCTCAGTGCTCTGCCAGGGCCACTCTGCTGTGTGTGGCATCAGCAAGTGGAAAATGGCAATAGCATGCTAAAATATATTTGCACAAAGCATGAGACTGAGCACCAGAATCTACAAAGATGGATTTTTCAGGAGAATGTGTCCCTGTCCAGTACAGTAATTCATCTTCATCTAATAAGATATAGAGTGCAGTCAAGTATGCATAAATCATTCCTTGTTTGCTCTGTTTGTACTGGGCATGGATGGGATTAGAGTGCTTTGGACACTGTTTATGTCAAAGAGGAGAAACATTGCAGTGTTAAGATAAAGAAGGAGAATGCTGCTTTGCTACAGGCAAAACATGCACTTCCATCAGTCTGCAGTCTGCTTCAAACAGCAAATAGTGTTTGAAAGAGCAAAATACTAATTCTAGAAAAGAATTAACTAACAATGTTCTGTGCAAATTGAGAAGTTCTGATAGTGCCCCTCAGTGAAAAACACCAGTCTCAAAAGTGGACTGAGGGAGGAGCTCCTCAGCAGAAATCCCAACTCCTTAGTTCTTTGCTGGCTGTGGTGCTCACTTGTGGTGAACTTGGGCCTCCTCTCTGAACTCAGTGTGGCTCAGCCTTCCCAGAGCCTCCTGGGTCCAGCCCTCTGATCTCCTGTGTGTACAGTGGCACTTGAGTCGTTTGCAGCATCAACACTTCAAACACTACCGAGATAGTTACAAATCGTGTTGGAAGGCCCAGTGAGTTGTTACAGCATCACAGTCGTGGTGGTGTGCCAGAGATATCGGCTGTGCTCCCCCTGATGCACTGAAGGATGGCAGGAGCATCCCTTCCTGTTCACACATCCATATCACCACAGATGCCAGAGACACTTCAGAAGCAGGTAGTGGGCAGGGAGCTGCATCCAGATTTCAGATGAGTCCTCTGAGTTGTCCAGCTGCCTCTGCGCCGTGTCCTGTGGAATTCGTGGCACAGGAGTGGGCACGATGTGCAAGGGGTGTGGCACGCAATGGGTAAATGAAATTAAATGGTAAGGCTGACATGCCAAAGCAGCATTTTGTAGGCACGGCTCCTAGGAAACTTCACAGGCAATTACATACAAAATTTCTGGCATTATACATCATTATAATTCACTGCTATTATATGACCACCAGCTGCTAGCTTAAGCCTACTATAATTTCTGCTCTAGAACAACCAAGCTGAAAGGTAGAATTATGATGGGAGTCACCTTTTTCATATATTTGCACAATATCTGGTGCAGTGGGGCACTAATAACAATAGGAAATTTTAGCTTTTAATTTTAATCTTTAGTCCGTCTGGGTTAGCATTTGCCTTTAAGTTGACTTAACATTTTGCATGTAATTATAGTCTCTGGCTCTTTGAAAAGAACTGTTTCTCTTGAGTTTTCTTAGTGGAATAAAATATACTTATTAGCCTGTAACCTTTTTTAAATCCCTCTCCCATATGGTATTCATGTGGCATCACATATAACAATATAGGATAATACCCTGGATAATATGGGCTATCATGAATATTGATGAACAGGGTAATTAAGATCTCTGCGTGTAGTGCATGATTACATATGGGCAACCTATTGACGTAATTTCTTGTGATTAAATCAAAATAATATATGACAAATATAAGTTCTACCAGCTTATCTGATATTTCAATCCATTTCATGTTTGGGGAGAACTGAAATATTAATAAGCAGAAAGATCTGGTAGTCAAATTAATTCTAGCAGGAAAGAAAACAATTTTGCCTTTTTTTTCTTTACCTGTTGACTTGTGGGACAGGTGACAAGCTGATACGTTTCCCTGGAGGCTAACATCTTATGTTCCAGTATACAGGCTTTCATTAAAAAATGAAAGCCTGTATACTGGATGACTTGTGAGGAGATGTTCATATTCATATGAACAGAGTGCAGGTGCTCATCTTCTCTAGTGCCTACAGACAGCCTGAAACAACCAGTGTGACAAACAAACCACCACAGCTGAAACAGCTGATAGCAACTTCAACATCAGTGATGAGGATTTATTTGTGTTCTTGTTGGGTTTTATCTCCCAGCACTATAAAAACTCTGCGGTCACTAATTGATGGATCTTAAGCCATCAAGGCCAGTCCAGCACTGTGATGAACAATGTCTGATTGTCACTCAAGCTCCATCTCAAAGTTAACCACTCTTCTTGCCCTTACTACTCAGAACAGTAGTAAATCTTAAATCACTCTGGTGATTGAAGAGCTCCTTCTAATTTCCATCCTCACTTTCTGCACTAGTTTTACCCAATCATTATTATGCCAAAAATCTCTTTTCCGTAAATACTTGTGAGCTACCACTGCATATTGATGTCTCCCCATCGAGTGCTGCAGCTATATCACCTCTCAACCTTCACCTCGACTATCATGGGACAGGCTGTGTATTCACCTGATCATGGGAACAGCTCTTCTCTCCACTTGGAATCACTTTCTCCCAACTTTAACCAGCCTTCCAAGGGAGGGTGTACCTCAGCCATATGAAATAGCATCAACACTTCCATATATCCACCTCTTCTTTTCCTCTCTGAGCACTGCTTGCAGTATTTTGTAGACACATCACTTTGGCAGCTGACAGACACTCCCTAACTTTGACTGGTCCCCACGTCCTTTCTCACCTCAGTGATTCCCAGCTGATGAGCTCTCAGTCTGCAGCAGACAGTCATGTCATTGATCCTGCAGCGTTACCTTGCATGCTGAGTAACTTCCCACTCTTGTGCAAACTCCTCTGGTTATTGCTCTTTGTTTGGTGCCACAGGGAAGCAGGGCTGTGCTTTGGGTGTTCAGGAGCACAGAAGGAAGGAGGGACTCTTTTTATATAGAAGAAAGGGAAGGGTGTGAGGAAGTTGAAGGCAGTGCTAAAGCATGCTGCTTTTCTCAAAAAAAAATCAGATAAATTACCTATTTTCCCCAGAGTTACTTCTGCTAAGGGAAAGGAAAGATGAAACTATGATGATTTTTCCAGCTGACTATGAATGACATTCTGCTTTGGGAAGTGTTTGGATTATTACTCAGCTGAAGTGCTGGGTACAGCAGCTTAATGTTTTGCCTCTCTGCAGATTACAAGACTATTTTAGAACTTTTCCTTTATTATTGGTGTGGAAAATGATTTGATTTTAGGGTAATAATACAAATTCTTCTTAGCCCTATTTTATTATATATCCTAAAATCAATTTTTAACATAAGTTTTAATTGCATATTACTTTCTTTAAAAGGGCAAAGATGCTTCAGACTGTTGACTGTGCTTACAGAGACTTGGTTTCTTTTTAATTTTCTTCCATCCCCATTATCCTTTTCCTGTAACCAATTTCAATATTGCTAAGGAGCTTTCACTCAAATTGACATACATTCAAAACAACTCAGTAAAATTAATACATTATAAATCAGCGCTGCTATTTTTTTCGGTGTATTTATTAACTTGGAACCTCTGAACCTGATATAATGGGAAGGAAGAGTCTTTTCTCTCTTTTCATAAGCAAATTTCCTGGTAAATTGCAACAGAAAATGCTCAGTGCTCCTCATTAATGGATCTGTCTTAGACTTCACGTGGCATGACTTGAGCAGTAAAGGGTGGGTTTGCAGCTTACCACAGACACACCTCATGAATTCCTGAGCTGCCCATTTGATCATTGTACAAAGATGACAATTGTCTCGATACCCTGATTAACATGGAACAGAACATATTTATAACAATAGTTTATTCTGAGCCTGGAGATAACACTGCCTTGCTGCTGCCAAGCAGTCAGCGCCCACGGCATGTAATTAGCAACTTCCTTCCACTGGTTTGAAAGGTATTGCTGCAATGTATGCAGATAGTGGGATTTTTTAGGCTAAGGTATTGAAAATTAAATAGAAAGTTGTGAAAAGAAACAATAAGTGGGTTTTCCATCTAAAAGATAGTGGCTTTATAGGGAAAATCCTTAAGTGTGGCTGGCTTCCTGTATTGTTTGCTACAGAATAGTCATTACACACTTCACAAGTGAAGGGTATTGTAATAACAATACTGGAAAAATGTAGTTCAGTTATAAACTTGAACAGTGTTGGGGTTTTTTTCTTCTCTGAGATAGCCTCTTAGCTGATTACATTTTGGACCACACGCATTTCTTAACTTTTAGGCCACATTTTTCTCCTCATACTGATGAAACATGTAAGGAAAACCTTTCCCAGTTTAACAAGTTTCTGATTAATCCAAAGAGCATTTTAAATCTACAATAAGTTTGCCTTTTGACTAGTAGCATTTGTAATAGCTTTAAAAAAGTAATCACAAAATTACTAATAACAGGCAGTTGTCTTGATGCTCCTTGTTTTCAAATACCTATCTCAATTTAATGGCTTCCTGAAAGAAAATTCCAACAAAAATAATACAAATAAAAATGAGTGTTTGGTTAAAAGATATCTCTAAACTTGGAAATGGCAAGACTGGATATAGTATTTCTGTATTAATGGAAAAGTGTTGCTGTCACAAGTTACCAGTTGCTGTTACAAGTGTTGCTGTTACAATGCTCCAAACAATTACCTTTGTGATGTGCAGTATAATCAATCTGTCCATTGTATGAGCAATTTGTGCTGGGAGTTGTAGTAATGATCACCATACCAACAATAACCAAATTTTGCACAAGTTTGAGTGAGACCAAGAGTTCATTTGCAGATGTAGAACCATGCAATGGTTAGAACTGTTTCTTGCAGTAATTGCCTGAAATTGGTGAGACCCTGAGACAAGGTGGGATTCAGTTCATTTGAGGAAGAGAGGTTGCTGATGTTGCAGAAGGATATAGTTCAGGTGAAGACTTGAGTTGGAAGAAAAACATGACTGGTGAAGGGAGCATTCATGTGTAGAGGTCAGCAGTAAGAAAGGCAGAAAGCTGAGTCCTTACTTCATGGTGGAGAGTAGCAGTTGTCTAGATGTGTCTCTGTTTTCCTCTTCCCTAATTTCTTGTCTGGATTTACTACTCATTTTCCTATTTTTTTGTGAAGTACTGTGTGCCAGGCAGAAATCTTGGCCAGAAGCACAGTCAGCGGTGCCTTAAGATGTATTGCTGAAAGAATGGCTAAGACATGATTCCCAGTTCAGGCTGCACTGACAGCTCAAGAGCAAAAAACCTGAAAAGTAGCACCAAGAAAGATGAAAGCTGTTAATATTCCTGCCAGAAGCACTGTGTGCTGCAGCAGCTGACGTGCAGTGCTGCAGCCCTCAGCTGTGAGGTGTCTAGCACATCTCTGTGAGCAACCAAGTGCTTCTGAGGACAGGGACTCTCCTTCACGTTTCTGACCAGGCTGGCCAGTGATAACCTAAAAACAGCTGCTCAGAGAGAAGGGTAGGAGAGAAACCATGAGTTTGAACTCACAGCTGAGAATTTTGGTCACTTGTGGCTGACTTCCAGCCCATGCTTCCTAGCCTGTTGTAGGAAAAATCTGTCATAATAGAGAGTCCCCAAAACAAGACTATTCAACAAGGATATTCACCAGTCAAGAAGCTTCATCTGGGAGAAAATACCTTTCTGTAGACTACTGAGAGGGCAACAGGATTTCAGATGGACTCTCTATTCCAGGGATTAATAATGTCACACGTAGTAAACCTTTGTGACAAATTCTCTTTTCTACTCTAAATCTTGCTCATGGACCTTGCACTGTTTTGTAGCCCAGAAGGCAGTAAAATTTGGGGTATTTAGTGTGTAATGAGAATAAAAGGGAGAAAAAGAGGAGAAGGTAAATAACAGTATTCCTGAATTAAGAGCCGTGAATTTATGTTTGGAAAAGCAACATTCAGGTGACTGTAGCTTTTCTCCTTTAAGTTTTTGCCTTGAGTTAGTCACAGAAAGGAAGGTTTGGACAGACAAGCGCCAGTGATGGAGTTAATCCGATGTATTGAACTGGCAGCCATTAGGTGAGCTAACAATCATTGGGCAATTGCGAGGTAAATTAGCTAGATCAAGAGGGCACTTGTAAAATTTATTCATTTTATTTCCCATTTGTGAAAGCTAATGCAGTTCACACAGGGAATCGTAACTCCCTCACCTGCAGTAATGGAGCAGCTCCATCTCCAGAGCAAGGGATGCAGGGTATCAGTGAAAAATACAGTGGGACTAACTGTGTTTAACATAGGGTTAGAAAATTCAATAAAGAAAAGCAGCAAGGCTGCAAACACATTAACTGTCATTCTCTCGAGATTTTAACCCTACGTTGTTTTGACAAAATGTAATTGACCTCACGGAATTTCCACCCTTGTGTGCTACCTTTAGACCGGCTCAGAAATCGGCCATACCTAAAGCTGCACCGACGGCGAGGGATTTGGCGGGAGGGTGCGAGTTAAACATCCCCTCAGCGCGTCTGCACCAGGAGCTTCCTAAATTGGTTTTGGAGGAGCGGGGGGTGGGAATCGTACTTTATTTAAGACAGGGACTAAGAATCCCACAACAGAGGCAGCCGCAGGTGCCGTGAGGGGCGGACCCCGCGGGCCGCTGAGGGTGGGCGCAGCCTGAGGGCGGGCACAGCCTGAGGGCCTGGTGCCGGAGCCACCCCCGGCCCGGCCGAGCCTCGGAGGAGGGCGGGCGATGTGGGAGGTGGCGCAGCGGAGCCCCCGCCCGCCCCTCGCCGGCGAGAGCGGCTCCTCCTCCGGGAGGGCGCGGCGAGGCTGCCGGGCGGTGCTGCACCCCCGGCGGCAGCCCCGCCGCACCTCCGCGCCCCGGGCGGCTTCGCGCCCGCCGCGCCCCGGCTCCTCTCCCGGAGCAGCTCTGCGGAGGGCACAGACGGCGGCGGGATCTGAGGCACCTCGCGGGGACATGTCGGCGGAGCGCGCCTGGAGGTAACGAGCGGCGCGGGCG
Source organism: Onychostruthus taczanowskii (assembly GCF_017590055.1). Taxonomy (NCBI): domain Eukaryota; kingdom Metazoa; phylum Chordata; class Aves; order Passeriformes; family Passeridae; genus Onychostruthus; species Onychostruthus taczanowskii. Next base: position 356,106 of record NW_024498686.1, read on the forward strand.
GTGCCCGCGGGCCCGGCGGGGCGAAGCCGCAGAGCTCCGCGCTCGCCGGCTCCGTGCCCCCGGCAAAGTTGTGCCTGAGGCGCCGGCAGGCTCCCGCTCCGCTGCGGGCACCGCCCGGGCCCAGAGCGCGGCGGGACGGGGCGGCTCCCGCTGCGGAGGCAGCGTTTACGGGCTTGTTCTATGGGGTTTCTTGGGGTTTGGGTTTGTTTTTCTTGTTTCCCGGCGCACTGAGCATCTGCCTGGCGCGGTCCCCGCACCAGCCTTTCAGTGGCTGGGCTTCTCCCTTTCACTCTGCTCGCGGAGTTATTCAGCGCGACGCTGTTGCCCTCTAGTGTTTGCGGGAATTGGTTATGGCTCTGTTAGGGGACAAAATTAGTCAGCCTAGTGCAGTAATTATTCATAACTTCAGGTGGTTATAGCTGCTTGGATTCCCTAAGTCCTGTCAAAAATTGATGTGTGCTGCTGCTCGGTTCAGCTGTCATGTCAACCCCCGGGAAATGGCAGAAAACTTGTATATTATTCAATTCGATGCCTGATATGCTGGATAATTGCTTCAGGTTTTGGTGTGGTGGGGTTGTCTCTTCCTAATAGAATGGGAAGTGAAAGAAATAGGATTTCTCTCACTGTCAGCATCCCCGATCAGGTGTCTCGGAAGAAATGGTGCTGAATTCTGCTTTATTAACTCTTTACACTTGGCAGCTGTGGGAGAAAAGAGAGGGGAAGTAGTGGTATGGGCATGGACCAGACAGTGTGCTGGACATTTATCTTAGAGACCTTGAGCAAATCATTTACTCTTTAGATAGTGATGTTTTTGCAATTGCTGAAAAATAACAGGGTTTATCTCAGAAAAATTGTGTGATGTCAAGAGCTTAAAGACCTTTCTGTAGAAGGTGTTGTATGAGAGTAAAGAGTAATTTGAAGACTAAACCAAACCTCTATGTTCTGTTGAAGTCTTTAAAACCTTCTTTTAAAGTGTTTTTAAACATTCTATATTTCATCTTTATAAATATTTTTTCTTGACAAACTGTAATGCTTGAATCCCTATCCTGTAAGGATCTCTAGTAGTGAGTTAGGCAATGCAGCATGGAACTTAGGATATCACAGGTACAGTAGAGACTGGGAGCTGCTTGCTTCAAGGACTTGAAAAAAAATTTCTATCCACCAGAATTGCTGTGCTGTCTAAACCATTCCCTTTTTTCTAACAGCTATGAGGGAATGTAAGCCTTTCAATAATCACACATTCCAGGGTTTGTTATGTGATACTGAAGGGTCTCAAAGACTTCCCTTGACAGCTCATGTCTCATATCACCTTTTTACAAGTTGAAAATGTCTTTTTAATATGCAGTTGTAAGGTCTCATTCTCAGCCTGGATTTACTCATATGGGCTGTTAATGCTTAAATATTTTAGTCAGTAAAATAATGTTGTAAGTAGGGCTACTCAGAGGTTACTTTGGTATTTTCATAACTGATTTAAAAATCTGAGCCCTGCTGTTCAACCCAGCTTTGCTTGTGTTCAGTTGTACTTTGCTGCTTCCTACCATGTCATTTGTGCATCCAAAGATTTCCATTTTAGTAACACTAAAATGACTTGAGAATACTTCTTTTGAAGTTGTATTTTATAGTGACTGGCCAGAGCAGACCTTTATGTTCAAAGCAGTTAAGCAGCATTCTAATCAGTGGAGATTTAAATGTCTATAGTAATATGCTAAACAATATGTCTCCTTTTATTCTGCTCTTCATTTAAAACTCATCCTTCATGTAATACATCCCCAGCATGTCACCAGCACTGGGGTAGTGTCTGGGTTGGTAAAGAACAGAAAGAGAATATAGTGATGGGGATTATTAGAAGAAAGTTATTAAAAATATGTCCCCAGATAAATGTAGTATACCTCAATAATATTGCTGACTACTCAATCCAGAACTAGCGCTTTTTAAGTAGTTCTTGATGAAAAGGATTTTTGTTACCCTTTAAGAGTAAGTTTTGTACCTGTATGTATGACCCAACCTTTCTAATCAAGGGTCACAGTAAACTGTTTCCCTAGCACAGGACTGGGGCTTACCCAGAGTTTTCTTACTGGGCTTTGATAAATTTGATTTGGGAACAATTTCTCACTTATTTATGGATATTTTAGTTGAACACATTGCTTTCATCTTGATAGTAGGACAGCAGAAAAAAGTTTCTTGTCATTTAAAAAATTGTGTTGATACTCATGATTCAACTTGGATAGACATTTTTTTTTTTAATTCTGTGCAGTTTTATGTGCCTGTGCAGTGTCTTACTTGAGCATTTGTTTTTACTGGACTGAGAACCCCTGTGAAGAATACAGTAGGCTGCATTCCCAGCCTGTGTTGTCTCCTGGAAGAGTTTCCATTAGGGTTATCATGGGGAAATTATTTACAGAAGTCAAGAATTTGGTCATTTGTGCTTAGCAATGAAACAACAAACTAAAGAAAGCTGCAAGTGGTAGGAACTCCCTTGTGGTGTGCTTCGGGTCTTTGGGGTTCCTCATGGTATTTGTTCTGTCATCAGTGCTGCTTTGTTAGTGAATTTAAAACACCTGAAACAGAGCAAGCGGAACAAATTATAAACCCACCAAACCAATCCAAATTGAAGATCTCTATTCAAATGCATCTATTTCATGCTGGTTGCCTGCAGATGCCTGTAATTGTGAGTGCCCAGCAGTGTGTTCAGAATGGTAAATCTTCTGCTTAATAGGGTGATATTTCTTTCCTGTACCAGCAAGATTCTCACAAGAGCTGGTTCTGGGCTGCAGAAACCACTTCTGCAGTAGATGACAAGAACACTGAGCCTTCCTGTCTGTGTTCATAACAAAATGTAAAACTCGCTTCCGTGACTCAGCATTCTCTCAACAAGATCTTCTCCACAGTGAGTCTGTGAGTTAAAAATCAAATTCTGAATATTCAAAGATGCTAATTTTCACCTTAAGGGGAGCATTTTGATACCTCCTGCTTTGAGCAGCAGAGGTAAAAGGTTCTGGTCTGAATTTTAACATGGTCGCATGAAAATGCAAAATAGGAGATCAAATGCAGGCTCTTCTAAAGCAATAAAGGTCTAGATAAAAAAAAAGACAGGCAAATTTTATTGCTTCAAACCACGAAAAAATACCATAGAAATTATTTTATAGGTAAAACTTATTGCATGATCAGCATTACAGAACTTTGGATTCGTATAATATCTGACTCCTGTTTTCAAGTACTTTGAGGTACAGGTGGAACCATATTCCTCTGTCATGAAATTCCACCTGACTGTAGAAATCAAGAAGAGCTGAAACTGCTGATGTTATCTATGGGTCTTTTTTATGTTTTTTCATCAAAACAATACTAACAAGCTTGAACTCTTGCAAAGACTTTCTAGACTCTTTCTGGTTTTTTTTCCTTTAAGTCTTTTTCTTATACTTGGATATTTTTTATTGATGTTGAAGCTATCATGACTTCTTTTTTTGGTGAAGTATTGTATTGTTTGGTCATGAAAGTAAGACTCCTCAAGTGTTGTCCTCTTCTGAAATGCTGCTTCTCACAGCTTACTCCCTGTAGGTACATTGAGAATTACACTTTTTGTCTGGTTTTACTGTAGGAAATGACAGCAAGCAGGGACCATCTTCCCTGAAGCCATGTCCAGAGATGTGTTGAAGGTCACTATCACGATCTCCATAGGTCCCACAGTGTGTGGTGTGGTGCATCCCAAGGATGTCACTGTCAAGGGGGTGCATTGTGAGTTCTTTTAGCCTGCTGCTCTAATGCAGCACTAGAGTATCCAGCAAGTACTATTGCTCAGGGGAAATGCTGCTGTCCCTCGAGGAAAGCAACTGTACCTTGTCAAGGCTTTGAGACCGTTGATATTGTAAAACACATGTTCTCTTTGAAATTTTTGTTTTCTTCTTTCTATGTTCTTTGGAACTCCTGCCATGCAAATCAGTCCTTAAGCAAGTGAAAATTTCCTAAGCCTCAAGCTGGTACAGGAGAGCGTGCATTTAAACCTTGTGCCTTGCTCTGTTCCATCCCACTTCCTGACTGCCTTCAGCAGGGAGTGTGCCAAGTCTGGCTGTGTCCTGCTGCCTCAGAGAATTCCTCATTCCTCACAGTCAAACCTCACATCTGTCTTGGCAGTTCCAGCCACTCCTCCTTACAGCTGCGCTCTGTAGCCCCAGGGGGTACCTGCAATTAGGAGGCGAGGATACAATGACAGGGCTTTTCTTGAAGCACACACGGTTTTCTGGGCTGGCTCCAGATTTTTCTCTCTATGGAATGGCATTAGGAACCGTGTCCTTGCTGCAAATGTTTCTTGGGTTGCAACCCTTGTGTAATACCCAGTTCAAAGAGCTCTGTCTCATCAGCCCTTCCTTACTATGAGCTTAGGTCAGTGTCAATTCTCATTTTTTCCATGTATAGACCAACCATATCTGCAGTTATCAAAGAGAAATAGGTGTATGTACAGCTTTTCTACAGAATGCAGTCAGTGTTAATTTTAGGCTCTAAAATTATGTGTTTCTTGGCACTCAGGCAGCTGAATTGGAAATGCAAAATGAAGAGAACCCTTCGTGTGTGTAATGAAAAATCATCTGTCTGGAAACCTCTCTGGTGTTAACTCATTCAGGATGGAACTTCTCTTTGTTATGTGACTTGTTACCATGTTAAATATCTCTGTTAAGCTATCCAGACTGATATTCTTGAAGCTAGTGTGGCAAGGATTGGACATTTCGGTTATTAACCATGTTGAGTTCTTCTAAAGGTACTTCCATATCACTGTTTGGTCTTTATGCATTCTTCGGGGGTTTTTTCAGATAGAAACCAGGAAGCTGGGGTTATGTTATTTTAGTCTAACACTACATAGTGAGCCTGGGTGAAAGGCAGGTCTCCTACCCAAAAGCTTGGAGCAGGACTTTGTGCAGCTGCAGGTGAGGTTCAAGGCTGGGTTTAAGTCTTCCCAGAAGAGAAGGGGCTGATAAACAATTATCTGTGAGTAGAAGGTGAGGAGAGTAAAATCTATCCAGAGTAGAATCTACCCAGACAGGAGGAATCTTGCTATGAATCTTAACTATGAATGAGACAGATCACATACATTTGCTCTTAATGCTGAATTTTGCAGTTTTGATAAATAGAATGACTTGGAGTTTCTTTTTCCCCTCATCTGATTTTTCTCATTTATTTTTACTTTATGTTCATCATGGCACTAGGAAGATCTGTCTTCAGGATTTAATTAAATTTGTGGACATTACATAGGTACTGTTAAGTACATATTTTTTAGCTTTTTTGAAAATCTGGAGTGAAACATGAGTTTGCTTACAGTGTAGGATTAAAAAAACCCCAACTAGGAATAGAAGGATTAAGCTCTCAGTTGGGAAATGAACATGTTAATGCCACACCTTATCCTAATCTCATTTCCAGATGGACCTGGGCGCACACTACACTGAAGTTACAGTGGCATGTTCTAGCTCTTGACACACTTAATATTCTTCAAAATCTGCTTTGAACCTTTGTTTATGACTTACGATCATTATTTTATGCTTGTCACACGATCCAATTGTTTTACTAGGGAGTTTTGACAGCAGTTGTACTGCTGGCTTGAAAAATTACTCTTTCCTTAAGTACAAGATAGAACATAAGTATATCCTTAGATGATCTGCCTGTTATGTTTAACTTTTGATTTATTACTTTCTCTTCTCAAATTTAAGAGCTTGATTATTCTATGGGGGTTTTTTGATGCAAAGAAATCCTTCTAACAAAAAAAACCCAAAAAAACCCCAAATGTTTCTAACAGTTTGCAAAACTCCACAGTCCAGAAAAATGCTTTGTTTTCCTCTAATGTTGCAGGAAGTTTTGCTTTAAAAAATGTCCTATAATAGATACAATATAGAGTGTATCAGTATATGTTTGTACAACAGTTAAGATGTGCATGTTCTTGGTTCTTTGAAAAACTAATACAAGATAGAATATGTTTAATCGTGTTGCCCTAGCTTTTTAGGAGTAGAGGGTTATAAATTTTCTTCAATATTTTGGTTGTTAGCAATTGTCTACTTGGAGTAAACTTTTATCTTTAGGTAAAAAGAATTTCTAAAACACGGTAAATTCTTTGCTTTTAGGTATTGCTTTTTAGTGCCTCTGCCTGCTTTATTTGATCCTCTAAGTTGAGGAACCTGTGAGATTTAGAGACCTTCAAATGCACATGGCAAGTAGTGGGAGCAGGAAGAAATATATTTTGCAAAATTTTGAGCTGTTGGTCTCCAAACCTCTGGCTGGCAGTGATTTCTTTGCTCCCCATTAGTTTAAGCAGATGATACTTCACAAGGTGATGCCTCAATTAAATCTCTGATTTTCTTTTTTTCTAGACTGTACCTTCGGTAAAGCTCTGTGGAAGATAGATGTGTGTGCTGCAATGGTGACATAAATATTTCAGAGGACTGGAACAAATTGTTGAGAATCTGTGTTTGTTTTTCGTGCTGCTGTTGAGAGCTATCTAAGGCAAGTAAACACCATGAGTTTTATCCTGAAACTTCACAGACATTTTCAAAGAACAGTAATTTTGCTGGCCACTTTTTGTATGGTGAGCATAGTTATTTCTGCCTACTACTTGTATAATGGCTACAAACAGGAAAATGAACTTCCTGAAACCTCTTCAGAAGTGGAATGTGGAGATCCTCAACTGTTGCCATACAAGCTGATGGAGATGAAGACCATGAAGACTGTTGATCTCCTGAGGACAGACCTTGTAGTGCTGGTGTTTGTGGAAAGCCAGTACTCAACGTTAGGCCAAGATATAATAACCATTCTGGAATCTAGCAGGTTTCAGTTCCACATTGAGATTGCATCTGGGAAAGGTGACCTCCCAGTGCTTATAGACAAAAACAAAGGCAAATACGCTCTCATAGTGTATGAAAATATTCTTAAGTACGTGAATATGGACTCTTGGAACAGAGGCCTTCTAGATAAGTACTGTGTAGAATATGGTGTAGGTGTGATCGGATTTCACAAAGGCAATGAGAACAGCTTGCAGAGCTTTCAGTTGAAGGGTTTTCCTTTCCATGTACACAGCAATCTGGGTATTAAGGACTGTTGCATTAACCCACATTCCCCACTGCTCCATGTGACTAAACCTTCTAAGCTTGAGAAAGGGCCCTTGCTTGGAAATGACTGGGCCGTTTTCCAGGTTAATCACACAACTTATCAACCAGTGGTATTTGCAAAAGTAAAGACACCAGAAAACCTTTCTCCACCTGCTGCTATAAGTGCTCTCTATGCCACGGTAATTCATGACTTGGGGCTCCACGATGGGATTCAACGAGTCCTTTTTGGCAATAACTTGAATTTTTGGCTGCACAAGCTGATTTTCATAGATGCCATCTCTTTCCTGTCTGGAAAGAAGCTCACACTATCCTTGGATAGGTACATTCTGGTTGACATAGATGATATCTTCGTTGGCAAGGATGGAACAAGGATGAACACCAACGATGTACAGGTAAAGTATGTGCACAAACCAGTGGTCATTACAGCAAAGTGATTTTCTTAATCTGGAAGTGAATAGTTGTTCATAGTTGGAATGTCAGAGCTCCACTCTGGAGCTGTTCATATTTAATGCACGTGTTGAGTCTTAGAAGCAGGAGGTAAATGTGGTGAGCAACAGTGAATGTCAGCATAAACTTGGAAGAGTGGACTGGGTTATTGGCTGTTTGAAATAGGTTTGGATGTCAGGAGTTGCTTGCTGCATTTCACCTCTCTCATCTCTGTTTTATGAAACTTGTTTGCAAGGAGGGTTTGTGATACTGTTGGTCTTAAAAGCTCATTCTGTCACTAAATGACTTGACAATTTCCATCTTTATGTTTAGAGTTGTACATTCCTGAAGGTCCTTTTCCATTCTGTTGTGCTGTTCAAGTGAGATGATAGTTGTTGGTCAGTAGCACTAACATCTTAACATTATTTCTTCCTGTAAGTATTTCTTATGTGCTTCTTGTGAGGAGTGTTGTCCCAAAGCAGGTAGTAGGAGGTCCCTTTTCTGAACTTGGTCTAGAAGCTAAAAATCTGTAACATACTGATTGTTGCCCTGTTTGTGCTAAAAATAAGTGAGAATGTTTTCTTAGAACTTGGTTAATGGGATGAGGAACTGCAAGAAGGAAAGACAAGGACAGCACTGCAATGCAGTGGGTTATTTTTGTTTCATTTTTGACCATGTTTTTGGTTTTTTTCAGTGTTAATATACTTGTTAAGCTACAGCAGCAATTCCTTAAGCAAAAGGCTTGACCCTGCAGTTAAACTTAAAATTTGCGTTAAAATTGCAGCATACATCGATGGCAGTGTTTGAGTTAGATAAGTGAGCATGCTTGGAGAATCTCCTAAATGCAAACTCAGATGGCAGGAAAAGAGTGAGATCTGATGAACATCACTGGCAGAACGTGTGTTGTTCTGCAGAAGCAACACTTTCTGGTAACAAAGTGGGTGAAATAAAGCCTGAATAAACCAATCCATCACTGTGTTGTGCAATAGCAGTTGGAGACAGCATGTTTTGTATTGTTTCTCTTTGCAAGTGACACCTTAGGATTGTCATTTTAAAAGAAGTTAGGATGTTTAATTGCTAGAGTTATATACCAGAAACAGGAGACTATTGAGACAAATTTGATTACAGCAGATACAGAAGGATAAACCATATTGTTTGGGGAAAATAATTTGCACTATGTCAGAAAGTAATCTTCCCAAAATAAAACTGTCAAATTAAATAGAAGTAACATCAAAGTGGAAATAACTTTTAAATAGGGTAATTTCATTTTTACAGGACTGTGTTCTGAAGCAATGGAATCTAAAAAAAATGTTCCCTTCTGATTCTTCATCTACTTGTAGTTAAAATGTTGTATTAAACATGTTGTTATGGCTGTCAGATGCAATGCATCTTCATTACTATTAATATCAAAAGAGTTATCCTCGGTGGTACAATGACATGTGGAAGGAATGAAACAAAATCAATTTGCAGTAGTTGGAAATATGTTATTGTAAAGCGTATTTGCAGATAAATGGCATCTCATTAAACAGGAGTTTTACTGAGTTCTGCTGCAGTGACTGTGACGGAGAATTGGGTGCTGCAAGTGTGAAAAGAGGTTCCAAATGTAGACTTCATATAATTTCAGTACTCAAGATTAGCTTATTTCCACTAAGCTTACATTTTAACTACTGGCAATATAGAATTAAGGAGGATGCTCTTTTGTGATTTAATTTTGTTTGCCATATCTCCTTTTTCATATTTTCTGGGTGTACTCACAGCTGCTAGGGCTGTGAGCTGGAGGAGAGTAAAGTGAATGTTTCTACCAGTATTCTATTAATGCTAATCAATCTGAAACTAAAGGAATCTCCCAAGAGCCAGAGGACCTCTGTGGTTGGTTCTGGCTGCTCTGTGGATAGGATGGAGTTCAGAAACTGGAGGGTTAATGCAGAACCAGAGCAAAACTCCGGTGGTCACCTGCTCTAAACCCCCTGCTCAACCTGGGCCATGGCCAGGTGCCTTTTGACTGTCTCCAAGGAGACAGTCTCTCCGAGGAGAGAGATCCTGACTGCATGTAAGATCGTGGTTTCAAATTCAAAAAAGAATTTCTTCTTTCTTTGGAAACCTAAAATAGGTTTCCAAAGTGGCCAGAATAGTTAATATTTGGGGGCTCAACCCATTAAAGCTTATCTTCCCTCTCCTTTAAAGTGTGTGAATTGGAGTTAAGCACATAGAAAAATTACTATTATAAGGTGTAGTGGTAATTTTTTATCAGTGTTATATAGTGACCTCGGAAGAGGTCAGATTAAAAAGCAGGCCTTCCCACATGAGTGTCTTCTGTACCTCTATAAAGAGGAGTCAAAGTGGTGCCACTTTAGCTTGAGTACCTATAGTGTCAGGAATGCAAGTGTAAAGAGCCCTTCTGAAAATGTTTTACATAGTTTATCAACCTAAATCCTGTTGTAAATGCTTTGTTTTGTTAAACAGCAGATTAAGTTTATTCTAGTTTCACGACATCATCTCCAATTACAAAAAAAAGGTCCCCAACAACTTGAAGCAGTGGTTCAGATTTTTAGAACAAGTACCTGTTAGGGATTTGCTTGTCTCTGTGTAACATGTGTGCTGATGGAACAAGTTCTTCGATGTAAGAAACTGAGTAGCTGTCACTGTGCGTCAACAATAACCATCCATCCTTATATTTATGTACTTTATCTTCCTCTGATAAAATAGAAATAATGGAAGAGAATGTTTCCGTGGTCTAATTGCCTCCCACTTTGAAAATAAGCTTGGTAATAATCAACTCAACATTCATCTTTCAGTCAGTTTTTTCCTTTCCTATTGTCTGTCAGGAAGGAGAGACCATTAGGCTGTGACAATGTTATATTTTATTTTCTTTGTTTCTTTTAGAAAGACTTAAGTGCCTGTGCAGTGCAAATAATTCGTTTAAATGGACTTAAAGAGAATAATCTATCTAGATATCCACAGAATAAGTTTATCTTAATAGACCATGATTGTCCTGGCTGACAGTCTACTAATTTAATATCTTCATTTGTTAGAGTTACTCTTTGTGAAATTTTTATTACTATAAAGCATTGAGCTTTTTCAAGGGAGAAGCGGATGATAAAAGAGGGGAAATTAAATGTGGGTTTTTTTCCTGATGACAGTTTGTTCCATGCTGGTGGTCTGGCCATCTACCTTTCCCTTCATTGCCCCAATATATGCACTTGCTGGGGTTCCTTGAGAATTAATCACATTTTTCAAATGAAAAATTAGAACACTGGCAAATTATTTTTTTTCCGAATAATTAGCTGTGTGAGCTCCTCTTGACTGTCTGGTCCTTTGTGTGCTTTTCAAAAGAGACTGAATTGAAGTCAGGATGGAGATCTCTTCAGGTAAGCCTGACCTTTTTCTATACCTGCAGTTATTCTTTATAATTGCCAAGGAAAAATCTTTGTATTAACCATATCCATTATTGAAAGGGGATGATAGATCCTTATCTGTCATTCTGGTTTGGGAGCGCTTGGGCAGTGCATCTGTTAGTGTATCTCTGCATTGCAGTGGGCAATACAAGATTCAGGCTGCAGTCTTCCAGCATTAATCAGTGGAGAATTGGAGGAAAGAGCTGTGCCAAACATTGTTGTGATAATGGAGAGTGTTCAGCCAGAAGGAATCAATTCTTAGCCCTTCAGTCTCCTTACAGTTTCTCATCTTGCCAGGATGATGATGTTTATAAGGGAGACACCTCTAATGGAGCTACTCCTCTAAATTCTCACAGTAGACATAAACACAGAAAAACAGCTCATCTTCAGGGAGGCCCTGGTTAAGTGAACTGCACCTTAAAAGTGACTTTGTTCATAAATTGTTTCCAGAGTGACTAACATCAAATATAAACATTTATATTTGATCAGATCAGTCCTCTTCCATTTTCCATAGCCAGTGCTGTCGCTTCTTTGTTGCTTTCTTAGTAACATTGGTGGCCTAACCTTGTGTTTAATATAGTTCTGTTTAATAACAGATTTCCCCACTAAGAGCTAATTGCATATTCCCTGCATTAAATTCATCCACATTACTCAGCACTGCTTAAATTATTGCAGTTATTTAAAACCCATTAAGTATCTTTTCACCCTCTGCAGCATGCATGGAAAGAAACCACAACTTCCCAAGGCAAAGCAGACCACTTGGCTATAAATTTTAAAAATCCAGTCATGAGGCTGTTCAGTTTTTTGTGCACAGAAATGACCTAAATATTTGTTTTGGAAGAGAATTTTCCATGTATATTGTGTTAAGACAGAGGGGCTAAAAGGTTCAGGCAGAGAGCCTGAACTGTCAAGACAAAGGATAGTCCCTGTCACAGGAGGAAGTCTAATTCTCTAAGTTAATTGCTTCTTTATCTGTAGGATCACGTAGAAGGTTATCAGAAGAGAAATGACAGATGTGTCATCAGATGTGTCAGCTGCAGAACCACAGAGCCATAAATGTTTCCTTCAGGGAGGTTCAAAAAATCTTTTTAATCACATCTTTAAATTACATAAGAAATTAATGATTATGAACTTTTGTTCTGCTAAATCATTCTGCATTCCCAGTTGGTTAGCTGTAATACCTGTATACCATTGTGGAATGTGTCTGCTCTGTGTGTACACACATTCTTCCTTAATTTGACCTAAAGCTCCTAAGCTATTTCTTACTCACTTGTTGGAAATAGCAGGTAAAAAGTGCATTCAGTTCTTCAGAAGTGTCGAGGAGAAGGGAAATTACTGACTGGGATGTTGCTGTAGCTGTCTGATGCCCTAGCAAGACTGCTTTACTCGAGCATATTGTGTCAGCTGCAGTAGTGTGGAATATTGCACACTGTGAGACAGTAGAGTTAGAATTAGATTTCAGAACTAAAATACAACTTTAAAAAAAGTTATAAAAATAGTCTTACATATTTTATGGGCTGCTACCAACATATAGTGCACTCTACCAGTCAATCACCGTAACATCTAACTTCTAAAAGCAGTTTGGATTATGTGCCAGCCTCTGTGAATTTTAATCTAGTAAGAAAGATACAACTGCTGCTCAATAGAGCCTAGCTCTTTTTGTTAAAGTCATGCTGATGTTTGAAGTTGAAACCAGGATAAAAATCCTCTCCCAGAGCAAGGGGACGACAGAGGGGCCACGGGGATGCAGACAAGCTGGTTCTGCTTTGAGTGTGACACTTCTGGGGGTGCCAGAGCAATGCTGGTAATTCCTCGTAGGCCTGTTCCTCCTGTTCTGCACCTGTGTGAGCTGGACACAGCCAAAGCCATGGATAAGCTTCGTGCTGAGTTTAATTTAGCAGTTTATCCATAGTGGATGATGACAAAAACCGTGCATGCAGTTTTGGTATTGCAGTCTTCATTCCTGTAAATTCAGTGGTTTCCATTAGTTCTGCTTTCGATGAAATTCTTGTTTGTTTCGTCAGGTATTTTGTATTTGGTTTTCTTTGAAAAATGCATTTCTGGGGTTTTTTTTCCCCTCTGTTTAGTTTTGCAATACTGGAATAACTGAATCTTTTGTTTGGTTTGGTTTTGAATTGTAATGTTCTGATGCTGTACGTGAAAACCTAAAAATTTTTCATGCAGACCTGAGTCTTGAGACAGTGACACGTCAAGGATTGCCCCATCTACCACCTTTACAAATTCAGTGGCGGGTAGCTAAGAGAAGAATAATGCATTTGAGTTGCAATTTTTTGTTGTCAGAGAGACTGCAGAAACTGTTTCTTAGCATGGTAAATCCCATGAGGTCTTTGAGGGCAAAGAGGCTGATTTGCTTCAAGCTTTTGTGCCCCAGCACCTGATCTGACTGTTGGTTGTACACTCCTTGATTTCTTCAGGATAGAACCAAACTAAGGAAATCATGGCTTCTGTGGATCTGCTGGTGCTTTCCCAAGTAAGATCATCTGCACTGTGGGTTCAGTCATTGGCATCTTACCAGAAAATCAGAGTGATTTGTTTTCAGGTCTAAATTCCCCATATTTCCCTGTGGTGGTGAATACTTTGCTATCCTTAGGTTTAATGTGACAATGGTGTCTTCCTGTTCTCAATGGAGTTTTCTGATTCAAGAGCTCTTTTAAATTAAACTTAAGGAATGACACTCACCTGAGATCAAGTGATCTGACTCTGATCACTTTCTGGCTTTTCCCTTGACTTAATATATTATGCAGAGATATCTTTACTCTTAAGCATAAGGCTTCCCATCCAAAGGGATCCATAAGAAATGCTTATGTCCAGCCAGTGTGCCAGCCTGCACTGAGATAATTCTTGGTTAACAGCCACATGGTTTGCAAGCCCTGTCTTCCTCTGTGTACTTGAAAGTACACACTTCAGGAAGGTAGGTGAGTGTTTTCATGGGCATGATAAAAAATTCACGTGATTCTGCACACTTTGAGTGTTGTCAGCGTGACCTAAACTCTGCGGTGGTTGGGACCCATCTGCCCATGGAAACACAAGCTGCTGTCCTCTCTTTCAGTGGACTTCAGTCAGTCCCTCTCTTTCCATGGATTGCAAGCTCTGTTGGTCAGAGGCTCTTTTTCTTCAGCAAGCACCTCAATAATACAAACAATAACAATGCATTACGGCTTCCCGCAGAGCTGCACAGATTCATCAGCAGCATACGAGTGGCTGCTGCAAGATTTATTCTGGGCTCTTTCAGTGACAAGTTAGCCATCCACTTCCTGCTGCTAACAGAAGGGAATAAAACTTTCACAGCCAACAAATAAAAACCAAACTGCAGACAGATCTAGAAATCAAAGCCATTAACTGTAAAACGTGATACCAAAAGTGAGCCTGCCTCCATCCCACTCTTCAGTCACATCAGGGGGCACAGTCTGGCAAGAAGAGAAAAATGAGAGTGGAAGTGGGACTCCTAATTCATTTGTTTCCTTTACAGTACAGCAGCATGGGAAGTGGCCTTGCTTGTCCTGTTCAGCCTGGAAGGTCAGTGCAATGACATGACTGATTCTAGGTGACCATGCTTACAAAACCATGTGAAGGAAAAGCGTTTGGTTGCCAGTTTATGTGTAGCCCCTCATGGAATAACAGTTCCCTATCTATTTCCTATTCCAGTTGATTTTGTGTGCACAGACCATAAAAACCTTACGACCAATTTTTAGAAGTAGTTACTCTTTAGGAGATTCCTTCTTTCGCTTTGCAGTCCTGGAGATGAATTACTGTTGCTCCTTAAAATGTAGCTTCATATCTGAGATAAGTAATAAATTAAATTTAAAACCGGTTTATATTGCAGAAATTATACTGCAATCCATTTGAAAATAGAAACAGTGGTGAGGACAAATAAAAAAGCCTGTGACTGTGGAAAAGTATGCTCCTCAAATCCATTCCAACCCAGGTCAGTAAATCCACATGACAAAGTCTCTCCAGAGGAGACAGGTTTGATTTGGTTTGGGAATACTGGTTGAATTTTTGTGGAACAAATAAGCCACAGCCCTTCCTCAAGCTCCCATTTACTCACCTTTTAGTGTTGGCAATCCTAGGAATAAGCCGATAAGCCAAGTGTCTCTTCTCCATTTTAAAATGGTCTTGGACTAAAGATACCTCAGAGTTGTCTTTGATAGAATGCTAATGGCACTCAAAAGGAGGCTGAAAATAAATTTTGCATTTCTGTAAGAAATGTTATTTCATGCTGCAAGATGTTCCTCTTATCCCTTGTCCTTTCCCACTGCCATTGTTGAAGGTAATAGAAATGTTGAAAATGGTAATCCTGAGACTCTCCTAAAACAAGATGAATACTAAAATGTATCTAAGTTTGTAATGTAAGCTGAATTTAAATTCAGACAGACCATGAAAAATATTTTACATCAGTGAAGTACTTCATGTTACTGACTGAGGAGATTTCTTGGTTGTGCTCAGTTCTTCACAACTGGATTATAAATATTTGGAGAGTGCTTAGAGACACCAGAATAGTCAGGAAACATCTGAGCAAAAAAATGAAAAAAAAAAAAAGGCTAAAGAATGCAGTAAGTAACAACAACCAAAGCAGAAAGCAATAGGCTGCAGATGTCTGCAGGGTATAAACAGTGAGGATGGATAAAAATATTTAATGTAAGGCATAGTGATATTAAAGTGTAGACTGAATAAAAGCAGCAGAATAGAGGCTAATATCCAAAAGGAAGTTGAAGGATTGTGTAAGTCTTTAAAAATTAGATTTGCCGAAAGAGTATGAAATATGCTATTGCAAGGAATATAATATTGGCAGGGGATTTGTATTAAGATATGTTCTCAGTCTCGTGCAGTAAATCAAATGCAGAGCTCGGATGGATTCCTGTGTGTTGGTTTGAGGCTGCAAGTGTAGTCTTTGCCAGCTGGGACGTTTATCTAGGCACACCTAGCTTTTGTCATCTTGTCTTTTAGGAATGCAAGCACTGCTGAAAATAGGTAAGACCTGCGTTAACACTTGTAACAAAACCATCTCCCTCCCCCACCCCTTTTTCACAGAAGTCTTGGGATTTTCCGCATTTATATCCTTTAGACTTGGTACTATGTGGGAGTCAATGAAATTGTCAGAGTTCTTATTAACTTGAAATAAGTTTTTATGTTATTTCTGTGTTGGCTGCATATAATCGTGAATGTATGGCTTGAGAAAAGAGGTGTATTTGTTATTTTGTGGAAACTTTCTCTTGGATTTTTTTTTGTAATTTCTTTGATACCAATGCTGATGTAGCTGGGGAATTTCATTCAACAGCTTTAGAACTACTCATAAAGAGAAGGACAAAACCATAAATTGTGACCCTTGGCTGGTGAGCAAGCTGAACATTGAATTCCCATCTGTATCTTACCTGGAGCTTTCAGACAGAGTGAGAAAATGAAAATTTTTTTGTTAAAGATTGTTTTTTCTGTCAGTAAAGATGAAACAGAAAAGGAGCTTTTGGTTTTTCTTAGCTCACCTGAAACATAAGGACAGAGGTAGATAGCCATTTTTATTCAGAAAGAGTATTAGAAGCAGAGGAATCTTTTGGGCTCTATTAGGAATAAAAAGAACATCTAAGAAGCATTTCTGAATGAGGTATGACATCAATGCATTGCCCAGCATGTGCAGTAATCTTTAATATGCCAGTAATGTAATTTTGTTGTGCTTTGCTAAGCAGGGACAGCACCCAGTTTATTTTGTTTTTTATCTAGATTACAGGGTTTGAGTCTTCATTCATTTGCACTCTTTGTTCTCCAGTATGTAGAACTCAGCATTAACACAAATATTGTGCTTTAGTCTTACCTGGGGGGAAAAGTATCAGCTGAGAGGCGAACAAACCCCAGGGTGTTTCTCTTTGCTTGGTGTCAGCATTTTAGACTTGTCGTCTTCAATACTTCCAAGGTACCTAAATAGCAGCTTGTTATACCTTGGTCTGTGGAGTTGAGTTCTTCTGTAATCATGTAACAGGTTTGTATTGTAAGTGTGGCCATTTGTTAATCTGTGGAAAAACAGTGTCGAAATTTAAATACTTTGAATGTTGTATGAGTTGGAAAAATAGATGAATTTCGCTCACTCTTGAGCTCTGATTGTTTAGATAATTACATAGACCAGACTTGAAATCTTATTTATTTAATATTGTGCTGAGCAGGAAGCACAGCCTGTAGGCCTTTTGGGGATAAGTGGGTCTTAGTTTGTCCAGGCTCAGGCTTTGATGTCCAGAGAGTATTGGCACTGAAGATAAAACTAAGGCTGAGGTTTTTCCAGAAGGCCATATTCACACTCTGTTGGATTTGATATATGTAACACTGACACTACATTTTTACTTTCATTACCTAAAGAAATGGGTCTTTATTTTTTTATTTCACAGTCTGCCTCTGTCAGTCCAGGAATTAAATTGAAAGAGGGTGGATTTTTATTGGACATCAGGAAGGAGGGATTTTTGCAGTGAGGGTGGTGAGGCCCTGGCACAGGCTGTCCACAGAGGCTGTGATGTCCCCTTGAAGTGTCCAAGGCCAGGTTGGACGGGGCTTGGAGCAACCTGATCTAGGGGAAGGTGTCCCTGCCCTTGGCAGGGGGTTGGAGTGAGGTTACCATTCCTTTCTTATCTGGGTAGGATGTGTGGGGCAGAGTGGGAAGGGAAGGAGGTGCTTTGGAGACCTGACATGGACAGCAGGTCATACACAGCAGCAAGAAAGGAGCTGCAGGCTATGGCACCTTGGGAATAGCAGTTTTGGAATCAAATTTGTGGTAAACTGTGTTTTACAGAATGTCACCTTTTGTACAGGAGCCGTGGTGTATAAGTAGGCCTGAAACTGCACCCCTAAGGTTCGGTGCTTTGGGCAGAGGAACGTGGCCACAGACCAACTTGCCAGAGCAGAGCTGGTGCAGTGCCCCAGCTGCAGCTGCCCGCGCATCCGCTGAGCCCCGAGCTCTCTGCTGCTCAGAGACTGGGCCTTGATCTTCTTCCAGAGCCGAGCCTCGCGCGTGTTCCCAGCCACTCGCTGCCAGTGGCAGGGTGAGAGGGGCCAGTCAGGGATTGGGATGTGCTGCAGCCCCAGAGCTCGTGGGCAGCCCTCCTTGTCCTGCAGCCAGATCTGCCTGCTGCCTGCAGTGGGAGCTGCAGCAGGAGCTGGCCTGTGAGGAAGCATTAAATAAGGAGCAAATGTGCTGTTGATAATGAATGTGGAGCTGGGAGCTCGGATCACAACCTCTGTCCTTTCCGAGCTGACTATAAAATACGTGTCCAGTTAGACGGAACAGCCATGGCACTGTTTGATCTGTGACACAGCACTGTGCACCCTTGCAGACAGGATGTGAAGCTGCAGAAGTGTGGGTTGGCTAATGAGGGGTGCAGAGGTGTAATGCCTAACATTTCCTGGGAGCCAGACAAATGTCAACACGAATCAATGAACAACCCTTAGAATTTATCTGCTGCTGGTGGGATGCAATGGAGACAAGCCAGACTAAGCAGGCAGAGCAGAGTGGCCCAGAAGTGACCTGGAACAGCATCTGAGGGATGGCCTGTCGTGCTCAGGGCTGAGGCAGCTCTGGGGCTGGGTATGACTGCAGCTCAGGAGGGCTTCCACTGGGGGTAACAAACCTCACATTGCCTCTGTACCGACCATCACCACATGACAAGAACTTAAAAATACCAGGATATTCTGAATGCATGTTAGAGCCGCTGTGGTTTTACTCTGAGTTCTGTAATACTCTCAGAATTCACCTCTTAATACTTGGTGTTGCATAAGCAGGTCAAGTATTAGGTAGAAATGCAACCAGCAAGATTTCTATTGAAAACTGACCAAAATCCAGGAGAAAATAGGTAGCAGTAGGGTGTTTTATTAGTTCTGTTTCAACCAACTTGGGATTTTTTTGACCTTTAATTAAAAGAAATGCAGGATTTTATTTCTGCTAACTGCAAAATAATGAGATCGTTTAGCTGTTTAGTAACAGTAACCTCTTTCATCTAAGTACAGTTTAATTAAGAGCTAATAAAGCTGAAGTTCAGACAGAACCCTGAAAACAGCATGCTAATTACTTTGCTTTATTAAATACTATTGGCACCAAGTATTTATAACCTTCAAGTTACCTTGCCGTAATTAGCTCGGTTCTCATTAGCTGGTACCTCAGGCTCCAAGAAGTGAGAAGTTGGTGAAGGAAGTTAGAAATATTTCTTAAATCTCTTGGTTGTCCAAATGATTTACCTAGTTGAAAGAGCCTAATTACTTCAAAATACGTAATTGCAGTATCATCAAGATAAGTATTGTATGGGATAAAAAAAACAACTCTAAAGGAAGACCTGGTGGCATTTAAAACAGTGTGTCCTGATGAAAAAACTTTTTATTGAAATCATTTGAGCAACATTTTCCAAAGTGGCTCTTTATATTTTAAGGATCCTTCACTGGACACATAAGTTTGAACCCTAAGGTGAAGTTGTGGCTCCTAAATTTTTTTCTTCTATTGGACACTAAAAAACTTAGGGTGTACATAATTGGGCACCAGCTGATACTTTATTGACACTTAGAGGGAAAATGGGGTTCCCTGTTCTCTGCCAGCAAAACACTTTGCAGAAAAAGCCAAAAGTTTTCTTTGTTTTTTCTCTTGCCCTCTCTGTAGTGTCAGCTCTGCTAAGAGAGTGCACAAAGACAAATGAAGCTTTCTTGTCCTTTTGTCTGAAGGATAGATAAAATGTTTTTTCCAGGTACATCTCTATACCCAAAGCAATTATTCTTTCTCCCGCATAGATTAAATGTTTATGGTAATGGGTGTCAAATTGCTAATCTTGGAAATCCAGAAAGCGTAGTCATTGCATTTTAATGATGTTCCAAAATACATAATTTATAATGAAGGAATCATTTTTCCTCAGAAGCAAAACAGTCAAATAAAATCCTGATTCCCAGACACTTGGGCTGGGCCTTCACTGAGGCTGTCTTCTGTTGCTGCTCGTCGTGCTGCTTCCCAACACCCCAGGATCTGCAGGAGGAGGAGGTTGAGGGAGGCAGGTGGTGTGCCAGCACCTGAGCAGCAGCTTCTGCTGCAGCACTCCCAGAGCAGGAAAAGGCAAAGTGATGTCCCAAAAAGTGCAGAGTAAAAGGACATTGCATCTGTTACAGCTCATTGAACCTCTCTACACCAAGAGCTCCACTCAGATAATGTTCTTCCCTCTCTTGCAGGGGTTACAGAAGAAATACAATATGGAAAAATTAAAGTTACTTCTGAAAAAGAGCTCCCCTAGAGGGGCTTGCTCTGCTTAACTCAGGTGCTTTCACATTGCACTTTTTATTAATTTGTCCTTCCTTTTCAGAAGGTCCTTGCCTTTATTGAAGAGCCAACAAAACATCAAAAATTTTACTCAAAAGCAAAATAACTCCTAATTTAATGGCCCCTTTGATAGTATTTTCAGACAGTAAAACAGTTAAGCAAGCAAGTGTTGAGAGATAAGATGAGATCTGTTCCCCAAAAAAAGGAGGAGAAAGACTCTGGAAAATGATGAAGCTGCCCTTGCATTTGTTGCTGACATGAAAACATGTACTGATGTGAAGTGTAAGATGTTAGTGCTGCAGCACTGTGAGGCTCTGTCTGCTTGCCAATTTAGTTGAAATGTACGTGATTACAAATAGAATTACCAGCTTATTGAACTATTTCTCTTTTCAAGTGCCTGAGTTCTTTAGCAGCTTTTCAGCAAGAAAATAGTCATAAATATGTTGGTGTGACTGCACAAAGAAGGCGTCATTCCTCTTTGGTGAACCAGAGTTCAACAAGGCAATCTTGATTTATTCCTTTGATCAGTCAAGGCTTTTGAGTCTGAATATTTGTGGTGTTGTTGAAGAAATTACAACTGGCTCTTTGCTGAAGACAGGCTGACACTTGCAGCTTTTCTGTGGCAGGCTCTGAAGTGAAATCACATTGAGGTATTTGAGGGCAGGAGTCAGGATGGCTTCCTGGCTATGGAAGTGGGAAGCAGGATTATGAAGATGGGAGTTTTATTCTTGGCTTTTCAGCTGATTTACTTCAAGAAAATCTTTAGACAGCCCATGTCATCTGACCATGCCTCTATCCTCTGTTTGAGAGATGAGAAAGTCTGTTGTTTTGCTGTCAGGATAACTTGTGTCTATCCCTTGATTTGTAACAGGACCTTTTTCTGAGATTTTGATTTTTACTATTAGTGAAGAAAGGGGTCTTTCATCACATATTGAACACTTACATTTGATTTCTGGCACTAGGAATTTCCTAAACCTAGTCTGTGAGCTTAGGAAAACTTCAAAAGAAAGTACTCCATTGAAGCTGTGTACATGAAAGGAATTATGCAGCCAAGGTGTTTTATTTTCCTTATAGTACCAGCAGAAATACAGCATGCACTAAATAATTATTTATAAACATATGAAGACTTGAATAGATGATTCTAAAATGTAATCTTCAGTACTGGTGTATTTATGTAACATCTCATACAGATACCCAGAGGTGCTGTTCATAAACAGTTATAAAATATCCAGAAAATACCAGCAGTTTACCTTCAGCTTATAAAACAGCGTGTAAAAATGAAATTTCAGGCTTTTAGACTCCCTACATTTCTCTCTTTCTGTCTTTCTGATGGAAACTCACAGTAATACACCCTGCCATCTGCTACTGTATATTTTTCATGAGTTTTAACATTTTGTTTTTAGAACCTGAAAGATGAGTAAAATGTCAAGTCGCCCAGAAAATAACCATAGGCACGACAACTCAAATGTTAGCTCAGTTTGTCTGTACCCAGAGTGGTTCACAGCAGATCTGTGGCCTCCCTCTTTGCAGGCAGAGCAGGTACACCCTTGGAATTAGCTGATATGCTCCCAACACAAGGCAAGAAGGTAGGAACCACACCGGCAAAATTAATTCCTAGGGAAGAAGTGAGCTCTGTGTTGCATTGTTGCAGAAGTGTCTTGGGCCTTTTGCCACCTTTCTCCCTCCTCCCTTTTAAAAGCCTGTTTGTCATTCTAGTTTTCCATCCTGCTGGGTGGAGACCAGATTGGGGCTGACAAGCTGGGAAGGTGTTAGGTGTTAGAAAGGTACAGCATAAAACCTTCAGCTCAAAAAATGCTCCCGGCTCTTAATGTGGAGGGACAGAAGTGAGCAGCCCTTCATGCCACCTCGCTGTCAGCCTGTGTTCAGGGTCCCTGCCCCTCAGCAATGTGTCCCCTTAGCACAGGAAGGGAATAGCTGGATTTTTTGCCTCCTACCTTTTTAACCACACAGAGATAAAGTTGTATCATTGAAGAGGTTCCAAGCAGCCCCGGGGTTGGTTTTCATTTAAGTCCTGCGCACATTTGCTGCCTTTCATTAGAATAGGAAGCCTCCTTGGAGATCTTTGCACTCTCAGACTGTGCAAAAGCCCTCGTTACAGCATTGCAAAATTTTTCTCTTAATATTCATCTTCGTAAGTCTGGAGCTTGGTTTCAATTATCTCCATTCTGTGCTTCATTGTGCTCATTCCTTTAGAATGTCTCTTGTTCACAGGACAGTTTTCAGGCTTTGCCATGAAAGATTATGATCTTTACCAGGTGAGCCCTGGGAAAGACCTGAAAAAGAGCTTGTATGTTCTAATAAGGTGGATATTGCCTCAATCTGTAAAATGGGTCATATTTTAAGGAATTGTAAGTTGAGTGTACTGTGCTTAATACCTTAACTGGTCTGGACTTTCTAGTATTTTGTTTTCATTGGCATATAATTGTAGGCAAATCACTTATGTAATGAAAATGTCCAGGGAAAGTAATTAAAATTACTGGATCATATTTTTCAAGGCACTAAGTTGTCTTTGCACTTCAAGAGTAGGGTGTCTGCTAGTCCTTTCAACCTTTGAAAATCTCCAGTCATTTTAATCTTTTTTGTGCAGTTAAATACATTTCCCATTCATAACACAGTTATGTTTCTCTGACAATAGTAATGTTTTCAACCACTTTATTAAAATCATTGTGCTATACTATATGTTGACTTGGAAAACTTTTCTATGACCTTTGTTCATCTGTTTTGTTTTTGCTTTGCAAAGTTTGGAAGGCTGGATTTCTGTGTTCCACCTGGAAGACTGAACGAGAGAACAGCAGGGTGTAAGAGTCTGGGAGAGAACTCCTGAATGTGATATGTAAATTTTAGGAGTAACAAATCAAGAATAGCATATTGAAACCAACGAGTGAAGCTGTACCTGATGAATAATGCTTCCCCCTTCTTCCTACGTGCTGTTGTTTTGTTTGTACTGCTTTAGTGCAAGTACACAGATGCTGACAGTCAGTATGCTCACTGTCTGAGAAATGAGTCAGAATTTGGGGGAATCTGCGATCCAGTTCTTTCATGTGGAATAGGGTTGATTTAGCTTCTTGCTGTCTCTCTAGATTTTTCTTTTGGCCTTGCCCATGATTTTGAAACATGACTGAAATGCTGTGGATGTACTTGAGCTGATGCAGAGAAATGTAGCTCTGACAGTTGCTCTTCACCCTTGTGAATGGAGCAGTGCTGGGAGGCACAAGACATTTGAAATGAATTCCTGGCTGTGGCCCAGGTTTGCTGAGTGACTGGTGGAAGGTCTTTTCTCTCTATGTGCCTTTGTTTTCCTATCTCATGATTCAGGGAGTAACCTGGCATTTAGTAGCTGGTTATCTTCATGAGGAAAATGATGGAGTTTTCATGCGGTCTTTAATCTTTATGTGCTAGTAAAAATACCTGTACTTCTCTCATACATAAAGAGCTGTTTTTAAACAGCAAAACCAATTGAAAAGGCACTGTAAAAATATTTCTATTGTTTTATTAAGTTTGTGTGCTGGGTTGGGTTCTCTACAGATATGTTTATATGCTGGTTTGCTTCTTTTTCAGGCCCTGCTTGATACTCAGAATCTTTTGAGAGCCCAGATTACAAATTTTACTTTCAACCTGGGATTTTCAGGAAAATTTTATCACACAGGTAGGAATCAAACACTAAAATTACTTTGATTTTGATGGTGTTCTGTCTGGCGTGAGGACAAGTAGGAATGATGGAGTCTTAAGGGCTTTAGTGTACTGTGTTCCTGCATTAGTTGCTGGTGTGGAACAGATTAAATGTCTCTCCCCTTTTATTAAAATTTAGCTCCGTTCAGTCTACTTTTGAGTGGTGAATTCCACCAATCACATACAATTTTGTATTGATTTCACTGAGGGATCTGTTGAGCCTACCACAGTTCATCCTTGTGATTGTTTCATCTCTACTTTAGAAATACAGTAATATAGATATCATCCCTTAAAATAATTTTGTTTTAAAACCATATAGAAATAGGCGAGATAAAAGAAAGAATATTAAATAGGATGTGGGCCAGCCCAGTGGTCCTGACTGTCCCATTTTCTCACCAGTGCCTCAGTAGGAAGTATTTTAACTGGTCACAGTTTATTATGTTAATATCATTCTTACTGTTTCCAGTGTCTGTAAAAATATAATAAAAGTAGAAACTTTACTTCAGAAATGTATGAAGGGGGTTTTTTTGTTCTTTTTTTTTTTCATTTCCTCTGCAGGGACTGAGGAGGAGGATGAGGGCGACGACCTGCTGCTGAGATCTGTGGATGAGTTCTGGTGGTTTCCCCACATGTGGAGTCACATGCAGCCACACCTCTTCCACAATGAGTCCTCACTGGTGGAGCAGATGATCCTCAACAAAAAATTTGCCTTAGTGAGTTATATTTTTGCATTTTTTATTTAATTTAGGTACTCAGAAGCCATTATTCTGTTTAGACTGGAGAAAAAAAAACACGTTTCTGAAAGAATAAATACTCCATTGAAAGGTAGCAAATGACTTTGTGAAACCCACTGGATGTTAGGGTTAGGTAAGTGTACCACATTTTCAAAGATGCAGTTCTGCAGTGATACCTAATAACATCTTATATATTCCCTTTGCATCAACTTTATGTACACTTGTTTTGAAAAGCATTGCCTTTACTAATTATTTATTCACAGCAAAGCTCTGAATCAAAATGTTTCAGCGAGAATATAAGAAAAAATCAAAACAGATTTTAGGTCTGAGGATATTGGAGAAACAGATCACAGTTAAATTCATACAATAAACCAAAATTGCCATACATAAAACATGTTATTTGTCTGAAGAGGGAGTTTGGTGTTAAGACCTAATTATATCAAAATATCTCAGCAGACATAACTTTTTTGCTGAACTGCTTTTGCTCTTACAACAGCCTAATTTTACTTCTTCCTTTTCAAAATCCACTGGTTGCTCTTTAGCTGGCATGTGATGGCTTTGTTCCTGGAAGGAGCAGGGGGATTTGGAATACCAGAAGAACAAAGAATGCGCTTAATGGTCATGTGTCAGTGAGTGTAGGAGAACAGGATAGACCTGACTATCAGCCAATTAAAGTTTGTATTGGAAATCTTGGCTTTTAAGTGAGACACATGCTTTCTTTCAAACAAAGACTTCACATAGCTTGCTGTAAATTGTGGTTGTACTGAGTACAGGACAACTCTACTTCAATGTTTCCTTTCAAGAAAGCATTGCAGTAGGTGTTAGATTCCTGAAAATTTAAAAATCTTGTGTCCAAAATTGCACTTTTAATATGATTCTGTGTACTGGTGCAAGCTCCACTGGAAGTAAAATGGGTCCTTGTAGTTCAGTGTGACCTAAGACATCCTCTGGGATTAGTGTGCAGGATGTAATCGTTAGAGTGTTATAAGGACAGTGCAGTTTCAACCCTGGTTTATGTAACTTCAGCAATTGCCATTTTCTTCACTACTTTCAATGCTCTTAATGCTTACAGATACTTGCTATTATTTTTTTTTCATGTTTAGGCGGACAGATATGAAGCTATTCACTGTGTTTCATCTGCTCAGAGGATTTAAATTAAAACAGAGAGAAGCAGCCACTTTTTGGAAAGAGGCCGAAATTACCGATGCCTCGTGCATTTTTCATTCAATGTGTGTGTTGTGTGGGAGATGCTCAACTGGGGAATAACAGTCAGTGAGGAATAATGGAGACATTAATTCATTGAAGATGATAGGCCCCTTATTAGAGTGAAAGATTTAGATTACCTTCTTATTACTGCCTATTGTGAAACTTGAGGGGAGAAGCCTTAAAAATCAGGCTTTTGTTTATAGATAAATGAAGGAGATGCAGTGGGATGTTAGAGAATGCAATTTCTTACATGATCTGTGAACATTTTCCTTTCTGATGTTTGTGCATGCTTAAGGGCAGTAAGAAAGATAAAAGGAAGAAGAATTGGATTATCTGCGATGGAATTAAATAGTGTAAAGCGGCGTAACTGATGGAGTATCTACTCTTTATCTTCTCCTGCAGTACTATCAGGAGGGCAGATGTTACTCATTCCTGGTTGGCAGATTACACATGGTGCCCTTTATATGTGCCATAAATTCCTAAAGGGAAACAAGAATGTTACCATTCTTTAAACATAGAGAACTCAGGCTTCTCTACTGTGATTGAACCAGGCGTGTCTGTTACACACAATGAATGGTTTTACTAACATCACACGCCCATTTTTCTAGAGATTTTCATGTTCCTTAGTACCTAGTTTATTCAAAGGAAGAGGTCCAGGTATCAGCCAATGCTTTGCACACACAGCATGATTAGGAGATATGGTGAAGGTGACTGTATCAATTCAAGCCGTATTAAAAACTCTAAGAATTCAAAGGCAGTGCAAGGGCAGTCCTCCTAAATCATGGCAAAATGCTATCTTATGGCCTGTGCATTCCTCTGACCAGACTATGACGGAATATCTGCTATATACTGTTCCTTTGAAAAGTAACCTGAAGGAAAATGCATTGGGTGTGAAGAGAATGTAATGGCACCAAGGTATGTGCACACCATAAATGCCAACAGCCTTCAAAAACAGGCAATGTACTACAGAAGGGCTTACTGTACACCGTCTGCCTGTACACTGTTACGAGTGGTTTTCTTTCTTCCATTTTTAACATGACACTGAAATAGTTAAGCTGGATTTTGAAAATGGATTTGTCTTTTGAATGGACTAGAGGGAAAATGCAGTGACTCTGAAATTCAGCTCCTCATCCAAGTAATTGGGAAGGGATATGTAGTGGAAATTGTGGTTTTGTGGTTGTAGCTGCCAAATGCTACGTGTTGTGTTCAGTATGTGCCAGAGATTATCTCTCTGAAATCAAAGTTTGTGAACAAATTCCTTGCAAGAACTTGAAAGTGTGCAGCTTTCTGTTTCATGTAGATCGAATTAACCAATGTAAAATGCATTTATATCCTTCTTCCCTGCCTACTCACAAAAATATTTTCTAAAAGGGCTTCTGTCTTAAAATCCTTTCTTCTTCACCACGCTGCCCTCCATCTCCTTCCAGATCATCAAAATATGATGTTACTGTTATTTGCATTTCAGACCTGTTTCAGACAAACAAAGCATTTAAGAAATGTCAAAACAACAAGTTTCTTAAATTTTTGAGTGCAGCCATTGTTCTGTCATGTTTTAGGAACACGGTATTCCAACTGACTTGGGCTATGCAGTGGCTCCACACCACTCAGGAGTCTATCCAGTACACGTTCAACTTTATGACGCCTGGAAAAAGGTCTGGAACATCACAGTAACCAGCACAGAAGAATACCCACATCTGAAACCTGCAAGGTATAGACGAGGCTTCATCCACAAAAACATCATGGTGAGTTGTATTGCTGATGTTCATTTTGTTCATCTGCCATTTCATGAACCATTTCCTTTTAAGTGGAAAAGCAGGGTATCTTGAGAGTTCACACTGTGAGAAGCACGTATTGCTGTGCATAAGTAGCAAGGTGTATTTCACAGTGTCTTGTTAATTAGAATCAGTCTGTTGCTGGTGATGTTTCTGCTGATGAAGGTGGCATCCAGGCACCCTGCTGACAGCAGTTAACAGGCTGTTAACTGTTCTAGTCCTGTGGTTAATGCTGGTTCAGAGAGCTCAAGGAAAAAGTCAATTTTGCATCATTTAACACAATATGCTGGGTTAGATTTCTATCAGGTTTTTAATTTGCATGGTACCATTAACTGCAGAAGAGTATTGCCGGGTTATGCCACCTCAGAATCTGGATCTGGGTGGGTACATATTTTTGTCTACCCTAGGAACTGTGCATGGTTGCCCTTGTTTGGCTTCCTGCCATGCACAAATACGGACTAGGCTTTGCAGCCTGGTTTAACCCAGAGCCTCAGGAGCTGCAGAGAAGGAAGACACCCCCCACACTACCTCCAGGCTACCAAAGTGCTCTCAAGCCCCACTGTTTTCCTGAATTACATAACTCCCAGCACTGTCCCTGACAGCCACGTGTGCCAAAGGAAGGGCTGGTACCCAAGTGACACGGAAGGCGTTGTGCTGTTGCCATCAGGGCACTGGGGTGGAGGCTATTTCAGGTTCACATCTCATCAGTATTACCTCAGAAGTATTTCAAAACAGCTTTCCAAAATACTTGGTGGCATGTTCCCAAGTAACTTTCTTTTGGAGCGTGTGGGAGAGCAGTGAATGGAGGCCCTGTTGTACCTCTGGCTGCAAGAGGCACTTTTGGGAGGTCGGGAGCCTTGGCACAACACTTAGAACAGAATTCTGGTATTGTTCTTGGGTTGCCATGGATACCACTTTCCTGAGCTAAGTAGTAGTATTTAAACGTTTTGATCTGTTTTTGGGTGAAGCAAATGAAAATGATCTCCGGAAATCTAGGAACAAAACTGACACCAATATAGGGCTGAGCTACAATTTGTTCTCCTTGAAGCAATCACTGCCTGTGAGAAAATGGGTTTGTGGATGTGCTTAGGGAGCACAAAGCATTTGGGGAAGACAGATTGACTCAGAATCTCCAAAAATCCCTTCCATAAATATTTGTAAAAACATGTCATTTGAAAACACATAATGAGATTTAACACAGGGACACTGCAGCCAAAAATCTATTTCCAAAACCAGTCATATAAAACCACCTGTTCAGGGACTCTCAGGCTTTCAGTTCTCCAGGGCAAATGCATCAATATTTGACATCTGCAGGCTAATAGTAATGAGCACACTCAGTAGGGACATTGTTGTGTAAGATTTGTCAGAGCACCTCCCATCCAGTACAGCTTCGTTCCCTGCCTCTGTGAAAAATTGTTCTCATATTTCCTCTATGAAATCCAAATGTTTTTTAGAAATTTAGGCAAGTCTATAGCAGATGTACAGATTCCATACATTTTCTGACAACACAATTTACAATCCACAATCACAGTATTCTCTACGTCACAAGAAAAAAAATGTTGAGAAATTAAACTGCAAGAAATAAAGAGTATCTACAAAACCACAGCCAGTGTTAAATAAGGCATTTGTATGCTTAAAAAGTTAATCTATCATAACAATCCCAGTGAAGCACTATACATGAACTTCCATACTCAGCTGTTGATTTTCCATAAGGAATAGACATAATTGAAATACTCTCCAGTAAATAATTTTCTGAATGCAGGAGAAAATATTTTGAGTTTCTGATGAAAAATATAACTGCATTTAGTAGTGCTTCATATTCAAAAGATTTGTTCTTGGAATGTTTTTAAAAATAATTTTGCTTGTACTACATATTTGAACCAGTCTTAAAAAAATAGCACAGTTGAATAAGAAGTAAATATTTCTTATAAGGTGAGCATTACTGGTAAATTTCCCCATGTGTCAGAGTAGAATTATTGGTGGTGATGCCTAAGCCAAAGAAAACCCAATTTGCCTTTCCAATTACAGTTTAAATTTACAACAAAGCCATCATTCAGATAAAAGTGGAACTGATTGATACGATATAGACTGATAATATTTTAGATTATCTTTCACATTATTTAAAAACTTTAGACTTCAAATACTTGGATTTAGGATGAGGTGTTAGGGACAGAATGAGTTGGAGGAGGCTCTGGAATGGTAATTTGGTGATAGAGATCAGTCTCCAATTTCAAACGAAATATAATGAATTTTTGAATGTTACAGTTTTAGTGATAATAATTAATCTAGATTAATATTGATTTCCAGTAAAGTTGAGAGGCCAAATATACCCAGCAATTATCTGTTCTATGTTATTTCTCTGACTTTTATCATCTCATTAAAAGTATAAGCTCTTGAAATTTTTATGTATTTTGTATAAATTCAGGTGCTTCCTAGGCAAACCTGTGGCTTGTTCACCCACACCATTTTCTATAGAGAGTATCCTGGAGGTCCAAAGGAATTAGACAAAAGTATTCAAGGAGGAGAGTTGTTCTTCACAGTGGTTCTCAATCCAGTAAGTACAGTGGAATTTTTAAATGTTTTTTAAAAATTAATTGAAGAAAAAGTAACTGAATGTTCCAGAGCTGATCAGCAGGGTCTCCCAAACAGTAATGGTTACTGACAGTGAGTTCTTTTGCTTTTTCAATTGTTTAAATTGAGATCTAATATTATCTATGTTCTGTTAGTTGTACAAAGCAGTCTGCACCTTTTTTTGACATCTGTTTTGTTAGTAATGCAGCAGTGCCAGCCTCTCTTGTTCTTTACTTATTGCATGAAATAAGACCCCTGAGATTTAACATTTCAAAGAATTCCAATGTGAAGAACTGCTATGAGTATCTCAGGTCAAGTTCATTTCTCTGCTGTGCCAAAGTTGTGATGCCAAGTGTTGGGAGCACTTGTGGAGGTGAGAAGGCTGCAAGAAAGGAATGCTTGGGCTCCAATCAGTTTGGAGAAATTTCAGTTGCTCTCTTATAGCAGCTTCAAAGAAGAGATACAAGTAAAAGAACCACACAGTTGAAAGAAAAAGATCTGAGTAAATGCACCATATCTGCTTAACCTTTCATTTGTCTTTAATGGAAGATAAACAAGAAGTGAGGCGCTGAAACTACAGAACACTGACAGAAGAGAGCAGTGTAGTACTTCATAATGGGTGGGATTAGGTCAATTGCCTCAAAACTGACCTTTTAGACAAGGTTTTCATTTGGGATCCAAATAAAACATATAAATAAAATCCTGCTGTTTTATAGAAATGTAGTCATGGGCAGCACCAAAGGGAACAAAATATATTTCTACTCAAATCTTTTGGAATAACCTAAATATTTTTTGGAATAAGCCTGAATATTTTGTGCCCTTTTTTAATCTTTGCAATGTAATGCAAAAAAAAAAAAAAAATCTGAAAGCTATTTCAGCAATTTATATGCAGGTGTATTTTTCAAGCCCCAGATTCTTTCAGGCTATAGTTCTGGCTCTTTGAGAGCAGTTACTGTATTTTGTTCCCCTTTTTCATGTTCATATAGCAGAATTGGGAAATAAAAACTTCACTTCCTCAGCACACGTGTGGTTTCCCTTTTAGAGGGTGGCAGTGGTTGCAGTCTTACCTTTGATGTGTATCATTTCAGGCACAGCATAGAATCACTCATAGAATGGCTTAGGGTGGAAGGGACCTTCAAGACCATCTGCTTCCAACCCCAGGTTAATAGAGCTGAGACCTGGAAAATTCAAATTAGAGGAAGGCACAGAACAATATATTCCACCTTGAAATACAGCCACAACAGCCAAAAACTATTTTACAATGTAGGGAAACATCAACATTTAATATGAGTGCTTGAGGCATAAGCCTTTTAAATAAAAAGAATGAAGAGAATGGAAGGGAAGACAGGCAGTGAAACATCCCTGATTTTTTATATTTATCATGGAGGTTTGATCATGTCTGCCTGACATCCTGGAATGTGAGTGCAGTAATGTCTTTTTACACATTACAATTAGGTCTTTGATTCATGCATTGCTGCCTAGACTGTGTGATCACCTACTTCTGAAAATTATGATATCCCAAATACAATACAGGCTAAAAGAACAGAAGCTAAATGCAGTGTTTTCTAAATATAACTGTAAATTAATACTATGCTGAAATCTGCCCAAGACTCCTTCTAAGGAATGCCTTTGAAAAGACAATGCATCTGGTTTCTAAATATCTGCCTATAAACAGTTCCTGAGGTTCTAAACATTAGCCTGGCACATAGTCAGTTTAAAGACTGAGGTTTTTATATTTGTGGGGTTTAGGTTTTGCGTGTATTTATGTCATAGTTTGCAAGTCAAAGTGGGGCAAAAATTTAGGCATTAAAATGAAGACTAAGTAGCTTTAGGAGTCTGTCTAATTATGGAGCAGCATTTTGGATTTCATAAGCTTTCCTGTGTTTTCATTAAAATTGCTGGGGTTTCTTTATGTGAAACACACAGCTGTTGAGAAGATGCAAAAATTCCATTATGAGGCATTTTCAAAATGTTATTTTTCACTGATACAAAGCTAAGAACAGAAAACACCACCCATGAATCATTACAATGTCAGCTAAACAATGTTCTCAGCAAAGAGTACATAAATAGTTAGTTTCCAAACCTGGGAAATGTGAGTGTGGATTAAATGTTAATCTTACCAAATGTATTCATTATAATATAATGAATACATTATAATATATAATGAATATAATTTTTGAAGTGTAAGTTACCAGGCTGAAATTTCAGGAACTGAGTACCCTACTCTGAAATAAGTGCCCCTAAGAATGAAGCCCAGAATTTCTCAGTGCTTTGGCTGTGCAGTGGTGTAAGTCTCTGCCTCCTTACGGTGTGCTCCATCAACCACCGTGTGCAGGATAAGCCACAGGAAACCACAGGACCATGTGTGCAGCTGTGAGTTTTTGTCATGAGAACCAGTGGGATGGCCCTGTTCCCAGAGTATTGTACAAGCAGACGTTCTGTAGGTATGGAAGGCCTCAGGATATCCTGCTCTGCAGATGCTGTTTGTGGAACTGGGAACCAGCAGTTGGCTTGGTGGAGTAACAAATCTCACGGCTGGCAGGCCCTGTGGTTTGCATTGGTACCCCTGTTCTGGTGGCTGGGACTTGAGCCTGACCACTGTTCCTGTAAGCCATCCCAAATTCTGAAGTGCCACCAAGCTGAAAAAGAGCCCAAGCACTAAGAGAACACTGTTACCCACTCTTGAAGTAATATTTTGTGTGTCTATCTCCTGTTCAAGATCTTGCTGGCTGCAGCAGCCCTCGGGCGAGATCGTGCTATATCAGGATCTTGCACAAAATGTTTCACAGGAGAAGAAAAAGCAAGCTTCAGCAGCCTGTGTTATTGGCATACTGGCATTATTTCTCCCACATTATAAGCTGAATAATTGACTTACAGGGAGGTTGAGGGACTTGCACTGATTTAGCCAGGGATTTCTGGGGCAAAGCCACAAGGAAAACATGCCTTGTAGAAATGTGTAGTGATGAGTATCTTATCCAGTCAGACACATCTATGGTTTATTGTCTCACATTGTTACTGGTTTTCATGCCACTGCTCTGTCATTAAAACATGTTAGCAAGTATTTTTCCTGATAAACTAGTTAGAATGTTCAGTGATTTCAGATTCATCTCTCTCTGCAATATGTGGCTAAGTTCTTGGATTAGTAAAACAAATTTCTGCTCAGTGTTTCTTAGAATAAAATTGTAACAGTTTCCTAAATCTGTCCCTTGTAGGAAGTGAGCCATTAGGTTTTGAGCTATGTATAATGAAGGGGTCAGTGTAGACACTGCTGTCAACTGTACCATTGCTTCTCAGATCCTTTGAACTGCAGAAGATACAGATCTGGAGCTTTTCTATCCTATGAGATGAATGTTGAAGAGTAACCAACAGTTCATGAAATTTTTCTATACCTTTTCTACCCCTAAGAAGAACAAAAAGAATGCAGTAATTGCATTAGGTGCACTTACATGCACTTCCTTGCAAAGTACTGTGTGTCTGCAGATGGAAAGAAAAGGGAAAATGCCCTGTGGAGAGGAATTTGGTGAAAGCCTTCAAATGGTTGACAGCCCAACAATGAAACTAATGTGTAGCCAGCTGTGTGCTTTTGACATGGTTACAGCAGTGCTGATGAAGAGGAAAGGCTGTTAATGCTTTAGGCACTTCGACTGATCTTAAAATAATGGTAATCTTTATGTGCGTTCAGTTCTAAGTATTATTTTCTTCTAATTTTTACCTCTCCCCAGTTGCAGTGAGTAGAGCTGTTATGAAGCTAATTGACTTGCAGCAAGGGAGAAATTATCTCCTTTAGCACTGAAAATGAGAGGATTTGTATGAGCATCAGCAGAACTTGCTGTATCTTAATGTGACCCTGAACTGGCACTACGGAAGAAAATCCAAATCAAAGACATTCAGACTCAGATCTTCCCTTTCTGTCCATCTTGCTTGGCACAGCCTCATATCTAACTGTACTGAGTGTGAGAAGCAGGAAAGATGGTTCAGTTTGACAGGCTTCCTCCATTTTATAGGTGACAAAGGCATCGATTTAATTTCGTCCCTCTCCTCTCGTGCCTGTAACTCCAGCAATAGTTGTCATCAGTTGGGGCAGGGGAGAAATCAGTTTGGCCAAGCATTTTGGCTGACTGCAGAGCACAAGTATTCTTTGCCTTCCTATTCTTTAAAACCCACTCATAAAAGCCAGACAGTGTCTGATATTTTGTGGGTGGAATAAGGAAAAAAAAAATCCAAATCCCAAGTGAACCGGCAGTGTGGAGAAGCTGTAGAACAGACAGAAATAGCTGTCTCTTTTCAGTTGATTCCTTCTAACAGTGTGCAGGAAATGCATTGAAACTGTGGCAATCAGAAATCTTTTCTGTGATCCTTAAAATTCTTGAATGGAAAGCTTTGTGCCAGTGGTTCAGAGTGAAGCAAGTCTTTTGAACAGTACTACCATTACTGAGTTAGAAGGGAAATGAGCAGCAGCAGAAAATAAGCTTGAGGTTCCTGACTGTCAGATCAACAATTCAGAACTACATCAAATACATGATTTTGTTTGAGCTCATAACTCTTCCCTGGCTCCATCGTATTTATGGTGAAGAGACCACTATGTAAATGAAATTCCACTCGCTGGCAGTCTGTGAGTGGACAGGTCCATGGCAGCTGTGAAAGCAGCAGGACAACCTCAGGGCTAAAAAAGGAAGTTGTAAGCTGGAATCTCTGTGGTGGAATTGAACACAGCTTTTCTGCAAGCATCCAGGTCTGAAAGGACAGTCTTTCAGCTATTAAAAATACTCATTCAATGTAGACCCTGCTCTGATTTGTTATTCCATCCCTTTGGCAGTCTAATGGAGCAAAACCTGCTGTTACTGCGTCTCTGAATACCTGAAACAAAACTGTTCGGAATAACTTGGAAACAATAGCAGAACTGCAAACAGTGTGCACAATGCCAAATTAATTGGAATATAGGTGTTCTGAGAGTTAGATGTGCTCTCATGGCCTGTAAACATGTGCTCAGTAGCTAAAATACCAGCAATATTCCGAACTGGTAATGCGTCTGCTGCGAGTGCCTAGCTGAGACCGCAGAATTAATTGTCAATCATAATTTAACTTCAATTTGAAGGGTTGTGCATAACTACATTTAGTTGGGAGGCCTCAATGCTGTTGTAATGTTGTTGCACAGATGGGAGGGTGACATAGTACCTGTGACTAAAGTACCTTGATGACTGGTTTATTAGCAAGAATTTATTCAAGCTGGAAATGCCTGCAACAGATCTATATATGGTAAAAAAATCAAGTGCCCAGTATGTAATAAGTATTCATTACCTGTTTTTTCTTATACCAGCTCTGTTAGTTCTAGATTTGAAATGGCAAGTAATTAAACTCTTCATCGGTGTTCTGCAAGTCTCAGACTTCACTTCCCTTGCTGCTGCAGTTGATGTCTGAAAAAAAAGCCTTCTCTCTGCTCTGGGGTCTGATCCTGGCAGCTTAAGAGAGACCCCTTGACTCCAGGGGAAGAAGCCAGGAGCCCTAGGAAGGGCTAGTCACTCTTGGGAGTGGTAATATCATTCCTTTGGGAGATGGGCACTTCTGTTGTGTCAGGAAACAGCAGTTGTTACCAGGACTCCAGAAGCTTGGTTTGAGTAGTGTCCTTGTATAATTTCAACAGGTGCAGCACCCTAATAATCATGATTTTGTTGTGATCAGTATTTTCTAAAATACCCAGCCAGTTAACATCCAGCACTAGAAGCTGGGTAAGTTGTTGAATTGTTTCATTCTGTGTAAGTTGTTTGTCAAACATCTCTCTGCTCTTGATACATAAATTAGATAAGGCTGGTTCATCTTTTCCTGAGACATGATTTAACAGCAGCAGCTCCTTCTCGATCTCAGCTCTGGTTTGTTGACCTAAAAGCTATTGCCTCTAACTGGGAAATGTTGTAGTAAGGAAAAATACACTGTATAGAATGAGCAGTCAAAAAGATAAAAGCTCTTTCTCCTGACTGCTTGCTCTCATTTCCCTACATTTCTGCAGTACCAGTCAGGATCCCAAATAAGATCAGGACTGGAGAAGGAGAGCAAATGTAACTTAGACCCTCTCACTCTGGGGAACAGAGGAAAATCCTGAGGAGAAGCTGGAAGGAGAAGGCAGAGCACAGGAAAGCACCTTTGCAGCTCTGATGTGAAAATGTGTGAGAGCAGCAAAGAAGCTGCTGCCCAGAGGCCAGATTTAGTCCCAAACCTTCATTTTAAAAACTGTCTGCATTCCATTTCAGTTCCCTTGTGAAGGATATTAAATCCCGTGGAGAGTGTGCATTGAAGTGCAACCAAGATGATGGTTTGTTTATGAGGAACAGCTAAAAAAGGGTCATCCTTCTGCACTGAAATAAAGAAAATGCTGATGTCTGAAAGAAATTATTTGAGAAGAGTACTGGAAATAATAAAATCAAATCGCTTTTTTTTTCTGAAAGGGAGGTTAAAATGCTTGTTAGAGTAAATATAAATCTATTCACAGCTTCTTCCCTATTGAAGGAAGAATAAAGAAATATATGAAGTTCTGTTTGTATTTTACAGCATTTCCCAGAGGTTGAAGATTATTAAACAAATAGTGTTATTTACTAGGTCTAGCCTTGGGATATGGTCACAAAGGATTCCTTTTAGAGCTCCTAAAGGAATCCTAAAAGGATGGTGGTTCCAAGAGAGTAAATATTTAGAAGCATAGCATGCTATTAGTTGCAGAAAAAGAATAATGATTCGTGTTGATTAGAACTGGTTTGAATGACTCAGGATGTGGTATGATAGAGCAAAGTATAGCATCATAAACCCAGTGTGGAAGGGAAAAAACAATCATGATGTTTTGTCCTGGTGGGAAATGGCAGGTGGAAGGGGATTGCTGTGTGTTCCCATCCTTCTGCACAGGGAAGTGGGGAGTGATCCACCATCCCTCTCAGCTATCTGTGATATTTATGATGCCATCTAGAAGAGTCTTTTTCCACAATGTAAAGTCATGCATTAGGTCATGTATCAGCCTGGCTAAGTATGGATTTCTTCACAAGATTTGGCCATTTAAGTTTTCAACCAGCATTTGATCATCTTTGTGCTGTAAATAATTAACCATAAAGTATTTGACTTAAAAAATATAACTGAAATGGGAGCTTAGGTCTCTGGTAATTTTTCCCATTCACTGACACAGTTTTATATGCTGGAAATTATTTATGATGATATGTCCAGTCAATTTCTCAGCCTGTACTGACATTCTTGAAATTACAGTGATATTCTCTTCAGGGAAAGAATAATTACATTTTTCCTGAAATCTTTTCAACTTCTCTTGCTTTTTCTTTCACGGCAGTGCAGTAACTGTTGGCAGGTAAGGAGCTGCCAGGAGGTGAATTGACATTAAAATGTCAGAGGTCAGCCCACGTGGAGGAAAGAAAGGGGCTGTCAGGAAAGCAGGTTAACCTTTTTTATGGAAACCTGCTGATTGTGACTTTACTGAGAACAACGTAGTCCTGTGGCTGCTCTGTTCCTGCTTTGAGAACTGAAATGAAAAAGGAAACTTGAAAAGGTTACACATCTGGTGCCTGAAGAGAAGGGGTTTTCAATCTCAGTCCTACCCACAAAGAAAGATCATCTCCTAGAGATTTGGCAGAGTGTATCTCCTGATTTTACTGTAAATACCAGCTTTTCATTATTTTCTTTTTCTTTAAGCTGAGGACTGGAATTCCTTTGCCAAAGATTAACTTCAGTTCCTGAACTAATTTCAGCATTATGACCATGATAAGCTTTTCTATTTTTTAAGTGGCTTACTTCAAGTTTTACTTTAAATAGAAATTGCTCATTCATGGCATTAGCAGATTTATTTATAAAAAGAGTCATGTTTCTAATTTTTTAATGGAAATTAGTCTGGAGAATTTATCTTGGGTGAGTTCTACTTTAAAAAGAACTTCAAGAAAGAAATCACCAGTGGAGAGGCGAGGGTTTGCAGATTTCAGTGTAAAAGCAGACTGTTGCATCAGTAAAAAATTTCCTTGGAAAGGGATCCCTGTAGAAAACAGGGGATTCTGTCTGCAGCCCTTCCTCAGTCCCTGAGAGCCCATCCTTGCAGTCTGTGCATTCCTGCTCTGTTCACCAGCTCGGTTTAGGTGTATCCAAAAATGCCCCTCCTGTGAGAAACCATCATGGAAGCAATGCTTCCATTGGGAGTGCAGAAGTTGGAGCAAGGGCTGGAATGGGCGGGCGTATCTGGGTGTCACCTTCATAGTAAGATACTGGGAGAGTAACATACCGGCAGCCTTAAAACTTCTGGTGTTTTTTGTTTGGGAATATTACATGCTGTTATTTGAAAGTACTCAGGTTTCAGATTTTTTTGGTCTGTTTTGCATATCACAGTAATAGAGCTCATCTCCTTCCCTGGTCTGTGGCTTCTTTACTCTTCCATGAAAACAGAAATTATATTTTTAACATTGCATTTGTATTCCTCTTGAAGTAAAGCAGTGGGCACTGTTATTGCTGTATCCTATGAAGTAAGTGCACATAAAGGTGCTGTCAGTGTTGCCCAGCCCCAGGGTAGCTTTGCACATCCTGCAGCTCACAGAGCTCATGGGACCTGTTCCAGCGTTTTCCTCATTGCTTGCATTGAGTTGACTGGAGCAGAAGGATGCAATTCGATGAGGGGCCAGGGTTGTAAGGGATGTGTGAATGTGATCCAAGGCTTGCTGCTCAAAGAGCAAAATGCAAATGACATTTACATCACCTGGGGCTGCACTGCCATCTAGTGATGAAGGACTCGTGGTGTGCTCTTCATTTTGTCTCCCACAGATCAGCATCTTCATGACGCACTTGTCTAACTACGGGAACGACCGCCTGGGCTTGTACACCTTTGTGAATCTGGCCAACTTCGTGCACACCTGGACAAACCTGAAACTGCAAACCCTTCCCCCGGTCCAGCTGGCTCACAAGTATTTTGAGCTATTCCCTGAGCAGAAGGACCCTCTCTGGCAGGTGAAGGCTGAGCAAGGGATCAGAGAAAAATTGTCTTGGTGGTTTTTTTTTTGTTTTTTTTTTTTTTTAATCCATTGTTTCAATTTCTTATAGAGAAAAGCAGTATATTTTTAAGTTGGTTCCATGAAACAGGCAACTGAAGCTTCAGGATGTGACTGTGGTCCCTGTCACTTGTAAAAGGCCATGAAATTAATATGCATTAGGATGTATAATTAAAATTATCTTTAATTTGTTTTATTTGTGACACTACTTGCCTTTAAAAATGTGGGGAAAGGCAGGCAAGTGCATGTTGTGTTATTTCTCTTCTCCTTTTGGAACTAACAGGAGTAAAGCATTTGACAGGCAGATTTACGTGCATCTTCTAGCAGTTAAAGAAATTTTTCTCCAAGTGTGTAAGGAGAAGAGGGCATCCAAAAAGCGAAAAGAGCATTAAGACCATGGATA
Source organism: Onychostruthus taczanowskii (assembly GCF_017590055.1). Classification (NCBI taxonomy): domain Eukaryota; kingdom Metazoa; phylum Chordata; class Aves; order Passeriformes; family Passeridae; genus Onychostruthus; species Onychostruthus taczanowskii. Next base: position 395,682 of record NW_024498686.1, read on the forward strand.
CCCTAATTAGGCAAGTGGAAGTAGATGAGATACATCAGAAGTTATTCACAATAGGCTGGGAGCTGCCCAAAGAAGAAGTTTGGCAAGAAGCTGTAAATACCAGCATCCTGACAGTGATAATATTGCTCCAAATAGCATCTTATTAAGGTGGCTTGGTGGAAAGACTCTAAAGAGAAAACTTTACTAAATCAAACATAAAAATGTATTTAAGCTTGCTTACTGAAATGTTTTCCAGAGTTGAATATCGAATTGCCAACTTAGGGTCTGAGATTGCAAATTTGTACTTAAATAATGCATCTTGAAATTCATTCTGGTTTTGAATAAAACATTGAACTAGAGGGGAAAATGTCAAGGATTTTGCATAATACTAGGACAGAATCATTTTAAAAATGCAAAATTAGCCTGTAGCCAAATTACTTGAAAAATTATAATTACTTAGAAAAGACATTTTTAAGTTACAGCGACTAAGACTTACTGTATGTGGTGTATTTAGTCCATAATTGATGTGATTTTGAATACAGGTATATATTCTTAAACCTCAGAGGGGTATGTGAAGATAATTCTCCTCATATCTCAGTGCAGTATTGCCAAACAACAGTGTCAAAAATGGTTTGTGAGTAGCATTTCCAGAACAAATTAAAACCAATTCATTGTGAAGCAGTAAAGATTAAAGATTAATATTAGGTAATGATTTGAAATGGAAGATCAGAATATGTATTGTGAATAGAAAGCCTTAAATCATAATCAGCTTACTCTTTTAGTTTTAAAATGCAGCATGTATAGTGTGGTAGCTCTTACAGGAATGGGCAAACTATGTATGTGTAGGATATATTTTTTCAACTTGCTTCTCCTTAAAAAAATTCCAACTCTTAAGCGAATCAGGTTCTGACCTGGTGACATTGGAAATACCATTGTGAATCACTGGAATAGTTCTGGAATGCTTTGGTTTTCAGTCGTAAGGCAAAATAATAATTTCTGGTAAGAATATTTGTACATAGGCAAAAGATAGGTAATTTATATGTGAACCTTTTTTAATGTGATTACCAATGAAATTCTGAATTTTCTTCTCTGTTTTAGAACCCCTGTGATGACAAACGGCACAAAGATATCTGGTCTAAGGAAAAAACCTGTGATCGGTTACCAAAATTCTTGGTTGTAGGACCCCAGAAAACTGGTGAGATTTTATTTTATTCCAACAAGATAGGCTGTTGTGTAAGTTAAAATGAATAAAACAATTAATCACTGCTGACTCAGGCTGCTGTGTAGAGATCTTGATCATCCAACAGCATTCTTTTATTTTTGGATTCCAAGCAAATACAGCTTAATCGCGTAAGTTACAACAGTACATAGTGAAATGCAGGGTTCAGGTGTGTGTCAGGTTTTTGGGCTTTATGTCAAAATGAGTAAACTTTGATCAAGAGGTGAACAAGACAGACAAGCTCTTGTCAAAGTGGAAGGAAAAGGACAGGACAGAGACATTTTTCAAAAAGGTTGGATTCTGAATTGCAAATTCTTGCATGTGTTTTGTTTATAGAATATTGTTATTTCTTAGCATTTTTTTTCAAGTCAAGAAGTTCCTAATGGGCAGTTTTAATTACAAGATTGCACTAGCTTATAAATTTACTCAATGGTTATTGTTCTTCTCTGTAATCAGAAAATTGCAAAATTCCTTTCATCATCACCAATCCCCAAAAGTTACTGAATGCAACATTTTAAAATCATTTTTGTGACAGTCTTATATACATAAATCATTATTTTTAAAAACACAACTATTTTAAGTTGGAAAACCAGATTTCAACACTGGTACTCCAGTTGTCTGTGTTAACAGTTCTTTAAATGTCCTAATTCTAGAAGTTCAGAAAGTGCAGGATCTTGGGTTACATAAATCAACATCCCCTCAGTGAACTGAAAGGGAAAAAAACTGATTTACTCCCAGCTGCAGCAATGATTCCCCCCAAAAATACGTGTGTATGTGTATTTTTATTTTAAATCTTGGACTTTTATCCTATTTGCAGGTACTACAGCCTTGTATTTGTTCCTGATCATGCATCCTTCCATCATTAGTAACTCCCCCAGCCCAAAAACCTTTGAGGAGGTACAGTTCTTTAATAGAAATAACTACCACAGGGGGATTGATTGGTAAGATGGGTTATTAGTATAAATATAAAAGTTTATATATTGTGAACAATAGAAAAATGACATTACTGTTGGTAATGGTAACTTTACATATATAAAGTGAAATAAGAAATAATCTTCAGTGTCTTTCTAAAATGAGAAATAAATGCAAGTGAATAATTATCTTACTACAGAATATCTTAAATGCACTACCTTTTGTGAGGCTTTCTTGTAAATATCCACATATGAACATGTGCAGAGCAGTAACAAAATAATGTATTTCTGTTACACATGCCTTTGAAAGTGGGACAGTAATGGTTGGTAGGTGGATGTATGGACACAAAAGTTACATTCCTGCTGGAAATCTTATTTCTTAAGAGAAAAAGAAAGGAAGAGGCATTTCTTCCTTTAAATAGGATATAGCAGTAGCAATCATGTAAATAATAAAAAATGGGGGCAGGGAAAGCCTCTCAAAGTGTTCTTTAAAGATCAGGTAATTAGGAGAATGTGTCTGTGTGGCTCAGTAAGTGTGCTGAGACAGAGCCTGTGTCCCTGCTGCCACATTCACTGTGGCTCCCTAGGAGTCCCCAGGCACAGCTGCACCTGAAGGTCACTCCTGATTCCTCTGTTCTCCCAAAGTGCTGCACTGTAAAGCACTGCAGCATGACAGCTGGTGACGTGCTGCAGCAGCTGGGGAGCAAAGGTGAAGGATTATTGATTTCTTGTCTTCTTTCTTTATTTTGTTCTCAGTTTAAGGGAGAATACTTTCATTGCCTTGGACTTTGTATTCATCCATAAAATGAACAGGGTGAATGCTGCTCTGTGGTCTCAGTGCAGACACATCAGATCCAGTTTGTTTGCATGCCACTCGTTTTCCCAGAGTTGTAATTGCTGCAGTACATTCTCACTGGGAAGGGTGGTGAGTCAGCTGCTTGTGCCAGTGGAGAGGTGCTGGATGAATGGCTGGCACTGGGAAATTGCTGCTGAGGAGGACATGCAGGTGAGGCAGAGCAGCTCCATGCTGATGGAGCAGCCGGAGTACAGCAAGCCCATGCTTCCACAAAATCAATGTTTTCATGTTGCTGGAAAACTACTGTGCTGCTTCTCTCTTTCCTCCTGCCTTATCTGCTTCCTGAAGGTGCAATTGGCTGCCACACACACGTTAGATTATCTTCATCTTAACGTGGCACCGGTGTGTAAAGCTCACAGTGGTCAGCCTGTCTAAACGAGGCACATCCCTTTGACAGGTTCTCACCACAGCACCCACTCTGCCCCACTGTGGTCTTTGTGAGGGTCTCCAGGACCAGGGAAGAGATGAATCTGACTCCATGTTCTCAGAAGGCTGATTTATTATGTTATGATATTATATTAAAAGAATGCTATACTAAACTATAGAGAAAGGATATGAAGAATTAATACTAGAAACTTGTGACTGACTCAGAGAGTCTGACACAGCTGACTTTGATTGGTCATTAAGTAAAAACAATTCACATGGAACCAATCAAACATGCACCTGTTGGTAAATGATCTCCAGACCACATTCCAAAGCAATCAGATAATGATTGTTTTCATTCTTTTCTGAGCTTTCTCAGCTTCCCAGGAGAAGAAATCCTGGCGAAGAGATTTTTCAGAAAATATGACAGTGACACCTTACCACCCCTGCCAGGTTCCCTCAGTTAAATCTCAGATCCTCAGAACTCCCGGTTGGTGTAGTTGCCTAATTCTTAGATTTGCATTCTGTCAGAATCTCTCAGACCACCTAGTCTGATAGGGTGTTTTAATGCTGGCTTGTAATGAGCTTGTCACTTTGTAATTAGATACAAGGGCTCTCCTCATTAGTCCATTAATTGGCTAGGATTCCTGCAAGAATCACAAATAGCAATCAGTTCAATTTTGTTTACGGTTGTGGAGATAGGGCTTTTATCCCTGAGCTGACTCTTAGTCTTTGTCCAAGGTTGGATTTAGAGCAGAGCCAACTACAGAAGCAGAAGAGGGTTCTTATAGCCCTCAGAACCTCAGTATTGCTGTTTTGATTTGAAAGCAGTGTAGGTGTAAATTGTAGGCATCCAACAGACATGGCAGAATGGTAAGATAAGAACTGATCTTGCTGTTGTCAAAATGCAGAAGTCTAAACAGACCAGTCCTGCATTTCTTTGTCAGCTTTGTTACAGGTTTCTTGGACAAGTCTCTCTAAAGCCTGCTCAGCTTCTGGGAAATAAAAGTCCATTGACTTCAGTGGTTACAATTACTGAGCCAACAAGAGCCCATCATTAGTATTGGAAGTAGCTCATTTGTATGAACAGAGCAAAGTCTAAGCACTGGAGGAAATCTCCTTAAGCATGGTCTTCAGAAGAGGCTGTTTAAATAACATTTATTTTCTCCATACAGGTTAACTGAACATCAAGAGGGCCAAAATTTCCTATTTATTGTTTTCCCCAGCAATAACAAGTGATCTGAGGGCCAGGGATAGAGAAGTCCTTAGATGACAAAGCAATTGCAGGAATTTACCTACAGCTTCATAATGGATGAGGAAAGCTCACAAAAACCCCTAAAACAACTACAAACCAATTTTACCATAAAATGTGACTCACGGAAAAAAAGTGAATTCTGTCACTGCTCAGGAATCTTTTACCTGGTGGAGCTGTGGGAAATTGTTTCAGTGCATCTTCCCATATGAACAGCCTCTTCTCAGTGAAAGCAGTTCTGATTGATACTAAGTAGCTTTTTCTTACAGTATTGCACTTCAATTGGTGTCAGCAAAAGGCCAGATTTGGAAAACTCAATTTCTACTTCAGACTTCAGCAGTTTGTTCTGACTGAAAAGTGAGAACTCACTAATTTTAAAATGCATAAATACTGTAACATCTTTATCCAGTTTAAAAAAAAATAGCTGCAATGTCTATTTACATGTAGTGAGAAGCAAGCTGGTACCAAGTAAAATAGGATCAAAGATACAATGTAAGCTTTGGTTTGTTTTCTTTTTTTTTTGCACTTAGACTTTTATTTTAATTGAGTGCTCCAGAATAAAGTATGCTTAACAGATGTATGAACCTTTGTGTGATTTTTAAGTACTTCTGAGGATGATGTTGCTTTCCCAGGTACATGGATTTCTTTCCAACTCCTTCTAATGTCACCACTGACTTCCTCTTTGAGAAAAGTGCCAACTATTTTCATTCTGAGGAAGCTCCCAAGAGAGCTGCTTCCCTTATCCCCAAGGCCAAAATCATCACCATCCTCATCGACCCGTCCGACCGCGCCTACTCCTGGTACCAGGTATGCACTTGGGAGAGCATGGACAGGCACCAGGCCAGGCTTCCACCCTGAATCCTCTCTGTATGTCCTCTCAGGATATATCCCTGTAGTCAGTGACCATCTGTGATCACCCATGGGCTGAGATATCTGTCATATTTTAAGGGTTAAAATAACAGTAACCACTTTTTCAAGTTATCTATGATGCAAGCATGTAAAAATGATTACTTGATTAATTAATGTAATCAGCACATACAGAAATTGGTATGCAGACACCATTATGTAGTTAATGCTCAAAATACAGGATAGGCTAAGAAATTTTTGTCAGTAAGAGCAGCCAGTTTTGCCTTGTTTCCCCAGCTTTTGTAGTGTCAAAAGTTCCAGCAATGTCACTCCTTTTACAGCATCAGCGATCCCACGAAGACCCCGCAGCTCTGAAATTCAGCTTCTATCAGGTGATCACAGCTGGCCCTCGAGCCCCCTCTGAGCTCAGAGCTCTCCAGAAAAGATGCCTGGCACCTGGATGGTATGCTATCCACATTGAAAGATGGCTCACTTACTTCCCACCTTACCAGGTGAACAAGAGACTCTTAACATCCTCATCCTATAGATATAGATATATGTGTATATATATACTGTCCTTGAAGTTTACCTTTGTAAAAGTCTTGCCTACTGACTGCTGATCTTGGGGATAATCCTACAAATCATTACCCTCCTGCTGGCCCCGTGTAAGGTCAAGCTTCAGAAGATGCACATCCTAAGCCCTGAATGTCATGTGGTAACAGCAGACCAGGCAGACACTATCACATGATTGGTATCTCCTTGGGGATTTATTTCTGGAATGGAATTTTGTGACATTGGCAGCATGTCTGGCACTGCTCCCCACCCAACAGTTAGAGGGAGGCTGGCTGCAATCCCAACCTTCTGTTTATCCAGGGCTCTTATAGCTGAGACAAGTTGGCTGGAGTCTGCACCTTCTGTTTCCCTGGAGCGTGCCAAGGAAGCTCCAATGCATCTAGCTGCTGTTATTCCCCACATACTCTCCTTTCAGCCAGCCTTGTATATCTCTTCATGAGATGCACAACGCTGTAATATTCTGACTCTTGAATGAAATTCTCCTCATTATGTTTTCATTAGCTTTTCTCCACAAGTAACCTGTGAATATTGAATAATATGCATTGTCATGCAGATTTTTGCCAGATTTTATGTCCCACAGTGATAGTGAAGAATCAGCCCTAATGGCCTTATGTTTTATCTGGAAAAGTAGTAGCCATTAATATAATTTTTTCTTGGCTGGGCCAGTCTCTCTCAATTTCCTGACAGTGTTTCTTATCTTTCTAGATCCTTCACTGCTATTTCTCTGTTGTCACAACAGCTTCCAATGCAATATAATTTCAGATTTAATTAAGATGTTCTTTACCCTGCTCCCAGGTCATTAATGATGATGACAATTAAGACTGGGCCCATAATTGTTTCCTGGGGCAGTACTCTCCATATGATGAAAGAGTTTTACAGAGGTGGAAGTTCCAGTTGCAGGCCTGAAATAATGAATTTCAAATCAAACCTCCATTTATTTTCTCTGTTGTAGTTGCTGATTATTGATGGACAGCAGCTGAGAACTGACCCATCTACCGTCATGGATGAAGTACAGAAGTTTTTGGGAGTCTCTCCTCATTATAATTACTCTGAAGCCCTAACGTGAGTTAATCAGTTTTTTAATTAGTTTTAAAATTAATCAGTTGATTTTCACATGTTCCTGCATTCCTATAATACCGGCTAGCCTGTAAGTCAGCTCACTGCAGAATAAAGCCCTTCATGGTTCTTTGAGCTGTCGGTAGGGTGAATTGTTCAGAACACAATTCAGGGTTAAATTTTCCATGCATCATTCACTGAGCCACTTGGCTGTTACAGAAGTAGAGCTCTGACAGCCACAGTGCTGCTTTGTGAGAATTGCATATGAATTTTAAATGGATCAAAATTAATTTTACTTTCATAAGTGGAACATGGAATGCTGATATGCAGAAGCAGAAAGCAAATAGAATAATTTCTCTTTATTTTTGGCATTATATGAAAAGCAGATTCAGTTATATCAGTCAGGAATGTAACATCCACTCCTTTGGAATCTGACTCCTAAATGTGGTTACACACAAATTTTACACCACACAATGTTTGTTTCAGGTTCGATTCTCATAAAGGATTCTGGTGTCAGCTCTTGGAAGAAGGCAAAACCAAGTGTCTTGGAAAGAGCAAAGGCAGGAAATACCCTCCAATGGATTCTGAGGTAAAGCATGCTGTTCATTGGCCTTGTACAGGAATTCAGTTGACACATACAGGACATGACACAAGCAAAATCATGAGAAGGGAGAGAAGACAAAATTAAGTAGCAGTTACTTATTTGGCTACCTTTCCCTACAAAGGAAATGTTTAAGATGGCTGTGGGCTGCATGGAGGTTCAGTTCTTTATTTCAAATGTGAAGATTAAGTAATTAAAAAACAGCAATGAAAACCCCCACAAATTCTAGAACTTGGCACCCCTTAGAAACTACATGTGCTGCTCCTGAAGTCCTGTCCCCTTTACCTTATGGACTTAAGCAGCAGAAGTTCCACAGTGCAGGTTTCTTCTCAGTCATCATCAGATAATAGGTGTAGTGTGGTTCCTTGTCTATGAGACTAGTTAGACTGTGACAGGTAATGCAGGCACTCCTATAACCCAGTTTTAAGAGAGGTTCTGTTTCTATGAATTTTAAAAACACCTTTCCCAAACAATGCTCAAATGGGGAAATTTCAATTGGATCAAATGCTGCAGCCTGTACCAAGGGCAGTTCAGTCTCCTGTTCTAGCTGTAACTTCCATGTTGATTCTGTCTTGCATTGCCATTTCATTTAGCCTGGCTAAAATGCAAATAAGAACTTAGAGTTTGAACAGCAGTAAGAATTAATGTACCAGGGATTTTCTCCTCAGAGTACTTAAATTATAAATAACTTCACATCAGTAGAGTCATACCGATACAAAACCATTGGGTGAGAAGGATTTTGTTCAGAGATAAGACTGTGTTTGTGCAAACTTTTGTCTTTTTCAACTCTAAATGAGTCTGAAAATGGAGGTTGCTAACTGATACAAGTTTACATACAAAGATATTTTAGAAGCTATTACTTCAATCACACTGCAGTAAAAAGTATCTCCATACCTTCAGTATGATTCTAAATGTACAAGACTAAGTGTAGAATTAAATTCTGCTTTGTCTTTGGTGTTCATTTTGGACTTTTGTTTCCCTTTGAAACCTTTGTTTCCCTTGAAATCAACCTTTCAGAGTACAGTTCCTTGCATGCAGTAGATAGCATAAAACAATATAAATTGCTTAAAGGAAGTAAAGTTTTCAAACAGGTCAAACCAGCTTTGAAACCTCAAATTCACAGCACCTGCAGTACAGCATTTTATTAAATAAAAACCTCTCCTTTTGTATCCCTCAGTGTAGGGCCTTTCTGTCGAGCTACTACAGAGACCACAATGTGGAACTGTCAAAACTCCTCCACAAACTGGGACAACCCCTGCCATCGTGGCTGAGACAGGAGCTACAGAAAGTGAGATAGCATTGGAAAAGAGCTTTTTGAAATCTCCTTCCACACTTCAGTTGTCATACCTGAACTTTCCTGCAGCTACCAGAAGGTCTTGTAAAATATACCTCTTCAAAAAAGTGTAAAGGATAGAAATTATTTCCATGTGCTGGCATGTGGATTGTAAAAATACGTGTGTTCCTTAGAGCTCTGGTGGGCCAAATCTTTCTCATAAACATTTCTGGACCTGTGGACTATGTGCACATATGTGGAAGTTATTTACAACTGGTATAAGCGTCAGAGATACATGACCTGTCCAATTCCACGGTAAATATTCCCATTTTTATATATCAGTTTTAAAGTATGGTGTCTCATGTAGGTTTTGTAGCCCTTCGTTGGACCACTGGCAGTTTTTCTTAGGATTTGATTATTGTGTTGTGTAGGATAAGATAATGAAATGTACCATAAAATGTCCAGAGTACTTCTGCCTTTGGAATCAGCTTGCTAATGCCTAGAGTGTGTGCAGACACTGGGGAGCAGTACAGTTATCTTTTAGCTCTGCATGGCAACAAATGCACCCAGCAACATCTGCAATCCACAGGTGTATAAAGAAAACCACACAAAAGCCAAAACAGAACCTGTGATTATATCTGGTAACAACAAACCCTCACAGTGCAGGAAGGGCCTTTGCCTGTAGTTCATGTGTCTGATTCTGTACTGACTGAGATGTGAGTTATCTGAGCAGAAGTTTGGTTGGGTATGTGAAACACACAAGTTGCAGTATTAGACTTAAACAGTTGTGACCCAAACTGGAGCAGTGCAAGGAAGAGGCTTTCACCCCTGGCTCTGTGAGCAGCCAGGTCCAAACACTGCACTCCAGGCTTACATTGCTCTGAGTCAGGAGTGACTCCACTGAAATGGACTAAAAACTCCTAAAAGGCAGCAACAGATCCTTACTTCTATTGCTTTAATTTGCACCACTATTTTTTCCTTAATTTATTTGCCTTTAACCTATGCTTTTTCCCCCTCAACCTCATAAAAATTGTAGCATCTTTCTGCAACCTTCAGATGATATCAGCTGCAAAAATTACCAGATTTCCAGATGAAAATACCACTTCTGTTTCCAGACACATTAAACATGTTTGGTATTAAATATTAGGAGTAAGCTTTAGAGGGGACAAAAATAAACACGGTGTGTAGTCATGGTAGAAAATTACACTCAAATCATGGGAAAACACAAATACTGCCCTTGCAGGCAGATATTTATGACAGTTGTCAACAATGCCTCTCTCAATGCATCAGTTTAGATGTGAGATAAAGTCTGAGCAATAGTGCTTAGCAGTTGAGGAAGATCATTGGAAACTTCAGCTAAGTGTGGCCTTAATGCTTCTCACAGAACTTTGGCTCTGAGTGTTTCTAAAGGCATGAAGGGTTAGTGAAAACAAAAAAGAACTACAGTACTAAATGCAAGGCTTTATACAGGAGCTCTGTAATGTTTTCATCGTTTCTTTCAGGGTGAATATTTAAAAACATGCATCAGATGGTGGAAAAACTTCCTATGTCTCAGTGCTGTTTTACAACATTTATGTAATCATGCAATTTAACTTTCAAGGTAATGGAATGGAAACCAGTCTGTTATTCCCTAAATAGAAAACAGATGTTGAGATCCTTACTGTACCTCTAACTGGTAATCTTTATTATTTATTGATTTTGTCTATGTAATACGTGGTTTTGATAGGCCTGTAAAGAAAAAAATCTAGACAGATTTGCTGTATATAACAATATTCTTTACGCAGCACATTTTTGCTAAGGGAATATGCATGATTAAGGATGAGGACCTACTAGAGTAGACATTTTTTAAGATGAACATTTCTATTATTTATTAGAATGAGAATTTCATTTCACTTTAAATACTCAGTCATATGGATTTGTCTCAAAAGCTGACTTGTCTTAAAGTACTTATTTGATAAAAGAAACACTCTGGATTCTGAACATCTGTAAAAGCAAATACTCTGCATGCTACAGACTGCTCATGCTTCCTGCAAGCATCCATATAGATTTGTTACAGTTAAATTGAATAACTGGAGAAAATACCTGGGGTTTTCATCCCGTCATGATGGATTTTACTCTTGATACAACCTCGTGTAACATCATTCAGTGTTTTAAAAATGCCGGGATTGCACAAAGCCCCTGTTGTGCATTGCTGCCTCAGTTCTCCATGTTCTTCAGTGAACCAGCGTTATAAAATAGAGGAAAATGGGAAAAACCTTGGGCACTGTCAAGTGCCTGATGTTTTCAGGGTGAGAACACAGACTGAGTGCCTCCTACGTGCAGGAGGAATGGCCTTCAGCATCATTCCTAGTTCATTCTTTGTTTTAAAGAATTCCCTCTCTGTCTTCTTGCCCTGGGAAAGCAAGGCCCTGACAGATTGAGAATGAGTGGGCAGTCAAGGACAGACTGGTGACATTGGTCACATTGTCCCATGGGGTATTTTACAGCCCATCTGGGGTCACCATGAGGCACTGGGACAATAAATCCTCCACATGCACGGCCTCGGCCTTGGGTGGATTATTAGTTGTTTGTAAAAGGATGGTATGAAGCCATGGGGGGTTTTATTCCAGAACTATTCTATTGAAATGTGTTCTTACATTGAACAGGAGCCTTCAAAAAGCACTTTTAACATGCAGCCAGCTTGGTGAAGGAGGAGGAGGCTGAGCACAGCATGCAGACAGCAGCTGGGTGCGTGTCAGGGGATGCACTGAGTACAGCTGAGTAACCAAGTCACACCACACGAGTTACCTGACAAAGTGTGACCTCTTCTGTTCACAGCTCACCTGCAATCGGTGTTTGATTTCCAGAAGTACGCTGTCAGTATTAATGCTCTTAAAAAAACAGGTTTGTTACAACAAATCTGTTTGCTAGTCCAAGTCAGATGTTTTGTTGTGGCTGCTAACACAGCCTGTGGTTCCTGTTCCCCTGGTAGGTAACTGCACAAGCAATTTCTCTAACAACTGCTTGATTTTGTGAGTTTCATCTTCATTTTCATAAACATGATTCTGAAATCTGCTTTACGTGGACATCAGTGCCATTAAAAAACAATGTATGGTTCTGAGCAGATAATGACCATTTGGGGGTGTAAACACAGAGCCTGATCAGAAACCACCTAATTATTTGAGCTAACATTCCTGAAAATACTGTGACATTTTCCCAGTTCTACTTGTGCAGAAAGAATGAGTTTGGATGATTTGCAGACTATCTTGTACAGAATATCCTTTTTCATTGCTTAAAAATGTGAAACTTCCTCAGGAAGAAATTAAATAGATATTTCAATGTTTATAGATGTAATACTCTTGTCATTCACATTGAATGAAAATTGCTGGAAACATTTTTCTCAGAGTTTTTTTGAAATAAAAAAATAGATATTATTCTGATAGTGGCATGGTATTTGAAGTGCAACAATAAACTCTGATAAGAAAATGTAGTGCTGTGTGGAAGTGACTTTGATGTTCACAAAGTTGTCCTTTTCCAGGCTGGTTAGCAGCCATTGCAGCTTGATGCTGAGCTCTAACACAGTCCAGCAGCACAGGAGAGCAGCATGAAATGTTTTCAGAAATGAAAAATACTGCTTACTCTTGCTGTGAGTGAATATTGCTGCTTTATGCACTGCTTGTTTTACTGCTTTTGCTTCCTGCTTACTTTTTATTTCTTGTGCCAGCACTTGCTAATGTGCTGGAGAAACATCTCCAGAGTTTGCTATTTTTAAGATAACAAGGAAAATTTATTCAAATCATTTGCCTTGGGGATTCAATAGTTGTGCCAATGCATCAGCCTACACAGACATGAGAAAAGCTTTCTTTGGAGGAACCTCTGAGGATGGTGTGAATGTCCAAAGGAAAATTCACTGTTATCAACAAATTCAGAACAGAATACAAAATTGTACTTATCTAGCTGGGTAAAAGCTGCTTAGGAGTGTGGGAGATAGGAAACCTATGTTAACAAAATATTGCATTCATTAAAGAGAAATGATGCAACTTAAAATCTAAGCTTCCTGTGTAATACCCATCTCTATAAGCTTTTAAAAAAACTGTAAAGTACTAATAGGTAATAAGAAAAGGGGAAAGATCTGTGCTATAAATAATAATAGCTTTTTGGCCTCTGCCTTTGATTTATCTACTTTAATATAATGTTTCTTTCCAGTTCTTCCAGTCCACCAATTCCTAGAGCTCAAAGGCAAAAGACTTTTTTTTTTTTTTTTACTTTTTTTTTTTTTTTTTGTCTCTCCTGATGACGTGGATGGAGAAAGCACAACAGTCAGCAGAGGGCAAATCCCAGGAGCAGGAAAGTGATCAGCAGCTGAAAGCAAGGGCCAGGGAAACCTGAGTGGAGGAGGAATTCAGACCAAGTAAAGGTGATCATCTGAAAAACATACATTGAGCTTCTTGAGTCTTCCCTGGACTGAGGATGACTAATAATAGTTGAATAAGTTGCTATGGTGTGAAAGTTACTGGAACAGGCTCCCTGGAGAGGTAGTTGATGCTGCAGGCCTGTCAGTGTTTAAAAATCATTTGGAAAATGCCTTTACAACAGCCTTTAACTTCTGGTCAGCCCTGAGGTGGTTGGCATTTGGACTGATGATCCTTGTAGGTGTCTCCCAACTGGAATATTCTCTTCTGTTTGATCCTGTTCTAACTCCAAAGGGAAGTGTGGACATTTGGCCGGAGTGCAGTTGCTTACATGGACTGGAAAAGGAAAATAATCTGTGTTCACCTAGAGGGATGACTTCATTTTTCTAACACATCTTTCACGACCTCTGATTTTTATTTTACTCCATGGTGTTCAAGCAGCGAGCAGTAATATTGTAGCATTTAAGGCCATCTTATGACTGGACCGAGCATACACACACGTGTATCTACACAGACGAAGCAGCATCGCTGCCTCAACCAGCTGAAGGTCTCTGCTTTGTTTTGGAGAATGCCTTAACCCGTTTCCCCCCGGGGATGCTGCTCGGTATCTTCGGGAAGGAGCGGGAATCAAAAGGCCACAGAGCTCCATCCCATTTCCGTCCGCGCCTTCCCCGTGCGGCCGAGCTCAGTGCGCGTGCGCTCCGTGGCCTCGCCCAGCGTGGGAAGCCCCGCCCCCCGCCGGGGTCCCGGCAGCGCCCAGTTCCCGCCGCGGGCGCGTGAGGCTGGGTCGCGTGCTCATGGGGCTCCGCGTGGGCGGGCGCGCGGCGCGGCCGTTGCTGCTGGAGGTGGGGTGGCGCGCGGCGCGACCGTTGGCGCTGAGGGGAGCGGCCGCGGGAAGTGGAGGGGAAGGGTGAGGGAGAAGGTGAAGTGGCGGCGGCGGTGCTCGCGGATTGGGCGCCTTCTCTACAGCGGCAAAGGAGCGGAGCGTAACAGATAGAAGGTAGGCTCCATGAAGGCGGGGGCTGCGTAACAGGCAGGACGGGTGGGAGCTGGCCGCGCGGGGCCGGGGTCCACATGAGGGAGGGAGGGAGGAAAGGAAAATGGCGGCCGCCACGTGGTGGCGAGGGGGGTGGTGTGGGAAGCAGAGATCCATGACTCCATGGGAGCTGCCGTCTGTGGCTCACTCCCTTCCTAGACATGGAAGAGCAGGGCCTTGCTAATTGGCAAAACTTTTACCCTCTTGTGGGTATGAGTCGTTGACTGTGGCAAGTAACAAACCGATTCTGCTATGGGGTTAGCCGTATCCCCCTTTTTTGAGGGGTTTTTTTTTTTTTGTTTGTTTGTTTTTTTAGGTTTTTTCCCTCCACTAAACTATTACAGCCCAGTTTTTAAAATTTTTAATTCTTTTGTATTTCCGCAGGAGCGCAGAAGCTGAAAGCATGGAGACATAGTTGGTTAAAGATCCTCTTCCCAAAAAGTATGTGTCTGGCTGTGCCTAATAAGCTCTTCAGAGGTGAGATTTGGGGCAGGAATAATACAGATTTGGTAATTTATGTGTAATGAATACCCTACTGTGAGTTGTACTTTGAAATCAAGGTATCATGGTGTTTTGTTTTAAGGCATGCTTTATTTTTATGTGTTTTCGGGACAGAAAAGTATAATCAATTACATGAATGTGACCAGAAGGAATTGGGTTTGGATGTAGAGACATTAGAAAATATAATCCACTATTCCTAGCATAAAAAACACACTGCCAGTACTTTGCCTGCCAGACTAGAAGGATCTAAGTGGAGATTGCTCAGGGATATCCTGGGCAAGAGGAGTGTGTTTTTATAAATATGTGAGTACTAAGAGAAATCCGCAGCTGTAGGAACAAGGGAGGTTGGAAGTTAATACCAACAGCTTTGTTTCAGAGCAGCTTTACAACTTCTGGGAGAGCGTCCTGCTGTTTGGTGATGATTGCTGTTTGTGTTTCCAGTAGCAATATTAAACTGCCTCAAACTTGTTTTTACAGGGAAAAACCCTCTTGAAAGAAGATGGGGCTAAATTCTACATGTGAATTCTAGGAGTATCTGTGTCTAAACCTGTTAATTTTTGGTTAGGGTAGGGTGGATGTGTGTAATCGTCTGGAATTGATGCCTTTTGGGAGCAGTAATATTTCTGGATGTCAAGCAGAGCTAGTAAAAACTATTTTTAGGCTAGGTCTTTACTTCGATTTTTAAACAAAGTTAAAATTTGAAGCTTTAATGAGAGCTTCTGCAGTCTATGTAATCTTGGTGGAGAGGGGCTGGAACCCAGCTTTCTGTGCCTAAAATTAGCCTGGACTGCTTCTATAGAGGCAAATCCAGTTAGGATCTCATGTGCTGCTCCTCTCCTTGGGCTGTCACTGAGCCTTGAGCTATTATTACGGTACTGGTTTTGGTAGCTGAGTGGCTGTGCTGCCCCGTCAGGGATGGCCCCTCTGCTCTCCAGGCGTTAGCAAGGTTTTTGCAATGACTGACCCTGTGCTGCAGAAGCTGTGGGTAAGTTTTTGAAGTCTGGAAAATGGAAATGGAAACTCCAGATGTAATTTTGGTGTCTGTGTGAATGTAAAGCATTTGAATGTATGCATAAGTCAATAAAGAGACATGACTGGCTGCAAGTGTGGTTCCTTTCTTGAAAAACTGCTGGTAACTAAGACCAGACCTAGACATGTTTGTCAGGATTACTTACACATGCCAAATCTACCGGTTCTGGGGACACACCTTTTGGGCAGAATCTATGGTTTCAGGAGGCTGATGCGTTGTCTGGGAACCACTCCAGAAGTGCTGTGGCTTGAATCAGAGGTAAGTGCTGCAGGGCAGAAACAACTTTAAAGAGTTGATTTTTGCAGTTGCTGAGGGATCCATATGTAAGAAGATTGATAGCGATCCAGTAGATGGTGAATCATTGCATACTCAGACAAGACATTTTACTTAAGTGTACTGTCTTAGTGAATACCAATTATGTTGGCACAATCTCTTACAGAATATCTTTCGAATAATAATAGTGTATTTTTTGCAAATAGTTGGAAACTGAAAAGTTAGAGGGAAAGGAGGGAGGGTTTGAAAGGACTGGGAAACAAAATCTGTGGAGCCAGAACTGAGATGATCAGCATGCAGTCTAATTGCTGCTGAGTGTTCAGCAGCTGAGGTCAGGATTCCTGCTTGAAGTGAATGGAGTAGAACTGTGGGCTCTAATTACAGCATGGGCTAGATCTGAGGAAATGACTTCCAGTGCTTCTGTTTGGTGGGCAAATTAGGGAGCTGTCATAGGAAGAGTTCCAATTTTTTTAAGCATATACTTTTTCTGCCCAAGCGGAAGTACAGTTGAATGTATTTTGTTGTCTGGTGTTGCAACAAGTGATAGCACACCTGTTTAACTGGTGGTGCATGATTACTCTTCTTTTAACAGCCTTATCGTATGGCTTACTGCTCTGCATTCCAAGGTGGTGGCTGCCAAGCCTGGTAGCCAACAGTGAGTTCCCTTTTCTCCTAAACCATTGGGCCTCTGTAGTAACCTTAGCACTTGTAGAAATTACTACGTCTGTTCTGCAAGGGCAGTTACTTGCTTATCTTCAATAGGTAAACACCAGTTAGGCAGACTGGCCCTTTTCTTTTGGGAAGTTGCTTAGGTTTGAGATAAGACACATTAAGGAGGCTTTGTGTGTCCGTTGCAGTGATATTTCTGTATTGTGTATGGCAAATAAAAACTTAGGAAGTTCAGGAGGGCTGTATAACTATAAATCTTCATGGTGCTGGGGAACCTGGAGAGGTGACATTTCTTGAGGATGGTAATCTCATCTGGTAACCAGTGCCGAGTGTTTTCTTGGTTTGTGCCACCATTAACGCAGTTACTAAACAGCTTTAAAAGTGTAACTTGAACTTAGGACAACGTAACTGGTCTGAGTTCAAGCGCTGGGAATGAGACAAACTTTCTTCTTGGAACAAATAGCCCTACATTTATGTGCTTTGAGGAAGATGATTCCAAGAGTCCCCTTTCTCAGGAACAGCCCATGTGAGGTTTACCCAGCTGATGTTCTGCAGCAGCTGCTTGTACATCGGCAGTATTAACATGCAGAAATTGTAGTCAGTGTGGCAGTTTTTATTGTATACATGTACACCATCAGGCTCACTGAACAAAAATGAGAATGGCATAAGATGGAGGCAATTTCATTTTGTTAGAAACTGAGAAGGCATGCTCAGCATGGAAGCAGTAGTTCAACGTTTTAAAATCTAACAAAGCATTCTATTAAAAGAGCAAAAATAACAAAGTACTGTACTAAATCTAAATGTTTACTACACTTAGTATGCAGGCTTAGTTCCCCCTCCCCTATTTCTGTGGTGCAGCTATTAAAGGATGGTTATTTCCCCTGTATATAACACATATGTTACACTAGGTAGCCTACTTCACCACAAGTCGCAATGGGTCTTGTACAGCAAAACTCGGATGTTACATGCAGATACTTTTTGACAGACTGACTTCCCTTGTAATTAAGGGCTATATAGAAGTAAAAATGTAATGGTTTTGAAGTTGACTAGCACAGTGTTTTGCATTGGTCTAACAGTAGGTGGTCACAGTACAGTGATTTATGATGTTTTAAAATATTTTACACTATTTCAAATAGTGTGGAATTACAGAGAACTAAAATGTTTTAAAGCACCTCATGTACTAATTTAGCACCAGTTACAATAATTAGTCCTGACCCTTGAAAACTTAAATTTGAGGTTGGAGATACTAAGGGCTACATGTTCAATCATATGGGCTTCGGCAATGTCATTGTCACTTCACATGCAAGTGAGTCATCTTGGATATTTGTTATAACACCAGACACACAACACAAAAATGAGTAATTGCCCACTTACAGTAGCATGAATGCAAGCACCCCACTTTTTCACAAAACACCACACAACACAGTCATAGCCAGTTTGGGGAATAGGAAACTGGGAAACAGTCACTGGTGGTCGCAGTTTGCACAATCACTATGTGGTGACGCTCATCTGCCACACTTGTCACACTGGAGTGTTTCATGACCCACAGCTTTCAGTTGTGTTTTCCTGAGCACAGTGGTTACTGTGATTTGTACAGCACACTTGGACTCGGCATGGTCTTGGACCATGGGGGTTGTAGTGCTGAGCTGTTGTGGCTCCCTCCCCAGTGAGTCAGTTCACAGGTGATTTCCAGACTGGTGCCTTCAGTGTTACACAAAGGCGGTGATTTACCTGCTGGGTTCTAGGTTCAGTGTGGTGGCCCTTTCTCGAAGGACGGTAAGTTGGTTATCAGTGCATTTGTTAGTAAGTTTTTAGGGATTTCATAGCATGGGGAACAGTATTTGGAAATGTAATTAAATGAAACCAAGATGTGTGAGTGCTTTAGAAGTCACTGAAAACTAAGCTTTCCTGTGAGATCAGCCTGAACCAGTGTTGCAACTAAGCAGGAGAGTTGTTTAAATGTTACTTATAGAAAACATACTTTAAGACTTTATAGCCCTTTTCAGACAAGTTTCAGCTCAACTACTCCATTGTACATATAACTTTGTCTGGTAGGGTTGACTGAGGTTCTTTGCACTGCTCGAGCAAAGCCCAGCAATGAAAGGATAGGGATGTTCGTTAGTCTGACGCCGTATTGACAGCTAGTGGTAAATAGAAAAAGCGAATCCTCTCCAAAGTGCCGTATGTACTCAAAAATGCGAATTTCAGAAATAGGACAAATGCTGCTTAGGTGAAGTACTTGCATCTGTTCCGGATGTTTGTGGGGAAACTGTCCCTGTACTGCCTCTTTTACTTGGGAATGTACTTTAGGCACACTAACCTGTGAGGACATTTAGCCAGTTAGCTGGGAATGTGATTATTGACCATGATTTTCCTTCCTGCATTTAATAGATACTCAGAATTACTTATCAAGAATCAGGCTACGAGTGGTCAGATTTAGGGGACTGAGTGTGAAATCATGGAAATAATAGACTAAATAAACTAGACTGAAGATTAGTTGAGATCGGTAATTAGGTGTAGAGAAGATTGGAGCATAAATATCTTGGAGCTACAGTCTTGTGGGCAAAGTCTCCAGCTGGTCCTGCTCCAGGATTACTCTAGCTGGCCATCGCTTTTCGCCTTAGATACATGGTAACTTGTACATGCAATATTTAAACTTCTGGAACAGGAAGGACAGTAATCCCTAACTGGAAGGCTTGAGTGTATACAGCTTGGGTTTAATGAAAACAAAAACACATGAATCAGGAAAATGTCTATTTCCATCACTGTGGGCCCCAGCTGTGCACTGCATATGCTGTTCAAGTTGTCCTGCCTCAAAGTTTGGTTTTCATTATGGGTATTTACAGTTTGGTCACACTTTTAATCCAGGGTACGAAAGATGATACTTTTGTGTAGACACCTGGGGAATCTTTGACCCCACAGCCGTAGCCCCAGGAGGTGACACCGTACACAACCCAGCTTTCCCCTGGGCGTTCACACATCAGTGGTCCACCGCTGTCTCCTTGACAGCTGTCAACTCGTTTCTGTTCCTGCATGTTTCCAGCACAGAGCATTCTTCCTGTGAATCTCCTTTTGTAGCGCTCTTCACACACTCTCTTGGGAAGTAAGGGGATGGCAGCTTGTTGCAGTGTTCTTGAGTAAGCCCGTCCTAAAAAAATTAGGAGATCCAAATTATTGTCTCATTACAATGGTCAGTCTTGGAAACATAGATGTGATTTAATCCAATTTTTGCTCTCAGGTCTTCACACTGCTTTGTCATTACATAAAATTTTTGGAAGCAAGACTACTGAAAAAAATCTCTGCATTAAATATAATACTAAAATACAGTAGATATTGTAAATGTAAAATGTAGATGCTTTTTTTAAAAAGTAGCTTTTCTGCATGTGTTCTCTGGATCTTTCCAAGACTGGAGTTTGGCTTATTCCAAGCACTTTGTGTCTTCTACGGAAGAGCATACGCTTTAATACTCTATGTGGAAGCAATTTTCGGGAGTCTTGAGCAGCTGAGAGTAAAGCAGTAGAAATCCTTTATTTCTATGTCAGCAGTTAAAATCTAGTGTAGCTCAGCCTGAACAGGTGCTGCATCTTCTGGTGGCTTCCAAGTACAGCATTCAAATGGATCTTTCTACTTTTTTTCCATAGCTTGCACCTCTTTCAGTTGAAAGCATGGGAAATGAAAGCCAGTGTTGGCTTTACCTTTTTTCAGTAAAATCTTATAACTTGTGAAGCAATTATGATTCATATAGTAAGCGTGAAATGTCAGCTGAGATACTGCAATGATGTAATTTCTTACCATAAATTGAAGCCAATTACTGCAGTGGTTAACGTTTCCTGAAATAGATGTCCTAAGTTAGCAGTATTGCAGGACTTTCAGTGAATTATGTAAAAAGGCTTGACAGAGCTAGCAATGAATTAACAATTGTTTTTAGCAAAATACCCACCCTACACGTCTCTCTCATTTATTGTAGTGCAGTGACCCTGACATCTGTGCACACAGATTAGTTAGTGCATGTAAAGAGGAGGGGTAGATACTTGGCCGTGCCTTGTCTCCTTGGCAGTTTGAGTCACTGGAACAAAGGCTCAAGTGTGGTTGCTGTCTTGCACCGTATTCAGCACCACAAAAACATAAAACATGGTTATTAATTTGTGAAACATTTCAACGACAAAGGCCTTTGAAGAGGAAGAATCTTGTACTGACCAAAAAAAAGCAAGTAGAAGCCTGGAGTGCAGATTGCGTTGAGGCTCTTGCAAATTTTGGCAAGATGTTCTGTTACTTAAATCAAAGCTGGTTGAGAATGTCAGTGGTAACAGGGAACACCAAAATGTTATTTGAAATTCTATTATGTGTATAGTTTCCATCCATTTTTCTATTGAAGTGTTGTAATTTCAATAACCTTTTTAAAACTAAAATATTCATGGTCCTTACCTTTGAAACCTTAAATGTGTTAGAGCTGTTAGTTATGTACTGAGGCAAGGGATGATAAGCTGCTGTGCAAGGTGTGCCTGGCAACAAATAAGCTTTTTATTCCTGCTTGTCATTGTTAATGAGGTGGCTTTACTGACAGGGTCTGTGATTTAGAGTGGCATGGTTAATCACTGCTTGGGTAGAAATACAAACGATAATCAGTGAGCAAAATACTGTCATTCCTGGTTAAGGATCAGGAGAAAAAATATTTGCCTGTGTTAAACAAGAGTAAAATACTTTAATTTTGAGCATTTTCTTATTTTAATTATTTGAGTTGTTTTTTTTAAAACAGCCTCAGATAACCAGATTGGTGCATGGAAATGATTTTACCTGTGTCACCCCATCCAGTGATGAAACAGTTGGGAGCAGTTTTCTGTGGTCGCTCCCTCCTCAGTGGCAAGCAGGCAGGTAGAACGTGGGTGCTGAACCTTGCACATTGTTCCTCGGGCCCCTGCAGCCTCAGCAAGGCAATGTCGTAGTCGCTGCTGTCAGGCCTGTAGTCCTTGTGCACCACAATCTCCTGGACTCCGATTTCCTCCTCGTACTCCTCCAGCACCAGCGTGTGATAGTCTCCAACCCGCACTACGTAGTTGCGAGTGTTGTTGCCGTACCTGAGATGGAGGTGAAAACAAACAGCGCTGGCTCAGTCACATCCTGAGCGTGCTAACAGAGTTCATCACTTTCTTTATTGTCCACATAACTAATGTTAGCAAAAGATTTTTTTAAAGAGCAAAAATGCTTTCTCAAATGTTTACACAGACATTTCAGTGTGTCCTAAAGAATATAAAAACCTTCTTCTGAGGTTTCAGGTTGTGCCATGTTCTTTTTTAATAGTTTTACAGGCAATTTTCTTATGGCCATGACTCGCACTTCAAATGTGCAAGGTATGCATTATAAATTTATTTAGGAAGAGTAACACAAACTGTGAGTAATTGCAATGACAGCCTGAGTACTGACATCATTGTGATGCTCCAGATAACTACTGGAATGACAACAGTGTTCAGGCCTGCTTCTTGGGTTGGTTGAAGAACTTTAGAGGCTTAGGTAACTTGATAAAAACCTCTTACATCAACTGAATTTATAGTAAGGATGACAAAGCATTTGTGCATCGTAAGGACAAACTATTGTCAAACTGACAAGAGGCCTGTAAATCTTAGGCTTATTTGATATCTGATATAATCCCAGTTTCTTTCACATTGTGGACTAAATGGTAAATACATTAGAGATTACTACTGTGGCTGAAATAACAATTTTCTGCGCATGCCTTTGAAGATTTTATTACACACAGCCCTTCCCAGGCAAAATGCAAACAAGGGAGTACTGTTGGGTGCACGTATTTATTTTAAAATATGGCTAAGCTAGCCAAAATATTTTTCCTTTTATTTCTCCCTTTCCTTAATAGCCTTCAACAGGAAATTTCTAATGCGCTTGGAGAAAATAGTACCCACAGTGGCCCATCAGCTTTCAACCTATGCCTGTTCTTTTTATACCATCCAGCAATGGTCTGGTCTCCATAGCTTGTTAAAGCCTGCTTGAGGAGCAGCAGACAAAGCAGAAACATTACAGTTTTCTGCACAATATATAGCTGTACCACTGTACAGCTATACACTGTACACTGTTTCTTCTAGTTGTGAGTTACATTCCTGGTTGCCTGTGAAGCTTTCTTGGTCTAATCCTTCAGGTCTTCCACGAGCAAAATTTCACTTCTAGACTTTATGGAGAGAAAACTGCAGGCTGTGAACAAACATCCCTTCATCCAAAGATTAACTTCTATATAGGATACATTAAGGGGTTTTTCTATGCCTCATGTTTCTAATTATGTATAGACCTTCCAATTTCCCTATACCTGTTGGAATAAATCAAGACAGGGATGGGTTATAAAACAAAAAATAACTTCAAACATTTTATCTTAAATAATGTATCTGCCAAAGTATAGAAACGAATAATTCCACTGTAGTACTGATTTACAATTCTAATAATCATGCATAAAATTATGCTTAATTTTTATTCCTAGTGTAGATGAGCCCACATTGGTTACTTAAGCAGTGTTCCAATTTCCAGGATATGAGAAATGGTATGCTGGCCTTTGTGTTGTCCATCTGCGGAAAATATGTGAAGAAGGCACTTGATCTATAGATAGCTCTTGGAAACCTATCCCTGAAAATCACTCTGAGATCATTTGGAAGTTCAGCCCAGCCTGTCCAAAGCCAGCTTAGAGCTAAAGGCTTCCCTCATTTACAGTGAGCAGTAGTGCACCCACTGGGTATTGGAGCTGCATGCTTAGGTCTAATTGCAGTTTAAACGTAACTTCTGGGACAAAACAATACTTTGGTCCCTGAGACCATGGGTAACAGCCCCTTGAGTGGCTGCACCAATCTGGAAGTACCACAGTGTACTTTGCTCCAGCCATGCTGCTGTCCCATCCTGTGGGTGCTCAGCAGAGTATCCAAAATCGGCACTCCTTGGTGCCGCATTCAGGTTTCAAGCCTGAAATCAAAGGCTTTATCAAGACCTTTCTCAGGCAACGTCCTTGGCAATCACTACAGAGGAAATGAACAGGGAAATAGGAAATCATTGTATATGAATTTTGATAAAAGCAACTGAAGAGCTTCCATAGTTCTGCAGAAGCACCTAGGACATCAGTTGAAATAGCAGGAAATTTTGCTAACTTTGACTATTTATGTTTGAAATATTACCAAGGAATGTCCTTCATGATTTCAGGACACAAGAAAATACGTGCATCTGGTGCACAGCAAAGGTAATGCACACTGTATTTGAGTAAAAGTGTATCTGACTCTACATTTTAGTTACCAGTGTGCAAAAGGAAAGGCTTAAAATCAAAATTTGAAACTTTTGCAGCTCACTTGAGCAAACTCTAGCAAATACCCTCAAAATTGTAGTGCTCCTCTATGTTTTTTCCCAGCCCATTCCAATGAAATAATCAGTAATCACAAGATTAGCTTCCTTATTGTGCAAGTTGATGCTTTTACTTCAGTAACTTCATCAGTAGTGAAGTCCTGCATTTAGTTACTGCTGTGATACAGCAAAAATGTCTATCACTGTCAAGATCTGTTGTTACCAAATTTAATCTAAAATATTCCAGTCCCTATGTCTGGTGTCTGCTCAGTTGTCTTCACTATAATCTAAAAGCCATAAGCTGCATTTTTTTGGAACAGAAAGTTAAAATATCTGAAGTGATGTCTATATTTTTTCATTAAAATGCTGAAGTGGTAAATATAAATCACATGAATGATAGCACCCAAATAATTTCAATGCATTAGGGCGTTTTGTTTGTTTGAGGGAAAGGAAGTTGACTGGTAGGGTTTTTTAAGACCAAAGGCCAACTCTTGGAACAGTTTTCCATGGGCTTGAACTGTAATGGTTTTGCATATGCCCGGAACAACAAAACAGTTTAAACCACGGTGCACTATTGGAGAGAGACCCACCTTTTAAAGCAGTGTGCAGCAGTGAGGACCCAGCAGCTGCTGATGAGAGTAGCACCACACAGGAGTCTCCCGTCACCATGAGAGGATTTCAGCCGCAGTGCCACCTGCCATGGCCAGCCGCCCCTGCAGGAGTGACACACGGTGTTCAGTGTACAGCAGTGGGGAACTCGGGTTACCTGCAATGTGCATCCTGTTGGCTTTCTTTGACTGACGCAGCTTACTTACAAAATGTGCTGTTTATTAAGGGTGGTGAATATTTTATATCCTGGCAACATTCAGAATTCCTTTTAACAATGGTCCACATTACTTCTCAGAGAATTTGGGCATCCAGCACTCTGAAGTGCTTCCTCCCACAGTCAACTATTTGAATTTTCTCTTCTCAGATTGCATTCATTGAGCCAAAAATACATTCTGTGGGTTGCTTGCCAAATACCGTCCAAGTCAACAAACGAGAAATTTCCTGTCAACTGGAGAGGAGAAAGGGGAATTTCTTGAAAAGCTGAAGCCAGCATCCATCCCTGTCTTCATGAGAAAGGAAGGTGGCAAAACAAGAGGTATAAAGCAACTGTAGAAGTCTCAAGTATAGAAGAGCACCTTTTTTCAGCCTGTGATTATCTGTTTTTTATAGTAGATCTGGCCATATTTGCGTACCTGTGAATACAGGATGGATTCTTTTTTGCTGGTTTAATACATTAGGAGTCAGAGAAGGGAAAGGGAGGAAGATGCACCTGTAGGCAACGGCAGCATCTAAGAGTAAGCAACAGGTAGTCTGAGTGTTTTCTGAGTACTGTCAACTTGAATGGCGGTGCTGGACAACAAGAGCTGCCAGGGGCCATCTAGTCCAGCATCTCAGAGTTACCTGTGCCAAATGTGTGAAAGTAAGGTGGAGGAATTTACTTCCCATAAAGAATAAAACAATTTAGACACTCCTCCCTTTTGAAAGATAGGATTTAATATGATTTTCTAAAATGAGGTGATTCAGACATCTTTGAATTTGCCGGTACATATATAAGTATGCAGTTCTTTTCAAACTTCCTCAAGTTCCTTGTCTTAATGACTTCTTGTGACATTGAGTCCTTTTCTGATACATTCATATGCTCCATTTCTTGAATTTGAGGCATTTCTGCATGCACTGTTGGATTTCTATCACCTTTTTGCTTCATCTAACATCCCTGTACTGATTTATGATGAGACCAGCTTCTTTGCTCGGACTGATTTGTGCAATACATTGTTTGTCACCATTGCATTTCAGCAAGTTAGAACTCATATTCTGAGGCAAGAATTCTCAGTCTCTTCCTGTGCTATGCATTATCTGTTATCTCATTATCTCATTTGTCTCTTTCTAAGATAAGTAATCCTACTTTACTTTATCTGGCTGTGTTAAAATATTTCTCTGGGCTCCCTCTTGTTACTGTTCTTTGAAGCTCTCTCACTTGGTAGTGTCTTCTTAGAAATGGATTGATCAGTGCTGTGCATGTACTTTAAACAGGTTGCATGGTGCCATGTAATGATGGTGTTAATGTATTTTTTACAATGCCTTTTGTAAGGTTGTGTAAATATATATATTTTTTGTGTTTAACAGTCACAACTGTTAAAAAAGTAAAGTCAGTGCTTCCCAGTTTTTTAGTTGTGTCATCATCAAGGCTTATTTTATGAAAGAAAATAAGGTCTTAGGCAGTGAATCATACCCAGGCCTCTTTTTTTTGGTGTAGATGGCATTAAAAACTTTGTACTACATTCATAGCTCTGTTTTTACAGCTCATATCCTGATATGACGATATCCTCTGATAAAAGTAAAATAGCTATTTTGTATGTTAAAAATTTAACCCTTCAAGGACTTTACCTACAAGCATCTACAGATTTTCAACTAATGCTGCAAGTACTTATCAATTAATACTTTTTAATTTCCTGTCAAATTTGCTTTGGGTATATTTCTACTCCTACAACATGACAAGCCAAAAGAAAAACAAACAACAAGCCTACAACAAAATTGTAAATTTGGCAAACCACTTGTGGTAAATACATTCTTCGAAGCTTTATATTCAAAAATTATTTGTCTTTACCAATTATTTACCGTAAAGAATTTTTCCCACCAATTATTCGCTTTTGTCGACGATGGAGTAACCTCAGCCCACAAACAGAAGCAAGAGAATCTAAACCAGAAAGGGAGATGTAGAAAGCGTTAAACTCAACAGGAAAAGTGGCCAATATTCAATGAGAGGTAACTTTAAAAAAAATCTAAAGGTTGAAGTTATTCTGTGTTTCATGGTAGTTTTTAAAAGGCAAATTTTGACTGGGGAAAATAGACTTAGAAATTCTTTATAGCTGAGATCTTTTGACTGGGGAAAATACACTGAATTCATTCAAGACTTAGAAATGCTTTGTAGCTGAGTTTTTTTGACTGTGATCAGAGTCCTTTACACATTTGGTTCTCACATGTAGGATTTTATAGGGCTCTTCCTTACTTTCTGTAAGTGGAAGCAGACCATGGCCAACCACACAGGTCTTAGTCCTTATCTGAGGATAACCTACACCTTGAAAAGCTGAAAGGAGCTATTTAGGTTTTTGCATCACGTCCCTCAAGCAGCTTAATGAACATGGCTGCTCTAAACCATGGCACCAAATACCCTGTATCGATCGAGTAGTCTTGATGCTTCCTTTGTGCAGCTGCAAAGAATAAGCTCACATGATGTCAGCAGAGAGGATTCCCACCCCTTTTGTTCTAGAGCTGTTTTTAATAGAACCCTTTCCTCTGTGAGGTGGATTGTTAAGTCTGTCTCTTCCTACCATGACAGTTGCTCACCTGGACCTGTTGTTCTGCCCCTCATGACAGGCCCTCACCTTTATTGCTGTTCCCAGGGATTTTCCTGCTTAGGTGGTCGCAGATGACGCCCGCGTCCTCGCTGTGCCGGCAGTTGTGCGTCCCAATGTCCTGCTTAATGCAGTCTGCCAAGGATCTCTCATTTCCTGTACACTTGACATTATCCACATGGATCGGGCCTTTGCCCTCACCGAAATAGGCCATTGTCCTTGCTCTAGCTGGACCTCTGCAAACAGAACATATTTTTTTATTATTATTAAACATTTTGAGGCATTATTCTACATTTTATTCAAATTTCCAAGTGAGTAGTCAAAGACATTGAGGTTTCATTCTAAACCCTGTCACTGTTTCACTTGATAAAAAGCACCTTCCACCACCTCTCTTATTCTGGTATGTAGAAAAAATAAAACTCTGACAAAATTGCTACATTTCATTAATGTTTAAAAACTGCTTTTTGTGTATCTCTTAGAAGAAGACAGTGTGCAAAGTATTTTACATTGTATCAGCATTACATTTTGCCATAAAACAAACTATGTGAAAGCTGCTTTTTCATAATCTCTTTAATCCTCGTATAAAGTCAGCATATGTGAAAGCTAAAAATAATTTGTGCAGGTCTGATTCCCTCAGATGGGCCAGTTAAATACAGTATATTTGTGGTGCAGTAGGAGCACTGATGTACAGACCTGTCAGTTGTTAGTAGTTATTAAAATATTTTTTATCATGTTATTTTTTACAGGGCACCCCATATTTGAGGTCTAAAAATGTCATGTGATTGGAGACCAGTTCAGGGTTTGCACCCCCCTGTTCTTGGGAGGAACCCTGTACTTGGTGCTTGTGTAGCATTTAAGCATCTCGTTTGGGAACTCCTGTGATAGAGTATTACTGTTAATTAGTTAAAGTAATCTTCTTAATTTATAAATAGATGTTTTGTTGTATATGGTTTAAGAGGCAGAAGGAATTATGAGTGAGAGACCACCCAACTGGCTATACAGAGACATGGGGTGGGAAGACACAGACACCTCTAAGTGTGCCTGAACTACAAGTTTACCTATTGGTTAAGAGCAATTTACTGACATTTTACTGGGATAAGGATAAATGGAATTCCAGATTCCATTTTAAAGGATATTTTATAATTGTATATTGTAAAGTACTGCTTCTGTGCATACTTTAACTGTGCAGAACTGTAACTGCAGATGTGATGAAATGCAGGAGCAGAGAAAGAGAATTTGACATGAAAATGTATTGGGCAAGAAAGTATTTCTCTCCCTTTACAGCTCTTTTTGTACCTCTTTAATACCTGCAGTGTTGGGGAAGGTAGGTGAGAATGGCATGAAGAGTTTACATCCCTTCTTGATCTGGGTTTGGTCTGTTGGGGAGGAATCCTGATTTGTCAAACCATTTTCAAAGCTTCGTCGCAGTAGAAGTGTGGCTGGCTCAAACTGAACCAGCTCTCAATTGCCACATCCATATAACTGAAACATGAAAGTAACACAGGAGCTTCCTCTCTTTTGAAACTTTTGCATGTGGATAGCTTTGCCTGTGTGGATATTTTTACTATGTCCTGAATGGTAGGTGGGCAGGATTTCCAAGTAGGGAACATTGTTTAGAATGCAAAAATTGTAAAAAGCCAGGAAAGAGAAGCTCATTAAACACTACATGAGAGACGATACCACAAGTCATTACAAATTTTCAGTTTCTGTGGTTAGGAGGTATTTGCCAGATAATCCAAAGCCTTAACTGCCTTAGGACAATCTCTGCCTAATGAGTTTACTATGATTTGACTTGTCAGTCCCAAATAGTGTGACTCTTGCTCCAAATGTTTTTCTTTTGTGAGGGATACTCTGATTACAGATAACCACAAAAAAATAAGTCTGACTCTCTGATACCTGTGGGCAGCTCATGTGTTCATGTTTGCTGTTACAACACAGTGGCACAGTACAGGCACTCATTGTAAATTCTTACCTGGTTTTGGTATCTCTGTCAAATAACAGTTTCTGCTTTAGGGCATTGTTCTAAAGTTCCTCAGGTTATTGAATACTACTTTGTTATCAATCACCAACCATAGTATTCTTATCTTTCCCCAGAGAAGTATTTATTGCAGTTTAGTACAGAATTCTCTCTCCAGATCTTATCAGTTACTTCATAAGGGCACTACCTCCTTCTTCCTACCTTTGTACGAAGGCAATCTATCTCTTACTGTGTGCCAGTAGTCTCTCAGTTTGCTGATAATGGGAATAAAAGCTTTTCAGACCCAACCAATCAACCAACCAACAGCACCACAGAAAACCCAAACCACCCCCCACTGAAGAACATCTCAGGAAACAACTGTAAAAATTTGTGGTGTTCTTGAGCAAGGAGTGCAGCTTAAGAGAGGAAATTATTTAATACTGGGAAATCTCTGAAGGTACAAATGTTATGTCTGTGTATTTGTAACATGCTGAAATGTGCCCTTACAACTGGCTTTAGTGCACCCCCAACAAGCACGTGTGGTGTCCCTTAATTGCTGCTTTCTAAGCCAGCTATTTATGCACTGATGACCCTCAGAGAAACAACCTTTCTGCCAGTTCACATCTGTCCCTGGAGAGAAGTGGCATCAGGTCTTTTCCTCTCAGTTCTCCCACACCAAGGGCCATGCACAATAACAGTGCTGAGCATTTCAGATGCAGTAGTATTATTATATATTCGTTATATTGTTAATGAGGAAATCAAGTGGATTAGGATAGATGGACACCTATCCTGGAATTAACAAGTTAGGTAACTTGTAAGAGTGATATATTGAGTTGTAAGTCAAGTTTTGCCATTTTGAAGCCATAGTGTAGCAGTAGGGCTTTTAAATAGGCTTTTACTAAATGAATACTAGGGAGTTTTTACAAGCTATATATTGTGTGTTCAGACATAATGTGACGATATTTGGTTGGACTAACTTCACATTGTTAGATACAACAAACAGTTAATAGGATTTGTATTTCTTCAGCTCAAATTTCTTTATAGATACACTTGGAGAAGACATTTCACTAATTTCCTGTTGTATTGCACTACTATTCTGGGTATTTTTCAAGTCTTATTAGTACTGCTATTTATATATCTGCCCTATAGTTATCTTTTTGCTGCTCTTGGGTATCCAGAAGAAAAATGCTGATGAGTGGTGTAAGCCTGATTAAGTGATGTCCTTCCAAAGTGATACATATATTGCAGTGGTTTCAGTTAGAGTGTAGGTTTGTTCTGTCAGGTCTATTCCTGTATTCAATGAAGCTTATTGAAATTACTGTTGTGCAGACTGGAGCCATTGTGTAACTGTTTCATCAGATCTTCGAGCTACAGCAAATTAGCCAGATCAGTAGATGAAGGAAAAACTCCATTAAATTAGGAATTCAGTAGCTGGTGTGCTTGCATCTGAATCTGCAGTCATCATATCCATGCCTCGTGACAGTGGACACTGACCTGTTTTTGAAATTAATATGACAACTAAAATTTTGTATTTAATTAATAGACTAATAATTCGGAATGTTTAACTTCTAATGAAAAACAGTTAATAACTCACACTAACTTGCATTTCTGTTTCCAGTCAGACTGGCGCACTTTTGAATACTAACATTCCCATTCCCAGTTATGCTACTTAATGAATATTCTTTTTGAAGACATAGTCTTATTACTTTTCATACAAATAGTAGAAATACATTTTTCTAAAAGTATGCCAAACTGACAAGTTTTAAAAGACATCCATTATCTTATTAGACCTGTTTGTGCAATTTGGTTGCAGAAACTTAAGATCTTTAGGTACAGAAAACATAACTTGATAAACAGCTTAATGAGTTTTCTTACTTGTAGCCAAGCTGTCGGCAGACTACAGCTGCATCCTTATCAGACCATCCATCATCACAAATTGTGCCCCACTGGCCATTGATAAAAATCTCCACACGTCCTTCCTTCTTATTCTCACCATCCATCAGCCTGATGGGAGGACCTGGGAATAAATTACTGCTGTCAGCTCACAGCAACAGAAGCAAGAACTGGTACTTTTTGTTATTTTCATTATATTTAGTACAACTGATATTTACATTCAACAAGCCTAATATCAGCAGTTAAAGTAGTCATATTCATCCTGGTTGGCAAAATGAAGCAGTCTGTACAAATTACAAGACAAATACTAAATACTATTGTACTTTACTCTTCAGCTGATTCCTTAATTCCAAGCCAGTATGTGACATAGTTCAGAAATTGACCACAGTTCTATACAAATGGTAGAAAACACCTGAGATACCTTTGATACAATATCCATACAAGCTGGACAGATTTTCCTTACATACACTTTATAGGTGAATGTAACTGTATCTCAGTCCATAAATCCATTCTCAAACTGGTTGCTGCTGCTCCTTCTAACCACTGTCTTAGCAAAAATAGTGCAGCATTGTGTTGAACTTCAAGTATTCCTTATCACTATGGACATTGTTCTGCAGCATGTTACTTTACATTATTTTTCTAGCGATTTAAATTGTTTATTCAGATGCATTCATAATATGAAATTTCACTTTTGTGGATTAGTCAGACTTAGTTGATCATGGGTTTCCGCAGTGCTTGGTCTCTAGTTGTTTTGACTCATTAGGCAAAGTACATGCTTAATTCTTACTTACTCTAAAATGCCTCTATAGCCTGCAAGCCATGCAAATACCCTTAAAACAGTTATGAATTCCTCTGTGGCCTCTTTGTCATGTTCAAGGGAGGATCACCTTCTCAATCTTTTTGCATAGCATACTTTATAATCTTTAATACACTCATGACAGTTGCTTTTTAGAATAATGAAAAAGACTCTTCCTCATTCTTCTAACCTGTTCCCAATTTTTTCTAAATGTGTGAGGATGAGAAACTACTTAATTTCACTCTTAAAGCAGTATTTTGAGGTAGTTGCATTTGATATTTAATTCAGATTAGTTTTAGGTATACGTAACTTCTGTATACCAAACATGAATCTGGCCAGCACTAGTTAAATCTGGCCTAAGTCATTAAATGAATGGGGAAATATTTAAAGATAAAATCCAAGTATGTTTGCTTCCAATGTAATTTAAAGCATGTTGTGTTGGAGTTCATACTGTCTGGACAGTTACATGGATTAGCTTCACCAACATTCTGTTTACTTACACTGTCATGATCTTACTGAACAAATGTCATTATTGTAGTATATCTCCTTTTTAGTGCTCCATAATATCTGTGTTTTCTTAAGACCTATCATCTACTAATTTCTCTTTTTTTCTTTTTTTTTTTTTTTTTTTTTTTTCCCCCCACTGAATTTATCCTTACAGGAAAAAAATGCTTTTTCAAATGCTGGGAAGTAAATGGTAACAACACTTTGTCTGCTTTCCAATCAGAAATCTCCTCACCACTGAATTTATCCTTACAAGAAAAAAATGCTTTTTCAGATGCTGGGAAGTAAATGGTAAAAACACTTTGTCTGCTTTCCAATCAGAAATCTCCTCAGAAATGTCAGATAAACTCTTATTTTCTTGTTGAACTGAAATGTTCTGGAAGAATACAACTTAGGTGAGAATTATACTTCTATTAACCAAATAGAGGCATGGAATACTACTAATATTTTATTGTTATTTATTTATTGTTTGGGTAATATTTTATTGTTATCTCATCTTCTTGTGGTTTAGAAAACATATATATTTATGAGCACAAAATTAATACAGCATTCTGGTAGTGGGGATGTGAGAATGTTACCATATGGATGTATTTAACTGAACCAGACTCCTTCAGCAGAGATATTTTATAGGAATTTGAGCAAAGTGGCACAGATGGTTTGCATCTGTAAAGACAGCAGTCATGGATTGAATTCCTGTTATTTTTGGTTTGAGAAAATTCTTTCTAACAAATAGGATTTGATATATGTACTGCCACACAAAACATTCACTGGATGGTGAGAGGGCTATATAAAATAAGCCTGTAAAGAGGGAGACACTCAAAAATACATGTGGAAGTGCTGGATGTTGTTATAACAAGTAGCAGCATTGTGCAGTAAAGCCATGTTGTAGTGTGTGGGATAAACCTTCAGTCTGTGATTTCAAGGAAACAGGCATATAATGCCAATGTCAACTTCAAGTGAAATAATCTTTGGTAAGCTAAATGGCATTGGCAGCAATTTTCTAAAAGGCTACATACTGACAAGCTACACATGTAGCAAATTGTAAAAATGAAACTTTTTCAGAACTGCTGTGCAACTCATTGTTCCCCTGTAGTTTCTACTGCACATATCTCATAGCAAGAATTATTGTTTAATTATCTGCATGTGGATTTAGAAATCCTTGAAATTTATTTGTTTCTATTTTATTGTGTTTATATTTTTACCACTGTGTAATTGGTATTTTTCTATCATTTCTTATCAGTCTTTTTATTCTCTTTATTTTCATACAAGTTTGTAGGCCTTTGACATTGGAACTAACTCCTTTATCTGGGTGTGTAGTGTCATTCTCTCCTGGTCAGCGAGTGGGGCCCATTCACCCAGACACAATATAAATGATAGGCAATAGTAACACAGAAATAATTTCATGCTTCTCATCCTACCTCCTTGCTATCTCTGAACTTCCCATCTTCTCTATATCCCTTGTTTTGGATTGTCTGAATGCAAAGCCATAGGAGGATGTACTATTGATTTGTATTCCTCAGTACTCAGGTATGTCTCCAGCATTTGACACCAGGCATTACTTGGAGGTTGAGAAGCTCCAAGTGAAATTAGGTAAACCATCAGAAAGTGCTGAATAGGTTCAAAATCTAGTGGAGACTGAGACAACAGCATCTCTGCAATGTGACTTTGTTACCTTGCAAATCTGGGTTGAGGTTTTATGTTCTGGATGCTTACATTCTAAACAAAACCTGACTACTTCCTGTGATCTTCAGGAGAAAAGTTAGGGTTTTTTCCCTTCCTGTTCTTTCTTTGCACCTATCTGACAAATACTAGGATTTTGAGAATCCTTAATTATCCTGTACTTTGGTTGGACCTGTATCCACAGCAATACTCATACTGTGACTTTAGCAAAGAGCTTCCTCACCAAGTGAGCGCTTGTGGCTGTCGTTTTCTGGGTGGCAGATGAGTCTGACATCCTCCTGATGGTTGCAGTCATGCTTCCCCCACTCCCGCCGGGAGCACTGCAGAAGGTTTGTCTCCTTCCCAGAGCAGATCACATCATCCAACCAGATGGGCCCAGAGCTTCCTTCTGTGTAGCTCTCTTTTTCCATACCTGCACTTTTTCCATACCTGCACAACACAGAGGTATGTTTTGGTCCACCGTGATCAGAGGACACATGATACTTAAGCATGGGAAAAGAAAGTGATATTCCTGAGGAAATAAAGATTTCTCAAGTATTCTCTGTAAGCAGGTTCAGTTAGCATTAAATTGAATGAGAGCACCATATGCTGCCTCTTCAGTAATGGTTTTTTTTTAAAGAATTACTGTTACATTAGTACAAACTTAAGAATGTAATGCCTTTGATTAAGGCTGCTCTTCAACCAAGCATATGGCTGGCTCAATGACTCTGAGGCTTTAAGCATGTTCTTAGTATTCTGTATACATTTAAATGTCACAGTCTGAGACAAAATCCTTTTTTGAATGTCAGCTGTTACAGTTTGAAGGCAAGAAAACAGTCACCTACTGAGAGTGTATCTTTGTAGCATCAGTAGGAAATGTAGGGAAGACTGAACCATAAAACAAATGGGATTTTTCTAAAATGCTTTTCAATACATAACTGTTCCAGGGCCAGGCTGTGAGATCTTCTGAGGTAGTGCAGAAGTACTTACACCTTGAAAATTTCTCTCATTAATGACTGTACAACAAGCAAAGATTTAGAAGAAACAACCTTTTATAGGGAAAATAGAATCAAAATCAGTTCTCTATAGCACATGCATTGATCTCAGTAAAAAAGAGAATTGGAAGAACTCAGTGAATAAAGGCTGCTAAATCATGCTTGTTGAAGGTTTTTCTACCCAAATTAAGGCCTACATACCTCTGTGAAACTGAGGAAATCAGGCTTTAATGGATTTTAACTTGTTTCTTTGAAGCACTAAGCTAATACTAAAAAGCAGACTCTTAAAATAGGGTCCAGGTAGGGTTCATGTAGCTGTTTGTCATCATGCTGAAGTCACAGTGTCAGATATCCAATATCAAGTAATCTTACTTAAATCCCAGCTGCCAGCAAACCACCTGCGTGTTCAGCTCCGTCCAGCCGTCATCACAGACCGTGCCCCACTGCCCTGTGTGATAGACCTCCAGGCGGCCCTCGTGACTGCCCTTCCCACCTGTGAGCCGCAGTGCACCATCTGTGCCCGCAACAAGGGAAAACAAAAACAAAACAGTGTTTCTTAGATCTCGTCGTTCTAAAGCAAAATCAGTAACTTTGCCTCTACTGCACCCGGTTTGGCTTTGTGCCTCTGCAAGTCTGCAAACTTTTGAAGTTGTTTCCAGAGCTGTGAACTCTGTCTCATTTTTTCCTGTCGTGATTGATGACTGGAATACCTGTGAGAGGTGTGCAGGAAACACCAGCATCTTCTTTGTGGCCACAGTTGTGTTCTCGCCAGGAACTTTTTGGGCACTGTTCTATTGAGAGTTCATTTCCCGTGCACTGTATTTCATCCAGCAGCACGGGGCCAGAGCCTTCTCCAAAGTAAGCCTGGCTCCATGCCTTGGCAACACCCCTGTAGAAATGCAAGGAACACCCAGTCAGAAGGAAGCAAGCTGAAGATTTTCCTTTCCTGTGTCTTTGACTTTCAACTTTCCTAGGAGAGATTACAGATTAACAGCTTGGGTATGAGGATTCTAATTTTAATATTCATTTAATATCTATATATAGTAAAAATAATCCAATCTATATTTCTAAGGTGACTTTCACCTGTTGTCCTCAAATACCCAGATAAATGTGATTGTTCCCTACTCAGTCCTATGGAAACCACAGCAAAGAGATCTTAAGTGGCTTGACAAGTGTCATATCACCCACCAGCAATAGAAATAAGAACAGGAAGCAGACCAATGACTGGCCTTGTATGGGGTATTTTCTCTGTCAGCTGAATGGATTTTGAGCACAAAAAATATGTTGATTGAAAACACTCCATTGTTTTAGAATTACAGAAATTATGCAGTGTTTAACCCTTTATCATCTATCAGGATTTT
The DNA here is from genome assembly GCF_017590055.1 of Onychostruthus taczanowskii. Lineage (NCBI taxonomy): Eukaryota > Metazoa > Chordata > Aves > Passeriformes > Passeridae > Onychostruthus > Onychostruthus taczanowskii. The sequence continues at coordinate 432,397 of NW_024498686.1, forward strand.
TCCAATTCTATTTAAAATATCATGTCTTTCATATATAAATGTTTGCCATGGTTTGGTTTCTTTCCACTCAACGTTTTCTCTGTTCCTATATTCAGTCTAGTTTGAAATGGCAAGATTGAAATGTCTAAAGTTTGGACTGTAATGATTTACCTATCTAAAGCATTAGTTTAAATTAACTAAAAAAACATCTTGTTTTTCCAGTGTATCTGATAAAAATGCCAGCAGAAATGTATAGAAAATATTAAGGAAAAAATCCTTATTCACTCTTATTCAGCTGGCTGAAATCAGAGATAATGATGGACTGCTCTGAATGTTTTTACAATTTATACCATATTCCAGTAAGAGTCTCTGGAGTTAGGCAGAGACAATACATCCCATCATTATTACCAGGGGAATTTCTGTCAAGCAAAAATTCTTTACAAAACCAAATACCATTATTTTCCACCTATTAATGGTAGCTTCATATTCTGGAGTTTTGCAGGAGTGCTACAGAAAAGTTGAAGGGGTGTGGGAAGCTGCTTACTGAGAAGCTTTACTTTTACAATTTCTGGCATGTTTCCAGATGGATTAACAGTATGCAAATTTGGATTATTTTTAGTACTTCAGAACTGATCTACTGCCACTGTAGGTAAGTTGATTTCACTTCACATTAATTAGCATGTTTGTTGTAACATCTTGCTTACTTGAGAAATTCTGTAAATCTCTAAAGATATTTCAAAAAGACTTAGCAGGTTTAGCACCATCTTAATACAATTGATTTACTCAGAAAAACAAATCAAATTAGAAGCATCAGTTTGTGCAGGTTGTGATGATTAAATGTAAGTAATAAAAAGTTTGAGTGTCGTCAGGAAGGAGGCAGGCTAAGAGCATTACACTTGTCATTAGTATACAGAAATGCAAATCAGGGCTTTGTAACTCCCCAAACCTCTTAAGAGCAGCCCAATTCAAAAGCAAGAAAAGCCTGCAAGAAGATAGACTTTCCATTAGGTATTCCCAATTGAAAATGTACAGGAATATAGAAATACAACATAAAATAATCTGGGGAAAAAAAATATCTGATGTCAGAGAACCATATTTGTTCCTATGTTGGCTCAGCAGGAGATCTACAATATTTTTAACTAGTCCACAGTTCTCATCCTTCTGAGCTAATTTGGGTGGCATGGGCAGCCCAAGGCCTCAGTCACAACACAAGTACACTCTGGGAATCACCCATTAATGCCACAGAACTTTGTACCTTCAATACCACTTTTTTCACTTCATTGTAGTCCCAGCAGGCTTGAACAGGCAATCTCTGTTCCAGTCTCCTCTGCAGTCACCTGCTTAGTTCTCATCCCGTCTGTCTCAGACATAATCCCCTCCTCCTGCATGGGATACAACCCAGCACCTTCTCTGCTTCTTGCTCCTAGTGCTTTCCCTCTTCAGCCCTCCTGGCCTTCCATCCCAATTGTCCTCATCTCCTTCCTCTCTGGTCCAGCAGTTCTCCTCTTAGTCTCCCACCTCTGCATCATTTTCTGCAAATACCAGTACTTACCTTCTGTGGGGTATCAAAATCCCCCCTGGATTTTAAGAAAGTGAATCAAGAAAATCCCTTTCTGCTGCTGTAGCTGTATTTCGGACCATGCTTAGTTCAGACAGAATCACTGACAAGGTTAACTGTCAAAGCTTCAAACAGGTCTCTGGCTCAGTATATGCAAACTGACAATCTTCAGAGATGCGTGTTTTAAACAAACCTCACAAGCATGCCAAGAATCATATCCTTCCTGACTAAGCAGAGTTCTTGTGCCAAAGCCAGGAGGCTGTCAAAATGCAGTAAAATGGATTGTAAGGATTTGAACAGTCAAAAGTTTCTTCGCCTGCAGGTGGTTTGGATTGAAACTTTACAGGAATTATCATGAGTTTTCACTATAAATTTAACATTTATTCTGAGACATTCTTCATCTGTCTGCCCAGACAAAATTTGCCCTATCATATGACACTGAAAACTGGTTCCAGGGAATTGAAATTAATGTCACTGTACCTGAATCTTCTATAAATAAACTTGGTTACTGCTCCAAAGTATATCAGTATGATTTTAAAGGAGCTTTTTTTTTTCACAATTACGCTTCTCCTAGCTTCAGCTGAGGGTCTGATAACTCTCCTACTTTGCTGCTGGAATAGCAAACATGTAGAAAAACAAACCCAAGGCCGAGCTGCCGACAGACAACTTCAGCGTCTGCATCATCCCATTGGTCATCACAGACTGTGCCCCACTGGCCACCATGGTAGACTTCCACTCTTCCTTCATGGGCATTGCTCCCACCAGCCAGCCGGATTGGAGTGAAGACAGGGCCTGGGAGAAAAAACAGGATATAGAACAGGTCATTCATGTCCTAAAATATCATTCTGATAAAGAGGGAGGAAGATGGCTTTCTCTGACATCACTCAAGAGCCTCATTTTCTTTTTTCTACTAGATGGAAAACCTGAAAGTAAAGTGAGTTCCTTTATGCTCCACTTTCAGTAGCTGAAAAAGCTTACACATACAAGTAACCATACTGATCTTGAATTACCTAAGTATCACAGCATTCACAGACACTTAGTGCTCTAAGGCCAAATACTGAATCAGTCAGTAGAGCTACTTTTCCACAAGAGCAAAATCGGGTAAAATCTGAAGTAAGAGAGAAAAATTAAGTGATGGACACAGAAATGAATCCTTGGGTTTTCTCGTTCCATTAGAAAATGCAGTCAGAACAGTGAAATCTCTTTGAAATCTCTTTGAGCAGTGGAGTCTCAGTTGAATTGTGCAAGTATTGTTCCCTGCTTGCTTCCAGTCTTTTAAAATCAGTAGCTCTCTTCTGGTGAACCAAGAAACTTTCTTGAAAGCATCACTGCTAAATAAATCTGTAACAATGGAAACAGTTTAAAGCCATATAAAACCCCATAATTGCTGTAATATGAACAAGGTTATTTTAAAGTTCCACCATATCTAACATCCCAGTTATTTAAGTTTGAGTAGTATTTATGTAACTCTCCAACCAATTGATGCTACTATTGAATTCTTGGTTATTAAAAAAAACCCCAAAACAACAATACTGAGGTCATTTCTCCAATTTCGTATTGGAGTGTCACTAATATGTGGGGGGGGGGGGGGGGGGGGGGGAAAGGCTATTTGAAATAGAACCTGAAAAATGTGAAAGCATTTATAATTTTCAGTTTCTTTAGGCAAAAACTCTCTTGTTTTCATTCTTTAATTTGTCTCCTAGCTCGAAAAGATTCTTCCTTCCCTCTACTCAAGAGTTTTCTAAGACCAAAATTTTCTTTGAAAAGCCACTTAAAAACATAAGTAGGAGAACAAAGGCAGCACAGAACTGGCTGCAGCCACATGTTTTCGTTTCAGCTGAAGAGACTGGCATTGCCAGCTCCCCAGCACTGCCAGCCCAGCTCCACTCGAGGCAGCACTATCTCAAATCTGATGGCATGCCTGCCCATTTGGTTAGCATATTGATTAAAATAATATCAGATATCTTAAAAACATTAATGATACTTGTTTTCCTAAGTGACATTTTAAAAAAAGGAGGGAGAAATCCTCATTTTACAGACAGAGATTCTTGATACTTTACTCTTTCTCACAACCTACATCTGAAAGAAGCAATTTGTTTTTAATTATGGAAAGGTAAAAAGTTTTTAAGCTAGGTGCTGCTTGAGGTATTTGGAGCCATTAATGATGCAATTATTCAATCTGTATAATCTGTTCCAAGAAATCTTAACACTTTTTCTAATTTTATTATTGGAGTTATTACAACTTCTACTTAAATCAAACAAGGACTTGATAAAAACATATGTATTTTTTTTACCCAGGGAGGAGCTACATGTGACAGCAGCTGCCATTTTTTGAGGACATGTCCCATCTTGCCAGGTGTCTTTTTCACATAACAATATATTTTCTTCATCACCACGACAACGCACTTCACTCCAGAAAACGGGAATAAGGCCTAATCCAGAAAAGGGTATGTGTTTTGCTGTACCTTTTTCCCTGTAAAAATAATCAGGATAGGGTGTCAGAGTGGGAGGAAGGGAAGAGGGAACATTTTCTCAAATATAAATCTTGGAGTAGAAAAGAAAGGGCTTTTTTCAGTAGTGTAAATTCATCACATTTTCATACAGTTTCACCATTGTCTTCTGCACAAAGAAAAGTAACAGATGTGACCCAGTTCTCACCATTTTGTTGTGGGATATTTTAGTACAATGACTGTGTTGCTGCAGAGCCGGCTACATTCCTGCTCTCCCAGTTCTTAACTACAGAAATCAACACAGACTCCACAGTCCATAGGTGAATCTACAGTACCAGCCCACTGCAGTTACAGTCCCAGGAGGGGTAATGCCACCAGGTCTTTCTTCCTTATTCTGTCCTTTACTCCAGGAAGACGTACCATGCTCAGCCCATAAATGCCATGTATTGTGGCTGTGATGATGGGGCACTGCAACCACCCCACATCCCATCAGATCAGGCCCCCATCCATTTTTCTCAATTCAGCCATTCCCATCCACCCAGAACATTTTAAAAACAGCTCTCTTTCCTTCTCATGCTGAATCTACAGCAACACTTATAGAGCCATCTTCTCTTCCTTGCAAAGCACAATGAAGTTAAAACAAAGCCCAGATATGGTGACATCAAAGGAACAGATAGATGGAGCACCTGAAAAGCACCAGTAGTACCTCGTGGGTTGGTATGGAGATCCAAATTTCTGTGAAATATTCAAGACAGCTCAAAGTTTTAGCTACTATTTGCTTGAGGCTTTTTTGGCCTGGGTTCAGCTTTGAGTCATTTCTGTTGAAAAGACAAAACCATTCACCTGTATTGCTGAACTACTTTTGCTAGCAATGGCCTCGTTCAGCTGAAATGTTCAGGGTATAGAAAGCAGATAGGACTCACATGAAAATGATGGAAGGAGCCACTGCACGTAGACAGCTGAAGTCATGAGCAAAATCACAGCCTCCAGATGGCTGAACTTTTATCTCATCTAATCCTTATATTTCTATAAGTTGGCATGGTGTGTCCAGATTAGTATTGAACATTATAAACCAGCTTAGATTTAGTTCTGGCTAGCAGTCTTAAAAGGTGGATTAATCATTAGGAATGTCACAGTGCAAGTCTGCTATAAAAGTCCCTTACTGCTTGTAGCAAGCAAAACCCGTGCTTCGGTATGTGAGTGAAAGAAATGTTAGAAAGGCAATGAAGGCAGCCAAATTATGCTAAAGGGTGCTGTTGATTAACTCCATTCTGGCAGCAGTGGGAAGCAGTGGTCAGCGAGGACTGCAGGGATTTTCAGCCTATCCAGTATGGCTGTAGCTCTGAAGTGTTGCCATTTGCCAAAAATGTAGGATGAGTTCCAGGTGTCATTTGCCATACTACAATGGGTGATTACTAGGATAACCCCTTGCCCCTGAGAATTAGGAATTTTCCTGTGATTGGGAGCCCATGTAGAGTCTAATCCTGGCCAGGTTTACATTGTCATAGATTCAATAACCTCACTGGAGCTGTTAATTGACACTTAGATGTGTGCGATCAGGATCGGACCCACGTAATTCTGTCTCTGTGGGCATCTCCCACATGTCCAGTAGAGCAGTTTGTTGAAGCTTGCTGCCCCATTCACACATTTCACTTTGAAAGCAAAGCATTTGCCACAGTCTGTTCCTGTGCAGGTTCTGTCTTTAGCTTTCTGAGGAAATACTGATTTCCTCTTTGAAGTGTAATGCAGCTGAAGCCAGCAAAGTATTCTGGGAAGATCAACTTCAGCATTCAAACACTTTCAAACAGAAAAAGCAATCATCAAACACAAAAAGCCCTCAGGATTTACAAAGCAGATTGTCCTTTATACTGAAACATCATGAAAATCAGTTGATTGATTTTTACTCGAACTGAAACTTACCCAAGTGCAAGCTGTCGACATACAACTGTTGCATCATTATTGTCCCAATGGCTCCCACAGATTGTTCCCCAGATTCCATTGAAATAAACCTCCACTGTACCTTCAAACTCATTCTTGCTTCCCCGGAGTCTCACTGACCCTAGTTACCAAAAATTAAAAATAAAACAATTACACCTCCAAGATACTCTTGCTCAGTTAATTGCATCCCACACAAAAGACTCTGAACCTCATTTTCCCTGAGTTCTTGTTTCATGGATACTGAGCTGTTTCCAAGAAACATTCTGGCACACCTAACATTCTCATACAATGATACACAAATTAAGAGAACCCTTTTTGCACATGAGGAAAGCATTATTCTTCCCATACTGAAACTACATCATATTTCTGATCCTTCTGATGCTATAACTTGAAGATCTAACAAAGTATTTATACACACATAATTATTGAAATGTGATTTCCTCTACCCAAAGGAGCAAAACAAATATATGAATGTATATATATAAAAATATATATACATATATATATATATATTTGTGTGTGTATATATATATATATTTGTATAAAATATGCTATACTTTTATCTTTCATAAAATTCCATTGACCTTAAGGGAATCAGAAAATAACCACATGGACTGCATAGCTTTTGCTCTGACCCATGTTACATTATGCGTGTCATAGATGACAGCAGTTATTTTAGCCAAAGAATGCATTTGTTCATACTTTTCTCAGACAGAAAAACACTGCATGTAGTCCTATTAATTCATGAGAGGTCTTTACCAAACTCTCAGACAAAGCAAGCTAAAAACCATAAGGAATTGTCTGAAAGAAGTGGAGAGGGAAAAGAGTGCTTCTTGAGAGCTACAGAGCACAGAAATCTAATAAAATTAGCAGATTTTGAATTTTTGTATTGCAGTAGTTTTAGTTGAGATGTCTGATGCATCTACTGTTGAAGGTAGCCAAGTACCCTTGGCAAAGGTGGGAAAAAGCTGGTCATAGGGATAATTACACAGAAACAGAAAACATCATGACAGAGCAGTAATTCAACAAGAAACATATCTGTTAAATTATCAAACACAGCCCAGCTATATGAATTTGTATTGCCTGAAATCCCAGTTAATCCATCTGCTTCTGTTCTGTGATCTACTTAGAAGCTACACCATCATCCAGTTTGCAGGAGTTTGGCAATGGGATGAAGACAGTCAGTGTTTGTGCCTGCATTTCACTGTCTCTGTGTTCATCTTTGTGTAAATAATAAGAATAATAATAATAATACGTAGATCCACTTTTTCTTCTCAGCTTCAGTCTGGGTTTAGTTCTGTGTATTTTATAAAACCACAAAGCCAAACAACTGCCAAATAACTCAAGGAATTAATTAACCTCATGTTTGGCTTGGCGTGTTCCTTTTGCCTCCTATTTACCTTCTCAGCAGTAACTTACTGTGCAAGTAAATTACAAACAACATTTATTTGACTCATGTTACAGAGTGAGCTATCATTCCTGAGAGAGGATTATTACTGAGTCAAATATAACTGTACTGTAGACATGTTGCACATCATTTATCTGTCTTTAAAATTTTTCTCTTTGTGTTTTTCTGTATGTGTCACAGACAGACAGAGTTTGGAATTCTGTTTATTTCTGCTCTTCACCAGACTTTCGTATAGACTATTATTTTCACTTGAAACATCAACTGCACTCATAGCAAAGTGATTCGTGACATACCAGAAAGCGAGTTTGAAGATGTCATCTCCAAAAATAAGTTTATTTTAGTGCATGATTGCTTACAGTGCTGCATGACACCTACTGAAATCAATACAGTGCTTCCTGAGTACACATTACACAATGTTTATATTCAAATATTTGAATAAGGGAGTACTTGAAGAATAAAATTTTCTTCTAAAGTCTCCATGGCAGAATTTGGCTCACTCCTCTTTCTGTATTTACAGATTTCCCAATGACAGTGGTGGAAGAACTTAGTCATGTACACACAGCAAAACACACAAGAGGATTGCTAAAGGTAATTTTTTAACCAATTTTAAATATTCTTGATTTTCACCTGATAAGTTATTCTAGAAAGAAATAAAACGAAAGCCTATTTTAACATGTAGCTAATATTAAACCTGCCATATAATGTATATGTACTTCAAAGTATGTATCAACCTCTGTCATATGACCAAGTCATAATTATGTAACAAACATATCAAAGGTACTAATGAGGAAATTATTTCTCTGTTGTTTACTCAAAATGTTGTGGCATTCAGACACCTGGTAGTTATATTAGCAGATCAAGAGATACATTAGTTACAATAGTGATACCTCAAAAAACAGAACCTCAACATCAAGACTTTGATTACAGTTAGCTTAGTTTTTCTTTCCAGTATATAAAACTCTTTCTTCATGATGAAACACAGCTCTGTGTTTCCCGTGTCCATTGATCCTAGGGAATTGCAGGATAACAACATGATCTGCCATCGTGTGGCATGCTGTATTACCAACTATCTCTTTATGTGTTAATATTTTAATTGCAAGCTAGTCAGTGTTTGCATTTCACTTTTTCACTTTATAGGAAGCAAAAAACCTAATATTTACCATGATTGAAAGGATACAGGTTAATTCTTATTTTCACTGGTTAAGTGTACTGCTGTTCCAATGTAACATCTCAGGCACCCGAACGCACATCTCAGGGGCTTCCTCTGTGCTGCCCCTGGAGCACAACAACTTTGCAGAGGAGCGTCTGCATTCCCTCTTACAAAACATGTCTGGCTTAAGTGTATGCACTGGAACCTCTAGGTTTCTGGAGTCAGAGGTATAGTAGCATCTCAGATTTTTAAGCTATAATTTTTCGGCTCTTTTAGTTGCTGAAGAAAACTAAACCTACTGGGAGTAGAGCTAATGCAGTAGTATCTACTCTTTCTGCTCTCCACAGTTCAATATGGTGTCAGACCTCTGCTTGTCAAACATACCCTGCCTCAACACAAAGCTCAACAACAGGGAACAGCAGGACCAGGATCCTGCCCATGGATCTGCCCTCCTCAGCACTGGTTAGGAAGGGGGAGAATGAGGAGAGGTGACATGAGCCCACAGTAGTTAGAAACAAGAGCACAGGACACAAAGCAGGCCTATGAGACAGCTCTAGACATACTGTGGTCTTAGGACAGACTTAATTCAGCCCGTTATTAAAAAATACAGTCTGCTGTCTTGACAGAAACTCCTTCATTTATAAAAATGAGTATAAATACTCAGAAAGTATCAATGCATTTACTGTAATTTTGTTTTAGCTGAGGTTACTGACGGTCAATTCCTGTTGTTTACATACAGTCTGGTAATTTTACTTGCCCTGGTATCTGCCCAAGTCAGAGTCTTTCCTATCTGCTATCACTGTTGAAAGGAGATTAAGTTATACTTGCAAATGCAAGGAAGTAAGGGTATCCAGTGGGTGCTGCTGAGACTTGCTCCAGAACACCTGCCATATAGGCTGAAGATGAGACACTCAGGAAAACAGGGAGAGGAAAACCACCCAGCCAACTTTTAATTAACTCAGAAAAGCAGAAGAGCTTCAAAGGAATTGCACTGTTGTTCTTGGCCTCTTTTCCTATACATTCTCATGTGTGGAGTTGCTGGGTAACTTCAAACCCTGTTTTATATTTTATGTTTCACTGGGAATGAGCATCGTTACTGTGTGGCCAAATTGCAAATAGGACAGGAATCACTTCCACTTCTGCTGTATGTGTTAGTGCTGCAGGAGTAGTGTTTATGATGTTGGCTAAAGGTGTGCCATAATGTCTTGGTAAACAACTGACCAAAGGTTTGCAATTTCACTGTAAATGTAGGATGGGAAAATAGGAATCAGAAGTAAAAATTGCCTGTGCCTTTCACCCTGGTGCAGTGTGCTCTGAAATGGCAGATTTAAAGCAAAGCAAAAGAAGTAATTTCAATTTTGGAAATCTGTAAAAACAACATACTTTTATTTCTGCCCTAATGTTCAAGGTGTTCCAATGTGGAATAGTGCTACAGAAAGGCCCTGCACTAGCAATTCATCTCTGTTGTCTTGGAGTCAATTAGGTTAGTCCAAATTGACATCAAGTGTGAGGGTTTCCCAATGATACATGCTCTATCCCATGGGATCATGCTGTTACTTGTAGTATTTAGAATACATGGGGATGATAAATAATACATATAAAAGAGTTTATCCCAGTTTCACAATAAAACTAATTCACTGGTTTGTATGAGGTACTTGTAAAAAGCTGCATGTAGCACAGGTAAAACTTAACATTGGTTCAAATCAATGGAAACTTCCCTTCCAGGATCAGGCCTGACTAAAATCAAATAAATTCATCCTGTTAACTTCAGCAAAATTATGCATGGTGCTCACTGTTATCAGTGAATGCTCTTGTCTGTCACTTTCCTGACCACTGCTCTTAGTCTAAAATTACAATTATTTTCTCCAGGTATTTTAACCTTGAAAAAGGGGACCTCCAGCAGAACTACTTTTTGAGAACTGTCTTGAGGATCAGTAGCAGTATTGCATACTCAAGGATTCTTATATTAGAACTTTCATAAATATTGTATACACTGAGTGTGTAATGTGCTGCGTTGGTTCCTCTGCAGCACTGAGATCCATCATGTCAGCAATCAGTGGTTTAAGGCTCTGAGAATCTAAACTGAAACTGAGCAATGTAACTGGCTCTGAAGGACTGCAGTTGTCTTATGTGGGCAGAGCTGGAGAAAATGAGGGGTCTCACCCTGTGCAGCTCTGGTAAGAATGGTTCCAGAGGAGCTGCTTCTTAGAAGGAAAATATGGACATTAATGTTTCAGTTCTAATCATAAGCTACTAAAAAAACCACACAAAGTCCCAAAAGTCATTCCATCAACTGCTTGGACTATACTATAACAGGTAGGGATAAAAATCTAGTCTTTAGATTATGAGCCTGAGGCTTAATTCTTCTCTCACAAAAGTTTAGTGAACCTTTATTTGATTGATGTTAGTGGAATCACCTTTTGATAAAAGCAATTTTAATGAAAAGGTTCTAAAGTCAGGCCTTCCTGGAGATCTGTACGTTATTTCCATTTCTGCCACTGACCTCTGACAAAGGCACTTGCCCTGTTTTCTATTGGTCCCTCTTCATAATAGAAAAGCAAATAATTAAGCCACTTGATTCAAAGTGCTTTAAATTAGATGTGTAACAGCATAGCATGGACAACACATGCACAAAACTGCAGCTATGTGCCACACAAACATTGTGTGGCAGCAGCTGCTCCCAGGTACTGAGCTAGGCCTCGTTCTTGGAACCTGAGTACACCACAGGTAAGTTGTTATTAGCAGCAACTAAAATACTAAATTCTGGTGGACTTACACAGGCTCTGTGTAGAGAGCATGCTCATATTCATTTATTGTCCTCTCTGGCATCCTTGGTTAATCATGATCATTTATATATATTTGTATTTTTTTACTTGCTTTCAAGGCATGAATAAGTAATGTTACCCAGATATTTTTAGAAGGAAGGAAATGAAACACCAAAACCTATTATTTTAAACAGTAAAACTGATTTTAGTCTAGTACTGTACAGTATAATTGCAAAGGCACTTAAAAAATGCATTGTTACTGTTTAAACATAAAACAGTTAATATATGCATATGCACAAAGTTTAACTGATTAACTTTGCAGATAAGTCATAATATTTAAGCTAGAAAAACCCAGAGATTTACAGGTAAGCCTTTGAATATGGTATTGTATTCAGTTATGGCAGGTGCCTAACACTGAGTATGGGCTTCCTTAGCCCAGGTACTAAAGCAAGAGGTGCAGTGAGTTTCTCTCTGAGCAGCCTGTCCCTCTCTAGCTACAACCACATCACGACATTGCCTCACTGGCATCTTTTTGCCTCTTGTAAGAAAGGAACATACTTCAGGGGGAACGTTACAGTAATCTTTTATTTCTGGACAAATGGTTTGATTTGTGTCCATGTTCCACCTTAAGCCATCTCACAAATTCTCTAATTCTTTCATCTTGCCCCCGTGGAGGCTTTTGGACAGACATTGGCCCTGGTGATGCCACTGGAGTTTACCACCGAGTCCAACAGGAGCAGATGATCTGTCCATTACCAAGTATTGGCTGTTGTTCAGTAGCTGTGTCTTCCCTCTTAGCAGGGGCCAACCTGGATTTCCTTTTTCTGGGGGAACAAAGCAGCATTCTGAAAAGACTGGAGACACACAGCTAAACCCAAATCATGTAGTATTTTTAGTGGTTTTTTTGCTTAAATCCCCTTCATGCTGAACTTATAGGGGATTCTGAAACTTACTTTACTAAGTGCAAGATTGGGTTCTTAGCAATAAACTGCTGTGTTTTTCACTATTATATTAGACTAAGTCCTCATAAAGTATTTTGGGAACCAGACTGAAGAATTCTAAAAAAAACTATTAATATGCTGGGCTAAATTAGAGAAGCAACTGTGGTACCCTCTCTGAAAGTGAGATCAGTTAAAGGGCATGAAGTCTTCTGGGGTTTTTTTTCATCTGTGAAAAAAAGGTATTTGTTTTCTCCTTCGTGCCAACAGCTGCCTCGTATTCTTCCCAGGGAAACATCTGTACTGCATAACATGATTCTGTCATCCTGAAGGAGTGCATTTGACTTGGAACACAGCTTTGGAAGCTGCATTTTTTTGATGTGTAAATGATCAATAGGGACCATGGTGCCTCCATATCCTCTTCAATGAGGTATTTTGTACCAATGCGTATAATTGTTCAAACTAACTTTTTTTTTCACACACCTTCTATGGGTACTGTTGGAAGAGATGGATAAGAATCCTTTTCAGTCATCTGAAAGTAAATTAATTTTTAAAAACCCTCACAACCCAAAGTCAGCTTTCACAACAAACAAAAAAGTAATATTAATGATCAACCTCCTTGCTGATTTTGTGTGATTAGAAAAGATGTAAAAGGAAGGACAATGAAGCAGGGAATTTTCATTTTAATTTCAAAAATTACGCTTGGTCATGTTTAGTAGAGCTATAGATAGGACACAGTTCTTATTTAGATAGAAGATAATACCAGAGCAATGTGGGAGAAAATGTGAAGTCATTCAAAACCAGACTGTACATCAATTTATTTAATGCCAGCACTGATGAAATGCAAAGCTGATCAAGAGCTGGATGCTGAAATTGCTGTTCAGTCCTTACACACTGAAAACTTCCACTGAAGTCAGTGGGAGTTCAGCTGGGAGTGTGTGAGGGGAGCACAAGCCTCTTGGCTCAGCTCACGGATGTTGTTGAGCACCAATACTAACTTGTGAACCCCATTATCCTAAGATGGGGGGGGGGGAGCACCAAATGCTTTCCCGGCAAGTGAACCCAGTTACAAGAAAGGAATGCCAGCCAGCCTTGGCAAACTGAGCCCACTGAATGCTTATGGCACAGCTACGAAACGCTGCTCACCTACCCAGTATTAGAATAGCGGCGGAATAAACCCAGGCGGGACCTTCGTCTTTCCGCTGCATCCTCTGATGCACGAGTTTAACTCTCCTCTGCGAACAGCTTTGCCTGTCACTTTGGCAGACGGTGTCCATCCCCTCGTTCCCCGTTCCCTCCAGCGGCAGGGAACCGGGTATGGGAGAACGCCGCCGCCCGGCCAATGCTCTCTCAGTGTCTGTCTCCCCCCACGTCCCGCAGCCCCTCGCACTCTCCCGCTCCGCTCCGCCGCCACCCCCTGCCTCGAACTCCCCCCTTCCCCTCTTACCTCGCTCGCAGTCAGCGCGGCCGCGCTCCGCCGCGCCCCGGCCGGCCCCGGGTACGCAGCCGGCTCGCCCCTCGCCGCCGCCGGGTTGGGCGCAGGAGTTGCGGCGGCCCCGCGGCGCCCGGCCCCCCGCCGCGGCAGAGCGGGCGCCGCCGGTGCCCAGGGGCGTTGGGCCGCAGGGAAGCCCCCGGCGGGGCAGCCGGAGGGGGGCTGTGGGGCGCGGGCGGCCGGGAGGCTGGCGGAGACCTGCCCCGGCCCGCGGAGTCCGGGGATCGCCCCTATCACCAGCGCCACCACGAAGCCGGCGAATGTCATGGTGCCAGTCCCGCCGGCTTGGGTCCATCTCCCCCTCGCATCGCGCCCGGGATGCGAGGAGGGAAGGCGGGGCCGCGGCGTCCCGCTAATCCCCCTCGCCGCACACCCCTGCCGCCCGCCCCCGGCTGCCCGGCCCGCGGGGGCAGGGCGAGCGGGGCGCGGAGAGGCGCAGCCCCGGCACCGCCGGCTCTCTACCTGCCGCAGCCTGCCCAGCGCGGCGGGGAGCGGAGCGGAGCGCCCGGCCACGGGCACGGCCCCTCGGGCAGCCCCGGCGAGCTTTACAGGGGGATGCGTCCCCCGAGCCCGGCCCCGGGGCTCCCTCCCGCTCCCCTGCCAGCCTTGGGGCTACCACCCCTGTACCATGCCTCGCCTTCGCCGGCTTCCCTCCGAGTTCTGTTCTGCCCGCGGTCTCACCGCAGGCTCACCCCACCCCTCGCTTTGGGGCTTCCCTAGCAGGGCACCTTCTCTGCCCTGTCCCGTGCCTGTCTCTCCCCGAACCTCCGATAACCTCACAAAGAGCAGAAGGAGCCGGGACAGAACCTGGCCTGGGGTCCGCAGCTTCGGGGCGAGAGGCCCTCAGGGCCGTCTAGGGCGGCACAGGGGATGGAGAAATCCCCAGACGTGTTAGCGGGGAACAAAGGGGCTGCAAACAAATACCGTGAAATGTCTTCGAGGGTTTCGCATTATCCCAGTCCCATGTGCTCTGAATAGTAATCTGCTTATTTCTGAGCACTGCAGAGGTCTGCATGACCTGAACATCTCTGATTTCATTATCCCACCGGGATGGCTGTCAGTCAGATGGCTTCTTTGTCTCATACTGTTCAGTTGTTAGTTTGGGTTAGTTACTATGTTGTACTTTACTGCTGGTTTTAATCTATGCCGTTCATTCTTGAGGTCCAATTCTGCTTTGTGGAGCACGTATGCTTTAACTGGCAATTTGTAATGTGAGTCTATTGATTCATCTCTCCATAAGGTCCCTTTTCCTCTCTAATTTTTTTGTCTGGGAAGTGTTAATCTGGTTCTTGAGTGAGCACATGAGTATTTCCACTATCTTTTGTTGAGACAAAAGTCTAAAAGAAAGAGGGTGATTTCTGTTTTCCATGCAGAATGCCTCATATATCCAGTGAACTGTACCCCTCATTTAGCAACCTCCAAACTGTTCAAAAGGTGCAAAATGCAACTTTATCAGTTTAAACTTTTGTTTATAAGAACAAAAGAGCTTCAGTGCTAAGGAGAGCAGGTAACGTGGTGTTTGGGATTGTCTGTGTTCATCTTAGTTCTGCTTATGTGTGGTTAATTCTTTATTGCAGCATTACAGTTTGTATTTCAATCACTCACAAAGTTAAAGCACACTCTGCTGGGGTTTCTACAGCAACGTGAAAACTATGCTATCACAGTGTCTGTTGCACTTTGTGGACAGTAGCGCACAGATTGTTCTTTCTTGCTGAGACTTCTTCTGGGGATATGGATATGCCTTATTTAAAAAACCATCAGGACTGGCAAGAATTTAATTTGTTTTCAAAGCATTTGACTATATTTGCCTATATACAAGATATTAGCCTGAAAACAACTCATTATGGCCATTTTTAAATTGTCTGAAATTCTGTTTCTGTCATGACAAGTTGCTTGCTTTTATCCTTTGGGAAGGACCAGCGCAGCTGGTTACGGTTTCCTTCTTTGCCTAGTAAACACTTTTTGGCATCAAATAACAATATTTTGTTTTCCCTGACCTAAGCTCTTTTTCCAACCCTCTGTAGCCTGGAAGAAAAAGGGTTCTGATCATCACAGGGGGAAGAGAACAAATGAGTAGGATGAGTCTTGCAAACTGCTTCAGGCAAAGCTCTGAACTTGGCACTTAATTCGTGTATTCAGATTGCATTCACCTCCCCAAGGTGTGTGGCCTGTGCAAGGAACCTTCTTTACCTATTTGGGCAGAGGTATTTGTGCTTGAGCTTGCAAAATGGTACTCAGCAGGAGGTGGGGGAAAAGAGGGCAGGCTACTCAGGGAAAAAGGTTTGGAAGTAACTACAATTCCAAAAAATCATCAAGAAGAAAAAAAGCAGTGTCATAGTGATTCACTCCCTAGACAGGGTTCATGTTTAATGGAAGGATGCACATGTGCAGACTGACTCTTGAAGAATGTAATTGTTATCATGATTGTTCTTTTTGATGTGGCCTTATAAGGAGAAGGAGCCTTAATTTGTTTTAGAAACCATAAATGAGCTTTCCCTATGATATGAGGTCTGTTAATGTTACAGGAAATAAAGATTTTCTAACAGTTTACAAATTAGGGACTCAGTCTGGCATCCATTCAAGACATTGATAGTAAACTCACTGTAAAGAGGCGGGGCACTCTCCTAAGGAATCCTGGAGCTGATAGAGGGGTTTTTTGCAGGCTGTATGCTTTGCACTTTGCTTGCAGCTTCTGTCTTGGCTTGAGCATTTCTGAGTGTCTCCCCCATAAGTTTTCTCTGGTGTCTGAACAGTGTGAGCACATGCACAGTTTGTCCTGCGGCTCTGGCACTTACAGGTGCCATGCAGAGAATCACTCTGATCTGCTTAACTGCTTTTATCACACTCGTAGGAAGCTCATTATCTCTGTGACTTCTGCCTCTGTCACATGTAGTCACAATCACTCCAAAGTTATTGGAAAGAGCAAAGACAAAACAAGAGTTACATTTATAGACTGTGGTTTTGAGAACTTTGATTCTTTTGGGCTTAAAATGGACTCTTACACTTAAAACAACAGTAAAAAACTGTATTATGCTTTAAGGGTGGACTTTGCCTTCACATATTTGGAAACAAGAAACAGAGGATTATTACTCTGATATAGCTTTAGAAAGATGCCAGATATGAAATGCTCTTAGTGCATTTAGCCACCTTAAAAAGTGTTCTCTCTGTTGTACAAAACTGTTGAAAACTCATTCACAAATTCAACTGCTTTTGAAAAAGGAAATGCAAATGAAAAGGAAAGCAAAAATATGTTTTCTTAGTTAGGAAAATAGGAAAGTAGTTCTTTGGAAACCTCAAAATCAACCTGGGTGTTACATATAACTTGGGTTCTGAAATTACAGCGTCCAGCTTTTCAGGAAAAAAAAGGCAAAAAATGCTGAAAAATCACAAATCTTTGGAAACTGCAAGTTAAACTCCTGCTGCAGCACTGGGGGATTTATAGTCAGTAATCTGCGTTTAACAAGGTCTGTATTTTTATAGGAAAGCAAAGGCTTGTTATGATCTTTTGGGACTGGTAGGGAAAATAATCCATTAAGATGACATTACAGTGGGTGAACTGGCTCCGGGTGAAGCCCATTCCCGAATTTGCAAAATGGTTCCAATACTTAGTCTCGGTATTTAGCTTGTTTTGACAGCAGTCCCGACGACCAACACTCATGACCAAAGCTGGGGAATCTGTGCTGTGCACTGGCAACTTCCATGACAGCAGTTGGAAATTGTCTGCTGGAATGAGTTTTAGTTTCTGTACAATTCCACGGGGTTGGCTGCTTTTTTCTCTATTGATTTTTGATAGTCCCAACACCAAACTGTTAATAAAACAAATATAATAAATAATTCATAGTTATGAATGGATCTGACCACGTCAAAACCACTTCATATTTCCATGCATAAGATTCCTTAGGTTACCCAAGAAATGGAAATAATGGAAATATTCACATAATACAGAGCAGTGTGGGTTATTCATAATTATGCAAGGCTTTAAAGGAAACTTACTGGAGAGCTTCCTTCATCCTAATAGCTTTCTAAAAGCAGTTGATAGTTCTTCCCTGTGGCTGGCTCTGATTTTGCATCGTGTGAGGATACAGGTTATTAGAGGACTAATTTTCAATGAGTGGTTCATGTGAATAGGTGAAAATATCTGATGTGTGGGTTAACCGTGCAAAAATAGTAGTCCTGCATTTCAAAAATTTTAATACCCAGCTTTTAAAATTCCGCTGGAGAATCAGTCTAATTCTGATGCCATTTGAATCAATAGGAAAATTCACTGATTAGCCTCTTCCTGTGTTCAGTAAAGCTGCTTACCTTTATTTTTGAGTCACTCATGCAGTGTGCTGTCAGCAGAGATTTTATAAAAGCTGAGCACTTCCAGCTGTTGATGGAATTCAGTTAAAATACTGGTGACAAGTAAAGGCCTGACTCAGTCCTGTCTCACTGCCACAGATAGCCCTATCCAAGGTATTCTCTCCTGCATTCCCTCCTGCCCACGTTAGTGTCAAGCAGCAGCACAGATGGGATAGCTCAGACCAAGGGCTGACTTCAGGCAATGAGCTATGTGAAAAATTCCCCCAGGAAAGAAGTACAAAGCAGAGAAAATGTAGTCAAACAGCCAGACACAACAATGAAATTATTTCCTTACTGTCTAGCTAATAATTTTGTACTTTTAAAAAAATATAATTAACTAGGCTGGGGCAAATAGATCAAGTGCTGGAATAAATGGAAAAACTTGTACACATGACCTAGTGGGCACTGGGTGAGATCAAACACCAGGCTGAAGTCAGGACTAGGAGAGGAAGCAAGGCTTCACACAAAGGAGACTTCCATGTGCAAAATGAGCCATGGAACGGGTGCTGAAATGAGTCAACATTTTTCGGATGTAAGTCAGCGCTCTTATAAAATAATTTTATTCATTAGTGTCATTCTTTTTAACTACATGGGCAGCAGAAATTTGAAATGCTGCCAAGTCTGACTCAACATTAATTTCGGTTTGTGCTTATGTGGAAGAGAATAGGCCTTTTGTCCATAATTCCATATAAGCTCCATAGGGTGACCCTGCATTGCACAGGATGTAGCTGAACAGCCGGTAATTGATGAGGTTTCCATTAACACATAACACAGTGTGCACAATAATGAGATCACAGGAAAAGCTTTTTTAAAGTGTTAAGTACTTTCTTGTGCAAGGAGCCGAGTTCGTATTATAACGGAATAAGGAACCTGTTTTCCTGGAACAAGGCAATAAGAAACCTGATTTCCTGGAGAAGTTCAATACATATGTGTATATGTGCTCAACACTGGGTTCCACGGACACGATGAAGTAACTGCAGTTAAAATGGCAAGGTTTAAAACTGGGGACCACTTTCTGCTGCATGTGTAAAGCAGGTGACAGGAGCACTGGGAGTAACAGTTTGGAACACTGGAGAAAGGATGTGTCCATGGAACGTGCAACTGGCCTAGCATATGGGCCTGTTCATGCACTCCCAGTGCTGTGGGGTTTGAGCCTGGTTTGATATTGCTTCCCTGAGCAACCTCCAAGCACTCCTTATGCTCCTGTCACAGAAGGAGCATTCAGCAGATCCCACGTGTGCGGTGCCATGTGGCAGAGTGGGGAGTGAGACTGGAGTGTGAGAGCAGGAGAGCCCCAGCCTGCCTGTGGAAATACAGCACAGGTGCTGCTTTATCTCCAGATGCTCGCAATGGGATGTAAAGGCAGCATCCCATATGTTGCAGTCTGTTAACTGGGTGAAAGGGGAGGCTGTGTAGCCAGCCTATAAATAAGTATATTTAAAGAGGCAAGAATATGCCAAGGAGGATATTTTGAAGAAATGGTATAGAAAATCACGTTTGTTAACAAACAAGCTTAGTGGAGTTTTGCTAAGAAATGGAACTTCAGTTCCAAACCTGACTACCCTGAGTGTATGTGGGATCTGATAAGTGAGTCAGTCCTTTAAGGGACAAAAAATGTGGAAAAAAATTGATAAATTCATCATAAAACATACATTTTGGACTCTTTTTCATATAGAAGGTGGCTTTGCAAGTGAGTCAACATAGGTAAGCCTGCCACAGGGCAGGACTAAGCCTTATTTATACAAAACATCCCCTGTCATTGAGGACAACTGGTTCACAGAGCTGAGATATATGACCTTCTACAATTTCCTCTGACATTCATGTGTAGTAGGTTCCCTGAGGTAAACAATGCTTTAGAAATGTACTTGTTTAAATAAGTTCTTCTCTCACAAACAGTCCAGGTAGTTCCCTCCAATGATTTATGTCTGGAATGGTAGCATTTGTCTTCTCTTTGCTCAGAGATAAATTTTTCAAAACATTTCCTAATAATACCTCTTTCAGAATTCTGCATTTCATTGTTGTGAAGTGGAAGTGCAGTGAAAATCCCAAACCACAGAAAGTGAGGCAGGCAGGGTTGGTTTGTGTTTTTGTCTTCCACCTCACCCAAGTCCCACCTTCCCATTAGAAGCAGTGGAAAGAGTCATTTCTGCTATTTGCTACACTACCTCCAACAGCAACACACACAGAGTCTGTAAAGACTTTTTTTCTGCACAGTTTCAGAGGGATGCAGGAATTAATTTAGTGTTGAGCTTACATATATGCAATGATCCTTGGTCAACATTACCCAAATTTAATCCTATCTATTTTATATAAATTTGTTTTCTGAGAAAGACGGAGGCTTCATTCTCTCTTCATTCTCTTCTCTCATAATAGTTTTGGATAAGAATATTATTATTTTTTCAAAGGAACACATATACTTACTGAAGGGAAAGCCAAAAAAACAGTTTATACTTACTTGACTCAGGGAGACTGGGATTTATTGGTTTGTGTTGAAAGTATGAGGACTAATTTCAAATTGCCTTTGTTTTACTTGAATTATTTGAGAAGTGTAACTGTTAAGGAGGGGAATATATTGATGAGTGTTTATAATCCATGGTCTCTTGGCTGTATATGTTAATAATTTCATTGAAACCAGTGAATCTCTCATGTTAGTGGGAAGATATTGTGCATTATGAATACATGCCTTAGTTTGCTCATATTGGTACCATTTAAAAAAATACAGATCCCAGTAGTTCCTAGCTTCCTCTCACAAATATATGCAGAGCTGCAGCAATCATTTCACATTGATTGCTATAAAGTGATGCACAAAGATATACTTGATATTTGTGCCTCCTTTCAACAATGTAGTTGAAATTTTACAGTGTAGACACATATGCTTTAAAATAAATAAGGTGGGGATCCTGTGTACAGTTTTGAGGAGTTTCTGTGCCAGGTGGGATCAGTTGCCGTTGCACTATTGAATTAACTCTCCTGTAGTTAGAACAGCACTGGCATTGCACAGACCTGTGACAGACATTGGCACTTAGATTGCCTTCGCTCCCACAGGATGCAGGTGGGAAGGGTGACAGATGACAAGGGTGCAAAGCAGGAAAGTTCCACTGCTGGAACTACTGGCAAAACAAAGAGTTTTCTTGTAATCTCATTGTTGTTTAAATCCTCCCTTATTTGTCTTTACTTCTGACTTTCTTATCTCCTCAGATCCCTCTTGTCCTATTATTGTGATTTCCCATTGCTATTTCCTTGATAATCTGATGGCTCTGTGGAATTACACGTTCCAGCTTACTGTTTTCATACTTAGCCATGTTGGCTGACATAATGATATGTCAAGTAAAAATTAAAATTAAGCCCATTGGATTATGAAGAACACTATTTTTTCTATAGGTACAGCTATATAAAACATAGATAGTGACTTCTGTTTTCATATTGATCTGCTTAGCACTCCATTTATTTTTTGAATAAGCGCTGTATTACACTACACTCTACTTTTTTTACTTTAGACTTTTAAACATTGTTCTTTTACACAGATACCTCCTCAAGGTAAGGCATTAAATTCTACCAGACCAAATATCCAGTTGTCAGAAGTAGAAGTACTGCTAGCTTTATCAATTGTAATTTCAAACCTCTCCTTGCTTTATTATGATTATTACTCTGTTTTGGAACCAGCTCTCAGAATGTTGCCATTAGGTTCAGCAGAGCCTTCATTTAGCCCTTACAAATCAGGTAAGTAACTTGTACTGGGAGCTATAGGAGGTGGACTTGCAATTTGAATCACAGGATCATAGAACACCACGTTGGAAAGGACCTCAAGGACCATCTGATCCAAACTTTCTTGGCAAAAGCACAACCTAGACAGGATGGTTCAGCACTCTTAAAAGTGTCCAGTGTTGGAAAATCCACCACTCCCCTGGGGAAATTACTTCAATGATGTGTAGTCCATGTGTCCACTTCTTTTTTTTTTTTCCTCTATATGTGGGTTTTTTCCTGAATTTATCTCTGAATTTCCTAGGATCCAGGAAAAGTGAAAAACTCCTTTCTCTAAGATTTCACTACAAGCCATATTCTGGAGTAACAAGAAGATAAACAATAAATTCAGGGCTATATTTAAAAACATTTAAAATATTTTGTACAAATAACATGCTGATGTTATAACATACCTCCCATTTAGTTAGCTGTGTAGGTATCCAGGAGACACTAAATAATACTGAAAACTAAAGTACAGAGTATGACAGGTAATACATAAAGATGAGTTTTCTGGAATGCAGAGACATCAGACACAGGAGGTTTTCAGTGTAGAAAGCTGCCATATCCTGTCACATGCTGTACAGTATCATTCAGTCTTCTTTACTGCCAGTCAGCACAAACAAACCAGCTCTGAGACGCAGCATGTGTACAAGTACCACAAGTAAACACAAAAATGAATGGGCTTGTTTTGCAAGCATGATGGAACACAGATTATGGCTGTAAGATAAAACTGGCAATATAATTTTAATGTATTGTGTGAAAAACACAGGGAAAGCAGGAAAGTGATACATAATATTTTCTGATCTCGGTGCTTGTAGAATTAAGTCTGTAAGTCAGTGAACACTGAGATGTGTAGAAATATGGCTCTCTGTTATTCAAAGCATTACCAATTCACACTTGGATGCTTTGGTTTGTAACAGTAAAGCCAAGAGATGTCATGTCAATAGATCTGTACTGCCCTTGCGTGGATCAAATTCAGCTCAGTGGTAGAACAGATAATAACACTGAATTGTATAATTACTAGAGATTTACTCCTGCCTCACTAAGGGGGCAGTGTCTAAGTGAAAAGGAGTCAATACAAGGCTAGATGCTATGCAACATAAAGCTGCACACCACCCTCTCTTCACATGCTGTATTTTAAGGCATATATACACAGACATTTCTGTTGAAAAGCATTCTCTGAATGTGGTGAGAAGCCTCTTGCCTGGTCTCCAAATGAAGTGGGACTTGAGGGAAGAAATGTAAAAAGGCCAAGTCTTATCTCTTGCAATACAAATTAACACACTGAATTTGTAGAGCAGAATAAACTAGACCAGACTGTTATGTGGTCCAAATGTCTGAGTACCTCAGGGCAGACCAAAAGTTAAAGGCTGTTGTTAAGGACATTGTCCAAACACCTCTAAAACACTGACGGGTTGCCTGGGGCATTGATGCCCTCTCCAGGGAGCCTGCTCAGTGTTTGACCACCGTCTCCTAAAGAAGTGCTTCCTAAGGTCAAGTGTGTATAGCTGTAAACAGGATATCTTGAATTAAGAATATGGACTATAAGTTTGGTAGTTTGTGACATTTCTGGAACAAAACATATTGATCAGAGGAATTTTTAAAAGCAGAAATTATTTTTATTCCCAGCAGTTAAACAAATCCAGTGCAAGGTCTTAAAACCCTCTCTTGACCCATTCACATTTTTCAGCAAAATAAAGTTCTGTTCAAAAAGCTTCTCTAATTCTGCTACAGTCCTGCTGGTTTTCTTCCAGCAATGTTGGATACTGCCTGTGAGGAAGCCAGAAAAATGTTTAGCTCAGGCCATGAAATAAGTTTTTTCCATGTAGGGGAATTAGAAATATTTTATAATTTTTTTAAACTTTTGTGTGTAAGTCACTTATTCTTGCTGAAAAAGTAGAATGAAATACGATGCTATTCAAAAGCAAAGGAGTTAGAGAGTCTCTGAAAATTCCTCTCAATGGTCACATCCAGGTATAAAGTTGGTGCAGGGGCAGCAGCTCCAACATCAAGGCTCTGTGTCCACTACAAAGGACATGTCCCAGGCTGATCAAGTGACAGTGCAACTTGAGCTAGATGAAGTGTGAAATCACAGCACATGCCGGGCAAATTATCCACAGCCAGTGGCAGGGTGTTTATGGAGGCTCTGTTTTGGCTGGATGTCTGTGGGCTTACTAAGGACAGGCAGTACTCGCCTGATAGACACTCTGCTACTACTTAGTTCCTTCCAATAGATTTTTAAACTCAATTGGAGCTGCTACAGTGAGCTTGTACAGATTCATGGGTGTGGTGTTTTTGCAATAGGCTCATTAAGTCAGATTTGCTTTCTGGTGGGGACACAGCCTAAGGCAGGGGTACAAAATCAAGCCCAGCTGTAGTCACTGGGTGTGTTGGGTTACTGTCACTTGTTTAAAATAGGCTCCAATATTGAGGTACCAGTTTATAAAGACATTGCTAAAGAGGTAGATCTAGGTACTTCATTGAAAGAGTGGGGGAAAGGGACATTAAATAAGAGTGTGATGTTAGTCCATGCTAACATCTGTTTTTCTGTTATAAAAGGTTCTTATATTTTATGTTTTTCTAATCATCCTTTCTGAGTTAAGAGACAAACTTTCTCATTTCATCTATTTGCTCAATTTAGAGTTTTAGTTTATTAATTTATTTAGCATCTAATAGGGCACAATGTAGTTTCAGTTTTGTGATGTGAAGAACAATTATAATGAGAGAACAGTGCTAAATTAAGCCATTTGTGTCTAATTCTGTGTAACCTTTACAATAATTTCTACTGACACAAAATAAGTAGCAGTTTTTTGCTAAATGGAGTAGTCTAGACTTGAATATATGTCAGTGTAACACAATTCCCAGATGGGTGCGAATTTGTGTCATTATTTGTTAGTGTTTTATAAATACTTTATAATGCTGTAAATGGTTAAACAAAGTGGCAGAGAATATCTGCTTATTGCACAACCACCTGACACTGGAAGTAGATACAAGTAGGCTGGAGGACAGTATTTGAATTCAAAATTATTGCAACAATAGAAATAACTAAAAAGATTGAATGCGTGTCAGAAAAGAGAAGTGCAAGGTAATGTACTCAGGGATAATCAGCTAAATAAAAATAGGATGTGGAAACTATTGGCTTCATAAATACGAAGGGGAAATGGAGAATGGATCAGAGTTGATGGCAATTCCACAAACTCCGTAGTCACCATTAGACCAGTGAGAATTCTGTCTGATACTTAACTGACCACAGCATGCACAGAGAAGCAGAAAGGCATGGAGCATTTTGCAAAAATACAACTTGTTTGTTTTGAAAGAGTGCATGTATACAGCACAACATCTTCATAGCCATTAATGTTTGTAGAGATCAGCTCATCTTAGCAACCAGTTCTAAAAATGGAGTGCAGGCTCCCACAAACCTCATCAGATCACATCCAGGAGGAAGTGATTTTGTTACTGCACAGAGACTTTTACTGTATTCATTACAGCCAACAATATCAGAGCAGTGTGCAGTAGCACGAGACAGCTACTTTCCCCATAACATTCCCATGGATAGGACAGTATAACTAGTAATGTATTCCCTAAGGAAATAAAAAAAAAACAACTTTTGGTATTGTAGTGTTTTAACATTTCAAAAGCTCCCTCATATTTCTAGGATATTTTATCACTGAGAAATGTGAGTACCTGCAAATGGGTTTTTTTTGTATTAGTCTGGACTTCTTTAATTTCCTTCTCTTCACGCATCTTTCTCAGTTTTCAGTGTGACCATGTGACATTCATAATGTCATTG
The DNA here is from genome assembly GCF_017590055.1 of Onychostruthus taczanowskii. Lineage (NCBI taxonomy): Eukaryota > Metazoa > Chordata > Aves > Passeriformes > Passeridae > Onychostruthus > Onychostruthus taczanowskii. Next base: position 457,947 of record NW_024498686.1, read on the forward strand.
TCATGTACACAATATAGAAAAAGGAGAATATTCACACAATCAAGAAAGGATAATAACATCTTGTGTCACTAAAGTGTGTCATTATCTGGCACTCAGAAACCAGCAGAGGAGCAGCGTGCTGTGTGTAGCAGGGACCCGAGTGTCACTTCTCAGCTCTTGCCGTCCACATCGCTGGGTCTGGCAATTGTGGGAATTGGTCCGTGTCAGGAGAGCAAACATCAGCATTAATTATAACTGTGGGATAATTTGTAATGTTTCTTTATTCTTTTGTTAAGTTTCCTTTTGTGAGACGGTAGGGACTGGTATTTATTGCAGGCCTTTATTTCCGCCTTTATTCTTCACTGCATTCTGAATCATTTTCAGAAAGTCAGCATGAAATATGGAATAGATACATTCCCAGACAGATAGTACAGAGGAGAGGGGAGACAGCAGGAAGCGGGAAAGATACCAAAAGTCAGATGAAAAGAGCTTCAAAGATTCTCTTCCCTCACAGCGGAAGTTTCTAAAGGATCAGAAGATGAAGCAAAACACGAAAGTCAACCTACGAATAACCACGCTGGATATTGGAATTGGATACAAAGGATGTGCTTTAGAAAAACCGACCAGCTGCTTAAGTGGTCCCAGCTGCGGCACGGCCTGAGCCGGGTGTCGCCTCAGGGGTGGGCCGTGCACTGCAGCGGCTGAGTGAACGCGGACTTGACATCTACACCCGAACATCGCCAGCACCACACGGAAACGGGCGGTGTGCTGGCACCGGCATTTCCCTGCGGGAATTGCTCGGCAAGGAAGTGACGCGCGGGCGGGAAGTGACGACGGCGGCGGCGGGAGCGCGGCAGCGCGGGGCCGGTGCGGGCCATGAACAGCCGCCTGCAGGAGATCCGCGAGCGGCAGAAGCTCCGCCGGCAGCTCCTGGCGCAGCAGGTACGGCCGGGAGCAGCCGGGGCACCGCGGGGGCGAGGGCCTGGGGCGGCCCGCGGGCCGTGTGCGGGCCGGGGCTGGGCTGGCCGCGGCGTGACTTTCTGTTTCCCGCTGTGCAGCTGGGGGCCGAGAACGCGGACAGCATCGGCGCCGTGCTCAACAGCAAGGATGAGCAGCGGGAGATCGCGGAAACCAGGGAGACCTGCAGGTCGGTATCGGAGGGCGGTGGCTGTGCAAAACTGGGGGCTCCATGGGAGAACAGGCCCGGCAAGTGCCATGGGATTGCACTCGGTGAAAGGAAATTCAGTAATTAGTCAAATCAGAGCCGTGACTAAGACGAGTAGGGTGTAGTTATTCCCTTCTAAGAGCAGATTGGAAATACAGGCTGACTTTTGTTTCTGGTGTGAAAAAAGCTACTGTGTAAGAAACTGAGATCTGAATTTAGAATGGGCCGTCTACTTGGGTCCCAGAGCGTTCATGCTTTTCCTAAGCACAGTCCAGGGCAGTTCAGTTTGAAAGTTCTCATGAAACTACAGGTATATCTAGGGCAGAGCATCTACTGCTGATCAATTCTGTGTGTGTGAACAGGCTATATTTTGTTGACAAACTGTTTTGGGGTAAAACAAGATGTACCTTTTAGAACAGAAGAATGAGAAATGGAAGGGAATGAGCTTAATTCTGTAGATACACTGCATTGGTTAAAATAAGCTGTACTTTTGAGAGCAGAAAAATGAGAAAGGCAAGGGAATTAGTCTTTTCAAGAGTTTTAGTCTTAATAAGTTGTGCTGAACTGAAATATACTGAGAAAGGAATAGCTTTTCATGTATGATGTTTTGAAGTAGTTTCAAGTTTGTAACATGCAGACAAGGCATCTTATCAAAGATTCCTGAACACTTCTTTGGAGACAGAAACTTTCTTATGAGGATTTTTGTCTCTTCATAGGGCTGCTTACGATACTTCTGCACCAAATGCAAAACGTAAATATCCAGATGAGGGAGAAGCTGATGAGGAAGAGATTGAAGAATATAAGGTAAGAAAAAGAGGAAAAAGTTACTTTTCTCTGGTGGTGTGTCCCTGAGGTACTTAGAAAATTTGTGTGCATATTAAAATAAATGTGATGTGTACACATCCTTTAATATGTATGTTCCACAGTGGCATCTCCCTTGATGCCTTCCACTGCAGAAGTGTAAGAGAGAGGACATAGATGCTAGGTGGTTCACCTCAGGTTGACATGGGTGCATTGAGCTGTGCGCTCACCAAACCTCAATGTGTAGAGGCTTAATGAGTGCTGCTCCTAGGAGGAGGCAGGCCTAGGAGTAAGTGCCCACAGGGAACAGCGCTGAGCCATGGCTGGCTGTGGGAGGAAGCAGTAAAATGTGTGCGTGCTTGGGGAAACAGAAAGAATCTTGACCAGAATTTCAAAAGAAAAGTTGTGCAGTTAGCAGCAGGCACAGGCCATGGGATGAGACAAGGGAGGCTGAGGGTGTCTTCTGGCCCATCTGTGCAGTGCTAAGGGATGCAGTTCTGGATGAGTAGAAGAAACAAGGGATCCTAAGGGAATTGGAAGTAAGAGTCTTGGTTCAGGATGTTCTTTAAGTGTCCAAAATATCCAGGAGGAGTTTGGTTAAAAAAAAACAAACCAAAATTCCTCCATGCCTCCATGGTCATTGAAGTGTCAAACTCTCATGCCCTTCACTTTTCAAATGCTCATCCCAAAGCTATGTGACAGTTTTCTCCTCATGTGATGTTTTGGCCAAGATAAGAGATAGAAAGAGCTTAAACAAAGACATGATTATGATACAGCTGTCTTTATGATTTGGTTTGGGATCTGGTTGCAGTGTATGTCCTCCTCCCTTTTTTCCATGTCCTAATAACCTTGTTTCTGTGGTTAAATCAAATCAGTGTCAGTGTATTTATGAAATAGTTCAGTGTCTGCTATTCTCTTGAACTTGAAACCCCAGAGTAGAACATCTATTGTGGAGTCATCAGCTGTTTCCTGCAGGCATTGCTAATTCCCTATTGGCAAGGAGATAAGAACAGTAAAATTCCATCTCCATTTCCCTGAGCTCTCTGATCCTGCTTAAATTTAGTCTTGTAATACGAACTTGTACAAAAATCTGGATCCTTAGGTGTCAAGCCCTATTGTATTGTGTTTAATGCAACTTAGACAAAAGCAATAATAGACTTAACTAGAAGTGTTGTGGACAAGTTTTGCAAGTTTGCCAGTTTTGTTCGGAAAATCAGCGGTGTTTCTGATGTGAAGGGACTTGTGTCTATACCCCTGACTTGCAGTGTTGGGTTCTATGTGATGGGATCAGGTAAGTCTTCTGAAATGATTTAAAATGTTTGTGCCCTGGCTTCAGATTTGGTGGAAATGAATGTACCCTCAAACCTGTGTGAGAGCAGTTTCTGAGATAAAAGGTGAAGTATTTTACTTTTCTCAGCCATGTAGGAACATCTGATGCAAGAAAAGGAAAAAAAGCAATGTGTTTTAATTTTGGTGGATTTTTAAAAATTTCTGTGTGTCTATTTTTGGTTTTTTTGTAAACTAAGTTGTAGTATTTCATTTAATTTAAATGGTATGCTCTGTCTCACCCCTCCGAAATGTATGGTACATTCTAAGCCTGTGGTCCTGCCCTGAACCCTCCTGTATCTGCAATCCCATTGGCCCAAGTCTGATTCAGCGCCCACTTCAATTCCCCTCTTAAGCTGTGCTAGTGAGACCAGTCGCCTTTTTAGCCTTTTTCCCTCTCTTAGCCTTCACCCCCTCTTGCCCCTTCCCTCCCCTAGGCTCCCCCTCCTTCCCCGTTCCCCCTCAGTAACCATGCTGTTCCCAGGGATGGGACCCCTAATAAGCTGTCATCTAATCAGCACCCTCAGAAGCCGTGTGGAGTCTCCTTGCCTGCCTGCTGCTGCCAGCCAGCTCACAGCCTAGGGGGCCCTCCAGGGACACCCCAGGGGGCCCCCCCCCCCCCCCAAACGAACTACAACACTAAGTGTGAATTTATAGTGGTGATTCTTCATAAGGCTCAGGCTGATGTGAGAACAAAGGGCAGCACTGACTCTAGTCTGGCAGCTTGTCTCTGGTGTTGGAGCCTGGCTCTGCCTTGCCAGCCTTGGGAAGTGGGTGCACTATAGGGAAGAGATGCACTATTGGAAAAATGAATAATGGATATTTTAAAGTCAGAAAGTTCAGCTGTGGTTTTGGAGTGCTCCTAAAAGACTCCTTTCTTGTGGAATTGTAACAGTTGTCCCAAGGTTAGTTGAGCTCCCTGGTCTGTATTTGGAAGTGAGATATAATGGGATTAGAGTCTTTTCACCATCCTCTGGGACCTGTGAGTGCAGTTCCACCTGTCGCCTGCCCCAGGTGATTTCACTCCATTGTTTGAACCTGTTTGAGTGTCTGGTGTGTGGAGTGCAAAACCACTTGTGGTTCTGTTTTGCTGTCTCCAGCCTAATTTGAGACTTCCCTGTTCTACTCTGTGCGAGCAGAGGCCTGTGGGCTTGGGATGCTTCCATGCCATTGTTGTGGAGACGGAAGAAAGCTTACTTGGTTGAATCATGGTATCTCCAGTCATTTGAAACAAGCGATGTGTGGATATTGTGGAGTGTTTCTGTTCCCCTAACTCAGCAATGCTATAGCAGATGCTTTGGAAAGCACAGCTAATTAATGTACAAGAACCTAGTGTCTTGTGTTACTGCTGGTGTCATTCTGTCTCTGCTGTGGCTGTGTCCTTTCCCTTTGAAAGTTGCTGGTGTGGGCTTTTGTTTGTGGCCACAAGACTCTTTTAAAACTACTTACAAAGGCGTAAAGAGACCTGGGATCACTCGGGTATCTAACTTATCAGCAAAAGGACAAGATTTAGAGAAAGATGAAAGAGGGCAACAGGTGTAATTTATGATGGCATAAGCCGTTTTTAGTAAAACTCAAGCTTTCAGCTTTTTTTTTTGGCCTGAATAACACTTGCAGCTGCTTGCCTGTGCATTTCTTTTCCTTGCAAACACACCTGCTGTTCCTGATTGTAGTCTTTTCTTTGATCTGGTTAAACAGACAAGCAAAAAGACTGTATATCTCTTAAGTTCATCACCTGAATAGGAAAGGGGATGCTGTGACCTATTTATCACATCAGGCATTTCAGAAGTCAGTTGAAAGCTCCACTTTGGAAATAACAGAAGCTTACATGTAGATTTCAGCATTTAGGGGGATCAAAATTGGGAGGGACAGCACTTAATGTTTATTCTGCATTCAGACAGCTTATGGAGTAAATACAGCTGTAATAATATAGCAGATGTTATCAATTTATTAGTTCTTCAGTTCTACTTCTGTGTTCTGTAAATCTGTAATACTGGGTTGATCCAGAATCCTTGGGAAGGCAGAAAGTGATGTGAAGTGAGTCTCTCTTGATTTTCTGTTCTCTCTGAGTTCTGTGTTGGTGTTCAAAGTACGTCGGTCTAACAGATCTCTGAATCCCAGAAATCTGTTGAATGAACAGCTGGTGGCTCTCTAGATAGTTTTAATGTAAATTCTGGGGCTAGAGAAGAGAAATGTTATAGTTACATTTAAGGACAGTCCAGAGGAAATACTGACTTGTACCATGAGCTGTTTCTTCAAAGTGTGGACTTTGCTAAGGCTGGGAAATAAGAGATGACTGTGTGGATATAAATACTCAGAAGTTCTGCTACAGAAGAACGTCAACGAAACATACACTTTCAGTCCAAGGAATAAAAGTTTTGTGGGACAAAAATGTAAAAGTTCTACACCTTGTAAAGTACTGTCAGGGGCTGCAAGTGAAGGAGCTCTTAGTTTTTCCTTCTTTCAGAGGCCTTTCCCAGTAATGCTCTCCTTGCTAGTGAGAGAGGTGCAGACATTTTGGGGAACAGGTAATTTCTTTTTCCCACTTGAACAGTGGAGCTGGATCTGCCACTTCTCCTTAGAATCTGCTTCTTAAGGAAAGGACAGAAACAGCTTGATCTTGTGTGCACACTTGTAATACCTGCTTTATTTCCAAGGATGAAGTAGAGCTGCAGCAAGATGAAGAAAACCTGCCCTATGAAGAAGAGATTTACAAAGATTCCAGTACCTTTCTTAAGGTGAGCTGCTTTTGTAGTTACAAGTGTAGTCAAAGCTGGCCTAGTTGTCTTAAACTGTTTCTGCAACTGATGGGATCTGAAATACAGCTTTAAAGGCTGAAGTAGTTGGTTGGAACTCACAGGTACAGAAGTTGCCTGTGACAGATCTGACTGTACCTGGTGTTTGCATTATTCCAAGGCACCTCACAATGGGCTGCAGGAATGGTGGGCCTGGTTTGGAACTAAAATGATGGTCTTGACCAGTGGAAGTTATAAAGGCATGTTGAAAAGATAATCTGCTCCTTTCTCATTTGTCAGACTAACACGTACAATGCGTCTGTGTATGTCCAGTTATCTCCTGTTGCTCTCGCTGAACTTCTTCCTATTCTCCAGGGCACTCAGAGCTTAAATCCACACAACGATTACTGCCAGCACTTTGTGGATACAGGACACAGACCCCAGAACTTCATCAGAGATGTTGGTATGTCATAGCCAGGAACTGTTTGAAGATGAGTCATTTGATTCAATAGCACTTCTTTTTCTTCCCCTTTTGTTACTCTTCCTAGTTTTTCTGTCTCAGTGTGCATACATATCAGTGTAGGCATCTACATGAATGGTTTATTTTCAGTTACTTAGGAGGCCATTTTTACCAAGGCTGGTCTTACCCTTGGTTTTACTTGAAAGTATTTCACCAGGAAGTTTGGTTTAGTTTTTTTTTTTTCCCCAACCTAAGCTATTTTGATTCCAGAAAGTAGATGAGTTTAATGAGGAGATCTTGAAACCTCTGGAAGTTACAGTTCAGCTGTGTACTGGGCTGTATTGCCTCTTAAGCATGTAAAGTATGGGAAATAATGACATTTAAGTCAGGAAGCAATATGGATAATGTTTCTCAGCTAAATTAGGTAACTGCTGACAGCTCATTAGAATGCCCAGGTGTAGAGGATGTTGCTTTTCAAGTTTACATATATCTAGACATAAGTTACTACTGAAATGATGCTGCACTGGGCCTGAACTTAAACTTGCTAAAATTGAGGCACGGTTTGGTCCTGTTTCCCAGAATAGGTTCCTGGCATTTGGTTTTTAAAAGGAGAGAACATCTCCCTCTGCAGTTTTATGCAACAGCTCTCTGTATTTTATCAAGTGTAAGATTGCCAAGGCAAGGGGGTTCTGTTTTTAAATGGCAGCCCAAAGCAGTTTGATTTGCCTTCAGAGGCTTTTAGTTTATTCTTCTCTATATTTTGTGAATAGTTCTGTGAAGTACATCTGGATTTTTTTTGAAAAAATGGGCTGTTTTGACTCAATTAGATCTTTATTTCAAAAGCACTTGGCCTTCACCGTTATGTACTTGAGGCAGTTCTGCACTCTTCTTGGAAATGAGTATGGAGAAACAGCAGCCCGTGTTGTGTGCCATGACTGCTCTGCTGTGTAACAGATGGGGAAGGGACAGGACAAACAGGCAGGTGTTGGTGTGGAGATGAACACAGCAGCAGGGCCAGAGCTTTAACAGGGCTGAGCTGTGTCAAGCTGTACATTGGTGAGCACACATTTTCTACACCATGATCACAACTCTGCTGAGGTGCTACGTGTTAGTGCACGTGGCCCAAAGGAAAACAAGTGGTTCCAAGAGAACACCCAGCTGCATCTTTTTGATGTTGCTGTTGGAAAAGAGGGAGAGACCTGTGGGTCTGCATTTGGTTAGTCTGAGGGTTTTTGATTGAAAATTGTTTTGTATCTATTGCTGAGCTGCTGCTGCCCAGGGGTATTGGACTCACAAGGGCTGGAAGCAGCACAGTGGAAATCAGGAGAACACAGCAGTAGCTTTAAGCTGTTACATATGTAAGGCAAAGGATGAAAATAATTTTTGGGTGTCTCATGCACGAGTGGCAAGAGATAATAAAGGTTAGGTACGGAGAACTTCACTTTTGTCATTGCATTCCTAGGATTGGGACTTAAGAAGTTCGAATTAAAATAAGGAGAGAGATTAAGGGTTCGTGGGGTTGGGTGAGGTTTTCCCCCCCAGTTTATTAGTACCATTCCAAGTCGTACTTTTAAATGAACATGAAGCTGAAGCCTTTTAAATGACTCCTACTTAAGCTGAAGTGATACTGCTTGGGAAGCAGGAATGGCACCCTGTTGGTTTATGCTGAACCTGCTGCTGGCAGTAGCAAACCCATTGTCTATAAGGGAGAACGAAATACACTTCAAAGTATATTTTCCTTTTTGCAACATTTGCTGCAAAAGATCTAATGAGGATGAGTGTTCTCTCCATTCCATTCTGTGCGCATGAAAGGTTGGAAAATTGGCGTCATAAAGCTAAATGTAGGAACGTGTCTTCAGGTCTTCATACTGCCACCACAGCACCAAATGTCAGTGTGAGGGAACCAGCCACACCCCAGGTGCCATTTGGAAACAGTTGTCAAAGATTACACAGACTGTGCTGTGCATTAATGTTAATTAGATCTTAATAGAAATTTATGGAAGGGGGAAAACCAAAATAACTTCTTTCATCATCCTGGCACTTTCAGTTTAAATGAAAGGTTGTTTCCTTCTGGTAACGGGAATCGTGAATTCCTGATCCACTGTAGTGTTCTAGAGAAGATCAGAGCATCGGCACTGCATCAGTAACAGCCCTGATGAGCTGGGTGAGGGCAGGAGGCTTTTGTCAAGTACTGAACGAAAAACTGCTTTAAAGGGTTTGCTTTGTTCTAACAAAAATTAAAATGAGGCTAAGTATTAACATTTGCACCTATTCAGAATACTGGACAATGCTTAATTGATAGAGATTTACTCTGTTAAGTAGTTGTTAACTTCGTGTTTTCTTCTTCTTAGGCTTAGCAGATAGGTTTGAAGAATATCCAAAACTTAGAGAGCTCATCAGATTGAAGGATGAGCTGATATCTAAATCTAACACTCCTCCCATGTAAGTGTTCTTGTGGAAAATGCCTTTCTTCTCCAGACCTGTTTGAAGTTAGCTGTCTGCTTTGCAAATCTCTATCTTCAGCACCTGCTTAGAATTTACATTTTCTCTTTCTGTTTGTGTGTACAAATGAATCAACTGAAGCATAGAAGACTAAGATCACTCTGGTGTTTGTTTTTAGTTTAATCTAGATGTTTAATACGGTGTATAAACCAGATTTTCTTTCCAGTGTGTGATTATTTATCGTCTCTAAAGCTTTGATTTTATAAGACCAAATTGTCAACTGATTTGGCTGCAGGCTTTAATTTGGGAACTAAGAGACTATCGTGCGGTGGTGAATCTCACGTTATCATGTGGTTTATGATAACAAGAAGAGCTTTAAAAAAATTGCCTCTTAATATAACCTTAGCTTTTCTTGTAGCAGCTGGTTTTTGTACAGTGTTCAGCTATTATCTCAGTGTCCATCAATCACATGTTATTTTGGAGTTGAAGACAAAAATGTTTAGGCTGACTGAAAGTCATTTGTCCTTGTTTTTGCTGAATGTCAGACACAGCCTCAGAGTGCAGTGTGTTACTCCAGGGATTCAGACCTCTCTGAACTTAACCATATTATGCTTGTCATGTGCAGTAGTCTTGATCTGTACCACAAAAATCCACCTTATTTAATGGTAGTCACAGAAAACCTTATGAAATAGTTGTCTGAGCAACTGAGTGCAAACTGCAAACTCAACCTGCTCTTTCAAGCTAGGCATGTGTTTTGGTCATAAAGTAAAAAAGGGGGAAAACCAGTAATCAAATGCTGCCTTCAACACCAAGTACACATGGAATCTTTTCCACACACTTTTTGGGAAGGGGAAAGTGGTGGTCTATTGATCAGCTTTACTGAAGTTTAAGGAATTTAGAGGAGGGCAGTGTCATTTTTTGGTAGTGATAGAGCAGTGAGTGGTGTGCAGGTATGAAGGAGAGTCATAAAGAGTGTGTGTGAGTATGTACTTAATAGAATCAGTGGTGGGGGCAGGGGGGGAATTTTGCTTGGTACAGGAATAGAGAAATACATCTATACTATAAAAGGTAACAATGTTTCCAGTATTTAGGATCTTTGGAATAATTCTAAAAATATGCCACTTTTCCAGTTAGCCAGGCAGTGAGTGGTTGTTTCTTAAATGTTTCTGTTTCCTCCTATTATAGTCCATGGGTATACAGAAAGTGCAGTGAGTGTGCACCTAGGTATTGTTGTACAGTCTCCGCGGGCATGTGTTTCCTGCTTGCTAAGTTAGAAGCCTAAAAGCTGTTTGTTAAGGCTACTTAAAAACCACAATACAATAGCATCCAGCCTCGATTAAGTGAGGATGTGTAATGGATCTCCTCTGGATTTAGAGCATTTGAGATGTACAACCCACCCAGGAGACCCTGCTCTTAACTGGCTGCACAGAAGTGCTGTGTGGAGAGTAGTCCTCAGGCCACTGTTGCACCTTGTCTGATGCAGTCTGGCATCTTCTGTTTAAACAGGTATTTGCAAGCAGACTTGGAAGCCTTTGATATTAGGGAACTGAAGTCCAAATTTGATGTGATTCTCCTGGAGCCACCATTGGAAGAATATTACCGAGAGACTGGCATTACTGCCAATGAAAAATGCTGGACCTGGGATGACGTAAGTACCTGTTTTGCTGTGAAGAACATTTTATACATTTGTTTAAGCAAATAGTTTCAGGGTTTGATTTAGTAAATACAACTTTTTGTTCTCTCTGAGCCTGGCTGAAAATGTAAACCTAGTAATAGTGGGTTTTCTCTCTGCCCTTACCTTCACTGGGCTTTCTCTTTGATTTTTGACTGTTGAAATACTGAATGTCCATTGAAAAGATTCCCTTGTTTCTTGAAATTCCTGAGATTATTAAGGCATGCATTTTAATATGCTGGTCTTCTGGTAAAAAGTGCAGGTTAGTTTGCTTTACTGACATTCCTCCATTCTCCAACTATTGGTTGGGTAGGAAATTTTGATGGTCAAGCCAGTAATAATCCCTAGAAACTTAACAAAATAGATAAACCTCACTTGTGGAAGTCTTTCTCTTGTATTTATTCAAAAATGGTGCCTAGCAGTGCTGCCCAGGGAAAAAACATTCCATCCTAACAGAAAAACTGGAGTGTGGGAGGCAGGACTCATCTTCCTAGTGTGGAGTTACATCCTCCTAGAATGGCCCCTACTGCATTATTTTTCCTCGGAATGGCATTGAATGAAGCTTGATTTGATGTGTTAGCAAGTTAGAGATGAATCCTTTCAACTTGTGATGACTAACAGATGCTTTGCATCCGAAGTTATTTCATCTTGAATGTTACTCATTTGCCATTGTTGAACCACTGTTCTCATAAATTCTGGCTGCTTTTCCTGAAAGTGAAAATGGAGAGAATGTCTATTCCTATTTAGTGATAGGAATTAAGCTGAGATTTTTAGAACGTCTTCACAACCTTCATGTAAGTGCTTACAGAGAGGAAAAGAAACAGAGTACTGTTGCTTCTGTATTAAATATTTTTGCTGCCAGTGGAATGATAAAACAAAGCCGAGGTTTGAGGAGGAGACCATGTGGGTTGTGTAGGTCTTTTATGTGTGGGTCTTTTAAGTCTAGAATTTCTTATGCAAGTAGAATTTCTGTTTGTGATTGTTTCATCCCAGCCAGCAGCCCAGGCCCAGGCAGCTACTCACTCACTCCCCCACCAGTGGGATCAGGGAGAGAATTGAAAGGGTAAAACTCAAACCTTGAGACAAAGACAGTTTAATGGGAAAAGTAAAAGCCATGCACACAAGCAAAGCAAAACAAGGAATTATTTCCCTGCTTCCCTTGGGTAGCCCCCAGCTGTGCTTCCTGATGGTTTCTGTGACAATGCTTCAAGAGTTAGTATTCTTCCTGATGCAACTGGTGATTTGTATTTAATTCAGAAATGCTTTTATTGCACTTATTATTACTAGATCATGAAATTGGAAATTGAAGAAATTGCAGCCCCAAGGTCATTTGTGTTTCTGTGGTGCGGCTCGGGCGAGGGTCTGGATCTCGGCCGAGTGGTAAGATGATGTTTTAATTCAATTTATCAGGGACAGGCTTAAGAGTTTATTTTTATCTTTGACTTTTCCCTGTATAGAATTCTCAGCCCTAACTACTGAGGGATGTTTTGTTACTGTGTTAGAGGATATGTGATTTTAAATGGCATTAACTGTTTAGATACTGTAAATGTCCAGCTGAACCACTGACTATGTGAGGAAGCATAATTCCTTGGGGTCATGGTTTGGATGTATGTGTGTTGACAGAGGAGCAGGTTGCCAAGTTACAATTTTTTGACAGAAGTCTCAGTAGTTTTCTGCCATAAAAGTTCATGCTAGGAGAAAGGTCCGACTGTTTTATAAATTGAGATACAACTGTCATCTTTCTGCATGTCAGGGAAACACTACTTGTGCTGGAGATGCTGCACAAAGAATTCCCAATTGGCTCCTGCAGTGCGGAAACATTCTTTATTTAGTTCAAGCAGTGCTTTCCATGAAAACAATTCACAGACAACTGTTTAAGGGCAGCCTGTGATTACTGATCTCTTTGCTTTGGCTGTTTTTCAGTCTCAGGTTGGCCAGATAGACTGGGTTTGGTCATAGCCAGGTTTGTAGTAGCTGGACAGTCCTTGAATAAGAAAAGTCAAGGGCCTGAGTGAGTGTTCAGTTCAGGTCACTTGATGTTTTTGTGCAGTGTGAACCGTTTTGTTTATAACATTTAGTGTCTGCGCAAATGGGGTTACAGAAGATGTGAGGACATCTGCTGGATTAAAACAAATAAGAACAACCCTGGCAAGACCAAGACTCTAGACCCCAAGGCTGTCTTCCAGAGAACCAAGGTAAAGGATTGGCTCCATTCCTCCTCTGTTTCCATTCTGTCTCTCTGTGCTGATGACACAGCCGGTGTTGGTGACAGGCTTGTGAGAAAGCCAGCAGGAGGACTTCCAAGTTCTGTTCTGCAAAGTACATTTTGTGGAACTAAACATAGCAATAGAGTTTGACTAAAGTCAATGTCAAAAGAAGTCTTCTAAATCTGGAGATTTTAACTGAATCTATTAACAAAAAATAACTGCAGAAGATCGACTGTTGGTTCTAAATGCACACAAGGTGTGAGCCCACAGCTTGGACCAGAGACAAGTCTGGGGGAACCAAAGCACCTCCTGCCTTCCTGGAGGTGATTGTACAGCAAAACGATAGAATGGGTCAGCTTGCTCTAAACCAAACTTTTTTTTGAAGATGCTTTGTGGGGGATGTGTATTGAAGGAGGTGCAGAGAAAAAAAAGTGTTCTGGTTTGTGACTCAGATATCTATTGGCTAGAAATTTAGAGAAATGTAAATGGGACTCATAAATAATTAGTTTGTGTATATGTGAGTGTAACTGGAAGTTGTACTGAGTACGGAGAACTGATTGACAATTTATTCATTTCAAGTTGTCAGTGAACCTCAGGACTCCTTCCTCATTCATTCATCATCATTAGCATTAAACGTCCTCAAGTCTGTCTCAAATTGGCCATTGTTAGGAGTGTAAACTTTCCTTTAGGATATCTGGAATCTTTCTTTGACTTGCATTTACATTAATCTGAAGTTTGTTTGAAAGTGTGTTGTATTAGTTATAAATATTTATAATTATAAATATTGTGTGTTTATTGCATACAGTATTGCAAATATCTTCAGTTTGCTCATGAGGGCAAGGTTAAAACTAACATAGGAGGATTTGAGGGGAATTTGTTTAGCACAGAAAAATAGTTTCTGGTATGGGGGAATTCCTGTGTTTATCAAGCAAGAGTTGAGCTGAGGTCACTGTTTGTGATAAACACTGAAAATGGAGTGAGTTTGCTCTGACTAAACAAACCCTGTTGCAAGCTGTGTTTGCCAGTGCTTAGCGCAGCAGATGTTCTGTTCTCTTTGGCTGAGGCATCTCTCCAAGGGTGCTCGGTGCTGTGTCACCTGTCAGAGAATCCCAGTATTTGTGAGTGACACGCCGTGTGGTATGGAAGTAAAAGGTTTGGGATAGTTCTCCTAAGGACTAGACTGAGGAGGCTTGGCTTGGTGGGTGGTTTGCTTTGCAGTATTCTGCCTTTCACTTGGGTACATTCTAGGTCCAAACCCTTGTTGCATGAGTGCAATACCATCTGCATAGATTTGACAGGTCTGATGTTGTGCCTTTCATGTTTACCCACTAATTCTACAAACCCTTTCCAAAATTCAGGAATGATTACGTGCTCTTGTTTGTGACTGTTTCCTGAGCCATCTGGTGGCACTTAGTGAGTCAGAGCATTTGATCCTGGGGAACATCGCTCATCCAAGATTTATATTCTCAGAAACAGAGCTCTGAAATGAGTCTGTAGGAGCCTCTTTTCATCCTGGAACAATCCTCATTCATGGGTGCCACATATCACTCACTTACATTGGTCTGCAGTGTTGTAGAAGGAAGGAAAACAATGCATGTTACAGCTCAAGAACACTTCTAATGCTGATGAGCTGCCTGAGATGTGATAGTGGTTGTGGGGTTTTATGCAGAAATATCTTCTAGAAAGGAATTTGAGGGGAATTCTGAGGGTCACTTTATAAATAGAGGTACAGTATGAAAAAGTACATATTATTTCCACTGCCTGTTTCAAGACTGAAAACTTTTAAAGTTATTATATGAATAAAGTTAGGATCAGAATGCTAAGACAGGTATTAATCATAATTAATAACCATTCCTTGCTCTTGCCATCACGTTTTTCTCTTTTGCCTTGTGGAGATTTCTCAGTCTCTCCAGCCTAAAGTTCTGTAATTGAAGAAGTCCACGTAGCAGACTTTTGATTTGAGTTTTACCACCTCATGGTGTAGTTTATCAAGCTTCAGCTTAAAGTACTGCTCTGCTTTGTTCTCAGCTGGCTCCTTTGGTGGCTCCAGCTTTTCTGCTCTAGTTCTTGTTTCAGACTTTTCTCTCCTGTAGGAGTGGAATGTGCTTAGAACTGTCCTTGCTGTCCCTTGTGCTCGCTTGGCACAGCAGTAGGTGTGACACGTGACAGCTCTGTGTGTCTGCAGGAGCACTGCCTCATGGGCATCAAGGGCACCGTGCGCCGCAGCACCGACGGAGACTTCATCCACGCCAACGTTGACATCGACCTCATCATCACCGAGGAGCCTGAAATTGGCAACATAGAGAAACCTGTGGAGATTTTTCACATCATTGAGCACTTCTGCCTTGGGCGACGGCGGCTTCACCTCTTTGGGAGAGACAGCACAATTCGACCAGGTAACTGCTATGTTGTTTTTGGTCAAACAGTGAAATTCATTTCAGGGTCCCAAAGAGGTTTCCAGATGTATGTCACAGGTCAGATAGCAGATCTGAAGGGAATAGATTTTTGGTGTATGTGAAGACCTGTCAGCCACAGAACTGAGAGATTTATAAAATTTATGGGAACTCTCATTTCTATAATTTTTCCAGAAGAGAGATTTTTTTTAACCAATATTTTTGCCTATCCATGTGTTTAATTCATCAGTGAGCATGACAAAATCCCGTTGAGATTCCTTTTCTCCCATATGTTTACGCTTCTCAGAAAAGTGATTTCTTTCTCCAACTGGTTTTCAACCCCTATGAGCTTAGTGCTGTTGCCTGTGTCTGAAGTCGCAGTATCTTACTGTGGGTGCTGCATCTGGCATGAGGCAAAATGCAAGAAATACATGGATCAGGACACATTGTTCAGGTTTTCCTTCAGTGCAGCTACCAGGGGATTCTGTCTGTCAGTGTCTCACAGTCAGGTACTTGAGTATTTTTTAAAAACACTGTTGCGGTGTAAGGACAAGAAGAAGGGGTGGGGGTTTGTGAAAGCACAGTGTGAATGTTGCCACAGCCATGTGTAATAAAAAATTAAAGAAAAAAAAAAAAAAACCCTTAGAAATACCCAACTGAAATCTCAACTGTGCAGCAACTCTAGAGGTGACTTTTCATTCTGTTCAGTGCCGCTGATGTGTAGGTGAGTGTTTCTCCCTGTCACTTGAGTGTTCATTTACTGGGAGAAGTTCCACTGTGGCCTTGAAGCCTGAAGTTTGTTGTTGCTTCTGCTGACTGTGGTTTTGTTCCCGAGGTTGGCTGACGGTGGGACCCACCCTCACAAACAGCAACTTCAACGCGGAAACGTATTCCTCCTATTTCACGGCTCCCAATTCCCACCTGACCGGCTGCACCGAGGAGATCGAGAGGCTGCGGCCCAAGTCCCCGCCGCCCAAGTCCAAGTCCGACCGGGGTGGGGGTGCTCCCAGGGGAGGAGGAAGAGGAGGGACTTCGGCAGGACGGGGAGAAAGGGGCAGGGAGAGGAACAGAACCAACTTCCGCAGTGAGCGGGGTGGATTCAGAGGGGGCCGTGGAGGGACCCATCGAGGGGGCTTCCCCACCCGCTGAAGAGGTGATGGATGCTTCCCCTGCCTACGCCTTGTGTGGGAATCTTTCCTGTAGTCTTGTTTTTCCTACAGTGAATTCCTCTGGGGACTCAAGCTATATGACTTTTACAATTGTTTTTGGTGCACGCCGTTCCAGACAGTCGGCCTTGCAGTCTGGCACAGCCCCTCACCTGGCCATGTCCTGCACGGGCAGCACTGAGCTCAGAGCAGAGAGCACCAGCCCTTCACATCACGGGTAGGATGGAAATGACCCCTTGCTCTCCTCTTTATGAACCTTGCAAGGTGGAGACTTCTTTTTCAACTTCATTTTCTCCAAAACATGGATTCCATCTCCATTGTTGGAGGTTTGGGTTTGGACTGATTTGCATTAATATGATGGAGCGGGCACGAAATGCAGCTCTGAATTGCATGGCCACAGCAGACTTGCTGTCCTCTGGGAGAAAAAGTGCTGTGTCTGTATTGACACCTATTTTAACTTCTCTGAAACGAAGGAGCAAATGAAATAAATAGAATTCTATTTTTTCTTATTTGGTTTAAACTTCCCAAATTATTCCTGGGAATAGGAAAAGGTTAATTTTTAATTTGTGGTGTATATGCACTCACCTGCTGTGTCAGTAGTGGGGAGAGTGGTAATTCTGTGCAGCTGTGTGTTGTCCTTCGTGGAAAGCACCGAGTTGTGCATTTACGTGCAGCCCAGGAGTTGTGCACATGTCTGGGCTGCTCCTTGAGTGGGGGTTTCCCCCCAGTGTGTGTCTGTAACACCTTGTTCCTTGGGAGGGAAGAGCAGTGTCACTGCAGAGCGGTCCCAGAGACCTGGCTGGAGGGAGGATTGCACCCGGGAGGTGGTGTGAGTGTGCGATCCCTGAAACAGGGAACGCTGACAGAACTGAGTGCTGCCTTTGCCTGCGGGTGTTGCACACATTTGAGAATGGCTGTTGCTGATGCAGCTCAGTGTGGAAAGAAAGTGACCCCTTCCCTATGTACAGTGTCCGTTTTTAGCAAAACCAAACTCTGAGCTTCTTGTGCAGCTCTTGGTAGGCTGGACAAACCCGGCTTTTGATGTCTCAAGGTCTTAGGTGTGCGTTTTGGAAAACTGGTGTTTAAGTCTGAATGTTTCTCCTGAAGCCCAGCTTTTAAATAACTGTCCTGTAAAGTAGTGGATTATTAAACATGTTTATCAAAGCTGATGTTTAAATATCTTCCTTAATATTTTGTGTCTTTGTTGTCCTTGAGGTTTTGGAATTGCTACGTGGTTTCCTCTGTGCTGTTGTAGATGGGAACTGTTCTTTTGATTTTGAAGATTTTGATGGGCTGGGGAACTCCCTGGCTTTGGTCATGTTCAGCATGGGATTGCCATAGTGCCAATGGGAAGTGCCTGTTGTTTACAGCTTGTTTCTTCCTCTGTCATATGTGCACACCTGTAGAGTTACTGGATTTGGGAAGGGGAGTTTTAAAGTTGATGTTTATCTGGTCATTGGTGAAGTCTGCTACGGGCTATATGGAGCACAGCTGAAAGAAGGTAAATGCCCTAGTAGGGACACCTTTTTTTGGAGATTTTTGCCCTAATTATGTTGGTATTCGGAAAGTAAAGACACTTTACCTTAGGACCACTGCTTTTGTGGCAGGGAAAAATACTTTCTTATTTTCCAGTGAGTAGAAAACGTTAATTTCCATTTGCCCCTTTTAATTACATGCCCAATACTGGTAGTTCAGTGAATGGGCTGCTCTTAACATAGACTTAGTCTAAAGGGAAGAGGAGGGCCAAAAACTACTGGATCTGAGGTGCTTCTGTTTTAGTTTGCGGCGCTGCTCAAGACTTCACTGACTGAGGAAAGTAGTGGCAGGTGATGGAGGTTTCTTGGTCCTTCCCATCAAAGCAGAAGTAGCTCAATAACTGTAAGGAAAAAAATGAATAGTGCTGCAGTGAGTGTTAGATTAGAGCTGTCTGGATGGGCCACCTTTGCCAGCAAAGTCTGATGTCCATGTTGTTAATGAGCAGCTGATGGAATGTTTTAATTGAGGTTAAAGGAACTTCACCTCTGCACTTGTCCTTCATAGAGAACAACACTGCCCCTGCTCATCTGAAGGTGGAATTTCAGCAGTGACAGACTGACAAAGGCTGTACAGGTAAGGCAGTAGCGCAGGGCTGCGCACTCCCAAATCTTGGTCCGTGTCCCTCTGGGGATGGGCATGAGACTTAGGAAGTACTGGGGTGAGACACAGTCCAACACACCCCGTTATACAGGAAGAAAATTGGGTCATTTTCGCAGTCACTGGGGTTTGGACCATATAGAAATGGTGACTAGAGATGAAAAGCTTTTCCTCCCATTAGCAGTTGTCAGTAATTTCTCACTTGTAACACTTCCAGAGCAAGGAGAGGATAAGGCTCAGAATCACTGAGCTGCTGATGAGCATTTCATTTGCCACAAGTAAATGAAGACTTAATTTGAGCATGCTCTCCTGGAAGATAAAAAGCCTGATGAGTTTCTTCCTTTCCACTTGCATTAAATGCATAATGTCTCCAGTCTGATTTGTGCTGCCGGTCTAGACCTTGTCACGTCTTTCCATTCTGGAGCAGGCTTTGAGTCCTCGGATTCTTTTACACCCTGTGAATTCAGTGAAGGACTCAACACCTGCACTGACAAGGTACTCAGGATGTGTCAGCATTGGGCTTCAGAGGGAACTGAAGACCCCGCTCAGGTGTAGATCATTGTGTGTAAATCAGCCATCAGCTGGGGAATTCCATGCACTCTCTGGCACTGGTGGTTGCAGGGAGCTGGCTGGAGTGCTGGTGTGCTGTGCAGGCTGGCAGTCAATGCTCTCAGGGGGTTGAGGTTCTTCCCCAGCACCAGTTTGTTGTGTGTGTTCTTAGGTGCTGAATGCTTTGTTTAGAGGAGTGGAATTCAGGCGCCAAACCTGAATGAGCAGTTTTGAGATGATCATGGAAGTTAACTGGCAGTACGTAGTGGAATTAATTTTAGAATACTCAGCTAGTTTTCTATGCCCTGCTATAGATTTGAATATCCAGACAGCACTCCAAAAAAGGACGCATGAACATTTCACACCCATTGCATTGAAAAAATCTCTGAATCCTGTGGCTTTATGAAGATACACTGAGTAATGTGAAAGTGAGAGACAAATGAACCCACTTTCTGTATATAATAGAAATGGTATTTTCTCCTTGCAAAATTACTGAGTTGGTGGCAACTTCATTGCTTTAACAGAAATGGCAACTATGTAATGGGCTCAATGTTAATGTGGAAGACAGCTGCACTAATCCTTGTCATAACAGCGTCATTTTCATGGGCTGAAAAGAAATCAGTTGGCAAGTTCTGTGAAACAGAAAGTAATTTTGATTATAATTACTGCAGCAATGAAAAAGGAGAAAAAAAAAGGCCTAATTTGTGTAAATCTGAGTTAAATACTCCAGTCCTGCAGTTTATGGTGATGCCAAGCACTGCACTTGCAGTGACACTTGTCACTGTCATGCCTGCTGTCACCACATGCTGTTTTCTCCACCGTGGTGTCTTACTGTAGCTAACACTGCCCAGGCAGGCCAGAGCTCTGCTGCAGTAGCTCTGCCAGTAGGAAGAGCTTTGGCTTACCTGAGCTTGGTTCTGAATAACCCCTCTTTGGGACACTTTCCTTCACTTGGATTTGTCTTCTCACCATTTGACAACAGCAGAAACACAGTGAAAATGCTGAGGCCATGTAAGCTGCCTGTCTTGAGAGTCACCATAGGAGAAGGTGACATACAGTGTACTTCACTGCTGGATGCCATGGCCATAAAACCTTGGAGAACTTGGGAGGTATGAAATAAACACACACACAGATTATATTTAATAATTGCTTATTTCTTTACACAAATGTTGCTGGTGTCATTTTACAAATGAAATGGCAACAAATACTTTTTACAGGGTATTGTCTACAGCTAAAAAGTGCTTGTCTTGGCAGCTGAATTCAGGCTGAGGACTCTTGTAATACAGCCACTTATTTCAAGAGCTCTTGGTCAATGACAAGAATGACTGTATACATAAGCTGTTGAACCAAAAAGCTATGCATTTTCACTGCTTATTGTGGACATTAAATAATTAATATAAGTAGCAACACTAACATGTTTAAAGGCACTTTTTTCTTTACTGAGGCTTAATCTTACTTTTGAGTGTTTTTTGGCTTTCTTTGAAACACTATTTTATTTAATAATAGCTTTTCAAGCTTGGCAAAATTCAAATCTCACATTCAGAGGCCTTGGTCCTACAGAGACAGAGAGACTGATGAAGTATCTGAGGTATACAGCCATTCCAAAGGCTCTGGCTTTCCAAATACTACCTTCAATATTGGTATTAGCAAAGGCTAGTTTTTCAAAGCAGTGACCATTGATTAAATCAGTCACGGGAGAGGAGGTCACTGTAATAGAACTGGTATTAAACAAGAGGCTTTATAGCACCACAAATAACCTTTGGTTAATGTGTCAACTGTCTCACAGCTGATCTGCCACAGAAATTTTGAGGGACAGGTTTTTATGAGTTGTGTTGGGAATATTCCAGTTAGCAAAAGTACTAAATAAAGCCTAACCTGCGCAATTTTGAAAATGTAATTAAGTAGTACGCTAAGCTAATTGCTGCCCCCAAGTGGACAGAACTGTACCGTAATAGTGTGACATCATCTGCCAAAGGTGGCAAAAGGATTGTTTGATTACTGTTCCTCCTGTGATCCCTGTTGTTGTTACACTTACTCAAGTCCAGTTATAAAACTGAGGCATTGCTGTCTCCTGGATAACCCTGGCTGTGGAAGTGTTTTGTCTTTTTGCATCCTCTGTACAGGTTCTGATCATCTTTCCCAGCTCTGGTACCACTTATGACTAGCAAAAGGAATAATTGAGAGTTTTCTAAATTGTCTTCAAAGAAAGGTATACCATATATGCTTTTAAGCATTGGTAGTCTGAAATCTGGCAATTCATGTAGAGAGTCACGACTCCCAGAAGATTAATACCTGAGTGCAGAACTTCCTATTCTACAGCTTAAGAAGTAAGCAAAATACTCAGGGGGAGTATGAAACTCAAATGGATCCAATGAAACTGTACAAAAAGAGCACAGAAAAGGGTCAGGAAAGCGCAGCAGAAGGCCTGGGCTGGTGGAGCTGTGGGCCAGCCTTCAGGCACCAAAAACTGTCCCTCCTGCAAAGGCAAAAAGGAACTGAACATTTTACTTGAGTTGCCTTAACTGAGCAGCTGGCTGATCTCTTTGTGAATGCACACAAGGAAATCCACATACGAGGCTCCTCCATAAATACTCTTGTCTTCTACTAGGAACTGGCGGAAAAGCATCTCTGGCTGCTCCCGTTGCTTCACTATCATCAGCTGGAAAGATAAGAGATACAGACAGGCAATATTTAGGACGTAGTCAGACTAGACGGCAGCACAGTTTTCCTATGTCTCTTAGTGGATGCTCTTGAGGTGGGGAAAACCCTCAAAACTAATAAATCTCCACATTGCAGAAGCTGGAGAGACTAAGTGAATTGAAGAGTGCAGAATAAAATGGTTACCTTTTAAACCTTTGAAAATCAGTTTTGATTTGGAATAAAGCACATTGGAGATGCCTGTGCCTACAAATCATGCTGGAACTCATTTACGTGCAGGAAGACTCCCGATACCTAAAAAACCTCTTACAGCCACTGGTAAGTATTGGCAAAACCTGGAATGTTCCTTTGAACAAGTATGAAGAAGAAGTTCAGGCAAAAAGCAATTACCTTCATAGTGTGGGGCTTTTGGCTCTGGATTTGCTCCAGGATATGCTTCAGTTTCTTAGAAAATGGATTGTCCAGGTTAGGTAGGGATGTCTGTCAGAAGGAAAGCAGGTTGTTATAGTCCGGTCACATCTCTAACCCAGACTAGCTGCTGATAGTTACATTCTAAGGTACTGTGGATTTCATACTAAACCAGGAAACTCCATCTCTTTCACTAGAAGGTCTCATCTTGAGGACTCATTAATCACTATATGAAAATGCATCATCAGGAAAACTTAACCATTGCAAAGTGTTTTGTTCTAATTTTAGTAATACTCAGTTGAAAGGACTTTAACATCCACAATGAAGTTTAAGAAGATTAAAGAAATTGTGAAAGCTTCTGTCCTCCTAGTGTTCAGAGTGTCAAAGTGTTAAGTTTTATGTAACTTAAAGCAATTCTGGTGTCTAAACACCTTTTGCTGGTCACCTGTTCTTGCTTTTAAGGCTGATGGATGAGAAAAGACCTCACGTGTTTCTCTGATTAGCGTCTGGTCTTGCTAAGTCCTCAATTCTTAGTCTGCATCTACTCACGGCCTCGGAGCTGATGTGTGCGAAGGACGGCACGTTGAACAGCCCCTGGATGAGCTCTGGGGACACGCTGGCTCCCAGCCACAGGAACATGCTCAGCCCGTTGGCCAGCAGGAAGGCCCCTCCCTCGGAGAGGCGCTCCTCGGAGCAGCGGACGGCGGCTGGCACCGCGTCACTCTTCAGATCCAGGCTGTGCTGTGGGGCAAAGACACAACAGCTGTGGAATTGACTTGAAAAGTAATGACTGAAAGGCTTGGTACATCCTAGTGGCTCCTCTCCAGGTAAGAAGGGTTAGAAATCAAAGTGAAAAAAACACCAGCGACTCACAATTGGCAGCAGCAGGGGGTAGAAGAAGAGCTGTGTGTCAGCCACCCCCATGGCCATGACCAGCTGGCGGTGGAAAGCCCTCTCATCCGTTGGGATTTCAGGTCTGCTGGCCAGCACACAGCTCTTCAGCAGGCAGTTCATGTACACGGGCAGCACCTTCATGGTGTCTGGCAGGATCAGCTGAGAAAACAACACATTTAATAAGAATCCAACAGAAATTATTTGCTGTATAAGCTGTAGTCGCTGTCTTGGCTGCTATCATCTCCCTGTAACACTGTTAATTTTTGGGGCGCTCCCTGGAGAATAGAGGAGAGAAATAGTGGCCCACAATAAGTGGCTCTGGTTTTGACATATTTGGTCCTCACCAACAATGGTGAGTTCAGTGCCCAGGCTCGTGGTTACTGGCAGCACCTCTGGGATGTAAAAGTCTGAGTCTTTCTTTGAGTTGAATCACTAAAACGTGACTGAATAAATTAAATGGAAACAAATCAGTCACTCTGCTTAGTCAAAAATTAGAATACTACAACCATCTATAACAACATAAGAATTAAAAATGAAAGCTTTGTGAGTCAGTGTGTAATTCAGCAGGAAGAAAAGGGCTGGCTGTGCTCCTTTGTGTGAGTACCAGCATCAGTTTCATCAGTGGCATTGCCTTTTGTTCCAGAACAACAGTTTCTGTGTGCTCTAAGTGCACCCACTGAATCCCACCTGTCATTAATTCTATTTGAAAGAAAAGGACAAGTCTGTCCAGAAATTTTGCTTTCTGGCTCTGCTGATGTTGAGGGGTGGTTGTGCACTTGTGGCAAAGTCTGGGTAGGTAGGACTGGGTGTGGGTTTTACCTGGCTGACAGCTGCTGGGCTGGCACAATTCTTCTTGTAGCAGGCCAGCATGTGAGCAGTCTGATTCATCAGGATGTCCCTGACTGTCTTCAGGGGCTGGCTCAGAATGGCTTTAAAAGCTATAAGCACAGAATAAAAGTGTGTGTTAAAAAAGACACTCTCTCTGCTGCTAGTTTCTGATTTTACAGACCTAAGGGCTGAGGCTGCTTTTCAGTCTCTTCTACAGACACCCAAAAACCCCATCAAACCCCCAACACTGCAGTAGGACATCCATTGCCACTTACTGTACCTGCCCAGTTCTGTGTATTACCTACACACAAGTATTACTTTCATGGCAGTTTGTCTAAAATAGGTAATTATTTGTCTTTTCAATTTCATAATACTTCAGGAATTGCTCAGGCATGGAGCAGCAATTTATAAAAAATGATTTCTCACTAGGTAATCATGTCAGCCCCCTTTTCTTCCCTTTCATCCACACCAAAGTAAAAAAGAAAACAAAACTGCTCTGTGCTGTACCTGACTTAGCAAAGAAGTTGATAAGTGCATCAGTCTCACAAGCCCTGTAGACATCAGCTAACTGGGGGCTGCAATTCAAACCGATGTTGTGTATGCGGATTCGCCTCTGCCCACTCATCGAAGTGTACAGGACAGCACACTGCAACAGAGGCACAAAGTGTCACCACGGAGCCACCTTCTCTGGGCACAGAAGGCAGATGACACCTTCTGCAGCCAGGGCAGCCTGGCAGTGCTGCTGGCAGCTGTAGCACCAGCATACCTGTGGCTCCAGGGACATCTATCAGACATTACAGAATAAGTTATTATAATTACAAAAAGTTCTATAGTCCACAGAGGGGGCAGTGAGATTTAGCAATAGAGCTGCTCTTGAATAGAGAGGTCACAAGGAATGCCACAACAATAGCAATTGCCATGTAAGTAGCAAAGAATCTCTTACTCCACATAAACTTAATTACAGTGAAATGGAAAAAAATGAACAGCTGATGAGGTCTCAGTGAGTGTTTAGAAAGGATTTGGGTACCCCTGAATAGAACATGCAGCACAGATGTAGGGGAACACACTTTTAACTAGTGGTGTTATGGCACAAGAGCCTGTGTAAATTCTGCCTTGTTCCCATTACTCCTACACCATCACTTCTCTGCTCTGGTTGCAGAAGGTCTTTCTTACCATTTTATGGTATACATGAATTAGGGTTTTTTACCTGAATTAAGGCCCCAGTATCTTCATTCAGTTTGTCATCATGTTTGAACTCCACTGTCACTGCTTTGTCACAGTCAACCGCTGCCATCTCCACATCTGTGGTGTTGTTCATGTAAATGGCCCCAAAGAAGTCTGTAGCCCTGAAGCCTGCAGCCAGATTAAAACAGAGCATTTAATTTAAAAATGGCAAATTAAATTGCCATCACTTACTGAAGCAGGAGCCATTTCCCCTCAGGGAGTCCCAACAACCGTCTTTGCTGATGGCATTTGTGAGAGCTGGAGAAAGGGAAAAGCTGTGACTTGGACACCCTGAGCTTCTGCACTGCTGGCTTGGCTTCTGTCCTCCTAGTGTTTCTAATACTTTCTCTAATACTTGCATTTGAGCCAAGAATGAATGAAAGAAGTTGTATAGACACAGGAATGTCATTTGAGTATGAAAATGAAGGCACAGGTCAGTGTCCAGCAGCAACACCTTTTTATACAACCTCCTTGCAGTCCATGCTGTGTGCAGAGTGAGCAGAAGCCTTTCCCAGACTTGAAAATCAGTTATTAAGGAGGTACATACAGGAAGTACATGTATGTGTATGTACATGTATATGTATACAAGTACCAATATATACACACAGGGCCATGGATTTTGTCAGTCTATTAAATGAATTTTCAAGAGGTACATAATGAAATTAAACCAGCCTGATTTTACATGTGATTTGCATGGCACTACATTATTTCAAGTTCATTCCCATGGGTCGTATTACCTGTACTTGTCCGAACCCTCATTGTTGCATCAAATCCCATCTTCTTTTGAATGTCCCTCCTGAGGTCACTTAAGAACTGGGGGCTGTCAATTTCGAGCTGCAAACACAAAGCAGAAGGTTCAGAGGTTCAACACCAAAGGGCAGCAGCACAGCAGTGCCCCAACATCCCTGCCCATGACCCCCATCTCCCCACAGCAAATCTGCTTAAAAAAGGATATCAAATGTGATTGCTCTTCTCAGTCAGGTATATGCAAGTGTCCACCACTCATCACCAGGCCTGAACATTAACTGGGCATTCCTGCACTTAACCTTTCAGCAAAATTTTAGGATGCCAACCAGCTTATTACTACTTCAAGATCCAAATTTGAGCCTGATGAAACTATTTCAAGATCCAAACTTCAAGATCCAACTTGCCATTATTAAACTTGAATTTTATCCCCTGGAATGGATAACCACGTTTTCCAGACTCACTCTGCTTTTAAGTTAAATGTCCAAGCACACACTGAAATGAGATGAAAAACAACAGCAACCCCCCAGCAGTTACTACCTGGAAGGCAGGAAACCCGCACCACTGACCTGGAAATTGTTGTACTTGTACAGTGTTCCACCGGTGTACATTGTGACAAGGCCCATGGAGGCTACATCCATGTACTGATTTGGGAAGAGGAACAAATTCACACAGCAGCCATTGGCCACACAATCCTTGGCTAAGGCCTCATAATTTCCCTGTGGCTGGAAGAGGGTCTGCACAGGAATAAAAAATACAAGTGCCATCATGTTAGAGAGTAGTCACAACTCAAAGGGCCAGATGAAGACACAAGGATGAAGTGGAAGTTTGAAGTGAGGCATGGCTATCATCAAAAACATGCTTCCCATGCCCATGGATACAGGGAGCACCTCAGTAGGTTCTTGGAGAACCCATCACTACAGAGGCATCATGTAACCAAACACTTTTGTGTGAAAGAAAATAGATTAAAAAGGATCAATGCCCTCTTAAGAGAAATGCAGTGTAACAGCAGTCCCCTCTTTGCTCAGAGCAGAAAATACCTTTTCCTTATCTGTATTGAGCAGCTTTTTGTCATCTCTGTTTTTCAGCTTCCCCGGTGCTTCCGCAGTTGGCAGAGAAGAGTGGAAGATGAACAATTTCCCAGCACATTCTGCAGCCTGTTCCAAAGACACCACATTGGCACGGTTACTGCTGCAGGGTTAACAGGCCCACAGTCACACTGCGGGGCTCAGAGAACAGCGGCCACTTCCCGCAAGCTCCTCAGAGGGCCAGAATTCATCTCCAGCCTCACAGCCTGATGGAATAACCCCATAAAAACGGGGCTTTTCTCTCAGGAAGCAGCAGCCCAGCATGCAGGTTTGCTGGCTGAGGCATTCCAACAGCACTTTCTCCAGAGGCAAAAGGACGAGCTCCTCTCTTGGAGACTTTCCAACTGGACACAAGCATTATGCAACGGGCACCAAAATACAAATACTCAGAGTGGATCAAATTTAAAGGAAACGGAAATATTCAGTTCAGGCACACTGGTGTTCCATACATTGTTATACATGGGTGACAATTCCACCCCTGTAGCAGGTTCCAGATTGAAACCTCCACTGCCAAGATGCAGACACAAATCAGAAATCGCCACGTTCACAACATCTTCCACCTTTCAAAATAAGCTGTGGCATTCTGGCAAAACAGAAGTCTCTCCGCTGTGGCAGAAACACTCCTGAAGGCAGCACCTGACTTTTCAGACAGCTGAAATTCAACCCTGATATTTCAAGAACAGTTACTTTTGATCACCAATGACAAATTCTTAAACTTCTTCAAGAAGACTTCTGCTGAAGGCTGAAAGACTTCCCAAATAGCTGTTTGTCCTGATATGCATCAGGAATTATTGATATCGGCTTGACAAAATTTCTAAAATATACATATTTTTAACACAATCCATTTATTCTTTTTAGACAATAACTGTTTTCTTCAGCAAAGGTATTTGCAGATCAATAATTCAGAGAGAAAATCCTTACACATTATAACTTAAAAATCCTGAGCTAAATAAAATGTTTAATTAAGAGCTGCTTTCTTTTATAGCTGTCATCAAAGGAAATTTACAATTAAGGCCCTTACATTTGTTTTGTAGAAGTCAAATATTAGGAAAATGCTCTGCACACATACCTGCTGGTAATATAAATAACAAGAAAGCAGCTATTAATTCAATATATAAAAAATATATTTGAGAAATCTTCATTTTTGTTTTGACAAATTTATGTACTCAAAGTTCATGCTATTCACAAAAAGCTCCCAAATCAACCATTTTAAAGCACCACTGGCTGTGCTCTGCCTGTACAAATCTTGTGGTGAATCAGGGTGGTGTGCATTTAACTGGCAATGCTCCACTGGAATATCAGCACTCCAGGGGATTTCCCAGATATACAGAAAGCATCTGAGGAGCACCTCGGGCTGTGGATTCCCTGCCAGCTGTATCCAAGCTGGGAGAACTTGTCAGTTATAGGAAACCCTCCAGCCACGGCCTGATTCAGTCACACACAGATAGTTTTAAATATTCTGTTTTGTAAAACAAGTTTTGCAGAAGCAAAAGAATTACCAGAGCAAAGTCTGATGTTATTATTATTATTATACTAACTTTCCTGCCCTTCACGTGTGCAAGGACTGGATATCTGTGCAAACACAAGAGTATTGATTTGTTCTGCAGCGGTTACTAAACATGTCTTTATTTCTCTTAAATGCTGAACAAGAAACTGACTCCTGCTCCTCATCTTCTCCTAAACATCCCTCATATGAGGAATAGACTCTGGGGACTGGTTTCCCTCAATAAGAACATCTGGGAACAGATGTTATGCTTGTCAGTTCTCATTCTGCACTGCGGTTGGAAGGTACTGTTCGAATAACGGAACATTAGTGCTGGAAACAATCAACGACCTTTTTTCCCCTAATTTCCCATTGTGATGGGACTGGCTTTCAGCAAACCTGATTTCAAGCTGCTTCTCTGACAGAGAGGAATGTTCTAACCTTTAGTGCCTCCATGCCAGCCTGGATAACTGGAGCGAAGATGGTCTCACTCTCGTTAGTGTCTGCAAACAACTCCGGAATCTGGTCCAACAAACTATGAAAGAGAAAGGATCAGTGTCTCAACTGGTCAGTGTAAGGCAATCCCCAAACACACCTTGCCTTCACACAGGAAGATGCTGATCATGAAAATTTATAGTGCAAAAAATAATACAGATTTTCCTTGTTCAATTTCTGAGGATCCCAGCCAGAATAAAAGAAAATATGCTTTTTTTTTTTATTTCCATGAGATGCATTGTTTCAAAGCTTGTAACTTAAAGGAACAGGCAATAAATAAAAAATAGCTAACCATTAAGTAGTTCTGGTGTGCTGTAAGGACTTCAGAGTCCTAAGATCATATCCAGGCACTCATTATGTGCATTGCAAGAGGGAAAACACCATGTGGCTCAGAGCCTCACCCTCCTCCCAGCTCTGAGGCAGCACAGCTGAAAGGTGGCTTACACCTGCCTACATAACCTTTCCAGTTTGGCACCGGAAGGCCGTGGCCATTGCTTTTTCTTTGCCTCAGAGGAGCAAACACAGGCCTTGAAGCATCTGCAGGCTTCTGAAGTATTTCAATAGATACCTGTATACCCCCAAACCCAACCGATTAAAAGACATAATGCACATCATAAGCATTCACATCTTACTCTCATGAAGTATAATTGTACTTTACTTGGTAACAACTGATCGGGATTCCTCAAAGTCAACAAGGAAGCCATCCAGCAAAGGGACAAAAACTTCTGCCACATCTGTGACCACCATCATCTGAGGCTGAGCTAAGCTGCTCTTTACATTGAAGAAGTGGAGGACCTTGTTATAAGTGACAAAACCAACTCGAATTGCTGAGGATGCTTCTTGCTCTTCTCTGTAAGAAAAACAAAACCCAAGTCATTATAATTCTGAAATCTGACCTTGCAGTAAAAGCATCCCTTCCACATGTAACACAGCTCTCTGGTCATTATCGGTACAGGGAACAACAAAGCAAACAACAACCAAGCAGAGGTAATGGCCTCAATCTTTGCCTTAGGTCACATTCAAACACCTCGATAAAATCAACTGCTCTATTGTATACTCTTTAAACAAATGTAATAAATTCACATCAACCGATCAATTGTGCATCTCATTCAAACAGTCAAAAATCCCAAAGATAAAGAATAAACCAGGCTGACATCATAACAAAGAAAGAACAGCACAATTAGTTATGGAGCTCGATGAGGACTTCTATACATACACCACTTTGCTACTTCAAAGAGAAGCATCCACATCACCCCAGTCCCAAAGGAGTTACACACCAGGTGTTGGGACCTTTATTCCAGATATTGCTCTTACCAGTGTCAGTCTGCACTGCCCCACTTCCATCAAGTTCTACCATTGTTTTAAGGGTTAGCTTTAAGCAGCCAATTGTCTCTGTAGCTCACACTCTAGTTATTTTTGAAGACTCACAAGGAGAAACCTGACCCATATGCACAGAAATGCATTCAAATACTTTTTGGTTTTTATTTTAAATTATATACCTAAAAATCATAATTGCATAACTCATTACTCTGGTTTTCTGAACTCATAAGCACAATTGTACAAACACATTTCTCAGTATTTGCCAAAATTAAGTCAGGGAGGGGGTTCTTGTTTGGAACACAGGTTTGAAAACATCTGCTGTAAAATTTCAGCAATTCTTTTGCTGCACAGATTTCTTTGGTACCCCAAGTCCTTCCTCTCAAAACTACAAGCTCAAGGTGAATTCCCTGCAGAGGCCTTTTCCCTCGTGTGGGAACAGCAGAGTATTTCTGCAGGTGTCTTTGCCCAGCAACAGAAAATGAACACACAGTGACCTCTGTGTCTAAGCAACATAGTAAAATTTTCACCATAGATTTTGGTGGAATGCCTTATGTTTGTCTTCTTTTAAATTAATATTGTTTAAGCCAACAGAAAAATCTGAGGAAAATGAAGGGCCTGACTTTTTTTTTAATTGTTTTTTTCAGCAGACATGAAAACTTCAGCCCAAATTATTTCACAACAGATCTCTCAGAGTGCTGGTGAGAAGGATGAGTACGTCTCCTTTGTGATATGGATACATTTGTTTTCATTCCTCCTCTACTTGCCCCATTCAAGTTTCCAAACTGCCAAATGCTTTTTGTTACTCCATTCATGCCTCTTATTCTCTTCAGAGTCATGACCAATCCTGAAGGAAAACTCTGAGATATGTCTGGGATAATATCAAACACTTGTGTCTCCAGTGTAATCTTCAGTGAAAAACTACTTGAGAGATGGCCTTACATGGGCATCTGATAAAATAAACCCCACCCAGGACTGCAATTTCTTTCCGGCACAGGGATCCCAGAAGGCTGTAAGGAAAAGATTTTGAACATATCCCAGATTGTCCCAAGGATGTCACCTCCCACCCTTCCTCACACTGCTCTCTCCATTTCTTAAGTCTGTTCTCCCTCTGCAAGCATTGTTATTTAGAAAGCATTTTCTTTTTGGATGTTTTTTTAATATGCCTTTATATGTAGACAAGAAACATCCTGTCTACTTCATTTTTCAGTCTTTCACTGCTCTCATTTCCCTATATGTCTGTGTTATTTAAACTCTATTGAAAACTACACTAACACTAAAATTGACACTAAAATACACTAAAATAATACACTGTCAATAATACTGAAGACAAGTAACACTACTGCTGTGTGTTTCATGCTCACAAAGCACACATGCTCTATTTCATAAAATGGTTGTTGCTTACAAGATTTGTTCTCTCAGATACAAACCAGGACAGAAAAGTCTCACAGTGCAGCAAGAAGCTTTTAAAGTTTTGCTAATTAACAGTAAGTGCTAAAGATACAAGGCACCAGCAGTATGGCTTTAGAGAGACTGGCTGCTGCTGAGTATTCTGGTTTGAGTGTTTCCCTGTTTAGTTCAGGGAGAAAAGCAGGGTCCCGGCAAACACAACTGCTGCCAGTGAAGTGGAAGCTATGAGCTGTGACTGAGCTGACAACACCACTAGAGTTCACTGCAAGCAAGGAAAAGAATACAAGCTCCAAGTGCAGTAGCATGGCATATTCTTTCTGTTCGTACAGTAAGCCCAAACATCCAAGTGTAACAATTGCCAGCAGCGTTAAAAATTAACATTTGGTCCCTATCACTTAAAACACTCCTGTTCTGGAAATTCTGGCATTTTCCACACCTTGGCTTTGCCTTTCAACATGCAAAGCTGCATGAAAAGTGCAGCCTAGTGAGTTAAGCCAACCACACTAATGCCTCTTTACCTTGGAAGTTTATCTAGCAGAGTCTTCAGTTCATCACATATGAGTTTCACTAGGCCACTCTTTATGTTTCTGTATGATACATCAATCATGAAGATAAAAGCTGGTGGTTTAGGAGGCTTCTTGTCCTACACGGAAAAAAAAAAAAAAGGCTATTTACAAGGAAAATTAGACAGTGTCCTGTTATGAGAAAAAAATTTAGAGGTGGTACCATAAGGCAATGCAAATACAGTGTTCAGTTGTTTAAAAATGCTGTGAATCGTAAATAGTAACTACTGCCGAGAGCTGACATGTATTGGGTAAAGTCCAGCCCTGGAATAGAATGCTATCCCTGGAAAACAGCATCCTAACGGAATAAAATATCTAAAGGGTAACAGTTCATTAGATAACATGAAGCACCAACTTTTCTGCTGGAACTCAAGTGTTTAAAAAAATTTATATTTTGGCTTTTTTTTCTGTACCCCTGCTTTCCTTGGGGAGTTCCTCTTATCCACAGTGTAAATGGCACACAAATCATGCACACACTACTGATACAAGTCTCTGTAAGTGAGAAAAAGTAAGAGGAAGGTTTGCTAAAAAAGAAAAAGAGCAATGCCAAGAGATGTACCTAGGAAGTTAATACAAAATGAACAGAGCAAGAGTAAACATGACACTCCCTAAAACGGGTTTTCTTAATTCCCATTAAATGAGTAGTAGTCATTATTTGGCATCAAATTCAGGACAGTTTTTCATTACAGTTTCACTTCCTTCATACAGAGTTCTGTCCTCTTAAATTATACTTGTTAAACTAAACCCTAGAAAAATTCCAGTTAAGGAAAATCAATCTAACCCTTCAATTATGACTTATCCTTAGTCCCTGGCAAACTTTAAACTAAACTGAACACTATACCCTTGATCTCACTCATTTGACTCACACAAATCAGGATTAAATCCAGCAAACCAAAACCAGGCAGTATCTTTCAAAACAGTTCTGTTTACTGTACTTGGATGCTTGTTTCAGAAACTGCACCAAAAACTGCTTCTAAATTCTTCTATCAGATCAGCATTTATAAAGAATCTCTAAGTTCTGACAAATATATGGCAGAAACAAGGACTTGTGCGCTCACCACATCCGCTTAGCAGGAGTGCAATAATGCAAACCAGCTGGGATTTGTTAACATTCCTTGTAGCTGTTCATCCTTGTCATTTGATAAGCACAAAAGGAAATGACTTCTCAGTTCTGGTCTTGTACTGGATTTATAAAAGTAGGGAACCAGTGCAACTTGGAGCCAAATGAAAAAAAAATTACATTTAATGACTTAGCATTTCCAGCGCAGAGTGTTATTTTGTTAGAGATTTTTTTTTTAAACGTTGCAGTAAGTCTGGGGATGCATCTTTGTAGCAAGCAGGCAGACCAGAACGGATAACCTGTAGAGGAAACTCCCTGGCTTAAGATAGGTGGCTAAAGTTGAGGCTTCAGAATTTGATGGAACTTCACTGGATGTACACTGAGTGTCCCACACTGTATTTCTGCAACATCTCTCCGCAATTCTTTCCTGCTTTGGGGTTTAACCCACGTTTCAATCAAATCTTACAGGTTAGCTCAGAGATCTCACTGGGTTTTGGAGCGGTGCTCTAGTGACCAAGTAGACCCAAACCTTTTCATTTTCTCCATACCAGCAATAATTTGATGGTCCGAAGAAGATACTGGTAGCTACTTCAAGATTTTGTAGGATCCAGTTGCCTTTTCTAACCTTATGATGGCCTCAGCTCCACTCACAGGAAAAAAATTCTGCTGGATTCCAGCAAGAACAGAAAAATATGTCTGTGCTGCAGTCAGATGAAGTCACATTTGCAGTTTTGTAAAATGAGCTGAGGTTTGAAAAGATTAAGTAATTTATGCTTTCAGAAGTATCAAATAGAGTTCTGTAATAAAACCAACTACAAATATTTAGAGTACCATGAGTGGGCTCTGGATTGAGTTCTTCAGTGAGTTGATATTAAAAGAGAGAATCAATCCCAATGTAACTTATTGGTCAGAATATTAAGAAGACTCTTGCCAGGAACAGATTCCAAGGTCAAATTCCCTTGCTAAGGTTTTGGGTATTAGGAAGGCTATTTAGGCATGTGTTGGTCTTCAAAATCAGTAGAAGACATACATCTAAAATGCAACAATGCACCAGAATTCCAAAGCTATCCCCTGAACATAGCAACATGCTGGTAAATGTGCACGTCTCACTTAAAGACTGATGATCCATGATTTTGCTGCACTGCTTGTTATTCTTTCTTGCATCATGTTCTGCAGCACAAAAGAACAAACCATTGTATTGTCCACACCTATCCATACTTCCTAGAACGTTCCTGGAAACTGATATGCAGCTTACAAGTGCATTTAGTCTGAGGAGCTTGTTTGCTTTGCCATAACACTGCACACTGGTGTGCACGCTGGCAGTACTCACTCGGCAATAATCCAAAGTAGCCACGTATTCGTAAGATCCCAGGGACAGCTCAGGCCTCTCATAGTGGTCTATCCGTCGGCCCACGTGGTCCAGGTGTTGAAAGAAGAATG
Source organism: Onychostruthus taczanowskii (assembly GCF_017590055.1). NCBI lineage: Eukaryota > Metazoa > Chordata > Aves > Passeriformes > Passeridae > Onychostruthus > Onychostruthus taczanowskii. Next base: position 492,587 of record NW_024498686.1, read on the forward strand.
GGGGGACTACAAGCCAACACAAGAAGAGGAAAAAGCATTTGTAACTGGGGAAACAGAGGAACAACCCAACACATTCTCCCAGCGGATATACTCCAAAGCAGTAAGAAATGAAGTGGGTGCACCAACAATTTACACAGAGCCAGTTCTATGGTTCCTCAATGAATACATACTCAGAATGCTTATTTCCCACATTTTTGCCTGTTAAAGTGCATATGTGTGTGAGTGAGAGGAATATCAACCTAGTTTCTTAGCCATTTTTAGTCCTTATCAATGATTTTTTGTTTCAGTAAGTGCTTTCTGACTAAGACACTGTAGCAATACCAGCATGATTTAAAATGATACTGCAACTTAAATGTCTTTCTTAAAGTGCTCCCAGTGCATCTAAATTTCCCTTTATGAGAGTTTAAATTGTTAACTAACGATGAAATTTATTATCTGCTATGCCTGCACAAACATTAGAGCTCCAGGCAGCAAAGCAGTTGGAGGGAGTCTGACAAGGTTCACGTTTCAGAGTTGAAAAGATGACTGTATTAGGGAAAGCACCATACCCCTGTGATCCAGCTGAGGAAATCCAGCTTGATACTAATGTCTAGAAAGGCTAGTTCTGGCAAAGATTTGGGATTTCGCCAGGAGCACAAGAACAGTTATGAGCCACATGCAGCACACTTGAACAAATATGGCATGGTATCTTCTGTGAAAACCAACACTTGTCACAGCAAGATTAATAGATTATTTAACCATTGCACCCACAGTCATGCACAGGGAGAAGCTAACATGCATCTAAATATTTGCTTCTTGCTGTAAATTTGCATTTCTTAAAGAAATTAATGTTTTCTTTCAGCACAAAAATTGCTTTCAATTAACAACACAAGCAGTTCTGCATCCTGTGTTGTCACACAATTTTTAAAATAAAGTTTTGATCATACCAGACTGGACTTCATGAGTCAGCATTATTTTTCATCTATTTTTTTTTAAACTGCACTGAATAAACGTTTCCCTCTACTATTCTTGGGAATTGATTTTTTTAAATTTGTGAAATAAGTCTAGTTACTGCATCTCCCTGAACTATTTTTTGTTAAATTGGCAAGTCACGAAAATAATTTTAGAGATAGAGTTTCTTTTTAGTTTTATGGAATTGATTTGAATCCCAGATTAGAGAAACATCACTCACCATCATTTATGCAGTTACAAAACCCACACTGGTACCTCCTGCCACCTTCAATGAACTGCATGAAGGGACACATGTAAGCTTTGCAGCGGTTGCACCGGATGGGGCCGGTCTCCCCATGGTTTACGAGATAAAGAGGTGTCTGTGGAGGAAGAGGTACAGAGAGAGAGCCATGTCAACATGACACCAAGGAGAGCTACAAAGAGTTAATTAAGATTTAACTCGTTACAGACCACCTGATTAAGAGATCATTTAATTGTTCAGTACTCACACGCACAAAAGCCGTTGAGCCCCAGAGATCCCCTCAGGGGCTACATTCACAAGTTCACAGGCTATATTCTGATGTTTATCAGAAAAACAGGAAGGATTCAGACCAAAACCCCACAACATTTTGCAAGCATTGGGGTTTAGGGCTCCAGACTGATTTTCTACAGCAAAGGATAATTTTTACAGCTCACTAAGAAAAATCTTCTGGAGTCAGGTATTTTGGCTTCTGTCAGATGAAACTTTTCCTGAAGAAATCTACAGCTGCTTGTCAGTCGCAAAAGGGTATTTGCTGAGAAAGCCCTTAATATTTTGTCCTAAATGCTGCCTCCCGTGCTGCCTTGTTACATGCTACACTCCAGTTTAAATGATGTCAGAGTCATCAGCTAGAGGAGAAGATTTAGGAGAAATACTAATATTTATTGAAGGAAAGTACATACAGCAAACAAGTACAGTACCTCAAGCACTTGTCAGTTTAATTACACTGTCCACGCTTGCTTACAGCCCCTGCCAAAACCCATGGCTAAGGGAAGACATTTTCCAGATGCCTCTTTCCATAAAAACTGCAGCTATTGAAACATTCCTGTGATTATTCTCAGAGTTAGAAAAGTCATACTTGAAACCGTTGCAAAAACGGACATTTGCTCAATTATTCATGAAACACTAATTTAATTTTTTTTTTTCCTTACTCCCATCATCCCCAGCTAAAATTCTCAAAAGGCAGGAATATGACATGTTCAGAGTTTAGACACAGCAGATCCCTACAAGAAGAAAAATGCTGACAATGCCTTTCAATGCTAGCACATCACACCATCACATTCCTTTTTTTTTTTTTAATAATTATTCTGTCTCTTCTTAAGGAATGGGTGTATTTCATCTACTATACAATTTATTTTTTACTGCTGCATAAGGATGCATTTCACCAAGGATTTTCTACATAGAAGCAGATTTTTACTACATGGGTTTTAAGTGCTCCCTCCTGCTCCACTGAGATCTTCTTTTACTTTGTGTTCCTTCCTCTTTGCAAATTGAGTTTAACCCAAATTAACCAATAATGCCAGCTGGCAAATATCAGGGTCATTTTTCAGACATGAAAGCTTTGGCCATGAAACTTGCTCATCAGCCTCAATGGCTTAATAAGGTTTAAAAGTTCTGGGTTTTGTTCATTATTTGGCAATTTTCTGATTATCATTCTGCTGTATAATTTTAATGAGACCTGGATCTGGTTTGCAGTTAATATTATCATAACATCTGACCTGGTATGGGAAAAAAACAAGACCAAACCAACTCCTGATGCATTTATACACATTGATGCAGTAACTTTCAACCTTGGTTTCATACATTTAACATTTAATATCCAAGAAAAGTTACTCCCCAAAAGTGTTCACATTTTGACACATGAACATTTTTACATAAAAGGCATAAAACAAGAACAATCAAAAAACAAATGCCATGAAGTTCAGAGCCCAAGTATCTACATTCTTACACACATGTGTTGTATTCCATTTTATTTAAATGGTATGCTCTGTCTCCCCCCTCCAAAATGTATGGTACATTCTAAGCCTGTGGTCCTGCCCTGAACCCTCCTGTATCTGCAATCCCATTGGCCCAATGTGATTCCGCGCCCACTTCAATTCCCCTCTTAAGCTGTGCTATGGGATCAGTCTGGCTCTTGGCCCTTCCTCTCTCTCAGCCTCTTCCCCTCCTCTTGCCCCTTCCCTCCCCGAGGCTCCCCCTCCTTCCCCCTTCCCCCCTTTTCCCTCAGTAGCCATGCTGTTCCTGGGGTTGGGACCCCAAATAAACCTTCATCTGCTCAGCACCCTCAGAAGCCGTGTGGAGTCTCCTTGCCTGCCTGCTGCTGCCAGCCAGCTCACAGCCTAGGGGGCCCTCTGGGGACATCCCCGGGGTGCCCCACCCCAAAACGCACCGCAACACACATGTAATAAATTACCTTCTTGAAGACAAAAAAATTAAGATCAAAAGAAAAAAAACAAGAAATAAGCCAACTAAAAATGGACATGACAGAATTAAGGAGTTTGCCTAACAAAGAAAAATTTTTAAAGCAGCCCTATTTGTCTCCTTACTAATTTATTAACTGGGATTTTTAGAAAATAAATGAAATTTACATCTTAGTGTTTTCTTTAACGCTTCAGAATGTTACATCAATAAAATTCCATTTAATGGCAAAGCTATCTGCGTGATAACTGCAGAAGAACTCAGACCAAAAGCATCCAAAATCCACTTCTTGATGACAACACCACAGTTGTGAAAGAAACTTCGTCTCCAAAAAGCTGCCATCAGTGCATTGCACTGTAGAGCCTGACATCCCACCACCCCATCAAGAGAAAGGAATTCCTATTTCTGTGTGCAAACTGCTATTGCACTTCCGAACATCAAAGTAATTTCTGTCATAGTAAACCGACTTCTAAAAAAAAAGTCGATTTCTGTGGGAATGTACAAAGTCCTGAGTTTAAATTAAGGATACATAAAACAAAAACAGTAAAAAACCCAACAAAATAATACAAAACAAAACACCAGTGATACTGAATGGGAAAGTCTTGTTTGGTGTAATCCACTCTCTGTAGATGTCACTGTACACCAGAAGAAAAAGCAGAGATATCTCTTTATGCTCCCATGAAACTTTTGCCATGAAAGTGGCAAACTTTCATAGCAGCAGGGGAATGGGGTAAAATTTAATAAGAGGTTTTTATATTTTGGGGGGGGTGGGGTGGGTGTTTTTACTTTTTTTTTTTTTTTTTTTTTTTTTTTTTTTTTTTAAGTTTTTAAAGTAAATGCAATACTCCTGTTTCTTTTGCCTTTCCACCTACAAAGTATCAGCATTTTCTTTCTCTCTTGTCTCAGAAAGAATCTCCCAGTTTTGCTGGGAGGCACAACATTGCAATTTTATGTTAAAAGCAAAGGAGGATTGGGCAGAAGATGGAAAATGCTGCAAGTGACCTGCACAAAGTTAAATTTCTCTGGAACCTTGAGGCCCCACTGAAGTGCAAGCCCAGAGTGTTGATCTGATAAACCATAACTTAACCCCAAATATAGCTGCAATAAGAGGAGTTTTATTTTGGAAATATTTCAGCAAGACCATCTCTCAAGAGTCAGAAAAATATCACATAGCAACAGACAGATGTTGGTGGCACAGCTCCAAGATAAAATACATCCATGAAAATTTCCAAAGGGACTTGAACCTGCACTTTAAAGTCTGAGAAAGCTGAATTTCTATTGTTTGCTATAAAAATGAAGTCCTGACATGCTCCTGAGGGTGATGCCTGCAAACTATCACCATATTCTTATTGCAGGATGTGGACCACAGCTGCAAATTTTAAGTGTAGGAGTAAGGACTGTGCTAAAGCTCCAGATCATCGTGGCACACCTCTGGGAAAACATTGTAAAGAGAAAAATCCTAAGTGAGAGATCCTCTGGAGAACAAGACAGGCACATACAGATACTGAAGAAAATTACCCATTTCTCAGACAACAAAATAAACAGATCAGTGTGTCTATCACACCCTTACAGTGTAAGCAGTGCTTCTAGAGTTGTTACTAACAGTTACACTAATGAAAATTAGTCACTAAAATATTCCTACGAAAATTTCAAGATATGCTATACAACATAACTTTCCAATGAACAAAGGAGAAGGCATTGTCCAAGCATGGCACTGCTGCCCCAGGAAAATGTTGTGTTTAATTAGTACAGTAAAAAGATGACAAAAAACTCCACTGAATAATCAAAGGGAATTCTGAAATATAACACTGATGTTTTTTGAAAAAAACTGGGTCATGAACCAAAGTGTCTCTGTTTCCTAGCACTGTTGAAGCGGTTTGTTTTCTTTTTTTCTATCATCATAGATTGCTTTTGAGAAAGATTAACCAGTCTACAAATAATCCCTTGGTTTTGAGCTGCTTTACTGATTCGCATTAAAACGTCAAGAAAGCATTTCCCTTTGGATGTTCCCACTGTCTTTTATCAGAAGCCATTCCCTCCAAAGGCAGGAGTTATTTTGCCTATTCTTGGTTTTCAGTTGTTGAACATGCTCGGCCTCCTCAGCTGATGACTCAGGCCAATTTGGACTATCTCATCTGCAAGGTTCACAGCAGGTTCAACTATTTTCTGTACCACAGTTCTTTTCCTTTGATTTCCTTGTTTGCTTGCAAGACTGCAGCAAGGCTAAAGCATCCCCCATGTGATGCAGGGTCTCCTGGCCCTAGCCTGGTTTTCACAGACCACATAAAAATGCCAAAAGCGTGTTCAAACCTCCTTGCTCAAAGCCCCTCCAGGCCCAGGCTGCACATTCCTCTGCATACACAGCACTGCAAAACACACCATGGCATGGTAGCTGAATTTCAAGTGGACCCTGCAAGTGGGATATGATCCAGTATGTAGGAAAAAAACCAGAAAACTATTTATCAGCTTCTGTGTATCATACCTCAGCCTACCCCTGAAATCCTTACTCAGCATTCCCTTTTTAAGGGGAATTTTGCAATTAACTGAACAGAGCTGGCACCGTGAAGAGTGTAAATACAGACTACACTCTGTTTATTCATCATGACAAGGATTTGTACAAGTCTGAGGATGGGGGGAAAATACACGTAATAAGGATAAAATGTTGATGTAAAAAATACCAAAATTAGTTAGCTTACTTCTTTAAAACTTCTGTATCATACCGGGGGCCAAAGGAGAGGAAAAAAAAAGACAAAAGTTCATTACCCATGCCTGAAAGAGGCACCCCAAGTTCTGCTGGTCATGATCCCAGGGTGGGAGCCCCAAGCATTAAGAGAGCAGTGCTCTGCAGCACCTCTCAGCTTTGCAGTGCTCACTGCTCTTTGGACGCAGGCACAGGCTGTATCTGGAGGCAAGGCCAGCAGCCAGGATTAACTGGTGATAGAAGCAGGAGCGTGAAATTGGTTAATCAAGAAACAGTGCTGCACAAGGCGCTTCCACAATGTTAGCACTTGAAACTCATCAGCTCTCAGCCAGACCCGCCTCAGTGCAGTGCACCCTGAACCCAGCAGGAGAGGGAGCTGCTGCAGAGGCACAGACCAAGGGAAGAACAAGGGCGAGACAGAACTGCCCCAGGACAGCACTGTTATTGCTGTCAGCACTCCTGAGGGGGATAAGCACACGTTCAATCACATGCCAGGGCTGAGGTTCGGGGCTGTACCAATCCACAGCTCCACTTCCCACCTTAGCGGTGTCACGCGTGGAGCAGCGCTGCGCTCCTTGTCTGAGACTTAGGCAAAGTTGTTACACTAGCTATAAAACCACTGAAAAGTAAGACAGGCAAGGTTCAAAGAGCTTCTCTACAGAAGTTGTAAGTAATAATTACAAGGGATTAGCTTTACTGGTCATAAGATTTTAAAATTAAAATTAAAGTTGGATTTTCAATGACATGGTATCTGCATAGCTTATTTTACAAAACCAAATAGAACTCCTAAAGACACCTCATTCAGGTATGATTTCTGTTTTTCTGCAAATCACTGCAGGAGAGTTCTAGAGAATCTTCAAAATGTCAGACTGAATTTGGGCATGAAATAATGATTTCTGGACAGGACCAGTCTCTTACTGTATGGTGCTGTATGATTTATCAAGGTAAGTTTATCCTCTCATAATTTTTTTTTAAGCTAGCTAAATAAATTATCAACTCAACACCACAGTTTAAAACACAGGCACAGCCTGTAAAATACAAAGATAATGGCTTACTTGGCACATCAATTCTGTTTTAGAATGTCCAAGACCATTTAATGCATATGAAGCTGTGACCATTTCTATATCCTTAGGACAGGCAATAAATACCCCAAACAGTGCTCATGGAACATGCAGCTCTAGGTTTACAGAACAACTATTTCAGTTTATACATTAATCTAAGTATGCTATAGTGACCTCTGAAGCAACACTCTAGTCCTAGAGGAAATTCTGTACCAGAACATTATCAATGTTGTTCACATCTTCACAGTAACAACAAAACCAAAACTCCACTTTGGATTGCAGATCCATTTTGGCCCGCTGAGGTATCAGCAACTTTAGGGACCAATTAGGTTTTGGGAATTTTTCTTTTTTATACACACACACACACACAGATACAGGTGGATAGACAGATGTGTGTCCATAGACATAACATATTTTATCAGCATTTGAGAGAAAAGCAATTGCTGACCTGAGACCATGCACGAAAATCTAATGAGTGGAAGGTTCCCTTCCTTCTCAAAACTGGAGCTCATTCTCTTCTATTAGAAGACATTACTTTGACTTTTTAACCTCACTACTCACGTTTGCATTCCTGAGAACTTTCACAACAGGAACTGTATGGTTCCTATTTTTGCCAAATATATTAAAGAAACTAATTAGGAAAAAAGCATAGAAATGTTTAGGAGTATTTTAATTAGAGATGGAAAAAACAGTTCTGCTTATGTGCAGCTTTTCCTGGTCAATATTTATTAGTGAAAATACCTCTAAGGCTAATTAATTTATTTCACAGAATCACAGAATTTCTGGGTTGGAAGAGACCTTTAAGCACACCCCAGCCTATAACGTTGCAGGGGGTTATTGTGGTCAAAGTGCAGGCCTTGGCACTTGGACTTATTGAACTTCATCCCATTAGATTCTGCCCATCCATCCAACTGTTCCAAGTCCCTCTGCAAAGCTCTCCATCCCTCTAACAGATGGACACATGCTCCCAGCTTAGTGTCATCTGCAAATTTACTAATGCAAGACTCTAAACCCTCATCCATGTCATCAATAAAAATATTAACCAGAAATGGCCCCAGTACAGAGCCCTGAGGGACAGCACTGGTGCCTGGCCCCAGCTGGATTGTCAGTGAGATCAGTAAGAACTGGGCATAGTTAAAGCATCATGCTGCATTCCCAAGCCAACTAGAGCTAGCCAATTGCCACAGGAGAACTTTGAAAGTACAAGGAGAATTTTTGCTATGTGAACAAAAAGCAGCACTGAACAATTTTACCTCTGTAGCAAGGACATTTGGGATGCCCTTTATAAATAAGTCAAGTCTTTTCTAGGATGGCGGTTTTGAAGGTCAATAGTAAAACTAACTGTTACTTCACAAATGCCACATCAGGTCAGAATGTTCCACTCTGAGTCCCTCTTTCACGAATGTTTTTGCTACTACAATAGCTGGGATGCTTCAAGCAGACTCCAGAACCTTTAAACATTAATAATATTTGTATGTGACTTGCAACCACCCTCCTCTCTTTTATTAGCACAGCTGAGTGTAACAACTGTGTGGAACTGAGTTACAGCAGTGTGCTGCTTTGGGCTGGGCTACAGTTTGTTTTCCTCACAGTGCCTGGAATGGGGCTGTGTTTTGGATATGTGCTGAACCTGGGAGATAGCACAGAGATGGTTCTGTTCCTGCTGAGCAGGGCTCACCCAGGGCCAAGGCCTTTCCTGCTTTCCACATTGCCACACTGGGAGGAGACTGAGAGGAGACACAGCCAGGACAGCTGACCCCAGCTGACCAGAGGGATATTCCAGACCTACGGCCTCATGGTCAGTAAATAAAAGCGGGGGGGAACAAGAAGGAATGGGGGGAACAAGGAGGAATGGGGACACTTGGAATGATGGTCCTTGTCTTCCCAAGGCACCATTACTGTGATGGGGCCCTGCTGTCCTGGGGATACCTGAACACCCGGCTGCCCATGGGAAGTGTGAACTAATTCATTGATTTGATTGGCTGGCGTGTGTGGCTTTTGTTTTCCCTATTAATCTTTGTCTCAAGGCATGAGTTTTCCAGCTTTTACCCTTTCCATTCTCTCCCTGATCCCACTGGTGGGGGAGTGAACTGCCTGGGGTTCAACCATGACATGAGGAAAGCAATCCTGGAAGGACACAGACCTGCTCTAGTGAGATGATCTGTGCCTCTACTTAGCAAGCACACAACTTCCATGTAATAACACACTTTACATGGTGGCATCCAATGTAAATACAACATTGCATAATATGCATAGATAAATTAAATATGCAAGAAGGAGAACACCAGTTTAAAAAACTTTCCTCTGGAACTTACTCAATACCAGTGTGCTCTGACTCTCTAAGTTTTCAACAAATAGATCAACAGCCCAAGTGATTTTTAACTTGAGTGTCATTTTTGTTGGCAAAACAAATGATCAGTATTACTGGCCAGTTAATTAAATGGATATAACTATTACTTTTTATTTCCCTTTTATATGTACTGCTGCTTAGTTACACTTTTCTTCTGCCATTACAATTCTGAAGAGCAGTCACAGTCTTTGACTTACCAGAAACTGTATTACATCATCCTTATACAGGCTTCTTGGTTTAAATTTCAAATTTGTGTAAAATCAGTCAGGAACTCTGATTATAACATTAATAAAATTTATATAAATGTCATATTTTCAAGTCACTGTTCTCATCTCTATCATAATTACATCCTTACTATAACAACAGTGGTGCAGGGACCAACACACCACGGAAGTATTGTAAAGAGTACATTTTAGGATTATTTTTCAATGTACACTAAAAACCAAAAGCCAGAAGAAAGTAAATGAGAAAATTAGCTTCAATTAGAAGAAGCTCTGCTGCAAAAGCCATTGCTAACCTGCCTCTGAATGCTAATTCTAGTTACAGAGTGTAGTTACAGGCTAACAAAAAACTTTCTCCTTGATGGCGAAGTCTTGGGAAGCAATCCAATTCCAAATGATTTACTACCAAATGCAGACCAGCACAGGGCATACTCCATAAAGAAAGCCTCATCTAAGACAGGATTTATGCACCTCTAAATTAGGCATTGTGAAAGCAAGCTTACAGGCACTGATCTCCAGAGTGGTGTAACACTTTCTGGGTGAAGCACCTGCAGATGCTTGAGAGTTCTGGGCTCTCTACACCATGACTGGCAGAGTCTGGCACCTCAGAGGTGCTTAGCAAAATCCCCAGACATTAACCTGCCACTAGTTAGCTGAAAAAAATAAAATAAAACAGCTTTGACAGAGCAACAAAGATTGCCCTGCCCCAAGCAGACTCAAAACTATGAGCCCGAAGTCTCAGTCCTCTCCCAAACAAGACCACCAACAAGGATGCATTAGAAATGGTTTTATTTTAATACCTGGAAAATGTGTATTTAGGCTCACACCAGCATGATATACAGCAACATATACTAAGGTACATTACACATGCAGGGTTTCTATTCCCACTATGTTTTAGAACAAACACAACAACCCAAAGACACAGACAAACAAGCCAAAGACATAGACAAAATCATTCCCTGCTGGATCTTGGACAATCCAGACACCAGAAAACACAAAATAATCCAAACAGACAGCAAGACAGAAGTGTCAACAGCAGGTCTTTTCTTCAAACAATTTCCTCAGAACCATCATCTTCACTAGCATTATGCATAATTTTACTGTCTAACTCTGCTCTCGTGGAGGGGTGTCATGACAGAGAGATGTCCTCATTTCTGTCAAGCCAGCCACCATGCAGATAAGCATGACCTGGTTGATATAACGTAACCCTTTTGAAGGAAGAACATTTCAACAGAATCCCTCGTTAAAAGCTCTTAAATGAGCCAAGCTCCCATGCTCTATGCAGTAACAGCCTCCTATGAATAAGTAATCAAATAAAAGACAGAAATCAAAGGGTAAAATCCAAATGATGGCTTTTTACAGTGTGTAGGTGTTATCAGCAAGCACCTCTGCTCTTCAGAGCCAGCCTATTAACACATTCCTAATAGAAAGGAGCCTTCAGCAGGATGTTTAGTTGGAATCATTTCATCTTGCAGACTAAGTATTCCTCACTCTCCTCAAATCAAAGTTCTGCACAAGCACACAGCTGCTAATGAATCTGTGTGTCTATGCAAACCTGGGCTTCAAACTACAGCCACAGCCTGCCCACCCTGCTCACCAGCTGTGAAATCAGGGACAACAGAACCTGAGTCCCATGGAGTCCAAAGTGGATTGGAAGAGCATAAGGACTTCCCAAAACCAAAAACTACACTGATAACATTGGATCACATTCTAAATTATGCCCCCACTCGATTTTTAGCTGCTGCCAACCTTACAACTCCATCTAGGAACCCACAGTATTATCCCTGTAAAAACTGTGGCTTTGCAAACAGCTTCGCTGCAGTGGGCCGCATCAAATTTCACTACTCTGAAAAGGTAAAGTGGCTTTTAGCTCATGAACCAGGATTTCCGAGAAGCAATTCCATTCTCTTAACTAATTAATTAACTGAGGAGAAAATGGAAGTGAAATATTAGATTCCCACAAATAAATATTTCTAAAAGCCAATAAATTTAAATAAATAGGAAAGAACATGGCAGAGAACAATGGCACAAAACTACTAAGGAGCAAAGAAGGCAAATATCTAAAGCTAGAGATAAGTATTATGAATTGTTTATATTGGATTTTACAACATGAAATACTCTTTTAACTAACTTTTGATAGCAAGTAGTATTAATGCTAAATCAAGATCACATGGTTTATTCAGGCTCTGGAAACATTCATCCATCTCCAAAACAAATTCATGCAGGGCTTGGTCTAGGATGATAACTGTGAGAGCTAGTTTATTTTTGTAGACGGTTGCTAAAGCACTGGTGGACTAAAAATAAGTTCTGTCAAACAATGATACTGTACTCTCAATCTATAACAAACAAATACTTTCCAGAGATCATCCAAATCAGGAGAGTGAAAACGAACTGTTATTTTTGAGAAATGATAAATATGGACTTGGAAAGATAAGACTGTGAACTCTGTAGTGCTTTTAAGACATTGGCAGAGGAGGGAAGGCATGAATGTTTTAACAGCCTTTGTTTCCAGCGATAAATAGTGCACAGGCAATGTTCACTAGTTCATGATCTTCTAGATTGGCTGCAGGTTTTTTGTAGAACCTCTAAAAGAACCTGTGCCCTCCATGGATTTTCCCCCACTAACTTTCAGCTTGAGGGCTTTTCTGAATAAATCCCTTTCACTTGCCCTTCTGAGGCTGCATGCCAAGTGCTGCTACCTCACCTATTCTTGAGGTATCAAACACAACCCCACAACCATCTTTGCCCAGTGGTCTTCACTTATGCCTTAAATTCGCTCTCATGTGTAGTTTCACATTTCTGAAGTAAAGCCACATTTGTGACCTTTTCCTCAGCATGACCAGTTCCTGTCTCAATTTTAATTATGGCTTCTCTACAACATTTTCATTGTGTTGAAAGCTTTACCAGGTTACATTGTGTAGCTCTACCAGGTTACGTTTTTTCTTTCTCACCGCAGGGGCAAATCCTGTTTGTCTGGGGGATCACTTGAAACACATTACACTTATTCAAAGACATGCATAACATCCTTTCATTTACCATCCTTGTATACCAACATTATGATTTCACTTTCTGCTCTTATTTTCTCCTACAGAGATAACTTATATCCTATTCTTTACCAGAAATGCAGATATCTGGTGTACAACCCTCCAAAAGACAACCCTGTTCAAGTTTTTGACAATTATTTTCTCCTGGTAATTTTTTATCAGATCTTAACTAAAATAAATTTTAAAAAAATGCACTTTGCATGTTAATATTCCCACTTCACTTTTGGAGGCAGAATACCAGTCCCGCTGTGCAGACATTCCACCCAGTCAAAAAGAATTCACATTGACTAATGAACTTAAATCTGTCTTACAGACTTTCTGAAATCCCAAATTACCTTCTCCCCTTTGGAAAACCTTCCAACTGAAAGTGTGAGAATACAGTCACGTCACCAGATCTAAACATTTTAGCTGAAAGCTCCCAGGATCTTTTATCTCCATCTCCCCTTGTATCGTTAGTCAAAGGAAGCAAATCCCCAGAACTCAATTTCCAGTTGAGTTACTGTCTCCATGAAGGCAACTGACAGTTTATTTTCTAAAAACAAAATCCATTACGTTTACAAGTCATCCACCCAAACGGTGACAGTGCTCAATTAAGAAAGAGAGTAAGATCTGTACAACTGGGCTCTCTCTTTCATACACATACCTAATTCTGTTACTGCCAGAAGACTTGGCTATTTCTCATCTTTCTTAACTAAATTTTTGCTGCAGTTATTGTGTAAAACATGTTGTGTATCAAGAAATAAAGACATTAAGACATATTTTCACTTTGTAACTCAAGAGCACATGATGAGCATCACCTGTAGACACTGTTAAAAGGCACTATCTCTAAAATAGGGTGAATATTCTGAAACAAAGAACTTCCTCTGCCTTGCAGTCACCAGTATCAGGCAGAACACACCATACTAGGAAGTTCAGAAACAGGAATAAACCCCTGAATGTATTTTACCTCTATAAAAAGCCCAGTTCTTTCAAATTAAGCAGCTTTTCAAAATTAAAGTAGTTATAAATCCCATATGGAAGACCATTTTTATTAGGATATCTTAAGAGTAAGATCTTATTTTGGCAGCAGCAGTGAAGACAAAGGGCACATGCAAGCCATGGAAAAACTGCCTCAGCTAAGACTGCCCAGTTCTTCCCACTCCAACACTATCTCCTTAGTTCTTACAATTTTACCAAGCTATAATTGTTCTGACTAGAATTTTCCACACTGGGCTTTTGCCAATTTTGAGAGACATTTTTCAGGCTCCTCCAAAGGAGAAACCAGGGAAAAACACACTGCTCCTTACAGATTAATGAGCTCCACTGACCTTTCCAACAGCTTGAGAGCACTAACACTTCACAATGGGTGGGTCACCGAGCACATCTTCTTGCCAGCCTCAGGAAAACCCCCCTGAACTTGGCTGAGGACAAATGTTTGGATATACTGCAAACTGATGTACGCAGAAGAGATTTACATTTTAGCAACTCATTGATCACCCTGCCCAAACACAATGCAGGCGACAAGGAAGCCATGTGTGGGAAACAAAGGACTAGAGGCACACTCTGAGTGCAAGATGCACAAATGAAAAGCCAACATGAAAATGGATTTTGTAAGTGCCACCTGGGCACAGAAACTGGGATCAAGGGTGGTAAAGAGCAAAGGTTGGCTTATAAAGTGAACGGGTGGAGAAGCAACAGCAGGAGTTTCATCTAAGAGAAAATGTAGGGCAGGGGCAACAAGCCAAGCGTGCACATTTCCCTCAAGAACTGGAATGAAATCCGAAGTTGCTGTCTAGCAGACAAATTGTGAGACTTTGTATCTGCAGAGCCATCAGTAATACATCCTATTTCCCTGTGGACCACAGAGAAGATAACTACAATCTACCCTGCTGAAATAAGACTTTCAATTCAAACTGCAGAGGTCTGCTGGATTGGATATCATCCATCCTGATAAAGAGCAACATCTGCTTTTTTCCAACATATATTTGAAAAAAAAACCCTACCAAGAATTTATAAGCAATAAAACAAAGTTAAAGAAAAAATCAGACTGCAAAACCAAGCACCGAATGTCTTAGCAATTTTAATTAGGCTTTCCTGTGCAGGCAGTTTATGAGGAGTTTTTGAAGACACAATCACATACTACAACTTTGATGAAATCCCTGCTTTTTCCCCCATGACACAGCACTCTGGAGTAAATCAATGTAAGACATGAAAAGGAAATGCATTCTGCAGACCTCGCAGAATTTAGAAGCTGAAGAATTTAGAAGCAATGGAGGACGCAGCAAATGAAGACCGAGCAAGATAACACCACAGATGATGTAGTTAAATGCTGCAGTAGAAAAATGGATTTATCCCTGCCACTGACAGAATCCTCTGGGAGTGACAGGAAACCTGGATAATTGTTTTAAGACTAGAGAATACTGCAGAAAAAATCTGCAGAAGAACGAGGGATACATTTTGAATATGGAGGGTCATAAGAGATGGTTATGTGAAAAAAGGTTAGTGCCTTTAAATGAGTGCTAAAAATGGCTGGTTACATTTGTCTTCTTTCTGTGACTCAGTTCATCCAAGTATAAAACCCAATTATCTTTTTAGTCTGTTGTGAAATTAAATTACTTTGTAAAGACCTCAATGGAAAAATGTGTTTCTTCCAATCTAACTCTCCGCATCTTAAAATTAACTTCATACAGTTTGTGGTCCTCCTCTTTTAATATCTTTGCCTAAAACTACAGAGTTCCAGCAGAGTAATCAATTGACAAAACTGGCATGAACTAGAAGCAGTTGGGGAAACACCAGGAATCCAGGGGAGTCATAACTCCTGTAGCTTTTCCAAATGAAAACTTTTGTCCTTTGAAGTTACACCATGACCCAAGCACACCTCAGTCTTATGCCACCTCTTTATGGTCGTGTCAATTCATAGTGTGAGCCAAAACACCCGCCCCACCAACCCAGTCACAGACAAAGAAGGCTGCACAAGTTTGGAGACAGAAGCCCGAGGACCGACCCCCAGTACTCCCTACCTCGTTTGGCGGGACAGCAGCGAAGGGCTGGATGACGGCCGCCAGGGGGATGCGGGCCTGCTTGGCCATGTCCGAGGTCACCGGGAAGCAGTAGGTGGTACAGCGGATGTACCGCGGGCTGGCGTGCCCTGAAAAACACCACAGAGCAGTGAAAGGCTGGCAGGAGGAGCCTGCCCACCCCAGCACAGAGCAGGAAAATCAGAACAACACAAAGCAACAAGTGCATGTGCTACGTTAAACACATGCTTGCTTTTCCTGCCATGCAGGCTTCTACCCATCTTTCCTCTTGGTTTTCCAGCCCACTGCCCCTTCCTCTGGTTAAATATTTTCTTCCTGAGTTTAAAGCAGAGATTTAAACATGACAAGAATAAGCCAACAATTACTTGCAAGAAGAATCTCAGTAGGGATTACTTGGAAACATCCTATATGTAGGCTCTTAGAAGAAAATATGGGTGATATCCCAGTGGACATGCCAACACTACATAAAGGAATGAGGGCAGACTGATATCTGCTGTTAAGACTGCTCTCATGAGCTACCTCTGATTCAGAAAACACTGTGTCTGTCTTAACATCACCATGCTCACCCACATGGCAAAATACAGGGTGCAAAGTCACCACCACCACACTTCCAAGAGGACACTCCGCACAGGCCCCTCAAAAAGAAACTGCTGTGTGTGGCAGGCAAGAGCACTGAAAGGAGTTCAGGAATCAGCTTCCTGATGCTCCCTTTGTAACCATCAAACTGCAGCTCTGCTCAGTTTCTTGAAAGGAATTTCTTGGATCATCAGAACGGATTTATCCCATTCTTAGATAATGCCAGAAAATCTTGGTGTGTGTGTACGTTTTATACAGTTTATCTCAGCATTGATAAATTACTGCTGGGCTGAATAACACCATCAGTTCAACCTGTATTAAAATACTGAGCCTGCTGTCAAGAGCAGCATGTGGAAGACTGTAACGCCAGGCTCCAGGCAGAAGCAAAGGCAGATAAATTTTTGCTTTGGCCAGCATACATCAACTAGACAGCTTGCACACTGCCTCTACCACTTTAACAGAAATTCCTATCTTAAAAGGTAACGGTGCTAGTCTAGTCTTACTGCTTCTTCTAGTGGCCACCTTTCAAATTTTCAGAATAATCCAGAAAGGATTTTCAACTTGAAATCTAACACCTTCAAAAATTTTAAGTTAAAAAGGAAAGTTGTCTCAACTGTTCATAGTCTTTGAAAGGCCAGGAAGGGAAAACAAAGTGTTAAGAGAAGGTGTAAGAACTCAATTCCCACTTCCCTCCTCCCCCCTTTTTTTCTGTTCAAAGGAAGTTTGCAATTTCATGTACAATTTAGAGCAAAGACCATCACTTTCAGATGAGAAATTCGAGAATTTAGCCTTTGTTTTATCTAATTATATTAGATTTCCCCTGGAAAGACTCCCAAAGCAGTAACAAGGACAGTTACCTTGGTCCTGGATCACGCAGTTGGTGGTGACAAGGGGAGGAACCTGTCCTCTTGTGTTTGTGGCATAGACTTGCCCTCCCCTGGCAGCCTTATCATTCTCAATCACTTGAATCTGATGAACAAGAAGCAAGAACAGTGTGAGGAAGGCAAGTCATGCATTCAGCCACACTCATGAACAGGCTAAGACCTACACTAAATAAGACTCTGGTTGAAGCCTAATTTATAACAATTTACAATATAATGTCATGACATATTCATGCAGCTGACTTTGCTGCCCAAATTCCTTTCCCATAGGCTGCTCACTGTTACTTGTGCACGATCCCTTAAGGCTGACACTTCTCAGGATATAACCAAAGTTATATAAAGTTGTATTTTGTTCCACACCAGAAATCCAATCACTGATACCATCATTCCTCCTCTCTCCTCAGAAACCTGGTTTAGAGTGCCCAAACAGCTGTGGGAGGCAAGAGGAATGAAACAGGGAATTCCTCAAACTGGCTTTGCCACTGCTGCTGGTACCTCATGGAATTGTGTCTTTACACTGCACAGGAACTTCTAATAATAGCTAGGGAACTTCAGAAGCCTCTGTTGGAAAGCAAAGAGAGAAGAAAAACTAAATTAGGTGCATGGAGTCTACTGATCAATGTCCAAGAGGTATTTCCTAACACACTGAAAATAGTCTGGGGCCTATAATTTTTTTTTATCAAGTTTTCTGTACTGCAATTTAAATATACAAGACATTCCTCAGAGAGTTTGTTACATCTTCTGCTTGATTAATTTTCCCTGCCTCCTTGGCTTGTATACTTATAAGCTAGGTCTTGCATTAGAAGGAAAAAGGTTTTGCTCTAAAAAGGTCCACTGGCTGAAGAAAGCAAACCACTCTGAGACTAAGCTCTGCAAAGGATCAATGCACCACGGTATTCTGCAGCTAACTGACCTAAATATATCATTGCTCTTGGAAATAATTGTTGACAAAGTCCAGATGAGAGTTTTCATAGATGTTGTCAGGGTACATATCAGCCTCTAACATATATAAGAGAAATATAAATCAACAATGGCTACAGATAAGAAGTAAATTTATCTGGCAACACTACTATAATTATATAATGTAAATATAACAACAGAAATACACATGGTCATACTTATTCCTCATTCTGAATTAGCTTTTTGTCCTTTACAGACGTTGACCCAGATCATGTTTCTTTTAAACATTCGCTCTGATCCTCTCTGTAAGGCTTAAACAAACCTTTTAACCTATTTTAACATGGCTGTTGCAGTCAAGGCTGTTTATACTGTGTGCATAATTGAAACAAGACATCAGCCCATGTTTTCATGCCAGACCTCCTTCCCTCCCTGCCCTTTTTTTTAAAATTAGACAAGATCATTTTATCCCTCTACTGTAAAAAGCACTGCACTGAAACACTAGGAATGATTGACTTAAGGGCATTTGTTATTTATACAGACACTTGATTCAGGGGTTTTTACACAATGCTTTTCAGTTAAAAATTGCCTTTAACGAGGCAATTGCAGTTGTTACATTAACCCCTAAGGGATTATCAACAAGTATTTTTCCAAAGTTATGGGGCAGGGGGGGAAGGGGGGGGTTTGCATCAAATTCATCACTGGGTAAAAGAAATCTTTTCTAAAAGGACAAACGAATACCCCAATTTAAAGAAGCAAGACAGTTTCATACTAGACAGTGTGAGGCTTTTGCAAAAAATGTTCCTCCTGTACAGCAAACCTGCCTCAGCAAGAAGTGTAAGATTCCTTTATCCAGACTAGCCTGCTGTGCAGTGGTGAAAATATTTTTCTAAAGTAGCAAGTGCGAGGTTGAAGCTGCTTCAGGAATTCTGACTCTCTGAGGACCTTTTGACCTGTCCAGGTGATTGCCAGAACCACTCTAAGTGTGGGCACCAGAACATTTTCTCCATGAGTTTAGCACACTATTGCTTTCTATTTCCATCAGCTGTTTCCAATAAAGAAGTTAAATGCTGCCTGTGCCTGACCAGCCCTTTCTTTGCATACCAATTAGAGACTATTTCAGAAAGATGGGTGCAACCATAATCTTGTTTTTCTAGCACCATCCTAAGAAGAGACACTGTCCCACCAGTGGAGTTCAACAGCTGAGCCTCTTTAGCCTGCATGAAGCTTAAGCATCAGGTATATTCCAGGCTACTGAAATCGTCACAAGGCTGCAGCAACTGGAAGGATGGCTCAGGCAAATAATTCTCGTTGCCTGAGAAACTCTTGAAATCAAAAGGTGAAGTGGCTTCTGAGCATGTGACTTCTCAGCGTTGCCAGGACTGCACTTCCCGAGCTCATGTACCGATATCGTGTACAAATCCTACTCCTGGTATCTGTTACCAAGTTCAAGCCTTCAAACTTTTCAGAGTGAAAAGGAAAGGTGGCAAGCTACAGCGAACACAAGTAGTTCTTCAGGACTAGTCACTGTCT
Organism: Onychostruthus taczanowskii; assembly: GCF_017590055.1. Taxonomy (NCBI): domain Eukaryota; kingdom Metazoa; phylum Chordata; class Aves; order Passeriformes; family Passeridae; genus Onychostruthus; species Onychostruthus taczanowskii. The sequence continues at coordinate 512,256 of NW_024498686.1, forward strand.
CATTAATAATCCTGTTGAGAATTCCTAGTGAAGTATTTCCTACAAACTATTTGGGACACACTCATGTATGAGTGTCCTATGTTAGATAAAGTTATAAAGCCTCTTCAGTACTCAAAACTAATTTCAAACACTAATTGATCCAAAACTGACAGCACAGAGTACAAAACTGCATTCATTAGAAACTGCAAGAACTAGAAGGTATGTTGAGAACCGAGCCATGTAAGGCACATGTAAGTTGCCAAAGTATGTTATGAAAAACCCCACCAGCTAAAATGAACACAATGTTAGCATTTGTCATTCCTTTATCTTAAATGAGCAGGAAGTTACATTTATAAAAAATTAGAACCATGTTACTTACTGGGCTTGGAATAGAGTCAGGATCAAGCTTCTTCTGCGGTGGGCCTGAGAGCTGTGCCGGACTGCCAGGAAAAGCACCAGGATAGGACAGTTGAGATGCTGCCATCTGAGGACCATAGTTTGCTGCAGAGTTATAAATGACAATTAATTTGAAGTATTTAAGTTCCATTATCGATGCTCAGCATCAACTTCTGCCATGCAATCAATTCTTACTCATCTAAGTGCAACTCCTCCTTCCCCTCTGTTTTCAGCAACTAAAAGAAATACATTTCTGTGGCTCAGTTTGGTTTTAGTTTGTGTTTTCAAAAAGTAAGACCACCACCAGATGCGACAACTTTGGCTCCGAAGTTTTCAGGTTTATGTCAAGTAGGACAGTTAGAGATTATCACAGCTACTCACACCAGGCCATTACCTCACTGAGAATCTTCACTAACATCAGTCAATGCAAACTGAGATCATTAGCTGGCTTTTTCTATTGAGTTACAATCCATTATTGCTATAGCAAAGCATTTTTGAAAGCTGCTTATGACAGTACTACAAGACAGAAAGCAGCCCATACCTGTACAGAGTGTAAGAAAAACCCCTTCCTGCAGTGTGGTGTGCTTTCACCAATTACTAACCACTAATTCCGTTTCTGATCCAAATTAATCTCCCTTTTCTTGTTACAATCTCAACAGAGTGCTAAACCTGTGAGCAAAAGCAGAGCCTGTCTCAAGCACACTGACTAACAATGCACATCCCTCCCTTCTAGACAAAGGGAACTCATATCTCATTTTTCCCAGTCAGCTGAAGATTCAGCCAGGAATGGACACAGTTCCACCAGTGATTGTGCCTGCACGCTTTGTTTTCAACCACATAACAAACATCCTTCCCTACCTTGCTGAGGATGATATCCAGGCCCTGGAGGCTGTCCCGGCAGGTGTTGCAAGTTAGGATTTGGAGGGACAGGTCCAGGGATTCCACCCTGCCTGGCCATAGGAGGCAATGCTGGCTGAGCACAAAGGCCATTAACGCTGCTTGCTGGTGGAGGAGGCAGCTGTGGTGCAGGTGGCAAACCCATCTGCTGCTGGGTCGGGGGCAGGAGTCGCGGGCCCTGGAAAGCCGCCGGATGCCCGGGAGACACGCCGGAGCTCGGAGCAGTGCCAGGACCTGAGTGAGAGATGATGTCAGGTGAGTCAGAAATGATAACCTCCCAAACCTGTGTCACAGGTGCTCTGGTTCTGCTCAATACATTTCCATAACATACAGGCAATATTGGACACATACTGACAGCGCTGCCTTATGGGACTCTGTGTCTGATCACATGACAAATCATGGTTTAGGCCTCAGCTGATTCAGTAATTTTATTTCTTTTGGCTCTATTTGCAATAAAACCCTGCACCTGGGGTAGATACTGAGAGAAGCCAGAGTTGGACAGTTCTTCACTAGAACACACACAGATCACTCAACTTTCAAAATACTACTTCATTTCAGAATGTGAAACAACATTCTTTTTGCTCAATAATCCATCTCTCTTACGTGGCATGTTTTTGTTAGTCTGCTATTTGTATTTCACCATTACAGGTTTGATGGAAAATAAACCCAGTTGATACTAAAAGATGAAACATGTGGGAATTATTTTGTACACACTGGCAAGGAATTGTTTGCTGTTTATAAGATCCAGATTCCAATTAGAATTAAGAAGACTCTGGAAAGAGAGGTTTTTTGAGACTTACAATCTGTAAACACTTATTACTTTACGAAACCTACATTTTTAAATCAGATTTTCCTCCAAAGACAAAATTTTAAAGTGAGCTAGAAGAATAACCAATATTAGGTTTGAAGCAAAAGAAACAATGTGTTCATATACAAACACTGAAATACATCTTCTGTCATATCTGTTAACTGAAAAAAATCTTTACATGCAAAATACATGCCTCCCAGTACATAACATAAGAACACTGTATTTTACATAATTGTTTTAAAATTGTTTATATAATATATTTTGCATAATTTAAATATACATCAGCATACGTGGTTGGAAGTAATTTACATGGAAGCATCACATGATCACATCTTCATGGCCTAGGTTTGAGATGGTACAACATCAAAATAAACGCAGATAAATTCAGATTAAAACTCAAAAATGTTTAGACAAGAAAATAGTTTTGTAACTAGAGAAACCGTAAGAAGTTGAGAAAAATTAAACCCTGTCTGTATATTATTGTTCATGCCTTGTCTGTTACTGACATGTTCACTAAGTATTTTGAGAAACGACTGATGGGACATCTGAACTTTACAGAAGGTTTGTCAAACATCAATTCAGAATTAACCCAATACTACTCATTTAAGGAACTGGATGAGATAAAAAAATTCTAACTGAAGCCAATGATGGTGATCAAAGGTCTCCTTTTCTGTTTATACAGAAGTTCAGTAAGTTTTTAATTATCACAGTGTTAATGCTTTAACTGAGAAGAAGTCAATCAGATAAACCCAATTACCATAGCTATTTATCTGCATGCTGTTGAGCTGGTCAGCAAGTTGTGCTGTTGAGGAAGCAGGTGCAGTATTTGGGAAGGCTGCTTGGGACTGATGACTGTAGGGAGGATAGGAAGGTCCTGTGTTACTTGGAGGTGAAGGGCCTTGAAACCTAAAGGAAAAAAACAGTGCAGTTAAGCAAAAAAATTACATCAAACAATCATAACTCTCAAAGATCTCATACCTCCTCAAGATGGTGCTGAAACAATTAGGACAAAACCCTAATGGAGTATGCCCACATTCTGCTCAGAAAATGTACACTTGTATTAAAATAGACAAAGCACAGAGAGACTGCACACTTGTTTAATAAAAACAGACAGTCCATGTTTGTTTGCACACTTGTTAGAAATGAAGCAGAGTGAGTATATGACATGGCAAAGTGAGAGCAGTAATAACTGTAAGCCTGAAGATTAAGAAACACAAGCTTCTGAACATATCACAGCACTCCATGGCCTTTCCAAACTTATAAAGAAAGACTCCCTACCAGGGATGGGTGAAGATTAGGAGAAAAATCTGTGAAGAGAAGAAAAAGAAGTGAGGAATGCTTGAGGAGTTCTCTGTAGTAGAGGAAAAAAAAGATGCGGGTACAGAAAAACTTCATGATTATCAGGTATGGAAAACGTGAATGCAAGAAAAATAACCAAAGAAAGCAGTAATACACACATGGCTTACAAGGGCATTTTCTACCAGACTATTTCACTCTGGTAAAATAAGATCCCAGGCAATGCCCCACAGACATTCAACACAGATTTTCCTGTGACCCCTTGTAAAACTGAGGATAAGCCCAGCTATTTCGAGAGAAGTAAAAATCATTTTTCTTGAAATTTTTGTCTAGATACTTCCTGGCCTAGAACAGCAGCTCTGAGCAATTTTGGAAAAAAAAACAAGACCAGATGAAGAACAGGAGATGTGCAGCTGTCAGGGCAATGATGGGAAGCTACGGAAGAGAATCAGTATTTTGCAAGGTCATGTCAACCTGACTCTATTCACCTTGTTTTCCATCTTCAGGACAACCACCACTTCTCCCTATGCATAAGTACATCATCTTGAACAACTGATCACCAGTCTTTTTGGGTCCTCCTTCCCACAGTGAAATGAAATAACTACACAAAAACTAAGAACCACAGAAGGAGATTAAGATTTCAACCAACTACAAGAAGAATGTTAAATGGTGTCAAGTTCCCTACAACTGAATGCCCTATGGGTACACAAACTAATTTTGCCACTCCTGGGAAATGTGGACAATAACTAATATTTGACAGAATTAAATTAAAGAGCTGCATATTGACTCACTTTACCTGCAACACAAATATTGTGTAATAAAGCTTGGCTATCCCCTCATACAACCTTCTTGCAAAGATTTCTTTCTACAGCTTTCACCTGTCCCTGTTTTCTCCCCTTCCCATTCCTGCCTCCTTCACAGAGAGGTAACAGAGGTCAAACAGCTCAGATGTCAGGTGTTGATCCTTTCCAGTCACCTGTGAGGCTGCTGTCCTGGTGTACCAGACCCATTCTGGAAACTGGCCTGGCTGAATTGCTGTGCACCAGGTGGTGGAGGCCCAACAGGAGCTGGAGATCCAAAAGGCACAGTTGATTTCGACACACCTGCAAAAGATTAAGCACTTTTATGTAAAACCTTTAAGAAAGAACAAGCTGGGCAAGAAATGCAGGTGTGCAGCTCTGCTCCAGCATTAAGAACAACAAGTTTGGGTCACCCTGCTTAAGCAGAGGGGTTAGACCAGAGGTCCCTTCCAGTCTCAGTGATTCTGTTGGAAAGCACAGATTTCTGCTCAGTTATAAAAGTAGATATGAAAAACTAAGAGAGAGAAAAAAGCAAACAAACAGCAGTTCACAGCTTTCCAGCCAAGAACCCAAGAGGAACAGTAAGAAAAAAACCCAAAACACACAGACACTGCAATTGCCAGTGTGGGGCAGTGCTAATTCCCTGTCACCCAGCTATACTTCAAAGTAGAAACAAGAGGTCCCTTTGATTTCACAGACCGAGGTAAGAATGAAAACTTAAAACAACTTGTTAAAGTAAAAACAAAAAGAGGTTCCATGTGTGCAACCTGCACTCCTCTGCTCAAAACTGTTCCTAATTCAGACCTAGTATAGAGACTATGAAGAAACTGTGATTTATGTAAACAGTAGTGTTGAACAACAAATCACATTTCTTGAACTATTTTCTCTTTAAATTACTATAACATTAAAAAAAATCACCTGGTATGAAAACCAGTACTTACCCCAAGTATTCTAATAAGCTAATTACCAAAAGCATTTCTATCAGAATTCTGACTATATTCAGCATTTAATTAGAATAACACAACTCCTGCTGTTTTCAACAAGTTTTAGAGAAACTGGGTAAAACTTTTTTTGTTTCCTGTTGCAGTATCAGTGTAAAATTTACACAAGGTGGAAAGAGATGCAAAATACAGAAAGGTAGACTCTGAAAACAAATTTTAAGCCAAAATAATACCTGGTTGAGGTGCTGAGTATGCAGAGTTAGGGTCCCCATAATGTCCATAATGAATTGAAGAACTGGGTGGTCCAAAACCTCCTATTCCTGGCTGGGACTGGGAATATGGAGGAGCTGCAACATAACCTTGTTGACTCATGATGGCAATTTTCTCATTCCAAATATTGTGTCCACTACAGGAATCTGCAACAAGGAAAATGACACCTGCTACTATTAATCACTCTCTCTGCATTTGAAAAGGCTGTGAATTGTATTCTCCCCCCAAAAAAGATAAAAGACACATTTGAAGGCAAAGAACGACCTGAAGTCAGGGACATATATAGGTTTTGCTTGATAGCTTAGTTTCCTTGGCATTACCACACGCTGCATTTAAATGGGATTCAGCTCTCCCAAGCCCATGGAGAGAGCTGTAAGCAATGGATGTGCAGAAGGAAAAAACTCTCACAGAGTTTTCTAACAGTCTGGAAAGTCCCAGACTGTTCTTTTTACTGGGAGAGCCTTGACTTCAACTACACATGGAAAATACACTGTGAATCCTGCTCCCCCAATACCAGCCATGCCAAACAACCCAGAACTCACTGAAAAATCAGGAAAGGCAGAGTGACCTCCTGTGATCTCCTGTGCTAGCACACCTTATTTTAGAGGAATATGACACCAGTTTCCCACCAAACCTTTCACAAACCTTGTGCATCAACCCAACTCCAAGCAGGTGATGGAAGATTCCTTGCTTTTGATGCTGGTAAAACAGAGGCTAAAACACAGGATAGAGAGAGTTCCTAATCCTGGTTGTCTTCTGCATTACTGGCCCAGGCCTGAGCAGCCTTTTAACTCCAGAACTCCCCAGTGTGCCAAAACTGAGCACAAGACATCCCACGAGGGAGAGCTGAGGCAGTATGGCCCAACAGCACTGTATGTTGCCCTTGTTGTTATCAGGCATCTTCTCCATAAGTTTCACATCTCGATCCTGTTGTTGTTAAATAAATGAAACAAGCAACACCCAGAACTAGATAGACAGCAATTCAGAAAGAGTTTTCTAATGATGAGATCATTCACAAGATATGGTATTTCTTTCTTGTAGTCAGATTTTGTTTAACAGAGTAACATTTTAGAAAACTTTCAGGAAAGAGTGTCATGGTAACTGCCATCATTTTTAGAACCAGAAAATCTGAAGAATCCTGAATTGACAAACCATATGATTGTATTTCACCAGATTAGTTTTCAGATACAGAGCCCTTGCCACCAAGGGATCTTCAAAGTTACTAAAGTTGTGCACTCTTCAACCTTGATAACAAGATTCCTCTTTCCCATGTGAGAGCTTCCATTTTGATAGCAGACTGAATTTAATAATAACAGAACTTCACTTTCCGGAGGCCCAAATTAAACTGTTATGAGAAATGCTGAGGATTCAAACCCTGAACAAGCATTTACTACTCACACAGTGTCTCAAGCACATAAGCCAGGCATCCCCAAAGAACTACACAACATAAATTAGCATTTCAGGTGTTAAAGTGTTCCTTGGAAAAAGCTTTCCCAACCACCTCTACTTCACATTCTTAAATTAAGCTCAAGCTGTGGAGTCATCTTTAAACACGGAAACTGGATGAAAATAAAACATGAATTGTGTTTCAGAAGCACACACAAAGGCACCTCGAAATTACAGCTCCAAGAACACACTGATAAATTTATGCTGCACTGGCACATGCCAGTAGAGAAAAGTTATCCCTACCAGAAAGCCCATTCCTAGGCTTCCCAAATGAAACAGCTATTTCTGAAGAAAAAAACCTCAACAGTTTTACTGATCATCCTCATCAGACAAGAAATCCCTCTGAGCTGTGTACAGGGCCTGGCCCTCTCCACACCCTTCAATGCTGCAGCACAAGATTTCTCAGTTGCAGTGGTTAGCTACTTCTGGGAGTTAATCCTATGGAGTTCACTCCTATTTATTGGATAACAAGGTAAATGAGAGTGAAAGTAACAAGCAGAAGAAAGAAAAATGTTTAACCAGCTTGGTGCTGCCAGCTGTACCTTCTTCCCTCCCCCACCTCCATCAGAAGAGACGTGGCAATGAGAGCTTTAGTTGTTCCAAAAGACACTAGATTAGCATTAAATTACCTACACACCAGCACAGATATATACATACTTTATATCTATATAAAGGAAGAGATTTTCACTTAGAGGCAGCTGCAACAACCAACAACTTAAGCTGCAAGAGCATTCAGAGGAAATTACTTCCTCCACAGCTTACTCACACACACAAAAAAAAAAAAAAAAATTGCCACGTCAAACTTCCCACAGACAGTATAAACACACAGAGGTTGTGCTGAAGTGAGACAGGAGCTCTAACCACAGATAAAATAATACAAGTTCTTCAACACAGTTCCAGATTCTATTTAGCACCAAGGATATTTAATCTCTTCTCAGGATAGGTATATATACCAACTATCACAAATGAGTATTTTAAGGTTGTCTGAAGGATTTTGAGCATTTCAGAGGTTATACCGGGGGGAAGAGGTGGGGGCTGTGGATGCATCACCACACAATGAGAAGAGTTCATGCAGAAGGTCATGAAAACTTTTTTCTTCCTGTCTTGACACTACTTTACCTTATATCCCATAACCTGGGGAACAGCACCGACACTGAGGAACAGCTACAGAATTTAATTGACTTCTATTACCGAATAGGCTGCCACCTTTTTCAGAGGATCGCTGCACCTATGCAACGCTATGCTGTCTCTGTGAAGATGTAAAAGTCAACTATGTGCAAGCAGAAGTAGGACAACAGAAACAAAAACGGGCTGAAGTCCTTGGCTCCCTGAAGGAGAAGTATTAACTTTGTATTTCTCCGGAGACACTGCGCTCCCCAGCTCGCCATGCCGGCAGAGGAGCGGTCCCTTCCCATGCACAGCGTCACTTTGGTTACCGAAGTGCAACACAGCTACACACCTACTTCAGGGCTCTTTTCCGGTACCGCACCGCGAACCCAGCTATGAAAGCAAAATCTAAATTTTCCCCCGTTCACCGCCAAGCCTGCCGAACTTTACTACATCTTTTTACGCACGTAACTTTCCTATCCCCATCGCCTACGAGTTTTCAGCCGCCGTAAGCTCGCAACAGGTCCGGCCCCGCGCCCGGAGCCACCGCCCGCCCCGCGGCAGTACCTGTGCCCGCCCGGGGCCAGGCTCCGCCGCCGGCTGCTCGCGGCTGGGCGCAGCCCCGGGCTCCGCGCTGCTGAGGGCGGCCGCAGCCCCGCGCCCGCCCCGCCCCCCCCGGCCGGGCCGTGCCCTGCCGGGCGGGAGCGAAGGGCAGCCCGGGGCGGTCACACCGGGATCAGGGATGCGGTACGTCCCGCTCGTAACGCGGAGCCGTCGTACTAAAGGGTTACTTGGTTTTCCTCGTTATGTGCTTGATAAACAGAATCACGGAACCAGTTAGGTTGGAAAAGATCTCTGAGATCATCGAGTCCGACCTGTGACCGAACACCACCACGTCAACCAAACCATGTCCCTCAGTGCCACGTCCAGGCTTTCCTGAAACGCCTCCAGGGACGGTGACTGCACCGCCTCCCCGGGCAGCCCGTTCCAATGTCCAATTATCCGTTCTGTGAGAAATTCCTCCTTATGTCCTACTTAAACCAACCCTGGAGCAGCTTAAGACTGTATCCTCTCACCCTGTCGCCAGCTGCCTGGTCGAGGATGTATATATGTGTATTTTCAACTACATTTTACACATATATATATATATCTTCCATATCTGTAAGTAAAATTATGCCGCCTGAATATCTCCAGTGAAATGTGATGCAGGTACTTTACCTGTTTGCATACTCTGGTTTTAATTACTGTTCAAGTGCATTTAAAAATGCTGCCTTGGTTACAGGAGAGGTAATGTTTTTCTAATTAACAAAGTAGAAACATGGGAGTAACATGAGAGAGATTGGAAGTAACATGAGGAAGATGTATTTGTAAAGTTAATTTTCTTCCTAATCACATTAAAGTAAAAAGGAGACTGGCAGATGAAGAAAAGCAATCACTCAAAGAATCACAGAATCATAGAATATACTGAATTAGAAGGGACCCACAAGGATCATCAAAATCCAGCTCCTGGCCCTGCACAGGACAGCCCCAAGAATCACGCCACAACAGCTGCATAACTCACATGCATCTGGAATTCAGGCTCCAGAGGCTTTCTTATCCTTGTTCTACAACCTTATGAAGTCTTCTGAAAGTACTAAACAGGTTTACCTAGAGCTATACCTCAGTAACGGCTGTGAGTTCAAAACAAACTGTCCAAAGCATTCATTGCTGTACAATAAATTTCTGAAAAAAACCCCAGGGCCTTTGAAACAGGTGTCAAAATGAAGATGCACGGTGGCATCCTTTACATGACAGACTAACTGGAAACCTCAACAAGCAACACAAAGCAGGCAAGAACAAGGCTTGATCTGTCTTATTCTTGCTAACCAGAGCTGGATTCACCACTAAATAATATAAGCTGGTTTTCTATGTGCTATTAGAGCCAATACATTGGATATGTCAGGGGAAGTCTAAAACCTTTCAAATCTCTCCCAACTGTCTAATCAGAATGGAAAATTTCATCCCTGAGGTGACAAGCATCGGTTAAACTGGATGTGGTTTTGACTGCAAGGTATCAGTGACTCTTTCATAAGCAGGATGCAAACCAATGCCTTTCATCATTGCTGTGCTGTAGTTTCATCCCTTACCCCTATCTGTTTTCCTGGTTATAACAGACACATTAAAGTTATGCAAAACTCTTCTGAAATACCACGCCACTGAGGAAAACAAGAGGTTTAAGTTTGGACATTCCCTGTTTTGCCAGGGAGACAGGCAGCCACTGTCCCAGCAGTGCTGCTGTGTCTCGCTCTAAGCTATTAACAGTAAGCAGCTGTGGATAACTCAGCACTGAGGAACCGTGCACTCACTGGGCCACTGAATACTTACTATCAGATTTCTCCTCCCAGAAATCAGCTCCAGTGAAACCGAAACATGAGATCAGCAAAAGATAGTAAGGAGAAGCCATGGCATTGGCAGGTCTTCCCTTAATTCAGGCCCAGTCTGGAAATGGATCAAGATGCCTCTTTTTTTCGAGGATGCTCCTGTTGTCCTTTAGCCTGGCACACTGAGACAAAAGGCATGCAGCATGTCACAGTCTGGATGTTTGGAACTACAACTAGGATTTATCTACTATTTTCACCTATAACATTTAAAATATTTTAAGGTTTTCAATTTCAGAAAGGTGGAAACATCATTAAAGTGTGTTATTGGTCTGGAATGTAATTTCACAGAAATGAGACTGCAGGATTGCTAAACTATTGCAATCAATTGTATCAAATCATTTTAGTTAAACTGTAGCATAAAATCTGAGAATCAGACTGGTTTGGTTTCGATCATTGTCAGCAATGATGACCTTGTAGGTTAAATTACTTTTCTTAACAGAATCAATTAGGTTGGAAAATTTATCCTGTAGTGGTACCTATGCAATGCTGCTGAAAATGAATGTGATTTCATACATTTCAGACCCAATTTGGACTAGTATAAAGGTCTATAGAAGGCTAGCTCAAATCTTTCTGAGACCATTATTAAATTTGTTCTTTAGTTAGTATTATTTTTCAAATAATTTGAGATTGGACTGTTCCCAGAAATTACTACTGGAGGTCTATAAAAGTCCTTGTTGAGCAAACCATGCAGATCTCCTGTCTCTGTCTCAGGTCTCCTGTCTCTATCTCATAGCACATCCCATTAAGACAATGTGTGTGTGATTCCCGGAAACCTAAATGGTATCCTAAACTGTTCAGTTACTGCATGTCCTTAAAATACAGCATTGCTACAAGGTGCCAAGAGGAATCAGAACAAACCTTTCCCTAGGGGAAGATGTGGGCAATATTTGGCATGTTCTTTAAAGAAAAGACTATTTCATCACAAGGAATAGTTCATAAAGCTCCAAGGATTATACATTTTAAAAGGTGCTTCTTTTTGTTGAAACTGTTTTTCTTCTTTTATTTCATTTGTATGTCCTTCAGACAAGCTACAGGTTTGCTTTTGCACATCAGAAGAGTCCTAAGAGTTATTTACATAAAAAATTTACTTTGTTTTCTTATCTTGCTTACATATATTCACTAAAATCTTCTTAAGGTCTATGAAAACCAGCTTACAGCTCAGTGTAAAGTGTTTTACAAGAAAAATGAAATTATATTAAAAAATATTATTTCATTAAAATGAAAACAAGGACTTTGGTATAAAAAAACCCCAAACTTTGAAGGAATTCTATTCCTCTCAAAAAATCGTGTGTCAGATTAGAAAATACTGTATGAAGGAAAAGAAAACATGTAATATTTCAGGAATCAGAACACTACTGTCAGAAGAAACACATCAATGCTGTGACACAGCTACATTTCTAATATAAAAAGCTAAGCACAGTAGAAACCTGAAAGAAGGTACAGCAGAAGTGAATACTGATATTTTGATTCAGCAGTCTCAAAGGCAATTAGAAAATACGATTGGAGTACACCCTTTCAACACTGCCCCAGAGGGAATGAAAACATCCAAAGGTTTCAGAATACCAGACTGATGTCTATAGGTGTTGTTATTCAGGACAAACAATACAGGAATGTTGAAATCCTGGGCATGCATTCATTGCTGCATATTTTAAGTACCCCATGTTAATAGATACTTCCTACAGGGACTGTCCACTATCACCTGTTTCAGCTCAGGCCACAATAAAGGAAGAATAATTCCTTACTGGTTAGTTGGGTTTTTGTTCACCAAAGTAACTCAGGCTGTGGATCAGAGCACCCAGGACCACAGTGGGTCCTGGCCAGTCGAGGAGGCCACTGGGAGGCCATTAGGGATTGCTGAGCACACGGATCATGCCGGTGAATCTCCCTTTTTTCCTTCTGCTGAGTGCTGACCGCTTGCTCTGATGGTAAAGCTGTACTACCCCTCAGGCTGCTTTCCATAAAGATGTCCTGGCACTTTGTGCTCATTAAAGTTTCCAAAGTATTTTTAGATGAGAAGAAGTGGGAATCCAATTCCAATTCATAAACTTGTATTCTGTTTGTCTGAATTAATCTGCAAATTCATTTAGACTGATTATACATTCTATTCCCTGCTGTGAACTGGGATGTTGTGTTGGTTGCTGGTAAGCTTTAGAACAGCTGCACTGTTTGACTCTAGAAATGGTTGAATTTTGTTATATCCTGCAGAGAATGGGAGGACTGGGAGTGCTTCACTCCTTCCCTGCCCCAACCCTTTTCAACATCCCTGGCAACTGGGAAATCCACAATGATGGCCCCTGTTGTCTCCATGCTCCCTAACTCCCCCAGAGGACAAAAACAGACCAGCACAGAGGGCATTCACTGCCTACCTCAGAGACTGTTGGTAGAGCTTGCTGGCATATCTGCGAAGCAAAAAATGCTATTTAGGCACGAAAAACGATATGCAAGTGAAAGAGACTTAATGCTATTATTTACTTAGGAGACACTCTGGGTCTTGAGAACAGGGCACTCGCTTTAAAGCCAAGGTCCTGATCTCTTGTTGAGTTGGTGCCTCTTGGCTAAAACCACTTTCTTTCCCTGAAACTCAGTAAACCAGAAATTTTTATAAAACTCTTTATGGTCCACATGTGGTAAGTTCTATGCAAGCCACACGTTACAAAGCAAATGTGCTTTAGAAAAATCACTGTGGCTGTTTTCTCCCAAAAAATACTTTCTGGCTGGTTTAAGCATCTGGATTTCCCAATATCTGCAAGCTGTGAGACTCCTCCGCTTACTCTCACTGACTGTTGCTATTTTGGTTTCCTAATGAAATCAACATTCTGGCAACTCGATCTGGAACATTTACAGGAGATAGATGTGGTGTTCTGAGAAAACTGCTGTGATGTTTCAGTTGGGGAATTTAAATTATTTTTAAAATACATTTACTACTGTCTAAGATGCATGAGTGGAAGATTGCACTACCTGTTCTTAACCAAAAAAAAAACCCCAAGACTTGATTATCCTGCTGTAATTGCTACTTAATGAACTCTAACATAAAAACAAAGATGAGGTCTTAGTATAATCTGATTAATAATGTATCGCTTATAAAGCACTGTGAATAAACATTAGCCCACCAGTCTGAAAGAACAGCAGAAAGTTAAACCATCCTTTCTGTGTTTGCTTGCTGAATGTATTTCTCAAATTTCTCAAACATTGATGTATTTTACTTTTACATTCAAAAGCATCTGAAGCAGCTTTATTTACATTGGGTTTCATTTTATGTTTCCTGCTTGTGTTTAAAATTTCTCATATAGTAGTGGGATCTTGCTATAGAGCAGTACACAAACTTACTAGCAATAAAAAAGAGTAGCTGCGTGAGTTCTTCGTAACAAACTGGTGATTTGATTAAGATGCAAATACTTCTATGTGTGTTCTTACTTTCACTGTGCTTCTGCTTTACCATTAATGTTGAATATCAGTCTTGATTACAAAGTATTTTTCAAAATACTGGGTTCATTCTATTTGGATACCTTTAGTATAAAGCAATTGATGCCTTCCCCATGATCAACAAAAATAAACATCTGAATTATTTTTTTAAAGATCCATCATGTTATTTTTACACCATAGAAACAACAGAAGGATAGGAGATGCAGCTGCAATTAAAATTAAGGGCAGGAGCAAAATTCTATGCCACGCTTGGTGTCACAGCATGTGTGGTAGCTTTGCACTGTGGAGGCACATAAACCACTTGTTCAGCATTTGCAGACATGGGCAGTTGTGTGGAAAACAGACAGATCCATGTCAAGGTCAGCTACAGAGTACAAGAGCACCAAAAGCAGAGGCCTGTATCAGAGGCAGAAGGAGCTGAGAAGTCTGGAAATTGGTTCCTAGCAAGAAGATGCAGCGCAACAGGCAAGGCTGAAGGATCAGCAGGGGTTAAACATCAAGGTGTTTTTGGAGGGCAGATTTTTCCAATAGAATCTGCTCCACTTGGAAAGGAATTAATTATCAAAGAGCTGGAATTATTGTTCCTATTGCCAGGAATGAAGATAGCTGGATTGCTTTTTAATCTATTGCAGTTATTTGGATGGGGGTAACATTTCATGCAGGGAGGTCCTGGTTGTGTCACCCCTGCTTCTTTGGTGAAGCCTAACCAGAACCATTCAGAGGCAGAGTGAGCAATGCTCTCTGCCTTTTGCAGGCGGGACTTGGTGCCAAGGTGACTTCTTATGCCCTGTCCTTTTGCCAGATGCTCTAGCTGGAACCACCAACATCAGACTCACTGGGGCAGACACTCAGCAAAACACTTCACTGCAGTGAGTGTTAGAAACTGCTTCACAAACCTTACAGCTTATTTTGTAATACAGAGGAAAGAGGGAAGGAAAGGATACTTCAGGAGGACTCAAACTACCAAACTACAAGCAAAGAATTTCAGAAGTTTTCATATTTCTTAAGGCTTCACTGTATTGAGCAGCTATTTCTCCAATTTTCCAGGCCCAGACCAAAAAATGAGTTTTCAAGTGTAGTAACTTAACTCCCAAACTTCCCGAGACCCACACTGCATTATAACTCAGTTTTTCTCTGCTTCTCCTGTTCTTGTTTTCACTATGGAAAAATTCATTCTTAGGAGCCTTCCAAGTAAGAAACAATACCTGCTTTAAACTGCAATGCAAAAGTAGTTGATTTTTATGCTGGACTGCAGCCATGTATGTAATTGAGCTCTTTCAAAGCAACCAGTCAAGGGGAGTGAATCACCTCTACACTTGCTAACAGGAAACAAAATTTAAAAGATGAAATCTGATGCAGGAGAGTATTCATCAGACTAATTTTAAATATTTGTGTTCAATCCTAAATTCCACATTAAACCATCATTTCAAAATTTAGTAGATTATTTGGACCTAATCCATATCTCAGCTATGATGAAAATATATTTTCTAACTGAATATGATGTGATTACTCTTGATTCATTTCATTGTTGTACATCAGAGGAGAGTTTGGCATGGTGTATTTCTTTAGCCCAACACGCTGGCATGGAATGTTCTTTCAATAGGAAGAGGGGAGACCATAAAATCCAACTGTTTTAGATGAACAGATGGATAAAAGGTGCTGTGTTACTTAACTGCCCCCTTTAAATGACAATTCAAAGAGCAGGATGAAGCACTAGGGCAGAGGTGAGGAAAGCGAAACACCTGCTTGCATTACTTACATGCGTGTTCCATTCAAGGCTCTTCCAAGCTTTGGCAAAGAAGATCAATTTTGATTCTCTTAGGCTTTGTTAGGAAGAATGGGATGCAGCATCTCCCTGCCAAAACCAGAAAGAAAATTACACATAAATAGTTTTCTTTTTACTTTAGAGGCTTTTATCAGAATTTTTCCAACTACTGAAGCCAAAAATGTAGTCATCCCATCTCCTGGGAATCAAAATGAAAAGGAAATAGACACCTAAGAGTCATTCCAAGTCCCAAGAGTAAATTAGTTCTTACTTGCTAAAACACAGGGATAAGTAAAACCAGCAGTGGAATGGCACCTGGAAACATGAATTCTAGCCCAAAACGTTACTCCTAGATTAATAAGAAACAGTAATTCCAGCATCACAATTTTTTTTTTCCATGTTCACAAACCTTGCAGTGAATGTGTTTTACTTTCTCTCACAACAAAGTCTTGTAGCTATTTTGTGAACTAATTTTTTGACACAATCTGAAATCCTTGTCTTTTTATAAAAGAAAACCTAAAAATATTTTTCTCCAAGAAGTCCAGGGGAAAAAAAAAGTTTACTTCTCTTTAGCCAGTTTGGGAAAGTATTTCCTGATTATCCGAGACTGGCTGTGGTAGGAACAGGTAGGACAATCACCAAAAAACCACGAGAGGCCTCTTCCCCAGATTATTGTCTCTTTGAGTTATCCATATATTTTTATGCATTCTAATGTCTTATATTTAATGGTGCAGGTCTTTGGCTGCAGAGGCCTATGTACATGCTTTGAGAGCTGCTCATTAATTGGATTGTAGTTACATTCTCTGCACAAATTTCTATTTACTCTTACATAGTTCAGCAATGCCCAATGCTAACAACATTGTTTCTGTGTTTTGGAGGAAAGTGGCTTCTTTTGCCAGTTTATTTGGATTTTTCCCCTCACAATAGATCCAAAACTCCTAATCTAGGATGACACCCAGTAACCTAAATGCTGAAAAATACCCTCCTATACTTTTCTTTGCTTCTTCCACTGTGCTTCATTTGCCAGTCTTGAAGCTGGGCAAAAAAACAAGAAAGCAGGACTAGTTCTAGAATTCAAACCCATCATACACTACCTTGCCTTATAATCCACATTAGGGATAAAATTTAAAAGCTTTTACCTTTAATGATGAGGAACTGCTCAATGCCTCCTATGAGTGTGAGCAGAGTTTTGCTGTCTAGCCTTATAGGTAGCTAAGAATTATCTATGACTTGTATATTTCATTTGTTTTCACTAAGAACTTGGTATTACTCGTTTTGGTAACTTTGCCACTCAATGTCTGTACGTCCAGTGAACACATCCTCTTATCTGGCAGTGCAAGGTTCCTCATGCAATCAAAACATCTGGATTTTATTAATTTGTCTTGTAGGACAAGAGAGTTTTGCTGGGAAAAGATGAAGAGAATCAGCTTTAATGGATGTTAGCTGGAGCCACGCATTTGAACCTTCCATCAATATATTTAATTCACGTTGTCATTTTATACCTCTTTTGAAAATTAAATTCTTTCCATGTGTCTCTGTTCCTTGTTGCTTCTTAACTCAGAAGTAAAAAACTTAAGGGTCGCAATTAAGCATAAATGTATTTTTCTACTTCCGTAACATTTGTGGAAAATGATGTTTAGATCTGACCTCAAAATTTGCTTTTGCCTTATGTAACTATTGAATTGTAGAACTATGAAGGAAGGTAAGTTATTAGGCAATGATTTGGGAAAAGAACATGTGCTGAGGTGCCTGACATTGCCCAGTTTGCAGAAGCCACTTAAAAAAAATCATTTGAAGGGGATATATTGGAAGGGGTCATCTTCCCTTCATTTGGAAGAGACTGTGTCTCATGATTTCTTTAGTGGCATGGCTGTGATTTTATATTTTTTTTTTCATTAAACCAGCTATAAATTTACAAGTGATGGATTTTCCCCACATAATTAACAAAACAAAACCAAACAAAAAAAGCCCCCCAAAACCAAACCAAACCAACAAACAAAAAAGCCACCAACAACCCACCAAACAAATTAGCACTGGCATTTTAAAAATCTTTTTTCCCCCCTGCTGATTCTCGCATTTGGCTGAATTCACATTCTACAATAAATTGGGTATTTTGTTAAATTGTTTACAGATGATACAGTTAAATGTAGAAAGCTGTTAAAATAAGTATTATTGGGGAACTAGCTTATGTTGATTTTAATGTGGAAAAAATCAGATATGAAAAGAAAATGAAATGCAGAAAAAAGAGGAAGTCAGACCATCTGGGTACTTACAGCAGTAAAATGCTGCCCATAAATTAGAGATCATGATATCCCCTTTCCCTCTGTCTCTTCCTCATTACTAAGGAAGGGGTGGAAATGTTTGCATTTTTAAAGAATCCACAGACCTAGGATACTACTGTAGGTGAAATGAAAGCTTTGCTTTTATTGCTGGATGAAAAGACGAACATATGTCTTGTTTCTTCTCACATTTGAAGAATGTCTTCTGAACTCAGCTGCAGAAATACTTGATTATTAGATTTTAGACAAATCCACTTGTAGTAAAACTGTTCAGTATCATAAATTATGACAGCACAAGGAGAAAATATATGGAGAAGTGGCGGCAGATGAGGCAAAGAAACTTAAGAAGTGGTCACCAAGACCACACAGCTTTAGAGGAATTCAAAGCTGAAATAGGTGACCATTACTGAGATTAGAGAGTGCCATATTTTAACTAAAGTCTTCCAAGAGAGACTCAGAAAACAAGAAGTCTGTCAGCTTGATATCTATCCAAAACAAAGAGGTGGAAGCTGTAACATGGAACAGTGGACGTCTGGATAAATATGACTTATCTGGGAAGAGTTAAAAAGGTTTTCATAAAAGGAAGTCCTGCCTCACGAACATAAGGCAGCTCTTTGAAGGGATCAAAAAACACGTGGATAAGGGTGATCTGATTGATCTTGGATTTACAAAAGGCTTTCAACAAATTCCTTCACCAAAGGCTTTTAAGAAAACTAAGCAGCCATACCATAACATGGCTTAGAAGTATAAGGTGATACACATTGGGGAAAAAAACATTAATTCACATATAAAAGTATGTGCTTTGAACTGAGCAGCAACAGACAAGATTTGAAGATTTTGAAAGACAATTCCAGGAATACATTAACTCTGCAGTGTCTGAAAAAGCAAATTCGGAGTGTTGGGGTTAGCAACTAGAGAACAAGACAGATATCATCATGTTATTGCACAAATCCCAACCTTGTCTGCTCCCTGAAGCATGTGTGGTGTTGCAGACCCTCATTTCAAAAAGGACTTAGAACTATAGAGGATGTAGAGAAAGAAAATGAGGAGAATGAAAGGTGTGAGATAGTAAAGCATGACTAATTATTCTATTCTCTCTTTGAA
Organism: Onychostruthus taczanowskii; assembly: GCF_017590055.1. Taxonomy (NCBI): domain Eukaryota; kingdom Metazoa; phylum Chordata; class Aves; order Passeriformes; family Passeridae; genus Onychostruthus; species Onychostruthus taczanowskii. Next base: position 531,187 of record NW_024498686.1, read on the forward strand.
AAAAAAACAAGTAGATATGCAAAATGTCTGTAAAATAAGTGCCTGGGAAGTGTGCCTGGGGTCACAACTGGTCACAGTTTTCCTTGATCCATGAACCAATGGACATCAAATGAATCTGTAGGATCCAGATTCAAGGTAGAGAAGGTGATTATTCATGTCAGTATTTAGTTAGGGATGACTTCCCATGCTAAGCTAAAGATACTAAAAGTTATGTGGGCTCAAGAGGAAGCAACATCCAAAAGTTCATGGAAGAGAAATTCCTGGTACATAGTACAGAGCTGCCACATCCAGCTGAGGAAATCTTTGAGTGGAGGCTCCCTGGGCAAAGAAATGCACTATTTTCCATGTTCCATTTTCCATCTATTATCAGGGAAAACATTTCAGGATGGATGGTCTCACTTTGGCTATTCTACAAGTATGGCTATTCCTACCTTATCACAGCTCATCCAGGCTGTTGTGCTGGGTTTCTTGACTGGCAGTTCTTGAAGGGAGATGAGCAAGGGGAGGTTTGACCTGGAAATGTTGTAATACAGATCTCATCATACAAGATTAGATTGAAGCCAAAGCTTTCCCTGTATTTGGGCAGAGATAGATTGATTTTGAGTGAGTTCTGCCACTTGTCATTTTCCCAGTTTATAGGATTATTTGTGACATCAAAGTTTTATTACTTGTTGCCTAAAACTGAACCTTTAGGTTTTAGTGAAACAACAGAGATGATGGGAGTGGTGAAATGACTGTAGTTAACATTAGCTTGAAATTTTCCAGTGTATTTTGAAAATAATCTCATAATTGATGCAATTTCTTTAAGCTCTAGAAATTACAGAGACCGAAAAGTCATAAACTCCATTATGGACTCCACTTTAATCTTGATGTCCAGTTTCTGACCAGCATTCAGAAATCCCACAGGATGCAGGAGTGTACAAAAAGATATGAGGTGTATTGAAAAGCAAAACATGCTGCAGCATAAGCATTTAAGAAATTAATATAAAGCAACTGGGAATTGTTAAGGCCTATGGAATGTTCTTTGAGAGATTAAGACATAGGAAGCTTTGGGCGTCCCCATCATGGGAATAATTTAGTTACAGACTTCAAATGGTTTACTGCAGAGCAAAGAAGGAAATTAGCCCTTAGAAGAAAGCAGCAATTTGTTTGAAATTGTTGTTAGAAAAATCTCTCAACATGCTGATGAGACAAAAGTTATTTCTCCTATTTTTTTTCTCCTATCAGGATCACAGCTCTTGTCAGTTCAAGCAAAGAGTCCTGTATCACTTTAAATGTACCAGGTTAAAATATCCCCAAAGCTTTATCATACGCCAAAATCAAACAGATCCTGGTGTTCTGACTGGTCATTTTTTCAGCTGAGCAATCACTAATCAAGGTTGTTCTGTTCTAATATTTTGCACAGTACAGTTATATGGTCAAAAGTGGCAGAGACATCTGTATCTAGTACAAATTCCCCTCACAAATGTGAACATCCAAATGCAGGGGTGATTAATTTGATTTCTTCAATAAGTATATGAAGAAGTTCAGAAGCAGAGATCAGATTTGATTATTCTCCTTTTTACCGGAATGATAAGAGACTAATACAAGCTCAAAACACCCTAACAGTAATTAAGCATTTCATCACAAACTTGTAGCATTTGAAGGCCTAATAATTATGTGATAAATTCTGCTCAAACAGATTTTTAATTTTTGTATCTAACAGAGTGTCATGGAGCATTTGTTGCAGCTATTTACTGAAGAGTTTTATTGCCATAAAATCTATAAATACTTGTATCATTAGCTTAAAATGAGAGAATTTTGTCTAAAGCAAGATTCTACCTAGAGAAAGACTAAAAATCTGTCTGCTGTTGCACCATATCAACACTGCAGAAGATAATAAGCAGTTAGCCACCTTGAACTCTTTCAAATGAGGTGTCTGCACTCAAAGGTTGTCTAGCAAAGTCCCTTTAAAGGCCATCCCCTTCCCTAGTATGGGTTCTCTGATGGCGTTTTCCTTAAGTATTTAATTATATGGCAACCTGTGCCTGTTTTGCTTCTCCAGAGCTGTTGACTTGTAGTCAATAAAGCAAGCATTTTCCTCCTACTAAATCCTGTTATTGAGAGAGTGACATTTTCCTTTGTTTGATCAGGGATCTTCTCCCCACCCAGGCTTTGTGTTACCTTAGTGTCTTAGAGGACTAATGAAGGACACAGGCTCCTAAAAGTCTGTCTGCTTTTTCCATGCAGAATATTTCAGTTTGACAGAAGATCCTCTCTCTACCTTGATACTTTGTCTTTGAAGCATCACTCAAGGGGTCACTTAATTGACAGATGCACTGGATAGGTTTAAGCCCTCAGTGGTTACCCTGCTGCTTAGATGCAGAGTCATGTAATTTAAATGATGAGGGTTTCCTGTATCCCCAACATCTGTGACAGTTTAGAACCAGCCAACGAGCAACATTTCAGAGAGGAAACACGGAGTGAATTTATACTGTAAGAAGCTGTGTCCCAGTACCCTGGGTCTCAAAGCAAAAGGTGTTTCTTTCAGAAATGTGTGCAGACATTAAAGACTGCTCACCTGCTGAACACTCTCCTTTAGAACCAGCATAGTTCAAAATGCAACGTGATTTAAGGCAGGCTACCTGACTTTGGGCTGAGGTGATAGGAGATAATGCTGTTCAGTTGTTAACACCCAGCTAGAGATGTATTCATCCTGTGCTGAAGAACAGTCACCTCTTAAACCACCCCAATGAATTTGCTTTTTTTTAGTGCTTATAGTAAGGTTCCCCTTTAACAACACAATGCAAACCATCCATTGATAGCATCTGTAGATCTGATACTTCATTTCACTAACCCTCTTACCTTTTCTGGTAGGAAAGGCAACAGGCTGCATAAGAACAGGTAATATTAGGGTCCAATAGTACAATAGTAGTCAGGTCATCGCTAAATTGCACTACATGTTAAGCTATACTGAGGCCAGAGAGAAATAGAAAAAGAAGAAATTCTATGACAGGGAAATGATAAAGTTTTTTTCCTTTTCCTTTTTTTTTTTGCTTGCATGCCTGCAGTGCTGTAGAAAGTACATGCAGAGCAGAGATGAAAATCCTAAAGCCAGTTCAGTCTAAGTGAATCGGTTATTTAGAGGATGTATATGGTGTTTCACTTGAGATTCTGCTTGGAGTGAAAAGGCAAGAAATGAGTAAATTAGAGTTTAAAACATCTGGCACGGTTTACCATTTTACCAATAAAGTAAACTTATTTCCCAAACTGTAACTCTTCTTTTTGCTGTTGTTTTGATTTAGCTGGCAGGAGAGTCATGTTTAAAGCCAACCTTCTCTGCCTCACGGCAGAGTCTCTGCCTGCATTCCCTTAAGCTCCAAGTTCACTTACTTTACTTTGAAGGTGGGCTGAGCATCGGAATCTGACGAAAGAGTGGGCTGTGCCCTCAGTGCGAGGGAGCTTTTCCATTCCCCTCAATGACTACATTTGCTCGTGCAGTACACAGCAGCAGCAACAGTGTGGTGCTCTGGGTCTCCAGCTCTGCCCGGCAGACGGATCTGCAGCTCGCTGAACATCTGCAAGCCAAGTTTTTCATGTTCTCCCGTGTGTGAATGCTGCCCAACTGCACCAGGAAAATGGGCACAGGGGATTATCTCTGCATTGCTATGAGCGGAGGGGCGCCGTGGGGCTTCAGGCTGCAAGGGGGCAAGGAGCAGAAGCAACCTTTGCAAATCGCCAAGGTAGGAGCATGACAGAAAGATGTTGGAATTTTGTGGGCACGGATGACAAGACCATTTTGTTTAAATCCATCCTGCTTCCAGGGAAATGGTTGATGTGGATCTTGTTGTGATGCTTGTTTGAATTCGCTAACACGTTTTGCAGAGATTCTACAGGTGCTGATTCTGTCGGTTTCTATAAAAAGGGATTATTACTTTTTGGTAGCTTGCAAGTGTTGCAAGGGTTTCGTTAGATGCTGAGTGTTTCACTTGTGACATGATGTGTGCCTTTGAGCTCCTGTTGCCTTCGCTCTCTGGCTTTGAGTGCACTCGGCACATCGCAAAACTCAATCTCATATTAGGAAATGCTGCTTCAGTCATCTATTTATGATAGTTTTTCTACTCTGGTCATAGAATAAATACAGTTTTATCATGAGAAAATGTTCTTACTATTTTGGGAATCCTGGAAAGCATTACACTGACTTATCTCTGGTTTTGGAAAGTTATCCAGTCTCAGAAGCAGCTTTAATAGATGCCAAACATCCCCTCTTATATTTCATGAGCAACGCTGAAAATTACTGGGCACTTTACAAATTATCTGCACATATAGAAAGAGGGCAAGACTGACAGTAGACGTTTACAATAAATTAAAAAGAGGAACTTGTAGCCCCAACTTGCAGAAATAATTTTTCAGACATAGTTTTGTTAAAAATCAGTGCTCACTCCAGTGCAACAATGAAGATTTGTTGGTTATTAAGGCTTATGTAACTGTATGGAGCTGCATTCTGTTCTCATAGACAAGAGGGACAAATTTTGTCCAGAGCTCTGAGCTCAGCAAAATACCACTGGCTGAAACAGTTCGGGGACTGATTACCAGCCCGTGAGCTCTGCCTAGTTAAACTGAGAGAGAGAACTTAAAATATGCCTTATCTCCTTCCAGTATCTTGATAATGCAGTACACTGAGTGTGTTGGTTTTACTTTGATACGGTATTTTAGATCAGTAGTTTAGTATTTAAGCTGTAACTTTCTCAGGCTGTCAATGCACTTGGTTATTAGTTAATTTTAATTTACTGTATCAGTTAACTTTTTCACAAACAGCAAAAACAATAAATCAACCTCATTTTATAGAAGGCACTTTTAGCTCCTCTTTCAAGAAAATAACATCTTTCGCTATTCTTTTCACTTATTTCCAGCCTATCATATTAGCCATATCCAGTAACAGAACTGTGGTTTATTGAGGGTCTGAATAATTTTTCTCATTCCTGTTAAGTTTTTTGTTTGTTTTTCTATGTTTTGCAAACATGGAACATGTTCATTTTTTTCCTACCGGTGGGCAACTGTTGCTGTGCAAGTAAAGCCTCCGGTACCAGATGGCAGTGGACTCCTGCCATCTAGTGAAAACTTGTAGCTAGAACTTAAAAAATGGTGAGCAGCGGTAAAAGGCAAGTGGCCTTGATTACATGAAATCAAAAGTAAAAACCACAAGATTCTGACTAAACTTTAGTTTTTCTGATAAAAATGATCTGTTCAAGGGTGGGTTGGGTATTTTTTTTTCATGTCCACATCCTAGACTGGGCCACTTGAGCCTGGGAACTAAAGGCTGGGACTTGAGGTAGTTGACCTTACTTCAATGTATTTTCAGTAATACACAGCATTACTGAATATTCAATAATACACAGTATTTTCTAATGGGAAAATCCCCAGGAAAATAGACTCACATATTATTTAGAAAATAATAATATGTATTTTTAGGAAAAAAAAATCACAGGTACAAGTTTGTTTTCTTGTAAATGAAAGGAAAGGCTCCAGAGGGGTTGCTTACCCTTGTCAGAGTGGAGGGAAGGGCACTCAGGTTCTGGTCATGAGTGGAGAAGTGATTGTGATATAAATGTAAAGTGGAGAGGGATATGAAATAGAAGGAAATGAGATAATCCATTAAAATATGTCAGGACACAAAATTCTCAGATTCACACTACCTAATCTTTGATTAAGGAAACATTGTTTTTAAAGCTGATGGGATAAGTCACTGCAGCTCACTGCCAGAAGCAGCTTTTACCAGTTTGTTTTATGCATTTTTAAATAGTTTTATTACATTTATAAAGAATATGTAAACCATTCCCCCTCTGCCTAGCTCCTAAAGCATATATTCAAGTAGCATTCCCACTGAAATCCATGAGAGTTTTGCCTAGAGTATAAATTATTGTCTTCCATTACCATGAAAAGTGTTAATGGAGAGATAAAGACAAACTTTTTACCAAAAAATATCCCAGTACTTCTTCACAAGTACTTTTGCAGATAAAACAGGCAATTTTCATTAGCAAATAATTTTACAACCACTAAATTAGATTCAAGACCTTTCAGTAGTTTGTAAGTGTGAGATTGCTACAAACGGATTTTTCTGAAGTATGAGAAAGTTTCATTCTGCTTGTCTATTTTAAACCCTTATTCAAGATATAAATTTGACTCATTTTCTGTAGAGGTATAAGAAGTATTTAACAATTCTCCTCCTCTAAACCCTGGCTCTCTACACCAACTTACTTTGTGAAGTGTGATAATGGTGCAAATAATTCATAGAAACTTATTTTCAGTTAAAAAGAATTTGCATATTCTATATACTGACACAATATTAAATAAAGTGTTTTAAATGCTATGTCCAAAGACACACTGTGCTAATAAAGTTATCTAATAAATGGATGTTATTTAAAAAAAAAAAAAGTTTAATCATGAGTCCAAAGCTAAGGAAAACAGTGGCTATGTGTATCCCTTCACTAAATCATGTCAGTGCTGTGCTGTAGGATGGCTTTCCCAAAGCAGGAGATGGGAAATCTCAGTGTAGCAGTGACCCTAGAAGGATAAGTATTCAAGATATAGAAAAGCCAGGCAATGCATTATGTCCTTTCCATTTTGCCATGAGATATATGAAAGAATATTGTTAAAATGAATATCATTGTGGTTTTTCTTCTTGCAAATTTCTTTGCAGTTTTTAATTTAAAATATATACAAAATAATGGCTGATTTTCTGAACTACCATTTGAAAGAAAGTCCTGTGACTTTTTCTATTAATAATTAACATTAGTTAACAGTAAAGTTATATCCTTTAAGAAGCATGTCTTTTGCAACAGGTAATTTAATGGAGTTGTTTAGATTAGATTTATATTCATCTACAATGTGGCTCTGTTAAATCATCTTTGCAAGACAGGTACATTATTCTGAGCATACTTGTTACCTGCACCAAACAGTAATTTGATGAATTCATTGTTACTATCTGTCAAAGTCTTGGTAATTCATGTTTGGGAACTTAACCAAATAATTATAATATTTAAGGGAGGCAAGTTACATAACTCTGACCTATAAGCACTTCAAAGGAAATCCAGATCAGTGTCCTAAAAGTAAAAATGAATGGATGGAGGAGAAGGAGGCTTCTCCTACTGCTTCCCAAATGGTAGCTTTACCTTTGGCGTAGTAAGGACATGTGACAAGTGGCTGCCTGGTCATTTTAGACTTGTGCCCTTGTCCATCAACATGCTCAGATTTCAAGTCTCAGTTTCATTCTTTTGGATTCATTGGAACCTGAAACAGAAAGTGAAACTCAAAGACTTGGGAATAACCTGAACCAACAGTGTGAAAAGTAATATCTGAATATGATTACTTAGCATTGGATATAAACAGAGGTGGGCTGTGTTGTGGTAGTTTGGCTTTTTCTCTGTGTTTATCCAAAATACTTAACACATACAGAACAACCATAGGAGGTTTTCATCAACTTGACCTCTACATTTTGTCTAGCAGAAAAAAAATTAGGGGTGAGAGATGTTAGCACAGTTATGCTTTGGATCCTGAGGTAAGGCAAAACACACCACTGTCCCATATATATCTGTAATGTATATATAAGCAAACAGTTGGTATATCCACGAAAGACATCACAGCTGCTGGGTTTAAGGAAACCCTTTTAAAGTTGTAGTCATGCCCTTACATTGCTCCCACTTGTGGGCAGGTAAATGAGGTTGGTGAAAGGAGGATCTTCCTCTCCAGCACTGCTTGGAGCTGCAGTTCTCAGCAAGCTGGGTGAAGGCTCAGCTCTGAGCTAACACCACCCTGCTGACCCTGCCTCGTTTGTATCACTTAACATTTTAAGCAGGATTTGAGCACAACTTTATGCAATAGCAATCAGCAGAACAAGTAATGTTTAAAACGTTCTATTTGAACATTGGCAGCAAAGGAGGGGAGTCCAGAGTCAACCTACATGATTTTAAACACAACTTGCCTTACTTGGCCTGTATTTAAAACTGTTTGTTTAAATTTGCTGGCTAATACATTTCCAAACATAGTTTGTTTTTGCAGCCTGGACAGACTCTTATTCTCAAATTCACCCTTCAGACCATCTGACACAGCTGGTATTTGCTGATATTCAGAAAACTCTGTAAGGCATATTTACATATTCTTTCACATAAGGAGTTATGTGGAAGATTGTGGGTTTATCTTTCTTTTCTGGAGAGGATTTTGACTGTGTTACAAGCCTTGACCCAATTTAATAACCAATACATTTTTGCACGTGTTTAGATGACATAGTTCAGCTTGTATTTAAGTAAATTACCAAACTTCCATTGACAGACTGGAAGAAGCTGGGCTTTCTGGAGCTTAAGTTAATTTATTTTGCAAAACAGAGGAACAAAGTAAGGTTCCCCAAATCTAGCTAAAAGAGACCCCTGTTAAATAACTCTGTTCTGAAAAATCTGCCAGCTCTAGTTGGAAAAATAATGAATAAGAATATCCATACACCTTAACCAACAAAGGTTTACATGTTCTTCTAAAGGTTAGGGCTCTGTGTTCCCTACTTTCAAGCTTTTGCATTCCAGCCATTGTGCCAGTGGAAATGTTTAGCACTGGAGTCCCATCTAGTTGTTTAAAAGCTGCAGGCTGAACTAGCACATGAGTGTATACCCCATTTTGGATATACAGGACTACATACCAAGCTGGTTTTGGCATGTTTCTCACAGTATTTAGCCAAATACAAGCATGTTTTGGATACATGGTATTATTCATTTTGCTTATTTCCAACTGATGCTTTTCCAGCTCTCACGCTAGGCGAGTTTTCAATGGAATAGAATGAACACCATAATTCACACTGATTTAAACTAAACAAACTAAAAAAACCAAACCGTGTATTCCTACTAAATTAGATTAGCTGCTTTGTATAGAGCTTTGCTTCATTTTGTACTTTCTTTGCTGGAAACATTTAAAATACACTGCAAGACATTATTACTTGTCATTGTTCTGTATTTTCTGCCATGGCATTCTTATTGTGAATGTGAATGTAATAGTAAGACTTCTGGCCAAGTTCACATTAAAATATCACAACAGGAAATGTTATTTACAGAGTCCTCTAGGATTGTGTCTGATTGTTTAAGAAGACACAGCTAACAATTTGTGCATATCATGGAAGGCTTTTCTTTCAAATGCAGAACTCAGTGTTCTTCCTATTTGCAGCAGAAATATTTAGAGCAGAAATTACTTTAAGGGACCATATTTCATAAGTTAAATGCTTAGCACTCTATAAAGGGAGAAGGATTAGCAGAGATAGCTTCAGCTTTAAGAGGAGCAATTCTGTGCATCGAATTAGCTACAGACAGAAATGACAACATTTAGACTGCAACCATACTCATGAGCACTGGCTGGAACAAAACTGGCAGTTAAAAAAACCCCTGGATATCAGCTTGAAGGTTTTAAATTTCAAACCTAATGTACACAAGTTACACAGTGGATTTTTTTTTTTTCCTTTTCAGTAATTTATCCCATCTGCACCATTTCATTAGAATCTGTAGGCCATAGTCAGTGGGAATTTTAGGATCAGACTAACACACATTTAGACTGGAACACTCGAGTATGCATCAAAATCAAAGTGCTGTGTTTTGATTACCTGCCAATACAACCTGGTGTTGAGTATGAAGGCCAAAAATCTTCAAAACACCTCAGGACCTTGCTCTCAGTGGAGGGCTAAGAACAATGAAAAGTGGCTGTCTCTGTCTTATCTGGGGCTTATGTGGAAGGTAAATTCTAACAAAAACCTGACTCTAAGCTTGCCAGAGACAACAGGTTTAGACCCTGAGCTCTCTACAATGTTCTGCAGTCCTGGGCACAGCACAGACCGTCCCTCTGTTATTTAGCAGGGAAACTCTGTCTGCAAGTTGTCATTCTACTTTATAGAAATAGATTTTTAATGCTTTCAGTATCTTTCTTTGTTTTACATCTCCTTCCTACATCTGGGACTGGGCACTGAATGCATGGGTAACCTTTTGCTTCAAAAGAGTTATGTCATCCTGGACTGAGTAGCTGTGGAATCATTATTTTATGAATTTGCCTTTTTGTAAGTATATTTTAGAAATATGGTCCTGTTTAGGAAACTGGACGCTTTGGGTTTTGAAGCATGTTTTATATTACAATTCATTAGCAGATGAACTGGTGATGGGTCAAAACTATGAAGAAAGTAGATAAACTGTGGTGTTCTATACTGCTGGTTTCATTTGATACCTTCTCCATAGCATAAACATGCCACGTATGGCATAAATTGGTGCAATATTGAATTTCTAGAAAGTTCCTAAAATAAAAATAATGTAAGACACCATATGTCCATTGTGGCTCTTGACAGCAACAGAAAGAAAAGCAAACAGAATGACAGGGGAGCATAATTTAATAAGACTAAATTTGCCCTTCCTAGTACTCTCTGCCTAATACAGGAATACCAGGAGCTGTTTGTTGTCTGATAGCAAAAAGATGGCAAAGCTGAAGAACTGTTTTAAAAACCTAACTGTTGAAATTTCACTAAAGGAAGCCTTAACAGAGGAGTTACTTTTTGCCCCATGAACTCATTGGGAGCTTTGCCATTGACTTCAAAGGAAAAAGGATTCGACCTTAGTATGTATAATATAGTGCAGTTATTTAATTGGAAGCAGATATCATGAATAAAACTCCTCATTGGGAAGAGTGTAGCAGATTTTGTTATGGATCTATTTAGTACAGATTTCGGTGTCTAGCAGAAGTAATTTCCTTCTAAGGAACAAAAAATCACCTTAGACTTTGCGGTATTGTGATAACACGGTTATATAACGCAACTTTTATTCAAGTTATTTGGCAATTATTGGATATATTTCTTTTCCAAACTGTTTTGGAAGTCTGTGTGAGGACAAAGGTACTCACTTGAACTGAAGGCATTTCAATCTGCTTATTTGTAAGAGAAAGAACTGATTGCTAATAGTATGGAGTAGACTGACATCACTAGAAGGTAGAAGCCATGAATTAAAGGACTGATAATGTATCAGTGTAAGCTAAGGAAAAAATTTATCTCTCAGTTGCAAATGTTTACTGGTTGAAGGCACTCCTAGTAACTGCCCTCTCGCTTTCTTTAGCTGTGCAAACAGACTGACCTGTGTTGGATGAATGGTATTCCCTAAACAATTTAGATTTCAGGGCTTTGCTAACTCACCTCATTTTGCCTGACAGCTTGGACAACAGTCCTATGAGCAGTTTATCTGTCAGGTTTGAAGTGTAGAAGTCCCCAGGCGAGGAGAGGAAGGAGGAAAGGGAGAGGAGTGCCAGGCAGCTGGGGGTGACACTTTTCTAGCAGGCACAGGTGTGGCTGGACAAGTCTGTAACTCCTTGACACACTCACCTTGTAGATGTGTCTCCAACAGTTTAAGTGGCATCCCTTTGGAAAGGTTCTAAGGGTCCTGCTTTTCATCTGTAAAAAAAAAGCACCATGGAGAACTGTGCAGCAATAATTGCAATTGTTGTCTGTACCTGTGTAACAGGAGGTGTTCCCAAGATGTGCTGCTATCAAGGGGAATTACATAATGAGGTCTGACATCTTTATTCATCCACCACCACTGAAACAGTAATCTCTCTACTTACCTTTCTAAATCCTTGTCTTCTCTGCCAGGAATTCTTGCTCTGCTTTCTCTCATCATTCTCACTGTAGTATTTCTATTTAAATATAAAAGTACAGACACTTAAACATCAGTTTCAGTGAATTCACTGCAAATTGTGGGAAAAAAATGCCTCTGACTTCAAACCTTGCTATTTAGTTAGAATAGTGGCCATCACTTCCACTGATTTTCCTTTGGACTGAAAGAAATACGGGAAACTTTCTACTTACACAAACTCTCTCAGCACAGAAATTTCTGAACTACTAGAGCTTAACAGATGTGGCTGGAATAGAGTGATCAGCATTTTGTTCCACAAATTACATTTTCCTATTTTGCAGAGATCACTTCAAAGGCCAGCTGCCATAAGCCACTGATTTAATTACAGAGGATGCATATGGAAGTAATCTGAAAGGGATAAATAGCTTTCTTTATTATCATGTATTCATAATGAGCTTTCTGCTGAAATAATACTTGCAGGATGGATAGTGTAAGACTAGCTTGCAAAATCCTTCAAATTAGGAAAAACTATCATTAAGCATGGATGTTTTAAGCAAATTCCAACATGTGATAGTATTTAATGCCTAAGATCCTCATGAAGGAGCAGCTGTTAGACATCATTCATAGCAAAAGAGACCAAAGTTTCAGAATTGTTGGCTTTTCAAAAAAAAGGATATCTAGGAAATTAGAAGTGTTTCACCTAAATTGTCAGCCAGTTGAATAAGTATATTATGCTGATCAATATAAAATAAGCCATTCACAAAAGTGGAGAGTTTCATTATAGAACGCATAGTAAGATTACATAATTAGCTTTTGAAAAAAAATTTAGTATTAAAGTTGTTATCTCATGGTATTTATACTGTTAGTCAAAATCAGTCTTTAGATGCATTGTGCATTTTTGGGGGTATCTGAGGGAAGGTACCTGACATTTGAAAACCACAACTAGGACACTGTTTCTTTGGAGCCCCCCACAGCCCCTGTGGTAAGTAATTTGCAGTGTGCCTTTAAGTCCACTTCAAATAATACCCTTTTCATGATACTGACATTATTGATTATCACTAGATGGTGCTCTTCACAATCCCCAAAATCATAGGTAAGTGAATGTAAAGAGAGTTCCACCTTGGAGGAGTTTTTGTTGAGAGGTTTAATGTTTCTTATTGAAGCTGAAAGTATTGTTCAGCTCAGTTCCCCTCAGACCACATAGCAGAATTAATGCCCTCAGGAAAATTTGTATTTGTTCCAAGTCAAGAATCACAGAATATCAAATTAATCAAAATCACAACATCAAATTAGTAATTCCAAATCTTCCTTTCACTTCTACTTATTAGTCCCTGCACACAAATAAAATGTAATCCCCTTAAGGAGGGCTCCATAAATTTATCCTAGGGTTTGACTTGTGGTTTCATAAAACTACAGTTAGGACAAATTTTGATCTTAGAAAAAACCTGACTAAAAATTATTTCAGTCATATTGCAGAAGAAGGAATCAGTTGTAATCCTTTAAAGAGAAAATAAAAGTATTTCTGCACCTGACACCACATTATGAACATTGCATAGTAATATCACACAACTATTTATTACATGCAGTGAAATAATAATTAAAAAGAGAATGAAAAATATTATCTCAGACCTCAGTTCCTTGCAGCCCAATATGACGACAGCCTGAGCAGACAGGGCTGGGAGCCCTGGAGGTGTCTCAGGACCTCTCCCAGGTCTTGCATCCAATTTAAATCAAATTTTGAGCTGTATTAAAATGGTGGTTTTAATAAATTCCTCATTATCCTTTCTTTGCCCTCACTTTTAGTCATGACTTCAGCCTGTAACACTAGATCTTCATTTTACTAATTTGATTAAGAATAGACTAACATGAAGTACACCAAATCCAAGACTGCATCATTGACCAGCCATGGTGTTGGAAATCTACCTGAGTTTCGCAGCTTAAGCCCATTTTCACTCAAAAGATCAGTAGTACAGGTGTGATGTAACTATATTTTTCGTGGTTGAATCTTCCTTTCAAGGACCCTGATGCAGCTCCTAAATGTGCTACGTTTTTAAGTCAGTTTCCATATTTCCAGGATAATGTTACCAAAGCATTTCTGATTTCATGACACAATTTGTGACTACAGAAGGGGTTTGACTTTAAAGCCCCTTGTCATTCTGTTTCAGTTTTCTTCCTTTATATTTACAGGAACTGTGAGAAACAATCCAATGAATCTTAATGTAGCGAAAGACCCATGAATGCTTCTTTTTCTACACTGGCTAGAGCAGTACAAAGGCTACAATAATTAAGCCTGAAGAGGTAGTTAGGGTTGTGGCCTGTCATTTTGTTTAGAGTTACACTATGAACAAACAGAGCACTGAAATGCATGGCCTGAGAACAATAGTACCCAGCCCTGTACCAGCCTCCTGGGTCACTCACTGCTTGTTTGCTTCCAGGCCTGATTTGCATAAGAGGACTGGAAAAGTTGCACAGGCTGGGAATTAGCACAAATTGATATGGGGTGCTAATTGACTCAGGCAGAAACTAAAGATGCTCTGACCTGTTCAAATCAGACTTGCATTCAGGCCCCTGGATTCCTGCATCGTCCAGTGCTGAAGAATTAAACCCTGGCATGGTTCATCAGCTGCTGGGCCCTGGGATAAAAATAGACAGGCAGAAATGGGATCATGTTTTAGCATAATCAGCTGAAACTGCAAAGGGTGGGAAGGAGCCCTTCCTCTTATGGGAAATGCTTTCTTTTTGGCTGTTTGCATGTTGCTGTAGGCAACGGCAGGGCAATCGAACTCACCAAAAATGAGACACAAACCAAACCTTTCCCTAAAACCTTTTACTGCCCTAGACCCAAATAGTTTTTTAAAGGTTGAAAAATACTCATTGTTCCTTGTTTGTAGGCAGGTATGGTCCATCAAGAGCAAGGAATATGATTTATTTCAGTGACTGGATCAAATGTGCCAGATGCAGACCCAGTGACTGACAGCTGTAGGAGTCACCTATTGCCTCAGCCCTGTGCAGTGCCTCTCTTGTCTGATAAACAACTAAAAAGCTTTTTCCAATAGCTGTCCATCAGATCATTATGACAAGAAAGGATATGTTATGAAATCCTCTCTGCTTTTAGAGGCCTGTAGTACCACAGAAAGCAGTGTTCACCCATGGGGGTTCACATAATCTCATGTTATACCTGTATATCCTTTAAAACAAAAATTGCACTGTTTAGTTTAATTTAAAAGTTTTCATGAACTTTTGTGGATTTCTTCAGTTTTACATTTGCAAGATGCTCTCAGGCCAGATATTTTCACATGCTTGGGCTTCCTTTTGGCCATTTAACTTGGCTCACACAGGCCTTTTGTACCTCTAGTTTCTCCATTATTTGAACAGATTTAGTCCCACCCTACAGCAGTATCTCGAATACAGATCCTGACACAACTGCACTTGGCTGGTTTTGACTAGTTTCTTCCATGCTAAAAGAATGTGCAATCCTCTCTTATCATGGTGACATTAAAATGATTTTGCTGTGCTCTTTCAATTAATTATATAAGTTAATAAGAAAAAAATATGTTTCAGGACAAAATATTAAAGAGAAAATGAAACTGGACACTGATTCTAACACTGAATTTAATTTATGGAGGTTCTGGCCTGTGACATCTTTTTATAGACTACATCATCCTTAGAAAGTGTGCTTCCCAGAGAAACTTGAGGAGGTACTTGCAGTTCATATAATAGAAGCTTTCTCTCAAAATTATATTAGTAAGAGGTGTCAGCAAAGTCTTCTGAGGCAATCTGAGTCAGTTTATCATCTTTGAGGTGAAAAAGAGCACTGTACATTTTCACATTCCTATTCA
Source organism: Onychostruthus taczanowskii (assembly GCF_017590055.1). Taxonomy (NCBI): domain Eukaryota; kingdom Metazoa; phylum Chordata; class Aves; order Passeriformes; family Passeridae; genus Onychostruthus; species Onychostruthus taczanowskii. The sequence continues at coordinate 546,638 of NW_024498686.1, forward strand.
GTTGCTTAAAAGGTCACTCCTGATCGTCAGTTAGTTTTAAAATGACTCCTTACATCACCAGCATGCTGAAAACTGACTGTAAGAGTTTGTTAAAAAGCTAAAATCAGTGCCATGAGATAAGGAGTTATACAACCTATCAATTTTCAATGTACACAGTAATTTGAATTGTTGGAAAGCACTTGCTCAGGAAACAAATATAAAATTATGGAACCAATTCACATAAATGTCTTTTCAGTTAATACCTGAGCCTTCACACATTCCTCCTGGCCTCTACTCCCTTTGTTTGGTGCTTGGCATTTGGGAAAATGCTGCAGATCAGGGCTGACTTTGACATTACCAGGGGCTTCATTACACTCTTTGGAAAAATCACCGGTGAAAACTATGCTGTCATATTGCCAGATGTTCCTTCAGACTGCTTTTTCTTTCAGAAATAAGCTCTGAAAGCAGCACAGTGCATGAGAGGAGAAGGCAGGGATGTCCATTTCCTCTTCTGCTTTTGTCTCGTGTTTTAAAGTTAGTATTTGACATTTGTTGGGAATTGACACACTTTCCATAGGGAACTGTCGCACAGAGTATTTTGGATTTGTAGCTGCCAAAGTCTTCATTTCAAAAGTACTTACAAAAGGTGCCTCTTAATTGGTACAAGATGCAGTTATTTGTTGCTTTCCTATGCAGTTTTCAGTCTAAAAATCAAGTCATGAGGATGTGGCACAATTTAGGATTTAAACATTGTAAGGTTACTTGGAGTTCCACAACAATGCAGCCAAGTCAGATGCATCATTTAATAGGTGAAAAATATGCAGGACATCTTGGAGCAAAGTTGGAGCAACAGTAGCCACGCAAAATGAAAAGGGATGCTGCTATCCTAGAGTAATACAACTAAGGCTATCCGAAATCTTTCTATGACCACGTTGGGGTGAAATCTGATGGCAAGCAGGTTTGTTATAGCCACGTGTTAATCTTCTTGAGCAGGATGAGTTATTAAATCCTTAAAATGAGCAGCTCTTTCATGTGCACTTATATTTTCCAGATGTATGATACAGTCAAGATTATCCTGTGCATTTGCATGTACTTGTTTCTTTTGTTGTTATTTTTAGAAAATTCTTTAAAATTATTATTATTCTAACATCTGAGTAAGATTTGAAAATATATTTTTATTTTTGTCTCATGGCATTTTCCTGCTCTCTTTCTTAAGAGAAGTTCTTATTTCTATTATTCAAAGTTTTGGAAGAGACCAGGATTTAAACATAAACTAATTAAGCAAGTAGGAATTTTGTCCTAGGTTTCACTCATTTACGAGATTCAGCAACATCAGTGATATTTATGTCACATTTAGCATTATGGTTTTATAAAAATTTCATCCATGCTAAAAATAAAAGCTGTGCTTCAACATAAATAATAGCTCTTCAAATGGTGATGTTTTTCAAAGCCCTTCCTCCTTGACAGAACCAGTGTTGCAGAAAGTCAGTGCTGTGCCTTCAGCACGTGGCCATGCCCTGCAGAGTCCGTCCCTCAGTGATCCTGGCAAGAAATGTGCACCTGGAGGTTCTGACCCTCTGCAGGAATTTCACTTCTAAAAAATATTTTAAACTAAACTTCCAACTCATGCCTATGATCTAATGGCATCAGTTAGCCTGTATCCCTTTCCTCTGTGAAAGGTTTGTTAGGAAAACATTACTTCAGCTCCCAGAAGGAGCACATCTGGCTGGTCTTGCTCTAGGATCGATGCATTTCATGAATGTGTGGGCTGCAGCCTTCTGTCTGTGGAACTGCATCCTTGACTTAGCAAATGTCTTAAAGCTGGCACAGGTCTTAGACAAAGACCATGAAAGTACTTCAGGATCTATCTGGGATGAGAGATGCCATATCACATTTGTGCTAATATATAAAAATAATAATTTAGAGGAAGAAAATTAAATAAAATCACAAAAATGTATGCCAAAGGTATGAAACAATACTCCAGCTTCTTATATTAGAAACTGTCAAAATGGCAGCATTAAAAACAACCCCAGCTGGCTCCTTCCCAAGCTCCATGCTTTTTGGATTTCCTTAAAAATTCAATCTACAATTTCTGAATAATGCATCCATTGTAATTCAAGGATGCTCCCCTGCTGGTTTTGATTAATTTATTTTAACAACACAGCTAAAGTCTGCTGTAGCTCCTCTGGTAATATAAATCCCTTTTACAAAGGATTCTGTTGTCTCCACCTCTCTAATAAACTATAGTGTCAGGGGTTCAGAGCTAAATGGATAGCAATACAACTTTAACAATTCATCTCTGCTTGTGTCTGAATTAATATCAGGTTTTTGTCCCCTTCAACCTTTAACTAATTTATAACTCTATTCTTACCTTTCTGTATAAGTAACAGATCCAGTGAAATAGTTTAATTTGCATGCAATCACACATTTTATACTTTAAAAATTAATATCTTGAAAAGAATGTCAGATGTCTTAAAAAATCCCCATAGCCCAACTTTTTAAAAATTACTGTGGTTCTCCTGACAAATGCAACTTTCCTTACAGCAGCAGCTACCGGAATCTGGTTCTTACCTGAGTTCCAGCTTCCATTAAAATTAGAATACATTTCTGGATACCCTGGATTGCAAAGTGATCCCACTCCCAAGGGAGAAAAAACCCCAAGTAATAAGTAATCCCAATTTTTTAATGTTTTAATCTTTTTTAATGCACTAGAGAAACTGGCATTTGCTGGTTGCCGGGCTAAGGGAATAAGCTTGGCAGGCCCACAGTCTGAGAACAAAATGCCCAGTGAGGACACTTAAATACCTGTTACAGTTTCTAAGGACAGAAATTGAGTAGCACAACAAAGCTGCTATTAAAATAACAGTGGCTTTCAGAGGTTCATAGATTGTCACAGCAAATTATGGCATGCAGATATTTTCCCAAATCCTAAGAGCATATGTATTGTCTAGCATTCAAGCAGCATGACTCCTTTTGGGGGAGCATACAGCACTTTAAAAGAAATTGCTGTTAGCTTACTTATACAATTACATACTCTTGAACTGTTTTCATTTCACATAAATATTAAATACTCCTTTGTTTAAACTAATCGATTTTAAAATATTATATGAAAGGAAATCAAACAAATGTCAAGCTGTTTCTTACAGATTTCTGGTAAACTTGCTGCTCATTTGACATGTTGCATGTGTCGTTCCAACAATGCCCTTATGTGTGAGTGTATATACAGATGCTTTAGGCTAAATTAAACAATGTTCTATAGCTAGGACTGTTTTTGTAGTCCAAATAAAGTAGGTAGTGTTTTTATAACTATCAATTCTTGGGTTATGGAGAATGTCTTCAAATAGAAAGAGGTTTATCTTTACAAACAGGTCTCATTCCCTTAAAAGGAAGTTGTTTCTTTTTTCTTCTGCTTCTTTGGAGAACCGACTACAAACTGGGAATGGTTATTGTATGACTCATTTGGGAAGAATAGCTACAGTGTAAAAAGTTCAGAAAGGATTTTAATAAAACCAAACCAAATTATCTTCTCTTTTGGGCATGATAAGGATAGTTTGAAAGAGCAAAATATGAAGTTTTTCAGAGTGCTGTAAGTCAACCTAATACTGTAGTGTTTTAAAGGGAAGGGGGGAAAGGTCAGGAAAGGCTAAAACATTCTGCCCTAGTTTCAGTTCTGTAGATAAGACAGAAATCCCCTTTCTTAAGGAAATTTTAATTTACTTCATTCTGGTCTTGTCTAGTCTGGCAGTGACCTCCTGCATGCACCAGGAAAATCACTGGCTGCCAAAACCAGACATGGAGCTGGGGAATGATCCCCTACTCAGCTGTGTACAGATAATGAGACTTTCCTGCTGCAGCCCATGTACTTCAGGTACTTGGAAATTCCCCCAGACACCAACACGATCGGTTAAACTGTTAAAAATTATGACATTATTCCAATAAAACAACTTTGTTGCTGTGCACAGTAAAGACTGCAGATGCCACAAGGAAATGTTATTGTATTACTCCCTGCATTGCCTTCCCTGCAATGCCACAAAGGATACAATAGTGAAGTTAAGACAGAAAAACTTCTCTTAATGTTTATTGCTCAGCATCCTATCCTTACAGCTCTCATCTTAGTTTTTTTACAGTTTTATAAATTAAATCATGTCTTCAACATGCCACTTACAGTTCTGCTTATCTTAGTGCTGCAGCACTTGAGTATCCTCTGCCTTTCAGGGGGAGAAACTGGGGTTATGTCTCATAAAGCAAAGTTTTAACAGGGTTTGTGATCTCTTCATCTTAGGAACATGCATTGAAAAAGTGCAGGCTTGCTCATGCAATAGCTGGGTGAGGGACGCTGGCTGTTTAGCAAGTGCTCCATGCAAAACATGAAAAAAATGCCAATTTTTTTCCAAGTTCAGCACTAGTTATTTGCATATTGCTAATCTAGCAGGAGAATTTGATAAAATTTTTATTTTCTTTCTCCTTAGTGTATACACGATATAAAGGAATTTGTCCCTTGTAGTCAAGCCACATTCCCTTAAATTTCAGACTATTTCAGACTTTTTGTTTGAAAGTTAATTTCCAATGTTGTCCATTTATAGAAAATTTCCCAAAATGCTAGTAGAATTTTTTTTATTATTTTCTCATGCCTGAAGTACTATGAAACTTTTCCCTGAGTGTTTATCCTAAGATTAGCTCAACTGAGGCTCAAGTTAATAGAAACTGACCAAGTGATTTCGATGGGAATTTTACACTTGGAAAGAAAAATCATGACTGTAATTTGGCAAGACTATTAATCTGGACTCTTATTCCTAGGAATTTTACAGAAAAATGCTGAACATTTCAAACTGCTATGAGGCTAACTGCAATTGAATCTTCTGAACATATCTAGAATGTCCTGTAGTCTTTAAGTTAAGTTAAAAGAAAAAGCTTCAAAACCCTCTTCACCCCACTTCCACCTTGCTCATGTTGGACCATTTGGGAATGTCCTGGCCAAACAAGGTTCATGGATGTGTCACAAGCACTCAGTTCTTTCTGCAAACCCAGAAATAATGACTCTGTGCTTTACAGTCTAGCCCAGGTTTTACAGCAGAGCTTAGACATGCACTGCTGATGCTCTATGAGGTACCTTTGATGGTGGGAGACCTACAGGCAAAGACATAATTTACCACTGCAGTAGATTGTGGATAGACAAATTATAGAATTTGGATATTTTAATAGATTAAAAAATATACATCTTTTATAGATCTCATATTTAAAAAAAGGTGTGGGTGAAACTGCTGCTGCTGTCCCAAAGTGCTGCTCATGATGGGGGCCTAGAAGGTTGCTGCTTGGGAAGGGTCCTGCTGCTGGGAATGGCAGGCCAGCTGGGACAGGAGGCTCATTCTTGACAATAGTCTGGATAGTGCTCTGCCTGATAATGAGGGAAGTGATATTTCAACAGACTGCAGAAGAGACTCTGCAGTGCCTCTTTTAAAGGCCTGCCCTGGACATGGCTGCCAGGGAGCTGCAGGAGGGCGAAGGCTGGCAGCAGAGAGGGAAATAATTCAGCTGAATTCAATTAGAGTGCATCAGTAGAACCAAGTGAACTATTTAAATAAACAGTTTCCCTAAATCAGAAAGGGTTATGATCACAGAAATTGGAGCCTTTACAGATTTCTTTACACCATATTGAGCTATTCATGCTTTCTAACATGAGCCACTGCATTGCACAGTTGCAAATGTGCTGAGCATATGATGGTGTTGAGGCTGGCACACGTGGCAGGGCCCCACCTTGGTCCCTCTGACATTGGTCATTTTTCAGGATCCACAGCAGGCACAGATACAGCAAGGCACTGCTTTCCCCACAGAGACTGAGGAGCTGCTGCCTTGGTTTGTGGATCAAAGGAAACCAGCAGTAACAGCATGAGAGAATAGGACTGAGCAAACCTTTCCTTCCCCCTTCTGCTGAGGACTAATGCTGAACACCTGCAGAGAGGGCAATGGTTCCTCTGGTAGAATGGCTCCAGATTTTTCAAATATCCTGATCAAACCACTGGCCAGGATATAACCCTAATGGAGTAGAAACAACCCAACACTTTACTAATGCCTTTGGATATCCTGGATCAATTTTCCTCTAAGTGCTACCTAATTGATGTAATGAAAGTGATTTTCTTGATTTAAAAGGAAGCATCCTGAGTATTTCCTGGACTATAGATTTGAGTTGTTTGGCACTGGTATAGGTATTCACCAGCCAGCAAACACCTAGTATTTATGTACAACAGCCATTGCACTTCATACTAAAGCCAGAGATTTAGGAAGAAACTGGGTGTGAGAGAGTGCTGCTTGCAATTGAGACAAGTGGGTTCTTTGAGCCATATAGGAATGCATTTCCCTACTGTTTAGACTTCCTTGATGGTAGCTTTTGCAGATACTTCTGTCTAAGTGAAAAATCAAAGTGAAGAAACATAGTAATACACAGCAATAGCTATGAGAAGAGCATATACTGCAAGAGATTGCTAGGTCGTATATTCAGGGGAATAATATAATGTCCAGCAGAGACAACAGAAATACTTACAAGTGTTGAATAAGGAAGTGCCTTGGCTTTTAGGTGATATTCTCAAATTACGATTTCCTGCCTAAAAGAAAAAAAAAGGATAATGAAGATAAACACAAGGCAACAACGAGAAATAAAGGAAACAATCTTATAAAAATACTAGGGCAGGAAGCAACACACATTTTGTATATGAAAAAAAGACTCCAAAGAAAGTGTAGTGATAGTCCATAAAAATGTTACCTCAAACTGCTGTGGAATTTGCAGTTGAGCTCCCATTTCCTTCAAAGGTTGAAAGTGACAAGTTCCTGTAAAGCAGCCTTCTCAAAGTTGCAAAGGCCAATGGTTTAGTTTATATTTTTCCTACTGCAGAGCAAATGACTGACAGAGGTCAAGCACACAACTTGAAAGTTAAGTCCTTCCCCCGAGTCCCTTTCCTGTTGCTGCCTCCCCTTAGTGTTCCACTCTCTTGGTTTCTGAGTTCTCCTATGCATTAGTTGGCAGCCTCAGCTCACAGCAGCACAAATTTACACACAGCACCACCAGAATTCCTACTTGGTGTATTTTGAAAGCCTAAATCAACCCTTATGGAAGAAAACTTATCAGATACTTTTGCTGGAGGAAAATCTCCATGCTCACAATATAAAATATCTTTTGCCTGCTTTTTTTTGCACTCAGAAGCAGAAACCTAAATTGTCTGAAAGATTTTTTTTTTTCTCCAAGTAATACCTTTTTTGGTTATGGACCAGTGGTGCTGACAAATATCCAACTCTTGCCAAGAGCTAAACTACTAAATGTCAAACTAGTCCGTTTTTGACAGTACACATGCAAGATATGGCCATAGCTGTAAAACAACATTTTTAGCATGCTCCTTAGAATAGCTAAAATCAAAACTGCAAGAGAAAGCACAGTCAGTTTCAAACCTTGTTGTATAACTGCAATAATTACTTCTGAAAGAAAATAGCCTGATGCACAGAACAAGGGTGACAACAGGTTCTATTAATCAAAGTGTACTGTAATGGAGCTAAAGATGGAGTACAAACAAGAAAGTCAGAAATATTATTCAAGTTTCCTAGTTTGACCCATTTTAAACTCCTGAAATGTGGGTGAGAAGGCTGTAATATTTTGTGCTTATATATTTTGAGGCATTTGCATGCCAGGACCTAATTCTTAGCTCGGGCCCAAGACTGCTTCAGCAAACTCATTTTAGAAATACAGTTTAGTTTTCATATTGACGTGATCAGCAGAACTGGTTACTGGCAATGTAACTTGCTGAAGGGCTCCGTTGGAAGAGCTGGTTCCAGTAATTATTGCAGCAGTTACAAAGAGCTGATGAGGGGCAGGGATGAGTTATGAATCCACACAGAACAGTCCTACATTACAGCCCAGGGCCTAAATTCATGAGTCAGACACAGCTTTTTCTGGAAATAGTTAGGGCTTGGGTTTCCAGCTACTGCTATTACCTGCAAACCTGCCTTTATCACATATGAGTCATTAAGTGGATCAGATCTGAACATATTTTGCAGTCAGAGCCTTATCTGATGTCTCAGTGTCCCTCATCCCTCCGTGGGCTCTGACACCCATAGTGTGCTCGTCTGATTTCCTTTTCACAGGGACATGAGCACACAACTTCCACCCTTGAATTATCCACTTCTAAATTAGCTTGGTCTAAAAAGCTGCTTTCAAACACCTTGTATTGCTTAGTCTAACCTAACCCCTAACCTGGGCCCTATTTTCTTCTGCTCTGTCCTTGGTTTTCTGGTCCTTTTCTTCTAAATCCTTCCACATACATCAACTACATCAATTCTGATATCAGTTGGGCTCTTAGGGTCATCTTTTTGGTCATTTCTACCAGGGGAAACAGCTCCACTATGCTTCCCCCTGTTTAATGGCATATACACATCTTTCCTAACATTTCCCATTCCTTCATCTGTGAGGTGTTTTAAGGAAGGGAACTCAACTTGTTTGAAACAAGCCATTCCAGGTAAAGGTACTGGGAAGCCCTGATGCATGATGAGTACAAAAGTTCAGTCTGGGATTGTGAGGGTTATCAAACAGGGAGGAACAGTAACTAAAATGTATTAACTGCATCACTACAAACACTGTGTGCAGAAGAAGATGTAAATGATGATGACAGTAGATTACACTTGGTTCGCAAGCTTTCAAACATGCTCAGTATGAAATTCTTTCTCATTTATGCAGCTGAGCAAATTTACTTCAGCCAGCAGTTGGGGGGTCTAAGAAAACTGTTTGGAATACAGCACAAGAAGACATCTGTACTGCTGAGAGAGCTTTGAAGACATGCCAAATTTATTTGGGGGTTTTTGTCTTTCAATAACGTTAAGGTTCTTCTAGAAAAATCCTAGTATTACTTCTACTCCTCACAGTAAAAATAAACCCCAAATGAAAACAGCATCAGGGACAGTAAGGAAAGAACTTTTATGGCCCTATATATAGGGTGTCCCAAAACAGAACAGTATACAAATGAAATATTGAATAGTTTACATGTTGTGCATTCAAACAACCATCAGCCAAATATCTCTTTAGAAGTGTTGATATGAGATACAGAAGTTGCCAGTTCCCTGCAAAAATCACCTATAGATGCTTGCAAATAGCAACATCCTGTTACAGGATGCTATTACTATTATGCTTCAGTATTTAACTAGCCTTGGCAGGCAGAAGGAAAAACAAAAATATACTCACATTCTGGCAATCTACTGCATGCTGAATTTTAGAGCATTGGCCATGCAACCATCTTGTCCTATTTAGGAAATTTTTTTGTCTAGATTTATTTGTTTGGGTTCGATAATGTAACTGTAAACAGATCCAAAATGACAATAAGCTTCATTCCAAATGCAGTAGGAGAACACAGACACAAATGCTGCTTCACTGCTTGTCCATAAGGAGGATTGCAAAGGATCTGTTAGGCTCCTAAAGGAAGAAGTCTGTTGCTAGCACCTTTCAGGCAGAATTTTCTAGTATTGCTGATTTACTACATTTGTACACAAAATAGTAAGGTACATACATTTCAAGACAGCGTATCAAATTCTCACACAACATAAATGTTCTAAGCATGAAGCTTGGAAAGACTGGATTGTATTCAAAGTTTGGGTGAAAAAAAAGTAGCAGTTCCTCTTGTGCAGCTAAATTTGGAAAACAAGAGACCCCCAGGAGTGCCCTGCAGTGGTTTGTGGGCTTCTTTAAGAACATTATGCTACTCAGTGCAAGTCAGGCCCACACTATCCCATTCCTCAACAGCTCCCTTGCTTAATAAGTGGAAACACTGGAAAGGTGTTTGCTATTTCCCTTCTATTTTCTCTGTCCCCTGCGTTACATAAATCTAAATTTTCAATTTAAGATTACTAAAGATTCAAATTAAAATGATCCTAAATGTACAATTACCTTTTGGCCACATCTAGACAATTGCTTAGCCTCCTCCTTTTATGACAGACCTTCATCGTTAAATCTTTTTTGTCAAGAGAGGTAACTGGAAATTTCAGGCTTCCAGTTCTCTATTCATCTCTAAAGGATGCAAGGGGTAAAGCACATTGGAATTTATTTATGAAGCCCTACTGGTAGCTGTGCTGTTAGATCTCCCATGGCCACTGTGGGGGCGATGGCTCCAGTCCCCCTGGAGACATCTAACAATCCTCTTTGCTAAGTAACTGGACAAGTAGCCATTGGTGCAGCATCACACAGAGTGCTGGCATATGTTTTTTCAGTCTTATCTTTGAGCTTTTTCTCCTTGGATGAGTTAATTTTTTCAATCCTAACATGAATTTGACACGATTTTTGGCCAAAAAACAAGGCTAGTTCTGTGCCAGAAAAGCCCAGGATAAATGTGTCAGAACCTATTTTCATCTGCTTAGTTAAGTTTTACAGAACAACATTTAAGCCCTTCTCCCCATCCAGAACTATGCCTACCTTGAGTGCTTTGTTTATTTTTACTCAGGATAGCTAGGCAACAAGGGAACAAGTGCCCATGACCTGGTAAAACTGCATTGTATTAAGCTGTCTGTGTCCAACTCTATTTCAATATCAAGAGATAAATCAAATGCAAAACCTAGACCAAAGCCATGGAGCTGTGGGTTTCTAATGTTATCTTCATCTCCTTTTTAAAAAAAATTAATACTGCAACCACCCAGCATCACTGACAGAAACAACTGTAGATTTAACTTCTGATCCAAATCCTGCACACTGAACTCACATTTGATTTTTAACCATCAGCTGAAGATGCAGTTGTGATGAACCTTTATCTCCTCCCTATCAGAGTGCATAGAAAGCAATGCATCGTCACCTCTGAGATACCCAAAACCAGCTCTTGCCAGAGGAAGTGTGTGGTACCTATGAGCTGTGGCTCTGCAAAGGGCTCTGGCATATGACAGAGCCAGGCACAGTGTGCAGTCTGTCAGGCTGAGTGTGAGGTAGGTTTGTCTGCCCCTGTATCCCAGTCTGGGATCTGGGAGTACCGGGGAGCACCGTGGAAGTGCAGGAGCCGATTGCACACGTTCATCCAGGTGGAACCAGATTGATGAGCCCAAGCTCAGGGCTGTGGCTGCAACCAACAGAGGCAAGGAGGATGCTGCAGGCAGCTGTGGGAGCAGGGTGAAGAGGATATAATAGAGAACAAATCTGGCCAATTTTTTCAAGTGTGGTTTGGCCTCAGAACTGCTCAGAATCATTATTGTGTAATATATTAGATGTGCCTGAACAAGTTAAGTTTCTTGTTTTCTTGGACAACGAAACAATATTCCTTCTTTTTTGTACTATAAATTACTGTAAAATACAAATTGAGATATTCTGTTGATATGTGGGTTTTCTTTCTGGTTTTGTTTGGTTTGGTTGTTATGCCTGGTTTCTAACAAAGCATAACTTTCAGTGCACATTCATGTCAGCAATGGCCTTATTTGAAACAGCAGTTCTTCTCAAGGTACCTCGCAGGGTGGTGACCCTTAATTCCAGGCATCCCAGCTTTGATTAAAACCACATGAAACAGTTCATCTTTGTAACCCTGCACTAGTGCATCGCCTGCTTTCCTCAAACACACAAAAAGCCGGTACTAAGTCTACCCTGACTCATCTTTATGTTGGTCACATCTTCTTAAAATTGTCTGTCTCTCATAGTTCGAGCTCTGAACAATTATTACAATCACAAGCATTCCTCCTGAATGAGGAGCAGAGTCATTTTCATTTTAAATCCAAGAACAAAACCATCTTTTCCTATAAGACCTTTCCTATAAGACCTTTCCTATTTTCTCCTTCTACAGAAGTAAATTGCCCATTATCTTTCTTAGGGTTATAAGAAGATGAAATCATGTACTGCAAGTCAGTGGCTATTCCTGTCCCTCCCAAAAGTCGCTGGCTAGAATGGAGAGGAGAAGGAAAAGAAAGGAACACAGAATGCAAGAACAAAACCACAAAGCTCTTTGGGGAATTGAAAATTTTAAAAAAGGGAAAAAAAGGAGGCAACACACAAATGCCACCACCAGTAACTGCAAAATCCTTGAAGAGGAGCTGTGAGGAACTTCTATGGTTTTATTACCCATTTTAAGACAAGATCAACAAATATAATACAGGGCTTTTCAACACAAGCCAAACTATGGCCCCATTCACACTATCACAGTGACACAGGGCACCTAAATCCAACAAAGACCACCTTTTCTGAATTCTCTTTCCCTCTGAGCAATCACTACCTTCTCTACTGATGTTTTCTTTTTGTTTAGAGGTCAAAAATCTTGTTGGTTGGGTCCCTGTGTTTCTCTCTCAGGCTTTCACAGAGGGTTTTTGACAAGTTGGTATGATCTTCCATGATCATAGTTTTATGATTTCCATTTGAATACCCACACCCTTTTCTTTCCTTCTAAAGCAGCTGCTCTGATCATGCAGGCCTTGTATCAATTCAAGTTTTTAAAACTGCACTGGAGATGCCTCAATCCAATCAGACACTTGTGGAAATTGATTAATTGATTAATTTATTAATAATGAATCCTATCCACATAAACATCTTTTCATCCATCTTTTCTCTCCCTGGGGGAAAAAAAAGTTCCCACCTAGCACTTTAACAGATAAATAAATGAAGTATTTGTAAAGTGTCAGCAGATCCCCAACTCCATCCTAACTGTTCAACACGTTCAAGAGGGACCCAGAGTGAGTACAAAAGACATGAAATAGTGTGTGAGTGATCCTCTTATAGAATAGCATCTAATTTCTAAAATCTAGTTGTTGTTTCTGGCTTCTGGTTAGCAAACTAATGGAGATTGGGGTTTTTTTGAGAGCACCATACAGTGTTATGTGCTTTTGTGACATTCACAGTATATCCATTGCATGGACAAGAAGTCATTTCTAAACCAGTGTAGACTAATTACAGCACACAGAGTAAAATCTCGTGCTCTGAATATATTAAACACAGCCACAGAAATCATCTTGAGCACCTGCTTGCAAAAGTTGTAAAGCTTCTCCTTAAATAAGGAAATACAGACAGAAGATTTAATAGATAAAATATCAAAACAGAAACTTTCTGACTTACCTTCTGTCCCTAGGTGTGTTGATGTTTTCTCAAGGTTGTGAAGTACTAATTATCCCCAAGGCTAAAAGCAAATTCCTCATATAATAAATCCTAAGCACAAAGCAGCCACTACAGTTACAATACTTTGAGAAAAATCAGTTGATCCTCTAATAGTTCAAATTCTGGCTGCAGAAATACCTCTGTTCATTGAATGATGAGACAGGAACCCTTTACGAGCCCCTGAAAGTAATTCAGCTTTACTAATTTTCCATCAGAGCTTGTAATCTTGCCTAAACATTAAATTCCAGATTTAAAAAAGAATTTAAAAGAACCTTAAAACCAGAAAAGTAATTGAATACTGTTTTTTCAATTGTGGTTTCACTTTCTGTTGGAAGCAAATGTTCCTGTGGGGATCACCTGAAGGAATGCCAAATATCCATAACAGACTTCAGCACTGCATTTCATAGAGTAGTGCAAAACTTTTCACAAATAAGCAAGCTTGGAGGAGCTTAGCTCAGTTTCAAATAAGCATAAAATTGCTTTGTTGTTTCTTCAGTTTTCATGTGGAACTAAGTGAAACAGAGCAATTTTAATAGAATTTTGCAAGGAGATTTGTATTAGTTCATTTTAATTCAATTATCAAGCATATAAGCTCTTTACGTGGACATACCCAGAGAAAGAAAAATTTAAATTTTCAGAGCCATGCTTGTGACCTTGAAATGTGAAGCTGTAAAAACCACATACTTCAGAGTTTATAATTAAATGAATGACAAGTGTCACCTCTGCCTCCCTCTTTTAAACATCTGGAAAAATTAAAGCTAATTTATCACAATATTTGATATCTTAAACATTAGGGTCAGTTATGCTTCTAGAAGAAGCATCTTTGCACAAGCTATATATAGAGCAATTATAAAATTTACAGACAACAATACACGTGCTTATAATCTGGAGCTATAAATAAGCAACCAACAAAACATGGAGCATTATGCTGTGCTAATGTAATGAAGGACAAGGTTTCTCAAAAAATCTTGGAAGATGTGTTTTTCAGATCTTTTGGGACTGAACCTCTAACTCATAAACACAGATTCCTATCTACTCTCTCAGCCAGAAGTGGCACATAATGTGAACAAACAGCAGTCAAAACCCACCAGAGTGCTCAAGCACGTGATTTGTATAAATATGCATCATTAATTTATACAGCAGCTATCTGCTTAGGCTCACAATAATGCTGATGCAGCTGGCTGAACCACAGCCCTCAGAACTGTTACACAGTTACAATCCTGCAACCAAACATAAAATAGAGACAACAGGAGTAAAAATTTCTTTATAAGGATTTTGTTGCTGCAAAACTGGAGGTTTTCACAAGCCTATATGAGAATACAAATTAATGCTGGTGATATTTGCTATACTGGTCCAAAAAAAATTCCTCTCACCATCTAAAACACACAGATCTTTTTTTTTTTTCCCTTTTGCAAGAGAATTGTAACTTGAGTGCTATCTTTAACCTGCTAAAGTGATTTCAAGTGTCACACCTCTGTACTAAAGAATGGGACAGAATAGAAAGCACACAGCAGCCTCACACAGACCACTGGGGAAATGCTGTGTCCTAGTGACAACAACAATGGAAAGGGTAGGTTTCTGCAGCTAAAACCCAGAGCCAGACAGGTGCAGATGTGTTGTTTCCACTGCCATGAGTTTAGGTATCCATTCATAGGGTTTAGAAATGGAGATGTGGAAAAATAGTTATGCCAGCAAAATTTTTTGTGTAGACATAGTCCAAACTGAATAAATCAACTGCCTGGAGACCCTGTGCTCAGAGACCTGGCACTCGTCTTCTCCTGCCTTCTACAACACATGTAGATGTGATTTTTTTTTTTTTTTTTTCCCTAGGAGACATAAGTTTAATTAAAAAAAAAAAAAGATATCACATTGAATACACAAAGAGATGACAAGATATCTTGGGAATTAATGTATTCACATAAAAAATAAACATTGAAAAAGAGGAGAACAGAGCTGAGTGAAGGAATTTTTAGCAGCAGGAGACCATAGTGTGTAGGTAAAAATACACAATGTTAAAATGGTAAGAGTTAATAACCTTAGTCTTGCACAGAGATAAAAAAAAGAGATAAAAAGCCTGAGCCTTGTTAAACTTTAGAAGTGTAATATAGATGTAAAGCACTAAAAATTATTGCTCTCATCTTATACAT
This sequence comes from Onychostruthus taczanowskii, assembly GCF_017590055.1. Classification (NCBI taxonomy): domain Eukaryota; kingdom Metazoa; phylum Chordata; class Aves; order Passeriformes; family Passeridae; genus Onychostruthus; species Onychostruthus taczanowskii. Next base: position 561,842 of record NW_024498686.1, read on the forward strand.
GTATCACTTTCTACAGAGTTCAGGCAGTGCCTTTACATCAAAGAGAGCTGGAATGAAGCCTGGTCTGGCAGCCTGGTGTCTGGCTGAGCCTGAGTTCCCTGTGGATTTACACAAGTGCTACAGCCCAGAGCTGGGCTGGCATGGTCTGGTTGCCAATCATCAGTTTATCTTTTAGGGTAGCAATGATGGAAACTCAAGGGCTGGGCTTGAGCAGAAGCTCAGCAGTCCCTTGCACTGCTGAGGATATAAATCCAGACAATTCTTCCAGAGGACCTTGCACCAATGCTGAGCAGCAGAAGGGCAGATTTACAGAGGAAAATACACACAGTGAATAATGCTAACTGCAGTTGGTTTAGCATAGAAAACTGTCAGGACTGAAGCTAAAACAAAAGTTTGGAAAGAAGAGTTTATAGTCTCTGAATGGAATGTGAAACTGCTGTACAAGGCGTGGATTCTGTTCCAACTGCAGCCATTGCAAGCTCTCCCCCATACTGTATGTCTATTCATATCTGATTTGTCTGGACAGAAATAAAGATTAAGGGAAAAAAATTCCCCCAAAACTACTGGTGAGCTAATGAGGACTTCTGTACAAAATGTCTTTAAAGTTTTCCAACTTGCTTCACTCTTTAACACGATTCATGGATTCCCCTGCTATTTAGCTTCAGTAGACCACAAGGAACCAAGCTTCCAAACTCTCTAGATCCCATTTTTTGTGACATACATAGGCAACAGTTTCTTGAGGATCTTTCCTTGTTCAATTTCCCTAGTCCACATACTACTGAGATGCACTTAATTTTCTTACTGAAAGAACACATTTCTTTTAACTGTTTTCACAATACTTTCATCTTTTTGTGGAGAATACTAAGGATAGTAAAAAATAATTCCCATTCTCTCACAGCAGAATATGAGCAATTTTGATTGGAATTAGTACATCTTTTTCTAGCCAGCTTTGGAAGAATCAGCATTGAGTAAGGTCCAATTACAAGCAGATTTGTTGGATGCATTTTCCTTTCAGCAACAGCATTAGTCATCTGAAAATGTGTGTGGGTGTCCCTGCACTTATATTTTTCTATACTTCATAAAGAAACTCTCCCTGATAGCTTAAAGCTGCAATAAGCAGGCAAAAATGTCAATAAATATCGTTGTCATCAGGGTAAATGAGCTATTTGAGATCAGGGAGATCCCAGTGTGTTCCCTGATAAGGGAATTACATAGGATGGGCAGCACTGCTAAGACCATCCACTGTAATTATAGAACATTAAAGTATGTGTTCAATATTTGTATCTGCTCACCTTAAGAACACATCACGAAGGAAGGTATTTGAGGGCAAGATACGGTCTGAGGAAAAATAACTGACTTTGCCATTAAATAAAAACAACAGTCTAACCTGCTTAAAACAGCCGATACAGGGTGACACAAAATGTGATAGCCACATTCTGTGGAAAAAGGGATAACTGTAAAAATGATCTCTTAAATCTGCTTTATTTTGAGAGTTCAGGATATGAGAAAATTCATATTAATAACATCCTCTGTTTAAAAAAAAAAAAAAAAAAAGATACAGAGCACGAGGCACATGGGATTGCCATGTTTATATTTTAGGATAATGCTCTCCAAAGACTCTTTGAACATTTTCTTGCTTGGCTTTTGTACAGTAAGTATGCTGTGAGATTTCAGGCTGACCTTTAGCTTTTGGAAAACCCTGAGTCCATGTTTGCAGAACAAGCCTGCACATCTCAGCTAAACAGAAGAAGGAAAAACAGTGAGGAATGTTTTCTTATGAGACAGATGAATTTCTTTTAAACAAAGGAAACATTGCTGATTCAACAAAATACAGCTAGAGATGTGTTAAGTGGAAAGTAGGAGAAATGTTTGATCTGGCAAGCAAAATTTAAGGAAGGGGACATTTTTCTACAGCTGGTTGACAATGGTTGCCATTACACAGAGGGCGAGTGGAAAGATACTGCTTTTGCCTTGCCATTTCTTGGGTCTGCAATGCACACAGCCTGAAGAAGCAATGCTTTTTCCAGATGCATGTCAAATCCAGCATATTATCCTTTATGAGGGAATGGAATAAGCCACCTCATTGACTTGTTGGGTGCAATCTGCTGTGGAGGAGCACATAACATGCAAGGGAACTGTAGGATCAGCACCATCATCATGGTTGCCAAGCTCCCTGCTGGAACTGCCCTTGCAACTTGTCTCTCTCAGGCTGTACTGTGAGATAGAAAGGGGTGGCACAAAGGTAATGCCCTTTATTCATCTCCTTATCTGCAGGGAGATGTGCACCTATGCCCTAATCAATATTCATATCATCTAAGCTGCTTCTTAATGAAAAAATCAAATTACAGCTAAAAGTTGTTTTGTTAAGAATTAGCAACCTCAATCCTTTTTTGAGTTCTCACAAGCCTACTTAAAACACTACTAAAATTAGAATTTTGTCCTTTTTAATTCATTACAATCCAAATAGCTTAGGCTGAGACAATGCTAGTGGTTTCCAGACCCACTTTTCCCAGTAGATTGCTTTAAGGGACTTTTATACTGGGAAATAAAACTAATGTCTTGTTTGTTCTCAGATCTGACTGGGGACAGCAGAGTTCCAAAAGAAATACAAGAGTTATTTGTTTATGTTAAGATAAAGCCCTGATGTAAGATGTCATCTCATTTATGATTTCTCCCATAAATTTAGTGCACTCAGAACCAGATGCTTCTTATTCAGAGTGATTAATTGTAAGAAAACTTCCTAATATCTGGGTTTAAGGTTTCTCAGTTCATTTCATTTGGGTGTGAAAACAGAGAGGAATGAAGTGCAGAGAACAAATATTGTTCCAGAAAAAAATGGAGTAATTTTTCACTTCATAACCTGCAGTACTCTCAGCTCTTCTAAGTACAATACTTTAGGCTAGTCAAAACTGGTTTGAACTTCTCATGTTTCCTGCTGGCATTACTCAAATAATTTATAATTGAAAATCATTAGTGCTTTGAATGGGAAAGTTGACCTACAGAAAAATGAGAAGCAGGGGTATAGAAAAGAGAAGTCTGAGGGCCTTAACAGTAAGAGAAACAGTGAGCTCCAGTGCCTTGTGTGTGTCCACGCTCAAGTTAGTTGATGATTTCCTTATCTTCCTCAGCATGAGAATTAGGGCAGATGAACCATATGAGTGTTGTGCAATCCACACAGCATAGCATGCTTCCAGGTATTCCCTCTTTTTGTAACGTACCATAGAGCAAGGAATAATTCAGAATAATCATCAAGCAGGGGGATTCTCTGATAAAAACAGGTTAAACGTGGTCTTCTGTAGGTGATCTCTCTGAATGCAAAGTTACTACAATGCCCACAGGCAGAGAAGAAATTGCTTAGAAAGGAAATAAAATAGTAAAAACCAAACCACTGTCAGAATTGGACAGGAAACAGAAATTCCATTTCACTGCTTTTTAAGGTGTATCTTCAAGTATAAGAAGTTTCAGTTTTTATAAATCATGTTTGGAACTGCTGCAGTCTTTGTAAATGACAACTGACATAATTAAACCAACTTCCTCTAAGCAAGCTAGTCATCAAAAAACCCTTGATTTCTGCTTTTTTACAAGAGATTTTGAGAAAACATGTTAATTTAACATATTAAATATCCATCTGGACTACACACAAGTGCTAAAAGACAAATGAGTGGTGCCTTATAAGAATCTATCTTGCATGATGCAAACTTTTGTTCTTATATGCTATGCTTCTAAATACACAGATACTTTCCCTTAAGGAAAATCTGGACAACAGATCTGGATGAAGCATAAATCTCTACATTAGTCATAATTAACTGTAGGGAAAGATTTTATCATTTCATGGTCCACACATACTTGGTGGTCCACACATACATGGTGCACACTTGAGGGGTGGTATATAGCATTCCCACATTTATTGCTCAGAGCTGAAGCTACAGTTTGTACACATCCAATGACTCTCTACAAGGCATTGGTCTTTGTGTAAATCTCCTGCCATTTTGGTACTTGATAGTGTGAATAGGAAGCCAGCACAGCTGTTGTGACACAGTGCTCACAGCAAGCCTAAATGCAGCAATTGATTGAGAGGGTAGACAGCAGTGCTAAATCAAACAGTTAATTTCCTTACATTACTCACGCCAGGAATTGTTTGAGTTTTCTACATCTCACTGCATACATGCAGTAACAAGAAGAGACTTCCAGAAGTTTTTTGTGTATTTCAGTCTTGAGCTGCTCTTTTTCAGTGTGTAGAGCCTCTTCAATGCAGATGACTTTTAATGCAGTATTCTCCAAATGCAAGGTGAACAAGCATCTGCAGTGGATTAGGGTGACGTCAAAGCCATTCCAGATTCTCCATATTAGACATGAACTTGGGTCAGGAAAGAAATGAAGCACTTGTTCATTGAGTCATCCAGACACTTAACTCATCTCAGACATACTTTGGGAGGTAGTTAACACTCCCAAATGCAAAAGTGATCTGAAATCTGTTTTGCCAGATGAGTCCAGATGCCTGATAAAGGCACTGGGAGTTATAGGAGTCTTACTTTCCATAACCAGAGTTTGCTAGACACCAACAAGTGGAGTAACCTTATCAAGATGATTGCAGAATCCTCTCTAGCACAGACTGTAACTTCCTGCATTGACCCCAGAAGAATGGGAGAGATCATATACTCTCTTCTGTGTCTGCTGCCCTCTTGAGTGAAGCCAGCCTGGGCCTTGTGGAGTCTCAATTCTGCACTAAGTTATTCCAGGAAGGAATGCATTTCTCTTCTCTTATGCTATTTCTTTTCAGACACAGAGGTAAAGTGCCTCTGTGCTTTCAAGTATTCATGTTGCAGGCACTCTTTCTCTCAAAAATATGGCTGAGATGAACCAAGGCTGTTTGGGGCACCATTCAATACATGTTTAAGTGGGCCTTTTCAGTTCTGTGGCAGCTACACATTCAGTCAGGTGCTGTAGACTGGGCTCCTGGCTGGTTTTCCCCCTTTCCCCTAAGATTATTTGGATGGTTGCTAGCACTGAGCAGAGATGTGTGGGGCTGCTTGAGCGTTGAGGGGCTGTTACTCCACTGATTGGAGCTGAAACACCTCACATCTACCAACCACACTGATGACCTCTTGCAGTGGGGTTTGTCAAAACCTCAGTCACCATAAATCAGGACTTGCGGCCAGAGTAAAACTTCACTCAAGAACCACTGTAACCAGCTTCTAGCCCAGAGGATTAAACCAGCATAGGCAACTCCTGACAGAAATTTACCTAAACTCTTCTAAAATCCTTCAGTGAAGGAGTTTCTGGGACTCCTAACTTAGCAAAATCCTTCACTGTCCTCAAAAATACTGAATATATAAACTTGCATTTTCTTCACTGCAAAGTTGATTTCTTGCTGTTTTAAGCCTACAAAAAAGAATCAAAATTTTTCCTGCCTTCTTTATAATAGTTTCCTGCTGTGAAGAGGTTATGTCCTCCCTCCCATCTCTATTCTTGGTTTTGTGGGGTTTTTTTTCCAAAAGAGAAAGACTGAACACAGTAAATTCCTCCCCAGCCTCCTCATAGGTCGTGATTTCTAACTCTTTGAGCATAGTTACTGATCTACTTTGGACCCTTTCCAATTTGCCCACATCTTTCTGAACTTGACAGGGTATTCACAGCACCAAGATGAATAATTACCTCCCATGTTCTGCAGATTGAGCTATCCTATTAATATGGCCCAGGATCATGTTTCCCTCCTTTCCTAAGGAAAGGACCCAACAGACAACACAAAACCCTACCACCTATCTCCTGCCCCAGGCTTCCCTTATTCAGTTTAGAACCCCACTAAGCCCACTCCAGAACCTCTGTGGCTGAGCTGGTATCCACAAGACACATCTCGATTTATAAATTCTATTTTCCAAGTGAAAAAGTTTGTGTTGCTATAACAAGTTATAAAAATTTGCTTTTTGTCTTGCCAGATCATTTTCAATGTGGCTCTTTTACAATGCCAATAATCACACCTTGTGGGCTCTCATTAGTCAATTATATGTGTGTACTCTTGCTTCATTGAGGGATTAATGAAAAGAAGTAATAAAAGGGCATCCTTTACCTAAGTATATGTAAACAGTATATCCAGTATATAACAGTAAACAGTATATGTAAACAGTACATCCAACACTGCTTGGATGTAGAATGTTACTTTTTTTTTTTTCCTTTAAAATACCATTTTCCAAAGGATCTAACCCTGCAAAGTCAGACAATAATGATAAATGCTTGATACAAAGCATAAGTGATACAAGCTTCAAAGGCTTGTAAGGAAATTTCTTCCCTGGTGTCTCAGAGTACAACATTAGTAGTTTTCCAAAGATAGAATCTTCTGGCAATAAAGCATGGTATGCTTTGTGTAAGGAAATACAGAAACTCACAGGAGATCTGTCATTAATGATAAAAGCCAATTTTCAATCCCATGGGGATACTTTCCTGCATAGAGAGATTTGGTGAAAAGCCTCAAGTTCTCACATCAAATAACACATGAGAAGACAGAGAAGAACAAGAAATGCTCTATGAGAATGGTCTTAGTGAGGATAAAAAAAAAAAAAAAGATAAAATGTCCCTATCTCAGCTAGATCAAACTTGTGATTCTTACTGTTAATCTGAAGAGATCATAAAAATGGATTAAGAAATGTGAAAATGGTACTGAAGAATTTGCAATACTTTGAATGTGCAATATGAATGTGCTCGCCTCCATCAGAAATTATGTCTTTTAATAAAGAGCTGCTCGAATATTTCACATCAAATTACTCATCTTTGTAAAACTGAGTTTTAAAGTCAATAGCTTTGAGGAGCAAAGAGTTTTAATGAAGGAAAGTCCCAAGCTTTCTGGGTTTTTTGATTCACTGCATTTTGGTGGTTTGTGGTTTTTTTATCGTCCTCAGCCTATCTGAACAGATCTTAGTGCTCATATTTCACTTCTGTCAAAAAATGTTCAGACATGGAAAATTACAAAAAAGCCACCCACTACTGTAGCTGCAGCTAATGTTTTTTTGTGGTTGTAGTACTCCTTTTCCTGAATCTTAATTTTGACCTTATCTCCTTTTCTTTTTCCCTTGTCTTTGTTTCTCTGCTCTCTTTCACAATATATCAAGATAACAACATATGCAGAGTAGCAAACAGCACTCTGGCCTGAAATTTACACTTACTTACAAAACCATCTTAGTTTATTGAACTGGTTTTTTGAATTGAATTACGACTACTAATTAAAAAAAAAAAAAAAAAGAAAAAAGAAAAAAAAAAAGAAAAAAAAAACAAACCACAAAAAACCCCAACAGCACATCATGATACCTATACATTTAATTTATTGTAATTTACTTTGGGTAGGCCTTTCAGTGGCCATTTCTGATAGGGAATGACTAGGAAGCGGGATTTTATGGAAAGGGGATGATCATTTTTCTACGAGCAGACATTTTAATTTTCCTTACGTGGGGATTTACTGCCCTCTGGTGTTTGAGACGAGCACAGAGCAGCCAGGGCACAGATTAACTTCAGCTGTAACACCAGCTGACTCGGGAAACCTCTAATCAGAAAATAGCAGGCTCGCCTAACAAGCACAATTACACTTTGCACCGGTGGCAAAGCTTTCCACTAAAATTCCACTCAATTACTGTGAAGGTCGTTGTTATTGTCTCATTAAAGTAAAGCTACATTATATTGTATTGTACAAAGGGCACAGCATGTGTGTGTGCACCTTAGCAACAGGAGCCAAAAAAAAATCAGTAATTATCAAAACGGATCAAACTCCACTACCCTGCTTTAATACATAATTGGCTTGTTCAAAGAGAGATTGGGGCCCTCTGGTGGAGAGGAACATTCATGGAAATCCAGAACTTTCTGAAGCTAGAGATAGCAGTTACAACTCATCAAAATGTGGTTTTAATAGCGTCAGTTATGTTTTTATATGCATGATTTATGATAATTCCATAACACTTTTATAATTTTTTTTCTGTATCAAAGGAAAGCAAGGATAGTGGTGTAAAAGGCAAAAAAATTCCATCCTACGTTTGCCTGGTGTTCTTTATCTGTGATGCTCAAATATTCAGTTCTAATGACGAGCATTTATGGTCATGTATAATCAGATAATACTTAAAAGTACTCAAAAGAAAAATAACCATTTAGCATTTCCCCTCAATCTCATTTCTTTTACCCAGTTTGTTTACTTCTTTCTTGGATGCTCAGAGCAAGTATCACAGCAAATATGTTTCAAAACAGCTACCCAAAAGGACTCTGGGAGTAGTAAGATGTTTACAAATATTTTGGAATTGGTGGCTTCTCAATTAAATCTTTATCCTTAACTACTTTCAGGCTCACACAAACACATGCACAGTGCAGCTGGTTTTTGTAACATTGTGCATTTTGTGCTGCTGAGTTATCCTTCAGCTAATAAGAGGAGGCCTGAGGAAATAATTGTACAATCATGACTTACAGACTGATGGTGTTTGTTTACAACACAGTGGTGTTGCTTAATCCTATTTGTCTCCTACAGCAGCATTTCAGTAAGAAAGTGCTTCTTCTTTTGTGTTAAAGAAGTGCTTGGGCTCACTACATCATTTAGGACTTTCTAATATGCAGAATATGTTACTGTCTGACATGACTAGAGACTATTGAGCCCAGAAAACAGAAGTGTGCTTATCTAGAGGGGCATGAGAGACAGACATTGGAACAAAGCTTCAGAAAAAATTGCAGATTGAGTTTATACCGGCATCAAAATCTTGAAGTTAATATTTCAAAAGGAGTTCGCAACTGAAATATAAATATAAACCAATTTAAATGATCAAATATGTATCCTTGTACTAACCATTGCAGATGATCAATCAATGATGATTAAAATTTCAGGTGTGATGTTGTGTCTCCCTGGTTTTCAGGACTTTGAAGTTTTTTCTTTGACATATCCAACTAACATAGTGAGAAAAGCTCAGGTGATGCAGGATTATATACTTTGCTGTGATCAAACTAAAAAGAGATCTTGCCTCAGTTAATACTCCCTTTTCTTAGGTCCAAAAGTGCCTTGGAGCTTATAGTCTTTTATCATCTTGGCATAGGCATTTGTATATTAACATATTCATATTCACATTTTACAAATGGAAACACTATGTAACACATTCATATCATTAAAAAGGTAGTGTTGATGAAATGGAAGCTTTTAGTCATTTAGCAATTATCAGGTCTGATCTCCCTATGGACAGTAGCTAACAAAATAAAAACAAATGAAACGGCAGAACAGTGTCTTACAAGTGAAGCATGAAAATTTCAGTGGAAACCACACTGAAGAAATTAATTGAGAATACATTAAGACAAATGACTAAGCAGACGTACAACATTTTAAGAAGCGGCTTGTCAATATTAGAAAATTTCTGCATCTGTTATTAAAAACGAGACGGAAAAAGTTCATTGCCACCTGAATGCCCAGCAAGCAAAAGTCAGAATTAATTACCCAACCTTCAGCCAGTTGCTCGTTCGGCAAACAGTGCGGAGATTTGTTTAATCCCAGAAGGAAACTGTCCAGGAACTGTGGAAAGACAGCCCGGGATTCCTGCCTGGAGACAGCTGCCAAGGGGATCGAGTGAGGAAAGCGCCTTTGGGCAGGGCTCGCCGGCACAGCGGGCACACGGGCAAGGACGAGGGGACGGCCACGGGGACATTTCTGAGGAGCTTCCTCAGGGGAGGGACAGAGGCACCTCAGAGGGAAGAGACACTTCCGACTCCTGTACGGGTGAGGGGCTGCTTTGTGTGGACGCCCTCCTGAAGAACGCACAAGGCCTTTAGCAGTACGGCACAGCAGAGCTAGGGCCACGTTCCTCAGGTTTTTCAGGAACGACGCCTCGCCATTCCTGCAATTCCCTGACGGCGGCAGGCCCTCAGCGCTGGCCGCCAGGGGGCAGTGCGGAAGCGCGGGAGGCCCGCTCCCCCCGTGCCGTGCCGTGCCGTGCCGTGCCTCGGTTCGGGCCTGCAGGTGCAGCCCCCAGGCTCCAGCACAGCAAGGGCCAGCTGGGCCCGCAGCTGATCCCGCCCTGCCCCGTACCCGCACCGGTGCCAGGAATTCAAGCTGATTTCACCCATAACTCTGCAAAGGTGCCCGTGTGCCCCGACGTACTTCTTGTGCCCCGAACTGCTTCTCATACCGTTAAGAATGAGGCAGGATCAGTATGTCCCGTGTTTCTAAATGCTTGTAATTTTATTTCTTTTGAATTAAAAAAAAAAAAAAAAAATCAAAGTAGAGGGGTTATTTCTCGTGCTATTCCTGGCTCAGTGCACTGAGTGGATGAAAGAATTTCCCTCATTCAAGCTGTTCAGCCATTGCTGCCTATACCCCAGCTTTGCCACCGACTTGTCTGCAATGTCTTACCCCCTGCACAGCCCAAGAGCACTGTCTTTCCTAATGTTACAGGAATGCACACATTACTTCCAGTTCCTGTTTTTTTCACCCCTCATTCAGTGTAGCTGTTCCCCATTTTTTTCCCCTGGAGCCAAAGGGGTTATGTCACAGCTAGCCAGACAACATACAAACAGAAGTAGAAACCCTGAGCAAGGTAAGACCAGCATCATTTCAGTCCCATCCCTAACTCAGAATTCATCACAGCAGCTGTGTTGGACTACAGAAGAAGTGGACCCGGTGTCCTTAATTTAGTTCTGTTACCTCATTTAGTCCTTACTCAAAGCAAAACCAAATTGGCTCCAGCTGCTGTGCTAACATTGGCAACAGCTGCTAAAACCAGTGTCACCTGGGCTGCCTCTGAATGTCCAACCAGACCCGAAATCCAACAGCTTCTCTCCAAACTGCGAGAGAAATCACAGTGAGAATATTAATTGAGAGCACAAGTTTGTCCAATTCTGTACAGATTTTTTCCCCCTCTCTATTAATACAAGCCCAGAGATTAAGGGTAACAGAGTTAGGTGTTTCCTGGATGATTCTATGTGACTAAAAATCAAGCTTCAGAAGAAGCCTCCCCAGCAAAGCCAGAATTTCAGATACTCTTCCATTTTCCTGCCATTAGCTATGACTACTATTCAGAGCCCCCCTGACCACTGTCTCTGATGGCTTTGCTGTAGCACCCGTTCAGTTTAGGTCCACTTTGTACTCAGGATAACTAACAAATATGTACCTGTAAAGGCTGAATCTGTAACATCAAGCTTTACTTAGTTTCCCCATTAAGAAAACAATGATTATTTGTGGTGTTTTCCCTTGTGTTGTCACATGTTAGCATAGCAAGTTGTCTTTTGGCATCAAACTCTGCTTGGAGGTCTCTCTTCCCTCTTGCATCATCATTTCAGATCAAGAGCCTTGTCTGACATTTTAAATGGCTAAAGCACTTGTTTCAAGAAGTTGAGAGAAATTAGAATATTGAAAAACAAATATTGAGTCTTCAGTTTTCCTCTCAGTTCCTTCTCACACACAAAAGACAACCAGATGACAGTATCTTTGTGGTTTTCACTTTTATACAGAATTATTCTTCCCAACTGAGTAACAAATACTCTTCTCTATAATAAAAAAGTAATGGTCTCCCAGCACAGCCTTATATAGTTCTTTGAGTAGAATCTCTCTCTAAAAATAGAAATCTCTTTGACATTGAAGCTCCAGGCAGCAAGGAAACTGTTGCATTTCAAGCTGAAGCTTTTGGAAAGCGCGCTCTGTATTTCCTTTACGAGTGTCCCACAAATGTTCAAAATGCGTGACCTGTCCTATCGTGAACTTTGAGCAAACAAGATTTTGTTTGCAGCCGGTGCTGTTGCAGCAACACCTTCTTAGAAACAAGCAATAAAAAAAGATGCAGCACTGGCAAAAGGTGCTGGACTTACAGCTCTGCAAAAATAACACTTTCTTTCCCCCCCACCCCTGCCCCCAGACACAACTGCCAGCTTTTCCCAGACTGCCTGGCTGGGCACGATATCCTGAGTTAAGCCAAACACTTGCACTGAGGACAACAGCACAGAGAAAAACAAACAAACAGAAATCTCACACATCAGGGTAGCAGTTTTTTCCAGTTCTCAGGCAGACATTCCTCTTGGGAATACACAGAAAGGAATGGGCAGGGGGAACACAAATCCTCTTCATCCAGCCTTTGAAGATGTTGACAAGTTGCTCTTACTAAAGTCAGGGACTAAACAAGCCAACTCTGCCAGCATGCTGGAATTGGAGACTGCAAGAATAGGAGGTCTAATTCCTGGGAGCACTAAGTCCAGGAGCATTAAACAGAGCTCAGCACCTCTATGTTAGACTGGCCTCAGACACAAATGTGCAAGGACAACAGCCACCGTTGAACATGGGAGCCAGAAGTCTGGCTCAGCTTCCACAATTACTGTTGGAGCAAAACAGCATTTCCTCAGTGCTCTGACTACTACTATCCATTTGCCATGCCAGAAGAGTTCATCTTCTACCACTGTAATATTCCCCTGGAAGCATATTTAACATGAATTTGAAATTGCTGACATTTCCAAATTATGAAATGTGGGTACTGATCTTAAAATCTGGATGAGGAGATGGGAATATTATTCTAGCCTACCCTGGGAGAGATTCATTCTTCGTTCAGCCTTTAGTTCCAGGGCAAATCTCATGCTCTACTTGATTTTAGTTACTTTGGTTTTAGTCTGGTTGGTCCCACACCTGATTTACACAGGATTTTATTTAGGAGCTGAAAGACAGATCATGAATACTATGCTCTATGTCAATTTCATGAAACCTGAATGATTGTCACACGTGTTGAAGAACTGCCTTCACAACAAAGGATTAAGGGGGTGACAAAGTGATCTTTTCAATAGAAATATTTATTCCTGTTTATCATTGTCTTTGGTTAAAGCCACTTCAGATTAAGCTACCGAAAAAGAAAGGTGAATTCTTGTGACAGTTTGCATGAATCCATCTATGGCCATTTTAGAGCTTGATAAAAAAGATAAAATTAAAACTAGGCAAATTCTGAAAATATTCTTTAAAATTTGATTCTCAGATAAGGAAATCTTCATGGCAGATTATAGGCTTTAATATTTTCGTTAAAAGCACAGGTTAAAAATCTTGCCCATTGCTGTTGCCCAGGCAGGTGAGAAAGCCCACAGAGGGAATATTTTTGTCTCTTAATTCCCTGGATGTTTTGAAAACATCTCTCAGGATGTTTTCCCCATCGTTAGGGCTTCCAGCACAAGCACAGAAACTTTGTCTGCTCTTCTGGGAGGAGAAAAACTGACTTCCCAGATTTCCAGCCTCCTCCATGCTTGGATATCCCTGGTGTACATCCACTCTCAGAACCATCATTGCTCCTTTCCTGGCCAGTTTTATTTGAGTCGCCAGGGAAAGGTGAGGCTGATGAACATCCAAATTTCCTGATGAGTCACAAAACAGGAGCTGTCCAGGACAGCAGCCAGACAACACTGGAAGGCCTTCACATGAACCTACATGTTGGCACTCACAGAACATTCACCAGCTTTGGCAGAGCTTTTCCTCCTAAACACCAAGGTGGGTTGGCCTGACACTGCCTCAGTTTTAAAATGCTGTTTCAAAACATTACGCCCTAAGCATGAGGGATGCTAAGGAAATTAAAATATTGATAATTGATTCTGCATGCTTTCTTTGACTGTTTTTTTTTAAATTGTGAGTCTTGGGAGACTTGTCCGAAACTCTACCTCATGGCTAAAGCTACTAGTCAATATAAATTTGTACACTACTTGTCTAAGATATGAAGAATTGAGCAGTTAGAGAAATGACAAGGAAGAGTGAAAATTTTGAAATTTGTCAGTAAGAACTTTCCTGGGAAGTAGGGAAGCTTGAATCTAGCTGACTTATATTGAGTAGTGGAAGGAATAGATACAGTTCAGAGAGAGCAACACGGTAGAGTTTCATGTGAAGCCCTGAATAATAAATAAATAAATCTAGCATCTTTCACAGAGGACCATTTTTCTTTTGACTAATTCTAAGTTTTATTTAGTTGAACAGTCCAGGTGAAGATGACCACAAGCACTGGGGGCTGGAATGCAGCCCCTGTATGGAGCTCTCAGCTGAGTTTGGGCCACTGTTTGATTCATACTTCTCAAATGACTTGGAAGACTGTGCTTTCCTGTGAAGATTATTTGACATTGGGCACTTTGTTTGTGCATAACACAATAATTGTTTGATGTATATTATCTAGATGCTGCCTTTACCAGATGCTCATGTTATTTGGTTTCTTTGAATAATGTCTCTCATTTGTGCTAATACAGCCACCAAAGCCCCCCTAATCTGAGATCTGGCCCAGTTGTGCTGAGCTTTGTACACACAAAAGCTCCCACAGTAAACACAGGGCCACTGCATTCTCCACTGGGAGTGAGGCAAAGCTTCCAGTTACCTCTGCATGGTGTTGACTGAATTGCTGCCTCAGCAGTGAGGCAAGTAGCAAGAAATACATCACTGGGCACACATTTCAGGATAACCTTGACATCACTGACAGTGATAGCTACAGCCCTTGCTGAAACAGAAACCTGTAAGACAGCATTTGTTCCTTCTTGCTGCCTTTGCTATTCCTTTCGGGAGGATGATCATATGGCATGCTCGTGTATTTGCAAGCTCATGACATAATGTTAAGGGATTGTAATAAACAATACCATTTCGGGGAATAGACTGGGGATACTGAACATTTTAACTGTCACTGGAGCAGTTTTGCTTTAAGGATTAAATGTGTTGTCTCAAATCCAGATTTGTAATGAGAACCCTCCTGTCTTTCCTTCTCTGCCTGTTCCCATCCCCCCTGCATCAAGAGAATTTGGGCAGGTGACCAGTGGAGTGAAAATGAGACAGGGGAGCCACACAGAACAGAGTAATTGATACAGGATATGAAGCTAGGAATGAGTGGATTTGACAAAGTGCACACCAGTAAACTGAGTGGCTCATTTGCCTGCCAGCAGGATGGATTTATAGGCTGTGTGTCACTAAGAAGCCAGTCATCCCCCCTACTGCTACCTCCCCAAAAAACCCTCATGCCCCTTGTGTCCCCCTGCAAAACGTTGCTTAATCTGAAAGGCAAGTCACAAGTCAAAGCATCACATTACACAAACATGCTTTGGACTAAACTGGGGAAAGTACAAAGACCTCCAACAAACTAATTTCTTTTTCTTTTTCTTCTTTTTTTTTTTTTTTTTTTTTTTTAAACTGAAAGGTTCAGTTAACTCTCACATATCTTTGCTGTTTCCCCCAGCAGCCCCAAGTCTAGGCTAGAAATGTTCTCTTTGTAACAGTATGCATATATTATATACCATCATTCTCTTAGAAGCACCAGCAGGTAAGTACTTTCAGGTAGCAGCTTTTGCTTTTCACCTTTCATTTACCTGTGCTTTGACTGCAATTTTGGTACAAGAAAGGTGTCCCTTTTCCTACAGGAAACTCCTCGTGTATGGTCTTGGAACCGTACAAATTGCAGTTCCTCTACTCATGAGTGACAAGAGCTCAGCCCCAGGTTAGGCAGTGGATATGCTTATCACAGGAACTGCCTATTGTAGCACTTGTTGCCTCCAACTGTTATAAAGACTTTAGATCTCTATTTATTCTCCCTTGACCTTATCATTATAGAAATTCTAATCTCCAGGACATAAAGTTAAAGGCTTTTGATTCTACTTTTATACCAAAGCACTCAGTAAAGGTGCATTATTTTCTCAATCCCAAAGAAGCATTGACAATGCAATTATCTCTCTGCATGGGGAGCAGTGGGAAGGAAGAAATGAAAACATAGCTACCGTGCTCATGGAGAGATCAAAGTTGGTTAGGACTTAGAAATAAGGCAGGAAGCATACAGCCAGTCACTGCTCAAGCAGTGCAAGAAGGAAAGGGGAATGGAAGTAGAGCAGACAATGCACATCTACAATACTGAAAAGCTATAGCATCATTCCTCCCCTTGTCACATGTTCCACTGTAGCAAAAATTCACTGTAAAAAGGTAAAGCAGCACAACATTTTGGTTTTGACACATCAACTACAAGTATGCCATGGTACACTCCAAGAAAGGCTGTGCACTGGATCTGCTGTACAAAATGAACAGCAGATTGAAGTGCCGTACACCCAAGCTCACTGTTGGGAAATCTGCTGCGTCGCCAGCATACCACATCAATGTTTCAGAGGTCATTATCTCATCTCTTCTTCAGCTGCTAACTTTGGATTTCTGCCAGAAAAAGGCAACCGCCAGTAAGATGATACACCAGTACATTAGGCAAGGCTTTTGGGAATTTGAGCAGGCTTTTCTTTTCACTGAGATCAGTCTGCTCTGTGGGTCCAAATGGCACAAGTGCTCTGTCAATATATAAACGGCCAAACAGGTTCTGTAACCCTCCCATGACAGAATGTGTAAGAACTGCATTTGTCAAATAGACATTGCAAAGAACTGAATCTTTTTGTTAGTACTTCTGACACTGGGAAGGAGGAGACAGCAGTCACCGAACTGATCCAGAATCAAGAAGTATGATTTCATATGTACAGTGCAGCAGAAGAACTGGAGACAGACTTAACCAAAAAGTAAACCAATAACTACCTGGTACCATATCCCCCTTGCAAGAACGTCCCATGAACTTTTACATGAGCAAACCATGATTAAAGTCTGCTTTAGCTGTGAGTTGCTAAGTAAAGCCAGAACCTTTGCAATGGGATCCATGGATTTTAAAATTCAAAAGTACCTTTGTTTTATGTGGCTTGGCATCCTAGATGTGTGTTGCCTTGTGTTGCCATAAGCTACTACAGTATTATACCAGCGTTCAATTTTTCCCGTGATGATCTTAGTGATAATCAATGGCAGCACTTGTGTGCATTCAAAGAGTGCTATCCTACCTCCCCTTCTGGAAAGACTTTTTGAACATTTAATAATAAAACTATGTCTGGACATATTAACTATTTTCTCCTTTGATGTCTTTAACATTATTTTGTCTCATAACCCATTTAGAAAGATAATTACCTTAACAGACAGACATGAAAGTAGATGTCTCCAGAAGGTTTCCTTTAAGACCAGAAGGAGAAAAGGGTGAGCTGCACTGCCCAATTTCCAATATCATTGTTGTGCTACTGGGAAGAATTTGGTGAGAGGAAATATTCTGTGCTTACCTTACAAGCCAAAGATACTTCATTATTCAAAGCTTCCTCTCAGAAAAACTCTTTGGGAGATAACTTAGAAGTATCTTTGTTTAACCCAGTTAATTAACAGGCATTTGTATTGTCTCATGAGTCTTACTGTGTAAATCCTGTATACAATCCCCAAAGGAGGGGACACAGAGACTTCAAGGTAAAATATAGAAAAGTAGTTTATACTCACACTGTCTCAATTCATATTATCTATATTTATAGTAGCTAAAGTCACAGCACTTGAGCTTTAGCTCTGGGGCAAGGCTCCTCATTGCATTCCCATACATTCAGAAGAGCTAGGGAGCAGTTGGATCTCACCATCCCAGGGAACTTGCCCTGTCTGAAGCTTTTACTTTGTGGCTTTTACCCTGACTGATTGTGAAAGAAAGTTGCTTATCTGGTAGAGAAATTCAGAGAGTCCAGAGAAGACGAGAACTGGAATCAGCTTGACACAAAGTCACCTCCAGGCAGCACAGATGCAAATAGCTCGAGCCACATCATGCAGCAGACTCATGCTCAAGTACAGGCATGGCTAATGAAAGCAGACTAAAATTTGGTTTGCCAGCTCTAAAGAGGCCCTTTATAGGAGTAAAATGCATGCAGCCATCGTGGAGTCTATATACAGAATACATACACCCAGGTAAATCGTCCCACTCCAGCTCCATCAATGACACTTTTATCTCAATAGCATTTTACTCATTTTGCTCAAAATGCAATCCATAAGCTTGAGCCCTGTCCTGCCAAAAAAGCCTTCAGTTTAGACCAGAACCTGCTATTTCCAATGAATTTATGTGGATGTAAAGCAAGAGTTCTAGGCAAGAATATTTCCTAATTATATGGCTTTTAAAACTTTTCAAGGAACTCCTCTGCTACCATTACTCAGTTAAATCTACAAGTGGCTCCAATTCCCTCCATGAAGATCTGATGACTCTTTCCTGTCTGCACATCACTATCTGTCTACTGACAGCTACTTTCTCTTTATATACATGGTAAAACAGAAAATTAAGAGCACAAAGGTCTTCCAATTCTCCTCATTATGGACACTTTTTTCCTTAAGACTCTTTATTTATACAGCCCACATTATAACTTGTGATAGCAGTGCTTGGGGATGGGGAAGAAAGCATTAAGGTCAAAATACATTTGGATGTTCTCATTGTAAACCTAACTGAAATCCCGTCCAGAAACCATGGAGAAAACAAGGGGATGTGAGTTTGTCCCTTCATCACCCCTCTGATTTAGCAATAACACTGTTTACCAGCCTGGAGTCTCTGAGCTATTTAAAGGATCTATGGAGATCCCTAAAAAACCCAAGCACATTAGGAGGTAGGCTTAACTTACTGTACAGTCCTTCATATCTGACTCCTAAAAAACTCACTAACTGAAGGCTACTTTTCTGTGTAAAGGACTCCTGCATGCATAACCATTGCCAAACAAGGCCATAGAGCCTTATTTATAAACTGTGGCTGAATGAATTTGATTTGTAACTTCATTTTTAATTCCCTAACTTCATACAGTCAAACTGCTAATACAGTAACATTTGTCACTCTGCGTGCTTCTGCTTCCTTCTCATAGCAAAGTTTTGCCCATTTTATTAAAGATAACTTTAAAATATTTTTAAATACATTTACCAGCCACTGCCCTTGCTCTAGGGTTTATAACAGAAGAGATCAAGTGCCTTTTTTGGGGGGTTTTCAGACTTTCTAAAAATACTGTCTACAGGAAACACTGATCTTTGATTCCTGATCCTGAACTTCATGACTAACACTTAGCTAATCAATTAATGAGAAAATATAACTTCAGAAAAGTATGATCTAATGTCTGATAAAATTAAACTAAGTAGTGAATACGTTACTTTATTTAGCTGGCCTCAAAACATATTTAAGAAAAACATGTTAGCCAGATAAATTTATTGCAGCAATTAACAGTCAGCCTTTAATTATTGCAATATTAATTTGTACTTAGTTGAGTGGCAAAGCTGAGTTCCACTATACTTTGTGTACTTTCACTTGTAGTACTATCTGTCAGTTTGTCAGCAAGCAGAATAAAGCTTTCTCTAATGACTTAGATTTTTGATCACTTCATCACATCTCCTGTCTTTGCAATCACTTTGAATCACCACCTCTTTTATGGCCAGGACTAGGCCTATTCAGGTCAGTTGGCTTCACTGTTAATTCTGACACATAACCCATTTAACTTGGATTCTTAACTTAATTATACTTTCTCTCAAAAGTAAGGTATCTGACTGTATGTAAAAAACCATAGATTTAGAAACTTCAGAACTGTATTCAGGGTGTCACAGTTAAAGTGCAAGTTGTTTCTTTTAGAGAAAATATGACTTGTGAAAGGAGTGCATCACCCACTTACTGCTTTAATATTAGTACAAACATCAAAAGAAGCAGCAGTGTCTCTCCAGCCCCACTTTCTTGCATACTGACACCTATTTTCTCTGCTTCTTTACCATTTCTTATCTCTGGCAATACAATAAAACAATTTAAAAACCTCAACACAAGGCATTTAAACACTGCCACTCTATTATTCCATAGTTAGTTAGTTAGTTCTACAGAGTAAGGGTACTAATCCCAAGATTTAGGTTAATGATTACTTTAAAAAGGCTATTTAATAGAAATGTATTAAACATATTTCTGTATTACTGATAACAACAAGACATCAAAGAGCAGAGTTTGCTACTGTAGTAAAAATTACTGCTTTTAACGTTGGCTAGTTGTTGGGTCTGAGAAGGTAACATTAATCTGAGGAATCATTATTCAGTAAGGGCATAACAGTAGCCAAAGAACATGTCCTTTGTTATTGATGTTTAATCACCAGCTTAAAAGAAAGCCAAAAAAAATCACTGCTGGTAAAGTTTGAAGTTGACATAACTAAAGTAGTAAACAATAATGAGGATGGACAACTGATCTACAGAAGTCCCTTGCCTGGTAAGCCTTGCTATTTTGGGCAACATATTTCATCACAGCAGAACCCAAGGCCAGCCACCAAAGACCCAAACCTACCACTGAGGACAGATATGTGAGTAACATTCCAGGAACCAGCTTCAAACCTTGAGGGGCAACAGCAGCTCAAATGAGGCTTCAGGAATCAGACAGGATGTCCAACTGAATTGGCTCTTCCAGAGGTGACCCCTGAATGAAAGAAACTACTCTGTATGAACAAGGTGCCTGAAATTTAGGGAAGGATATTTCCAGTGGCAATATTTCCTGTTCTGCTGTTTAAAAGCTGCTGGCAAATTGAAAAAGGATGAGTAAATAGTTCTGAAAATAACTCATGGTTTTGGAAAGCTTGCTTTAAATTCAGAATTTTGCTGTGCAAATATATGTATATTTTAAAGCTACATAAGTCTTATTTTATTAGATACAATTTTAGGCTAAATGGACTATGCTTATGGTCATATTGCTCAATTCCTCAGACTGGCTGCTCAGTCAGGCTGTACCTGATGCACAGCACTTAGACACATGTCCCAGGTAAAAGTTTGTACTCCTGGCTCCAGAATAAATTAACTCCAGAACAAGAGTAAGATACATATCATCCTTAACAAAAAACACTGGTAAAGATGATGAAAACATGATGAAAAATCCTAATAATTCCTCATTGAGCCATTAGAGAACCTGGAGTGCAGAGTATCCTCAAGTGCATTTGCCTCACTTTAAACTACACCTCACTGACCTTGTTACCAGGTTCAACATTCCTCAACCCTGATCTGCTTATTATAGAGTTCAAACATGAACCCAAAATCATCAGCTGGTCAGCTGAGCCCCAGTTGCTGTCTGTGCATCCACTTGCAGCCACAGCAAGTAACAGCTGCATCTACTCCAGCTTTTTAGCTGCATCGGGATAACATTTTTTGAAGTAAATTTCCCAGTTATTCCTGATTTACCATACTTTGTTTCATAACATGGGACAGTTCTGGGTTGTAACTGGAGTGCTTTCAGATTAAATCAAAGGAGAGCTAGTTATGTGGGAAGGAGTCACCAGCTGGCAGAAGGAGACTTGATCTAGTTTAAATTAAAAGCACCACAGTGAACACAGGATGAGGGCTGAGCCCTCCCATTTGCTTTCTCTAAAAATACCTTTTCCCCACCCTCACATGAGCACAGCCACTGTGTATCCACCTATTTATTCTTTACTGGTTAAGAAACTGACTGGAACTGTGCGCATCCATGGCTGCTCCAGCCCCAGCAGCATCCCACAGCCACCACCGAAGTTCCTATCCCATACTTTCCCCACAAACCTGTGTCTTTGGGAGGTGATCTCTCACCAGGCCAGCACAGCACCCAGACCTTGCTCACTCACAGCTCCCACCTGAAGCCTTCACAGACCCTCCTGAGCAGCCTCTGGACAGCCCCCAGTCCCTGCTGCCTCTGAACTGGTGCCAGGGGGTCCTGGATTCCCTGGAGTGCTCAGATAACAGTGAACACTCAGGCTAAGTTCTTCACATAGCATGGAACAGTTTTTCCTAAGTTTAATATTTCTGTGGATGTGAGGAATTGCTCAGCACTTGACATTTTAATCATCAAAGAGCACTCCTGATAGTGGGAAATTCTAGATACAGGAGAAATCTTGGAATAAAAAGAAATTACACACTTCAGGTATGTGAATAATAAATAGTCCTGACTGAGGGGGAGCAAGAAAACAATAGAGACAGCAGCAGCTGAAAATGGGGTGGAGCTCTTCAAGGTGCCCACTAGCAACTGGTATTTTGACAGGTTTAGCACTAACAGCACCAGCCCAGTGTTATACTGGTATTGCAGGCATTGGAAAACAAAGAAAATATTTCCAAACTTATTTTTCTTGTGGTGAGATCCCATTCAAAAAAATTTATTGGAAAACTCACATTTTCTTCCTTAGGAAAACTTCAACTCCCAGTACATAGGAGAAACAAGTACCTGAGAAAGCCAGGGCTGCACTATGAGGCAAGACCAATCACTGGTTTTGTGAGAATCTCTCCTGCTTTACAACCAAATATGCCTTGCCTTAAGTCCCCAAGAACTGGATAAAGGTTTCTTACTGTCCCCTGTGTGACCAAGTTGCATTTCTGCTAACAAAAGCAGCTTTTGTTACCCAGTGGGCTCCTCAAAGGCTTTCTGCCAAAACTTTGAAAGAGAACTGTCCACTGAACACATATTTTACCAGGGAGATCTTTCTTTCCACAAATGTTCTTGGAATTTTGTTTTTGTACTGGGTGGGTTTCTTTCTTTATTTTTTATTTATTTATATTATTTTTCCCAGAAATCTGAAAAGTTTTGGTTTACATGAGTAAATTATTTATTCATTTTTGTGGGTTTCCAGTGAAAACAAATAAACAAAGACAGAAACAATTACAGCTTGCCTGGCAAAGCAGTCTACATATTGTTGTGTAAGTGGGTGTTATGCTGAGGCTGAAATAACATGAATGATGATGGGATATTCTATCCTAAAACCAACCTGCTATTTATCACACAATCTGCCCTTGCCTATTTTCTTCTGGGTGCTCTCTCTTCCCTTTTATTATTTTAACAGAAACAAAACAAAAAAAAAAAAAAAAAAGGTTAATACTGAGGTGATTTTATATAGACATTGTTCAAATTTGGGAGGGTGTTTTTGCATGCAGTTTCATATATCTCAGAATTGTGATCTCTCAACAATTCACAAGGCAGAAAAATGGACTGAGAGAACCTTTTAAAAACTTTGAAAAGAAAATCAATCTCCTTGTCTGTTTGGTTTGTTTGTTTGTTTTTAATGCTACCAAGGAGTCCCTCAAACACTAAATAAAGAAAGAGAAACAAGTTTTCTTCTCGCAATCCAGGTATCACATTATGCTATTTCAGAGTTCACAGGTTTCTATAATGGATGTTTACAGATTTTCTGAAAAAGTCTCACTCAAAATTCTTCATGGCATCTACATTAAGTATTTACATTCAGGCCAAGAATGTCTTGTAAAATTTTAATAGTATACCCTCCTAATTAAAAAAAGACAGTAACTAGACCTCATCCCAAATTCTAGCTATTATATGAAGCAAAACCTTCTAAACACTGTCTAAAGTGTCATTTCTTCCCAAGGCACAAGGATGTTTATGCTCTTGTCCAAGGGGAGATAAACAGAGCAGCATACCACTCCATATTTGTAAATGTTAACTCTGCAAGGTAGAAACTGGCTTCTGTATGCACCAGGCTTCTGTTCCTTTGCCGCTCCAAGAGCCATAATGTGACATATGGGAATGTGTAAATTGAAATAGCAGAGATAGATATGGTGGCCCTGCCACAGAAAAATGTGCAGTCCTACTGCTGTGCCCCACAGCATCCTGATTCCAAGGAACTTCCTTTCTGAAATGTACCTTAGGTACCAGCCCAGTAGCTTAATAGAAAATTGGGACAATTCCATGGCTCTGTGGGGCAGTTCCACCCTTAGGTCCAGATTATACCAAAAGTAGCTTTCCTACAGTGAGTAGGGACTGACTCTGCTACTGTGAGTGTGGTAGAAATGTTATTTCTCTAAAAATTTTCAAGAAAACACTATGAGAATTAACAAGGGAAACATGCTGAATGAACAACTGGATGTGGTATAAGGCCAAAGTACTCACAGCAACAGGTAGAAGATTGAGCTCAAAGAACTCAAGGCCAGCCCTTTTTTGTGTATATGTCATTCTAAAATAGACTCATGCAAGAATCCTGGTTAATATAACACACTCTTTGCCAAATATGTACTTCAAAAATAGCCATCAACTGTAGGCATACCTTGAGTGGTGTTAGAGCTGTCTGGGCTTTGTTATGCAAAGAACAGTGATAAGTTATAACACACTGCCAGTGGAAAAAGGAGTGAAACTGAAAAACTGAGCTGCACAGGATTCTTGAATGAGAACTTAACAGGGAAGTTTAGACCATAACAGGCATGCTTTAATAAATCAGGGCACTTACTCACATGACTAAACATGGATTTAGGAGCTCCAGGGATGCAGATGTCTATGGTTTGGAGACTAAAACTACAGTTGGGCATCTAAGGAAAAAGTGACCAGCATGTAGATATTGATACTCTACCCAGAGAGGCCTGAATTTACAGACTCATCTTTTACAATCTCAGTGCTGATTTCAGCTCTTAGTAGTCTTCATTTTCAGAGAAACGAATGGGGCATTTTTTGCAGTTCTGCTAAACTGTGATCAATTGACTGTTGTCTGTCCCAAACTTCCATGTCTCCCAGTTTTAGAAGAATTCATCCAGCCTGTTTGACACCTAGCTCACAAGCTCAGCAAAGCAGAAGGTTTTGTATTATTACTGGCCGGAATAGTATTAACCTCAACAGAGACAAGTTATTAATTTGCATTACCGTAAATGTTGTTCTGATCAATTTTGTTGATCCTTTTGCACACACAAAAAGTATGCTGAGGACATGGTTGCTGCTGTTTTCAAATGAACACTAATTCTGCAATTTGGAATTTTTCTTTGACAATTTGGAATTTTTCTTTCGTTGTAGGTTCGCAGCAAAAGCAAAGCAGCCAAGGCTGGACTGTGTGAGGGGGATGAGGTGGTGTCTATCAATGGCAAGCCTTGTGGAGACCTAACCTATGCTGAAGTCATTGTTCTGATGGAAAGCCTGACTGACGTCCTGCAGATGCTTATCAAGAGGTACAGGAATGCTCAGGATGCTTTGGTGCAATTCAGTGAATCACCTGGAAAATGCTGGCTTTGAACACACTCATTTTGCAGACTTATACTGAGAGGTTCTGATAGTCCTATTGGTAATGTCTGTAACTCTGCTTGGATGGAAAGGAAGACAGAGAATTTGAGCTGAAGGAATTAATGTATATAATTTGAACAGCAGCAGTCAGGCACAGAATTAATAGTACAGTCTCCAAATGTAAGTATTAATACTTGCAAGGTGCCTACTACCATATATGCATACTGCAGAGCCTTGAGTTCAGTTATTCCCTGCACCCCTTTGATGCAGTGAAGTGTTGTTATTCTCCACAGATAGGGAAGTGAGGCTTACATAAAACAAAGGCTGCATAGAAGGAGAAACTGTGCTACCCAGATATGCCTTGATGATGACATGGCAAATGGTCTTCTTGGGTGGCAAAATGTGTTAGTGGTCAGGAGGAGGAGAGGGTCTGGAAGTCATGAATTCTATTTCTGTAGCTGTTATCACCTCACTAGATGAGGTGGGGGAAGTCACAGCTCTCTGGGTCTCAGTTTCTGCCTTTGTAAAATAGTTGAGAGGGAATTTCAGTTTTCTTTGAAAATGCTTTAAGTTTCTTAGAGCAGAGAAGCTTCATGCAAACTTGCAAGCAAGCCAGCATTACCGCTCACTGAACATCAGTCTATTCCAATGCCTGCTCTGTAATTGCCATCAGTGTAATAAAGGCAACCTGGGTTCAGAGCCACCTACAGGAAAGCACATTGTCCCCAGACTGTGAATTCAGACGGGATGAACTCTGAGTTTCCTTCAGTGGGGGTCAGAAGAGGAAGAAAAGTCTTGAAACTCCCACACTCCTTGTAAGGACTTAAGGCTCCCCCCAGAGCTACTGCAGCTCCCTCTCACAGGCAGGACCAGGAAAGGATCAGAATTTGTCATGACAACTACCAGAGCAGTGTCCCTGGAAAGGCTGAAAACAGGCACTCCCCTCTGGTTACCAGGGATGTCTACACAGTATGTGAAATTCCTCATGGTTCCTGCAACCTGGAGAAAGGAGCTTTCCTCCAGTGCTTAGCAGTTCAAAGTGACAGTCTGCCTTCAAAACTAGATGCTCTCAAGGAATGCTCATTTTATTTATAACAGACATTTTGCATGGCCTGTGTGTACATGTTTTCTGGGGCTGAGTAATGGATCACTCTGACAGGATCAGGGGGACAGTGGTAGCTGAGGATTAGAGCTTACCTTCCCCAGAGTGCACAGCTCCTGCTCCTGGTTCAGCAGGGGAGCAGCTGAGTGTTCCTCATGTGATAGCTGCATTCTTCTGCTTTTAATTCATAACGTGGCTATTGGAGCTGCACTTGTAAGAATGATATTTGTGGCTGACCAGCTGTCTTCTCTTCAGCCATAGAAATAGCTCCACATACTTTGACTCCTGCCTGTAGCTGTTCCATAACTGATATTTCAGTTGTCTGAAGGCCAAAGGATGCTGCAGCTGAAAGGGACTCTCCATTGCCCCTGCTAGAATGCATGGTGAACAGCAAGGCATGTCCTGAAAATCAGAACCCAAACAGAGTGTTTATACTATATAATTCAGTGTTTCATGAAATCAAACCATGACAAAAATTTTAGGAAAATTGAAGTTGCTCAACACTCTGAAAGTGACTATAATGTCCTAAAGAAATTCACTGTGAGAATCTTTAAACTTCTCATCAGCTCATCTCTCCCAAATCCCAGTCCTTGCTGTCTGTATCTTCTCAGGTATGAGAGAACGGACTAAAACACTTCTCTTCCACTCCCACCTCGTTTGTGGGTATTATCCCTCTCAGCACTACCCCGATAAGGATTTTTCAGGAAGTGTCTTAGCATCCTTTGAGAGCAATGAGAAGCAAATCCTTCCCTTTCTGAGTAGCCACTTGTTAGCATCCACCTCAAGAAAATGCTGGAAAGCATGAGGAAAGAATAATTTAAGTGGTATTCCACTGGTGATTTTTACATCTAAGTATCTTTTCTTAGCAGGGAAGAATATTTTCTATTGGAAAGTCCCTGAATTTTTTTGCATGAAGGATGGATTTTCACAGACATTAACTGTTGACCTCATTCTGCTCTTACAAATCTTACTGAGAAGAAAATTGGGCTTTAAAAACAGTTTTTAAAATGCTACTTGGCCTTTGATGTCTACAAAAGTTTTCTCAATGCTGTGTAAGCCACAGTGAGTTAGTGACCAGCAGCAGTGCCCAGAAAATGCTCAGTTTACAGGATGAGAGGAAAGCGACACCCTGCAGGGCAGGCAAAATCCCAGATGCCGTGTGGGGGAGCATCACACTGACCTTCCCTGCAAATGCTGAGCAGATGGACCCGGGAGAGAGGGGACAGACACCGAAACACCAGCCTGGCCTTCTCACATCAGGGTTAGCAGCTCCTGGGCTACTGCTGAGCCTGGAGAGAACATTTCTAGGGGGAAGAAGGGAGTGCTCAGTGCATGCCGACATGAAATACACCATGTAGGGAGGAAAAACATGAGCCTGTGACAAACCCTGCCGTGCTGACTCCTGGAGTTCTGCTTCCTTCCTGGAATTGCACCAGGGCTGTTGTTCCTGAAGTGAGCTGGAAAGGCCTGAAACAGAAACAATCATTTGACAAAACAGAATCTGAAATTACAATAAGGAAATCATAACCCAGTATTCTGCCTTTTGATAGAGGAGACAATTATGTCTATATAGAGTAGAAGTATATCCATACGTAGCAAGGGCCTTTTAAGGTGGAAATCTTTCTCTCCCACACACACACACACAATCATTCAACTACCAATAAAGGCTAACATTTAGCTGGCCCAGCCCCCAGTCCATATCTTACAAGGAAATGTTTACAGATTTCAGTAATTTATCTGTGCTCGAGAGCAGTGCAATTGATCATCCAAGCAGCACCGTCCGATGGGATCCAGCAGCACTCACAAGGAGTTCCCTAAATTAAAATCTGTCTGACCTTTACCAAGCCCCATCTGTGGTGACATGGATGTTACACCCCTCGTGTCATTTGAGGCAAACCCAGGCTGCCACAAGCAGTAAGCTGCATGCCTGAAAAGCAAGCGATATTGAAGTTTCTTCAGCACACTGACAGATTCATTCCTTCTGCTGTTTCTTCCAACCTTTATTTCTGGGGGGTTCCAAAGCTTCAGAATAGCCAGGGCTGCTTTTGATTTCAAAAACCTCTATAGTACTTGATATTAATACTTTACTGAGAACACCTACCACTTCCCTCATTTGTAAAAGTGCTTTGCTGCCTTCTAGCAGATAGAAACTCTTAATGGTATTCTGCAGCCTTGCTGTACAGGGAAGGTTTCTCCTCAAATGAATAGTACTCAGTATGGTCCAGAGTACTGCAAGAAGGTGCTAAAGAGCACACCAGGTGTCCTAAGAGCAGTACATCATCTTAACTGGGCCAGAGGAATTAATAGTTTAGAAAAAGGAGCTACACTGACATATATTGTAGGTTTTGTAAGTGAGAACAACATTTTCCAGTTGGAAATGGTATATTTTTAAATAGGTAGGAAATATTGTATAGGTTCACTACCCTTTTTTGCTGGCTCACCAGAATAGGCCCAGAATATTTCAATTAATCCATAATATATAAGGATGATGATCCTCTCAGGAATTCTTTGAATGTATATTTCAAATATTCATTTCCTTCTTTCTGATCCTTATCCAGTACTTCTCTATTCCTTAGAGAGTGAATGATTTGGGACAGGAGCCACATGTAAGGATGGTGCCTAAAACAGTTGCAGTAGTGACTACAGAGACAAAAATTAACCACTCCTGTGGTGTCATGCAAAGTCAAATTTCTCACGGACATGTGAAATATGAAGAAGTATTGTCTGAAATGTCTCAGCAGCATTTCTCTGGAAACCTTATAACAGAAATGTGTCTGTGAAAGCACACTGATGTTAAGAATTATACAATTCCACATTTTAGGTTAGTAGTGGGGTCATAGTTCTACCAGAGTAATGTAATTTCCCTCTTACTGCACTGCTAAGTTGAAAAATTTTCAAAGATACAAAGGTGCTTCTGTTTAAGATGTCTACATTCTGGGAAAATTCTTCTATTTAAGTGGACCTGCTAGAAGGTGCCACAATTAATTAGGGTGGAGAAATACTATGCAGAAATTGATTTTGCAACTCTAGTTACAGTGGCTGTGCTTACAGAAGCTTAATTTCTTGAATTGTTTATGTATGTGCAGATCCTCCAGTGGAATAAATGAAACCTTGAACGCTGAAAGAGAAAACAGGAAGCACGAGAACATAAAAATTGAGGATTATGGGGAGAACACCACACTGCAACTGAACACAGTGCAAGAGATACCCCATGGAGATTTATGCATCACAGAGATTTACAGTGGGACTCACCACGGAGCAGCAGACAGCAACACACACTTTGCTGAAACAAAACAAGAGACCACACAAAGCCACAGAATTCCTCCTAAAGTGATAGGCACCCCCAAAGTGATCGTGACAGATGAGGCTGGTGTCAGAGGGACGACAGAAGAAGGGCCAGGTGCTATGGTTGAGCTGCAGGTGTCCCTCTCAAATGATGCCCACAAGGCCACCAGTGCTCCTGCTGTGACTCTCTTGGGGGCAGAAGAGCTCCCCCCTTCAGGCAGAGGACCCAGTGCACAGCAGGGCGGGAGCAGCCCCCTCATTGCAGTTCCCCTGGGTGTGAAGGAGAGCAACATCCAGTGGTCGAACAAAGTAGTCCACTTTTCTAGCAGCAAGGAGGTCAAGAGGATCCAAGGTGCAGCTCCATCTATCCCCAGGGTGGAGGTGATCCTAGACTGCTCAGACAGGGAGAAGGAAGCGCTCAGGTCTCCGTCTGAAAGGGGGTGTGTTGATTCTCAAGTAGAAGGAGGGCAGTCAGAAGCACCTCCTTCCCTCCTCTCCTTTGCAATCTCAGCAGAAGCCACAGTGCAGGCAGAAGACAGCAAGCACTCGGAAAAGGAACACAAACCTCTCAAGCACAGGGCAAGGCACGCAAGTGAGTATGTCCCATCTAATAATTTGCACTGCCTGGGGCATCTTTTGTAGCTTTGGATATAATTTCAGGATTTAGAATGCATTAGAAAAAAAATGTTTAGAGATTTTTTTCTGCAGTTTTCTAACTTTCCCTCTCTCTTTTTCTTTTAAATGATGATTCTGTTCTTGCTTTATGTATTTTTTCAGGGTAATACAATGCTCCTGGTGATGAGTCAAGAGTGTACCCATGCCTTAACTGCGCTGAATAACTTTGCTTAGTAGACTTCCACTTTGAAATTAACTCATGACTTTGTCCAACTAAAAATACTTACTGAAAGGGCTGAACTCTGCTGGTCTTCTAACTCATATTCAGTGGCAATCTGTAAAATATTAACAAAAAGAGCCAGTTGCTTGCACATGTCTAAGTGAATCCTGTGGCTTTCTCCTTTTATAGCAAAAGCTTTGCGTTGTCATTTGCATCATCTAAAACCAAAGCCATGCCACTGCTTTGAAAAGTTAATAAAAAAGTCTAGCAGCAAAGCTTGATGTCTGCAGAAGAGATTTTGACAGACACCAGCATGTGTGTAACTGTTACATGATCCTTTTGGTTTTGTCAGCCTTCTCTAGACTGTAAAGTGAACATGTTATTTCTCCTGACTCCCAGACCCAGAGGTCAGGTCCAAGAAGTTCACATGGAAGCAAACTTGCCACTGGAGCCAATATTAATTAACTAGGTGTAAAGGTGTATTATTTATTATTCAATCAATTTATTTCTTTGTTATTTTATCCATCTGGGACGTTTCTATTGGTTGCTTGCTCCTTCCCAGCAATGTGAAGAATCCTGTCTGGGGATTTAGTAGCAGTATGTCAAAGGTGCTTGAATGTGTGCAGTGAGATACTGTAGCAACAAACTATTTCATATGCAGTGTTGGAACTCCTCTGCTAACCCACTGCTAATTCCTCTGGAAGCATATTTTTAGCATGATAACCATTTGTGTCTCACTGGCAAGTGGATTAGGCAGTTACTTATTCCTAAGTGTCTATATGCAACCCACATATTTTGGGCATATTAAATGAAGTATAAAAGAAAAGTGCACATGCTTCACATTTTGGCTGTGAAGTCAGAACCAACTGTGGGACTATGCCTGAATTTCTTAGGGAATTACTTGCAGTGCCTGTCTTAAAAGGCAAAAGTACAAAGAATGAACTACTTTTTACATGGTAAACTCTTCTTTCAAGAAGAAGTCCTGTCCTTTTTCCAGGACAACTATGACAATCTCAGTCTCTTCTAAAATAGTGGCAGGTCATTATCCTTAGGAGCCACTGATTTAATAATTTTTTTGCATTATTATTATTATTATTATTATTATTATTATTATCCTGTCTACACATTAGAAAAAAGAAATTGCCCAGCACAGTGAATGTTCCGTGTGCAACAAAAACTATGCATGATTTCTGCAAAAATAGAAGTTGTTATGAACATTTAAGTCTGAACTAGAGAAGAACTTTTATTATGGATGTTTGATCTCTTTAGCAGAAATTTTCTCTGTAAATATTATTCAGATTATATATACCTGAATAGGTAGCACTCTAACACTAAAACCCATAGTTTTGGAAAATACCTTCAGTGACTATCATAAGCAATTGGATTGTCACAGGACTGAGCCAAGGATTTCGTGATCCCGCTCTCCAACCATTAAATATTACGTACTGCAGGTTTGGGTGCCATGCTCTTTTCTCTTTTATAGATTCTTGTGAGGACCATTGTGCAGTCATCTGGCATAATGGCAAAACTCCAATTGTCTTTAATAGGAGAAGTACCAGACTCCATCTACTGACATGGCTAAAAGGATCATGCCTAGAAAACACACAGCATGGCTTTCTTTAATAAGTTTGTTTAATTTATGCCAGAAAAAAGATACTAAATTATTTACTTTTATCAGAGGCATGTATTTTTTCCTTGTGACTATTGATTTAGTCAGGAATAGCTTTAAATTCCAGGTTTTTTGAAGGGAGGAGCTATTGAGGCTGTCATTGATGAGGTTCAGTGGTAGAGTACAAGGAAGGGAAAGAAGCAGGGACACCACCTGACTACCATTGCCCCATGAGGCACACGCTCCATGTCCCATTACAAGGAAGAATTCACACTGATGTCCAGTGCATCCATCAGCCTTGCAGCTGCATCTGTTCCTCTTTCACATGACCTGATGAAAACCAGAAGTTTTTGCTTTCAGAAATATTGTCATTGATACTCCAGTGAATACCCTTGAGAAGTTAGTTGAGTCTCCTTGGTTCTGTTCTTAAATGTGTATTAACTCTTGCCCCATTTCCAAAATAAATATCCTGTATATGTCATATCCAACAGAACTCGTATTTCAGGCAAATAATGCTTGTTTAAAGACTGAAACCTGCTTTCATTGCATACCATGGACAAACTCCCACATCTACCAAGGGGCTGAAAGTTAATGCTAATATTTTCTGTGTATGACCTTCTGGATGTATACTTGCATTTAAACAGCTAATACACAGTAAAATATTGACTTTTACCAAGTTTGCAATTTATAGGAGTAAAATAAGCACCCAAATAGCAGAAGCTGCTGCCACTGTGAGACAGAATCTGCTCATTTGGTCTCAGATATTAAGCAGTCATGGGCCTGCCTGGCTGGGAATGACTGCTGTAAGCCCAGGAACTTGTAGTCAAATACTTGGAAAATACCAGACCAGAAGCTGGATAAATGAGAAAATATCACCTGCCTGTTGGTGCTAGGAATAAAAATTAAGAATGCTAGAAATAAAGACGTGTGTAATGTTCCTGTTGAGCTAAGAGAATCCCAAAGAAAATTATGTAGCCTTTGAAGTTAGATGGGTGTGTCTCCAAGGAACACTGGGTATGGAATTTATAACACAGCTGATACTGTGAGAAAAAATCAAGTATAATGAAATTTTCATACAAAAGAAATGTTTTCATATTTAATAAATTTCAGTACAGAAAAATGCACTTGTTAGTCTCCTTGCAGTTTCGTGGGCTGCATGAATTTAATGTGCACTCTGATTCCTTCCACAGGGCTCCGACGAAGCGAGAGCCTGTCAGAGAAGCAGGTGAAAGAAGCCAAATCTAAATGTAAAAGCATTGCACTGCTGCTGACAGCAGCTCCCAACCCCAATTCCAAGGGGGTGTTGATGTTCAAGAAGCGCCGCCAAAGGGCGAGGAAATACACTTTAGTCAGCTACGGGACTGGGGAGTTGGAACGTGACGAGGACGAGGAGGAAGAGGGTGAAGGTGAAGAGGGGGACAGGGAAAACACTTTTGAGGTGAGTTTGCTTGCAACGAGTGAGTCGGAAATAGATGAAGATTTTTTCTCTGACATTGACAAGGACGGCAAGATCGTGACGTTCGACTGGGACAGCGGTCTGCTCGAGGTGGAAAAGAAGACAAAGAGTGGAGAGGAGATGCAGACGCTTGCAGACAGCACAGGGAAAGGGGCCCTCATGTTCGCCAAGAGGCGGCAGAGGATGGATCAGATTACGGCGGAGCAAGAGGAGATGAAGGCAAGCACAGCGCAGGCAGAGGAGCACAGGGAAACCACCGTGACAGAGAACTTCCAGAAAGTGAGCTCTTCCGTCTATCAATCAAAAGAGGAGGAAATGTCAAGACAGCAGAGCTGTGTGAGCAAAAGTTACACAGATGTGAGCCAGAATCACAGCAAAGTGGTACAACAAAATGGCTTTGGCTTAGCACCTGGCACAAACCTCTCTTTTCAGTCCTCTGGAACTCAAAAGGCAGCATCTTTGAATAAAACAGCAAAACCCTTCCCTTCCGGAGTTCAAAACCGAGCAGCTGCACCATTTTCACCTGTAAGAAATGTCACCAGTCCCCTTTCAGATGCAGCAGCACCACCTCCTTACTGCTCTGTCAGCCCACCAGCCGAGGCTTTCTACAGACCTGTCTCAGCTCCTGTGGCCAGCAAGGCTGCCCCACCCGCGTGGGCAGCCACTGAGCCCACGGAACACATCGCGTCCAGGGATGAAAGGATTGCCGTGCCAGCCAAAAGGACTGGGATACTGCAGGAGGCAAAGAGAAGAAGCACTTCCAAACCTATGTTCAATTTCAAAGATGCACCCAAAGTAAGTCCTAATCCTGCCTTGTTGTCCCTTGTACACAACGCAGAGGGCAAAAAAGGGACTGGAGCTGGTTTTGAGTCAGGACCCGAAGAAGACTACCTCAGTTTGGGAGCAGAGGCTTGCAATTTCATGCAGACTCAAGCATCTAAACAAAAGGCTCCTCCTCCTGTTGCTCCAAAGCCTTCACTCAAGGTATCTCCTTCTCCCAGTACTCCAGTTTCACCGGTTTGGTCACCTTCAGCTGCAGCTTCCAACAAGCCTCCTTCTTTCCCAGCACCAGCCTCACCTCAGGCAGCGTATCCTGCACCACCCAAATCTCCACAGTATCCTCATTCTCCTGTCCATCCCCCAAGCACTCTCGACCTTGCTGGTCCTTTCAAAGGGCCTCAGGCCAGCCTGGCGAGTCCAAACGTCCCCCCCAAGGCAACACCAGTCACCCCAAGTGCTGGAGAAACAAAGCCTCCCTTTGAGATGCCACCAGCTATGAGTGGGAAAGGAGCACAGCTGTTTGCCAGGAGGCATTCCCGAATGGAGAAGTATGTGGTGGATTCAGAGACTGTGCAGGCAAACATGGCACGAGCTGCATCTCCAACTCCATCTTTACCAGCTTCTTGGAAATATTCATCTAATGTCCGAGCACCTCCACCCGTCGCTTACAATCCCATCCACTGCCCGTCTTACCCTCCTGCTGCTACCAAGCCTTCCTCTAAGGGCCCTACTGCTACCAAAAACACAAAAAGAAAACCTAAGAAAGGTCTCAATGCTTTGGATATCATGAAACATCAACCTTATCAACTCGATCCGTCTTTATTTACTTTCCAGCCTCCTAAGGAAAGCCTTGCCATGAAGCAGACATCAAAGCTGTCCCCTTCAAAGCAAACACTGCCTTTACCTACCTACCTTCCACCTGGTGCTGGCTCTCCTACAAGGGCCCGGCCCTCTTCGGTGTACTCCGTGCCAGCCTACGGCTCCCAGCCTTCGTTCCCGTCCAACGCCTCTCTCCCAGGGAATGAATCCTATTCACCCACAGGCTACTCTGCGTTTTCTAAGCCAGAAACCACCACATCATCTTTGTTTACTGCTCCGAGGCCAAAATTTTCCGCCAAGAAAGCTGGCGTCACTGCACAGGTGTGGAAGCCATCGGTTATTCAAGAGTAAACCTGGTTTCTAAGCAGAAACTTAGTGTCCATTTTGCTTGCAGTCACTGGTTTGCAGTGGTCACCTGGCACACAGACTGTGCCAGTGGTATTCCTTAGCTTACTAAAGAATGTCAGATGTATCACCTCAAATCTGGGTCCAAAATATTTGAACTTTTTTAAGGAATCAAAAGAGATCTCAAATTTTTAGCACATTTATGCATTTTATCAGGTGCTTTATGGAGATGACATCCTGAAATGGAGAGGTGCCATTGCATGAAGTGAGCAGGACACTAGGTTTTTGCTTTAGGGCTACAACAATAGAAACAGCGAGCAATATTCCTGGTATGTCAAATTAACAGAGAACAGCTTTCTTCCTGTCCCTCTCCCCAGCTGTGTTCTAATGACCTAGGGATTAGAGGACTTTGGTGTTTGTTTTTTTTTTAAAGAAGTGCCTTATTAACTAATAGTAATATGTATTATTAACACAGCATAAAATAGATACAGTGTTAGACTCTGACTGATCACTAGTAGAACACAACTGGATAGACCTTTGGCCTGTACAGAGCCTCATGGAATTCACTCAGAATCTGTCCTGGCTCAAGGGTCCTTCCACAGGAATCTGATTGATCAGCCAGGGGCTTAGCTTGTAAGCTATGT
The DNA here is from genome assembly GCF_017590055.1 of Onychostruthus taczanowskii. Taxonomy (NCBI): domain Eukaryota; kingdom Metazoa; phylum Chordata; class Aves; order Passeriformes; family Passeridae; genus Onychostruthus; species Onychostruthus taczanowskii. The sequence goes on from NW_024498686.1 coordinate 597,454, forward strand.
GGATCAGCTGTGATCCAAAATCATGAATTGCCTCTGTGATTTCACAGAGAACGTGCTATAAGAGATGCTAGTGTGTTATAAAGTCTAAAAAGAGGTGGAAAGACAGCTGGACAAATTGTTTAAAATTTCCCATTTTGGGGAAATTTCACATCCCACATGCAGGCATATTTTTAGCCAGAGTTTGCCTTGAACCCAGCAAGTATGAGAGAAGCCTGTAAATCAAAATTATTGAGCAGTCAGAGAGGTGAGCTGGGTTTTGCAGCTGCAATGTAATGAACTAGTTTCTTGTGAAAGCACAGTGACTGAGAACTGGAGGGCTGCCTGTAGTGTAGAGTGCTGATTCTTGCTCCCAGAGTACTCTGTGCCACAGAAATTACCAGTAAATCATGATTATGACCATGTCTTCCTACTGGCATCTTACACACTTTTAAATTCTTTTCTCTTGGGCCTCTACAGTGCTGCTTCCCACTTTAAACCTTTTTACTCTGGTCTTTTATCTTTTACTTGTCATACTGGGGACTAAGGATTGAAATACTGCTACTGGGGAGAACTTTTAAGAGCCTGTGGTCTTGAAATGTACTGTATAATCCTGCAGTGACTCTAGAGTGAATATTTGAGTAGTTTAGCATGGCTTTCATCAGCATCAGTGGTGCTAGGGCTAAAACAAGGTGCTGTTTCTCACAACTAAAGGAATCAAAATCCATCCCAGGTGTGAAGCTAAAGATTAAAGCATAACTCTGTGAATAAAGGGGGCAGAATCTGTTGGTATATTTATTTAAACTATCATTCAGCTAGTTACAGACCAGATTATGGACCTTGTGTATCATAGCAGGGTGTGTAGAGCCATCTATCTCGATGAAGAAAACATTCCTAAGTATGAACAAAATCTCTATAGTTTGATCCCATGATGGTAACTCAAACTGCAATCAAAGATGAGAAGAATGTATTTGGTTGCACATGCAGAATGCAGGCTAAATTGAAACTCTAAACAAACCAATAAAAAACCCTCCTATGAATTTTGGACCTCCAAAATTCTACTCTCCCCTTTAAATTTTTGTTTGGGATACTGACTGAATTAGAAGAAAATGACCAAGGGGTCCATCTCCCCCTTAAAATTCAGAAAAAATTATATAAAATTCAGAGATTAAAAAAAATGGAAAACTCAATGAATATTTATACTGCATTTACCTGGAAATAGAAAGTAGCAATATTTTAGTCCTTTGGAGATCTCCCTTCTACCTGTTTTCCACTGTCAATATCTGTACTTTTCTTCTATCATTAAACTTGTCCCTTTCCTCTCTGCCTGTTTGTGGCTTTTTTCTTTGGTTTGGCTGCTATTTTTTTGTTTCACTTCCACGTACAGAGTGACAGTATATTTTTGGAGAAAGTCTATTTCCTATGCTAGCCTGTTAATATGAAAGCTCCTCCCTCCCCTTCCCTCTTGCCTTTGCTCCCTCCTTTCTTCCCCTCTTTCCAAGCTCAGTCTGGAGTCGCACACACTATTTTAGGTAGACTTTAAGACTCCAGTATGTACTTGGAATAAAGATCGCCCACCAAAGGTAAGTAGTGCTATGAAGAGACACAGAAATCCAATCAGCCTCATATTGCCTTCCATGATTTTGCTTAGTCTCCTTCTGTAAAGCACACCTGTAAATTATAATCATGCTCCTGTACTTATTCACCCCACCACCAAAAGAATATTTCCCTAATGAGGACATTTGTGGCAGCTTTGTCCTTCCTCCACAAGTGTTGGTATTGATGCCTGTGGCTCCGAGACACAGGAGCTTAGAAAGTGCATCTGTGCTGAAAAGCTGAATTTTGATCATATTTGCATTCAAATACAAGTATTTTATATGGCCTAGAACAATGACAGAAGGATTTTAAAGCACCAGCAAGAATTAAAAAGTGTCAATGACATTAGTGCTCTTAACTCAGTTCAGATCTTTTGAAAATCTGATTCAAAGCCCAGCTCTGAATTCAATTTCTTATATACACATCATCCTACACACATGGGACTTGGATCCAACTTGGCTTCAAGGCTCTTTTTACTAATCAGGTAAGTCTTTAATTCTTATTCATATTTCAAGAGACTGCTCTGCCTAAAGTAACAGGTTTATCCAAGATGTAATCTCTTATGAAGCAGATATTTAGAGGAAAGATGAGCTGCTCATTGTCATGGGTCCAGATGAAAAGCTAAAGTCAAACGTAGCTGAAATGTCAGGGAAATTATTTTTTTGTGTAGAGGAACCATCTGAAATTTCACTTGGAAAGGGCAGTGATCTTTTGTAAATGGTTTTCTGAAGAAGCTATTGGAAATATTTTATATAATATGGCAAGGCTGCCAAGATACAATTGTCATCTTTGCTATGGAAGCATATTTAACAATGAATTTTAAGCCATGTCCAATAACAATACTTCCAGTATGTTTATATAAAAGGAGGAATTTAAGCGTTTTATGACTATTTTAACACATTTAATTAGCACAGACTGGAAGTATTATAATGCACCAGTTTTGATCTCACATTCTAGATAGCCTTTTCATAAAAA